>NC_133973.1:95383149-96023642 GCF_047716275.1 Strix uralensis | reverse complement strand
TTTTTATAAAAAAAGTCTTCCACTTCCCACTTACACTCTAGAGGAAAGAGTTATTTGTATGGGGTTACTGGGTGAGCACAAAAGGAGAGCACCTCATGTTTCCCTAGGTATTGAGTGACCTGAGGAGCTTGTATCTCCTTGGGTGGCAGCATCACCACAGCCTTCCCCCTGGGGATTAGTAAACAGCCTGAGTTACTGCAGGAGCATGCAAACACTTTCCAGAAGGAGAAGAGAAAGCACCGCCAGGGTATAAGGACCCCCCACGCTGGGATATTATGCCTATTCCAAGCTTAAGTAATCAAAATGCCTTCAGCAACCATTGCTCAAGCACTGCATGTCCTCCACTCTCCCTCCCAGAAGGCTTTAAGAGACATTAATTGAGTCATTTGTTTGTAAACCAAAGTGTATGGATAGCATGGGATTAGGATGTATACTTAATGGTGGGTAAATGTCAAGATATATTTTCTTTAGGTAGATTAAACTTCATTCCCTTTTTTCACTGCAGTAAGTTATGCAGCTTCAGAGAAGTAACAATTGTTACGGATACCGCAGCAGGTATTCAGCCATTTAAAAATAATGCAACATTTCCAATTTGCAGTCCCAATACACATTGGCCTAGCCCTATGATTTAAAAGCTAGCCCTTAATTGTCTTCTAGCCATTACTCTTAAACTGCAGAAACCCTTTCTTTCTCACATGCATTTACAGTCTCTCTTTTCGCTTTCTTAGCAACAGTGTCCTAGTGCCTGAGGTAATAATTTATACGGTACAGAGCTGCTACTCTGGAAAACAAAACCAAAAGTTACTGTACATAAAAAAATAGGGCTTCAAAGAGAAAAAAAAAAAAAAAAAGAAAAAGTATTTATTAGACAACTTCTAATACTAGCAAAACAGGGAGACAGGATTCCTAAGCTCAACTGCCTGTTCTGTGTCCCATACCAGGGGGGTATACAAAATACCAGTCTGACTAGCCAGACCTTTTATGGCATACCTCAGGAGGATATGCCATAGCAGGTGATACCAAATGGAAATACTCTTAGCCTTTCATCCCCACCAGGAAATCCATGCTTGCACATAGCTACCACCCTGATCTTAGAGAAATCATTATAAGGAAGATGTATCTCTAATTTCGTTGGGTTTAGTTGAGATAAGGCAACAAGGCAGAACCGTACTGGCCACTGTGACAGAAAGACTCTACAAGGACCACTGGAAGGGCTGTTTACCTCAGGAGGCTCTAGCATGCACCTTTTCACGAGGAATCAGCCTTCACTTCACTGGCACATGCACTCCAGCTCTCCCAAGCAGGGTCCCTTGCCTCAAACTGTAAGTCCAGTGGTACTATCAATACCACATTCCTCATGGTCTTTTTCAGTCCTTGCACTTAAGGCATGCATTGAATCTGCCCTGGGGCATGTGGAAAGTAAGAAAACTAGATTTCTGGTATTTCCCAACTGGCATACTAGTATAATGTTAAACCACTCTATTCCTGAGTCTACGATACCACACAGAGGGAGTATAAAGCTTAATTAATTTATGTTTGCAGAGTGTGAGCTTCTCAACAGGAAGACATGGTGTAACTAGAAATTACTCCTATTAAATCAGGTATTGGGGGAGATGATCACACATTGTGGACTGAAGCTTGCTCCTCTGTTCTTTAAATAGTACGCAGGCAGCAACGTCAATGGAGACTGCATTCCTCATCAAACACTAGTTTATTCATAAAGTTCAAGCCAAAACAAATTCTCCCCGCACCTGTTCTGGCACCTAGTGTTGCACACCTGAGCTGGGGACAGCATCCACTCTTTGTAAGTGCAGACATTTCCTAGGTACTATGTGTGGTCTCTCACGGGGATGAATCAGCTGTCATGGGTACTTTCTGTTTACAATCCCACTGACTGAAACTGGCGTCTGCTACAAAAAGACAGTCTTTTGTTGAAAGCAAAGTACTTAAGAGCAGATCCTGGCTAAAGGGATGAAAGAACTTTGAGGGGAAAAAAAACAAACAAACAAACAAACAAAAAAACCCCCAACAAAAAACAGATGAAAGGGAATGAAGAGAAGGAAACAAAAAAGAAATCTCAGTAACAGCAGAAAGAAAATTAAAACTTTTACAAAGATAAGTGAATTGTTCATGTAAATAATTTTAAAATTAGTTATCAGCCTCAGTTGCCAAAGATGCAGTTATTTTTCATGTTTGTTAATGTTATAATGTTATTTCAACTAAACTAAGTACCAAGAAAAAGTATATGAATTCTTGATCATAATCACTGGCTTTTGTTTGAGCTGAAACAAATCACTTAACCTTCCTACACAAAGGGAAATAATAAGATGTGCCTCTTTAGAGTGATGTTATCAGAATTGCCTAATATTTTGCAGTGCTTCAGCAGGGGCTGTCACTCTTCAAGTATGGCACTACTGCAGAAAGCACAAAGGTGAGATCCTAAGTGTAAGTCTTATTAGTTACACCATTAACGGTGTGAAAGTGCAGTGAGGATAAGTGAGGGCAATGATCACTTTGTGCTTTGTCACAGTGCTACTTCATGTATCATCACTTCCTTTATCATAGCATATCTCACTCATAAAAAGGTGGTTCCAAGCAAACATGAAAGATAACAAGCAAGAATGGAAAATGAAAGGGGAATATTAAACCATTGTTTGCTTTCTCAGCTGCTAGCATCTCTCAGAATAACAATGTTACATTGTAATTTTTTTCCCCCTTCCTTTTTCACTTCAGACTGTATCTCAGGCCTGAGTTGCAATGCCTTGGAATATTGTCAAAGCACTAGTATGAAGAAACCACTAAGCAGTGGTTTCACTTGTATAGCATTTTTATTTTATCATTAGACCAACTGGACATCTCTTCTACAGTTGCTAGGCAGAGAGAGTGAGTGTGTGTGCATGTGTGTCTGCATGTATGTGTGTACATGTAATGATGATGCCCAGCGAAAAACTATCTGTGACCTTACTAGCCACATAAAAACTAGAAGCCACAGATGTTGTTGAGAAAGCAAGCTAACTGTCTGCAAAGGCAGGGAGGGAGGGCAAGAACCACCCCAAATCCTCAGGAAACTATATGCCTTAAGTTCATATCTCATATACGACCACCACCTAACCTTGAACTCCTGAAGCTTATATTGCTGGACTAGATTATAAAACAAGTATCATATAATTCAGACCAGTGCATAAGGTAGGAATCCCATCAAATTCATTCACCTTTCTCTAGCTTCAAAACCAATTTTTAATTAGTCTATCCAGACCCAAGAGATTACTTTGCAGATTGTTCCTTTCAGCATAGTCATCTGAGCAAATTTTAAGAGACGCCACAGAACTTCCCCTCAAAGCGGATTTTGAAAAGGTTTATCAAAGTTGCACTGTCTTGAGATACAACTGGAACATTTCCTATTTGAAATTACAAAGAGGTTTCAAGTTTGTTGAGACGCATATTGTTTTCCATTGCTCATTTCCCCACACCTTAAAATGCTTCCACGTATAGAGAGCAATTCTTGGTGATAGCTTCAGAGGAATGGTCTAACTGAAGGAAATTTACAGATTCCTGGAACTAAACGAGTGTTATAAAGTCCCAGGGAAATGGCTCCAACTTCCTCTCCTCCACCAATAAATCCCCCAGGAGTGTCAGGTTTTTTTTTTTTCTTTACGGCTCTCCAACCTTGATGGATGAGTGCAGCATAATCAACAATTTACAGAAAAACTGGGAGGGGCTTTAATTACAAATATGAACATTACCAAAGTAAGCACAAGTAAAGAGTTAGTTTAAACAAGGAAAGCATCTCTGTAGAAGTGTAGGAATTAAGGGATAACTCTTCTGATATTGTTTGATTTTTTGTGCTCTGTCAGCTATAACACCATTAGTGTATTTGGAGAAGTTAAGAAAGCCTAGTGCTTTAAACAGCAGGATTTGCATGCATTTATGAAAACAGCACTGCCAAAGCATCCCTGTAAACTAATTGAATGAATGCACTGTTGCTACATAAGGTTAGCAAACAGCAGGACATGATTCTTGTAGAAATGCTATGGTATCACGTTTTTGGAGTATAATTATTTATGACTTGCCTTTCCAAAAAAAAGGAAAGGAAGAGAATAAAGAAGGGAAAAAAAAATCCAAACTGCTAATGCAAAACCACTTCTACCAAAGTGCCCTAAAGCAGCCGAAGCATTCAGCAGCCAGCCAGATCATTTCATTTTCTCTCACAGAAGTCACTCCAGGGTTTTTACAAAACAAAGCAAACAGCGAATATATAATTGTGCAACATTGTTTTAAAATTAACGAAATTCAGCAGTACAACAGCTGAATGGTTACAACATTAAAGTGTTGGTTTTTTCAGCTTGCTTTTTTCTTGTTTGCGAGCTAGTATTCACCAGTATTCATGTGTTTTCACCTCTCTTACTAGAGGGGTCTACTCTGTAATGAACAGTGTTTTTCAAAGGGAAGAAGATAACCACATTTTCAAGGAAAAATACTAAGATGCTTCCTGAGTGTTCTAACAAAAGCAATGGAAAGATCTGCAAATAGTGGTGAAAGAAGGAATAGATCCACTCTTTGGTACAAGAGTTTTTCCATACTTAAGTTCATTAACAATTTTCAAATATATCAACAGTTGCTGTCAAAAGGAAGACAATGGATTTGGAAAGAAGAGAGCTGTGAAGTGGACACTATGGACTCAAAGCAAAGGAAATGTAGGTTAGACACTAAGAATAAAAACAACCTTCCAAGAGTAAGGAAATGCTCTAAGGAAATACTACATTAAAAAAAAAAAAAAAGTGTTATTTTCCACAATGGGATTTTTTCTTTTTTTTAAAAAAGGTGTATAAAATATTTACCAGGAAGGGTTTATAGACAGGTAAATCTGTCTTTTAGCAGATGGCTTTCTTGACTGGATGATATCCTCTGTCTTCTGTCAGAGAAAACTAAGAAGATATGAAATTACAAGGAGAGACAGAAAGAGAGAAAGCCATTTTAGCTTAATAAATATTCACATATGGTTCTGAATCACTACCCTTAAAGATGACTTGTCCATGTTATATGACTCAGAACCTTCTTCAGAATTAATCTGAAAAGAGCTAAACCTATGTGCTGAACCATGGGTGCTATAACAGTGAACAGAGCTTTAGGGTGGGATTCAAGAGATCAACATACTATTTCTGATGCTGCCCGTGACCTAAAAGGTGATTCTGGTCATGACACTCCACTTGACTCTGTCTCACTTTCACAGTCTGTAAAATAATATTTACTTCCTTGTTCATGTGCTTCTAGATCTATTGGTGCAAATCCCAAGTCAGACCTACATATTATTATTATTATTATTGTTGTTGTTGCTGCTGTATTGCTGTTACTAATATTAAAATTAATTATTTTAACCTGTCTTGGCTGACACAACTTTTAAATCAAGCTAATCAAACAACTTTTAAAACTGCACACCCATGATGAAGGTTTCTATTTGTCGTTGTTCAGTATTAAGACAATGTGAAAACATAACCATAATGTAGCTGACAATTTAAGGATATTATGTCTGGTTTTGACTTAGCCTCAGCAGAAGTATCTATCTTCCTCTTCACATGCATTGGCCCAATAATTAAAATATATCTAAAAACTAAGTAATACAGAAGTCATACATATGCCATTTAATGATGGAACTAAAATCTTGAATGAAAACATATCTTTGGACAACCCCATCTTCTGGGCATTCACTCAACAACACTACCACTACCAGGAAAATAATCAGTGCTAGCAAATGTACCAAGGGACTGAAATTCAACCACCTGTTAAATTACACAAATACTCCCTGGCATAGTTTTATTCCTGGTCAACTAGGCCTCTCCCAACCGTATTTTAGACAAGCTTTAGGAGTTAAAAGTATTCTCCACAGAGAATTTGCCTGCACTCACCTTCTTTTGTAGACTAGGAAATTTTAACAATATGGACATGGGTCATTCCAGTACAGTTGACCTCACTGGCATCAACAGTCCCAGACACATTTAATTTCCTAGGGCAAATGCTGACAAGCAGCTCTTACACTATATAAACTAATTTAGCCTTAGCCCAAAAGAAAGCAAATGGTTTCTTTTAATAAAAGTTTGCTGCAGCTAATTGGCTGAAATTTTCCTTCTTAATCCATTGGCTTGATTTACAAAGATTTAGGAACCCCTTATGTTACTACTGAATAGGTATAACTTCATCACATTTGAGCTATCCACATACAACCTTACAATCTTCCATTAAGGCAATCCAATCACATAATGTACTTTACAAGATCTACTATTTTTTAAATACCCATGTCTAGAATGTTTTTCATCAGTTCAGAAAACTTTAGCTGGCTTCCCTTTAGTATAAAACTTTCCTTTCCAGTGGTATAAGGAAACTCACAAATAAAAAGTCAGAATCATTCTTGTTGCTTCAGGAAGATGTCTTGCTTGTAATGACCATAAACTCTACCACTTTTAATGATTAAAAGTTGACTGCACATGCCCATCCTAGTGGCCAATCTGCTTTATTATGCTACCACCATATCTCAGACTCAGGTGAAATTTTAGCCTTGCAATGTAGCTGTTTTGGCTACTGAATCTCGGGTCTACTCATTTGTAGCACAAGGTGACCTTTAACAAAAGCTTGTCCTTCCACAGTAGTGAGATGTAAGTGGACTTAAAAAGCAGAAGAGTGGTGGTCTTCATGAACTGAAGATGTAGTAGTTTGCGTCTCATGACAAGTATACAGATTAATAACTAATGTATTATTAATATGTATTTATTTCCTCTGCTGTATCTAGTTTTATAGCAGGATGCATAATTAATGTACTATTTTAATCATGCTATAATAACGAAAGTCTCACAAAAGCAATACACAACTGGGTTTCGTGCAGTCAGCGATGTCTAGTGGGAAGCATTTTCACGTCAACTATAAATAAATAATTAGAAAGATAAACAAAATGCATGTCACTGGCATTATTAAGGCAAAAGGTCTTTCTATAGTTCTGTTAAATATCAACAAGAGACACTGTAAGATTTCATTTCTGTTTTTTGTTTTTAAACAAGCCACTTGAAAGAGAATGGATTGGAAAAAGTCAGCCACTGAATTACCGCCCTGGCCTTCTTATAAGGTTTGATGTGCCTCGGTGGTTTATTTCTCATAAGCTGCTCACCCAGCAATGGGGAAAGCAAACTGACAAGAAAAATGGTCGGCAGTAGCAAAAAAAGGGGAGGATGGAAGGAAGCATTGATTTCTCTAAATAGAGAATGCAAGTCTACACACTCTAACAACGAAATGCACGGGTGAACAAGAAAAAGCACTAGCCCCAGGACTGGCAGTCCACTGTACCTCTTGATAAAGTAAATGAACCAGATTTGGCATCTATCTGTGAAGACTGTTGTGCTTCTCCGCTTGTAGCAGGACACCTTTGGAAAGATCTGCACTGAAGTTTAGTTATGTGATCCTAAACTGCTTTCAAATATTACTCCCTACTGTCTACTCTTAATATCTAATTAAATATTTTAAAAAAAAAGACCAAGTTACACAAATAAATCTACTTAGCATCAATAATGCATGATAAGAAACCTCTCTAGTAACTACAAAAGTTATGAATTTTCTAATATTCTTAATTGTATAGACTATTATTCCTAAAAATCAATAGCATTCTAATACATTAAAGTGATGTTAGCAAGGTCCTTTAAAATCTAAAACCAGCAGTAACAACCAGCAGGACACATCCTTCACAGATGTGATAACTCATAGAATAGAAAATACTCTGCTTGCTTTCTATGTGAGATTAATGCCTCTGTTTCTTGATGTATTCTATCATCATTATGGCTGTTTTCCCATTTATTTAAGTATTATAATCAGCATAACACAAACATCAGTGAAGAATGTAACTGGAACCAACTACTCTGCCAGTGGACATGTCCACAATTCTGTTAATTTCCATGAACTTTTATAAATAATGACAGGTGAAAAAAAATGGAAATCTAATATTTGGAAGCCACTTAAGTCAGTCTGTTATAAGTGCCAAAAATAGGACCAAAATCTAATTATTTAAATTCTAACCCAAACGGTGTTGATTCCAGTGGACAGAAGCATTAATGCTCATGTCCATGATGCAGCTTTATCAATGCTGAAAAGGTTGCAGGATTCCTATATTAATGACTGAAAAGAAATTTCTATTGACTATAGAGTATAAGAGTTTTATATATTTATTTAGATGGAATTGATATTTCTGGTTAAGGGATGACAAAATTACAACCAAGCAGCCAAGCTGAATCCCTTCAAAGTTAGTAAAGATTGAGGTGACACCATAGAAATAAAGAAGAGAAATATTCTTTTGGGAGCCAGTCACATGGAGTAACAGGATGAACCCCAGCTTTGGCATAGCACAGCTTCATGTACTTGTTTACCATGGGCTGTGCCAAACACACAAACATCTGTATTTTTCATTTCAGCCATAATCATCAGATTTGAACTCAAGCATTCAGTTTCAGTGGGCAGGTATATGACGCCTTTTACTATCTTGGTCTTCCTTTTGCTGTTCTCTGTGATTTTCCATTATGTCCATCATTCACGAACTTTTGAATTCCCCTTAAGCTTTTAACCTCTATTTGTAAAATATGAATTTACTTTTAGCTTATATATTTATTTTAATATGGCAAAGTAGTTTCTCACTCTGATGGTCATGTCTGCTGCCATAATCAGTTCACAACAGAATGCATATTACTATTCTTCTTTCTACTGATTTTTTTAAACAAGACTTTTCTTGGGTTACTTGCAAGGAGTAGGATAGAAGGGTATAAAATTTTAAAGAGAAGGCTTCCAAAGATATACTTCTGTGAAAAAGTAGAATCACTTGGGATGCCTGCAGTTGGGAAGGTTAAAATGAATCAGATAAAACTATGAAGATAATGCAGAGAAATTAAAACACATTAAACTATATGTAGATGCTCTCATTCTGAATTAAAATGTGTTTATTTTTTGTAGTTTAATCCTCCCTTAAGCACTCTACTTCTCAATAAGAGTTTCCATATAGGGGCTTAATGGTCCTTAATTTAGCTGCATTAACATCATACTTTTAGTTGTTCTCCCACATAGAATTGCCATAAGGTATCTAACTACTGCATTTGCTTGGTGATTGCACAGTTAGGAACATACAAGGCATATCTAAGTGGTGCCATTTATAACACCATTAATTTGAACCTCAAAACTATTAATACAGAACTATTAATGCAAAACTATGGACAATTCAAAGCTTATTTTAAAATCTGTACATCTTTTTAAACAGTTCTCTTAAATGGGAGATCGCAAAACACTCTGCAAAATATGCACATATTGTTGTTCCTATTCTTCTGAAGAAGTGAAGCAACAGAATTTAGGGTGAAACTCATAAAACAACAAGCATCGTTCAGGTCTTCCCAAGTCTGTCACGTCTTGGGCAAATGATCCACAAGAAAGACAGCAACACACTATATTCTAAACATGTTTTGACTGAAAGCGGCTGCGGTCATGACTACTTGCAGCTAACCTCACTGCTGTCTGTGTGTGTTAAGCTCCACTGCAGAGCGCCTATCCAGACCAGATCCCCATGGGATTTAGGCACAAGGATGCTTACTTTGTAAATCTAAACAGGGTAAAGTGCAAGTTGGACTGCTCTTTCAAGAGAGCAATGCTTCTGGGAAAAACCTGACAAAGAACTTTTGGCTCACTTGGAAATTTGAAAAATGAAAACCTACACCACCAAATGTCTAATTAACATGAAAATCATGAAATATGCTAACAAGTATGAGTAAAATGGCTGGTGAATATTTGAGAAGTTGATAATGGCATAGAGATGCTTTCCAGGCTTACTGAAAACCAGTCCATGTTGAAAGAACAGTGCATTCTGGCATAATTAAATATCTCTCAGGCTGTCTTTTGGGAAAAAGAAAAGAAATAAAGGAGTTCAGTTCCACAACCCAATGTTACAATGCCCACTTTATGACAAAAAAACCCTAGAACTTTCAGGTAGAACTGGTAGTGTCACCTGGGATTTTAGCCCCGTGGGCTGGTTGATAATGGGAATTGCGAGGCACAGAGATGAGATAGGAGAAGGTTTACTCTGAAAAAAAGAAGGAACAAGGCTTCTGGCAGCACAAACATTGAGAGAAATGTGGACTTTTTTGGTAACTTAAAAAAAAATAAAAAGAAACAGTTTGTCTTAGATATGCAGAGGGAACCAAAAAGAACAAAGATTACACTAAGGTTATGGTCCCAGGAGGCAGGAGGGATAGTGAAGTTGTAAATGGAGACATGAGGGAGGCAGAGGAGAGGGACTGAGGGGAGAGATAAGAAATGGTTTATGTTACAACAAGTCTAAATGTCATGCACTTCTCTTCCCCCCTTTCAGTTTAACAAGTGTTCTGAACCACAAGAAACATGGATGGTATCAGGAAGGTAAGGTCTTCCCAAGGGACTACTGTCATGGTAGGATTATTTCTTTTTACCTCCCCAACACAGACAAGTGCATTTTTATAAACAATGTTATACTCTTAAATCATCTAATTTACACCTTAATAATTCTGAGGTTTCAGAAAATGTTTAACAAAGCAATATCTACCGTAGATGCTGAACTGAAAAACAACAGAAAAACCCCACAGAAAACAAGGGAAGAAGCATTTTCAACTCTGAAGTTATGAACGTGAAGTAAGCAGATATATCACTTCAGATGTATTGCATGATTGTGTAAGAACAATAAAAATATGTACCTATACAGACAACAAACATTTTCTTATTTGTACCCAAATCCCATGTTCAGGTGTACTCGAAAGCAGTTTAACTGCCCTTTGCCCTTTCCCCCTTCACTCAGGGCACATTTTCCCACTCCTCCTCATCCGCAGGTACCAGTGTTCATCTGACCCCGCCGGAAGCATACTTAGCTCGCTCAGCCAGAAAAAAATTCCTTACTTTTTCTCAGTATGGTTTTCTTTCTGTGGACATGGCAACCAGCAACAGCTCACAGAGGTCAGACAGAGCAGAGGATGGGGACTTGCAGCTGGGGGCAAGGGGGTGGTCCCCCTGCAGGGCAGATTTTGCTGGTTCATACTCACAGGGACCCTCAACAGAAAGGATCCTTTTCTAAAAGGATCAACTGTATGTTTGCAGTTCTGCAGTTGCACAGTTTAACTTTGTTTTTTCCAGTTATAAATTTTTTCAGTTACTCCAGAGTTGTTCCATATGTGTAGAGAAGTTACATTTATGCACCAGTAATGGCCTTCATTACACTTCTGTAGTTTATTTCACATAAAGGTGAAAAGTGAAGGATATTACCAGGTAGTTCTCAGTTCTCAAAATCGTTCTGTTGTTTCCTTCTATTACTAGTCCATATTTTGCTTTTTTTCCTTCTTCTTTCAAAATCCAATAGTACAATCAGTGTGTGAATTTAGTAGTGTTGACATGAGCATTTCTGTGACACTTCTCGTTATCGTGACTGGAAGTTTGCTCTCCACTGATGTTTGTTACTAAGCAAGCAAAGAGAAATGAAGACAGCTTTTTAACTGTGCCATGTAAAATCAATTGAAGAGAACAATAATACTGCTGATGTTTTGAAAATGAAATCACCTATATCTGGAACCATTGTGTAGTTACTGTACACACAGAGCTGTCAGTCTTCCTTTTACGTTTCAATAACTTCCCCCCCCCCCCCCCCATATTTTTAAATTACAGTGATTCTGATAACATCCTCAATGTACTGGGAAATTTTTCAAGTTGAGGTCTTACAGAAGCATCATTCTTTCTGTTGCTTTAAGTAAGGGGAGATAATCTACCACTGATCAAAATATTGTAGCCTTAAATAATGCTGGTTCCTAAGTCCCTTGTGAAAAAATACAATTCACTACAGCTGAAGGGAAAGTGTTGGAATCACGCAACATCTTGCACAACTGGCAGAGAAGAATTAAGACAGGAAGAAGTTACCTACAATGCTCTGAGAGTCAATGAATTCATCTGCACAAAAGCTACCATCATTTGCAATGCAAGTCTCTCCTGCTATAAGAGACTTAATTTTTAAACATTAAGAAGCTCATTCAGGGAAGAGGTCTTTTCTAAATTTATTTTGACCATGCCTCTTTGCTCCTCCAAGCTTCCATGTTCATTCAAGCACAGCACAGCTATGGCAGAAATGGGTGTTATTTGTCTTTAGGAATCTGTCTGGCCTCTATGTCTGCTTAAGTCATTGTCACTTAGAAACTGTGGTATGCGGTGATACTCTAAAATTTTGAAAGAAATGCCAGCCTTTTAAAAAACACGAAGAACCATATAAATACTTTATTGGTAAGTCAGCATTGTTGCCAGGATATATCCAAACTGGAATCTTAGAATAAAGAAGCTATCATGTTCTAAACAGATGACAGATAGTTATGATAATTAACCAGCCAAGTTCCAACTTCCTATCACCCCACAGAGGATGACCCTATTCAATTCATTCCTTCTTAGGGGAGGGGGTCATGTTCATCTTATCAAAAGTTAGCCTGAAAGCTGAAGTCTAGACTTTCCCCACAGTTACTGGAAGCAAGTACCATCAGAAGATATTCCTTCCCTCCTATCATAAGTTCACACCTGTTAAACAGCTTATTTATCTGTATATTGTCATTTCCTAACAGATCATTTCCAAATTTGGAGTGATTTAATAGCTTTTGCCAGACTTCAGACTACCTTTGAAATTCAGTTAATGTCTACACCTATGTTAACATCTGGGAAAGGGTCAGACAGATTTCTCCCAGAGACCTTGTCTACACAGAGACATGCAGCAAAAATATTCTGCATTTAATTTCTAAAGTAGATTATTTAAACTACATTAAATCTCTGGTAGTCGTAATTCATTTGGAAGGGAGTTAAGTTAAACCAAATCAAGGCAATTTTTATTCTGGATGAACATCTATACAGGGACTTAATTAGGTTTAACTAATCCACTTTAAATTTGTTTTTACAGATTCATTTTCCTGAAAGTCTCCATATAAATAAGATTTTAGTGAACTAGAAGTAGTTTCAGTAAATTATTACCAAAAAGTCATTCTGTTTCAAACATGAATTGTGTTTTGGTATATATTTTCTTGTTAAACTTTGACTACCAGAATATATCACAGAGACAACATGTCACTAATCCATTTAAATGCCACTAGTAAACTGACTGGCTTTTTTTTTTTTTTTTTTAATGAAACGGTCTTGTTTTTAAAGGATTAGTTATTCAAAATAATGTTTTAGAGGCACTGTCACATCAAAAAGAGGTGTGCATATTTTGCAGCTGATTTTAAAATGTCCTTTTTTTTTAATTATTTTTGTGCTGTAAAATGCTATTTAGACAATACACAAGAAACATTCTCAGATAGATCTGCATAGCAAAGACCTTATTCCAGTTCATCTTTACCCTGCTAAAATAGCAAAAAAGCAAGACTCAAATGAAAAACAAAACACTGTATATTCTCCAGTAGAATCACAGAATCACAGAATCATTTCGGTTCGAAAGGGCATTGAAGATCATCTAGTGCAACCATTAACCTCACACTGACAATTCCCAACTACACCGTATCCCTAAGCGCTATGTCAACCCGACTCTTAAACACCTCCAGGGATGGGGACTCCACCACTGCCCTGGGCAGCCCATTCCAACACTTATCAACCCGTTCTGTAAAGAAATGCTTCCTAATATCTAGTCTAAACCTTCCCTGGTGCAATTTGAGGCCATTCCCTCTTGTCCTATCGCTTGTTACTTGGTTAAAGAGACTCATCCCCAGGTCTCTGCAACCTCCTTTCAGGTAGTTGTAGAGGGCGATGAGGTCTCCCCTCAGCCTCCTCTTCTCCAGACTAAACAACCCCAGTTCCCTCAGCCCCTCCTCGTACGACATGTGCTCCAGACCCTTCACCAGCTTCGTTGCCCTTCTCTGGACACGCTCGAGTAATCCAATGTCGTTTTTGTAGTGAGGGGCCCAAAACTGAACACAGTAATCGAAGTGCGGCCTCACCAGGGCCAAGTAGAGGGGTAAGATCCCTTCCCTGTCCCTGCTGGCCATGCTATTTCTGATGCAAGCCAGGATGCCATTGGCCTTCTTGGCCACCTGGGCACACTGCTGGCTCATGTTCAGCCGGCTGTCAATCAACACCCCCAGGTCCCTCTCTGACTGGCAGCTCTCCAGCCACTCCTCCCCAAGCCTGTAGCGCTGCTGGGGGTTGTTGTGGCCAAAGTGCAGCACCCGGCATTTGGCCTTATTGAAACTCCTACAGTTGGCCTTAGCCCATCTCTCCAGCCTGTCCAGGTCTCTCTGCAGAGCCTCCCTCCCCTCGAGCCAGTCAACACTCCCACCCAACTTGGTGTCATCTGCAAACTTACTGAGGGTGCACTCAATCCCCTCATCTAGATCATCAATAAAGATGATAAACAAGAGTGGCCCCAAAACCGAGCCCTGGGGGACACCACTTGTGACTGACCACCAACTGGATTTAAGTCCATTCACCACAACTCTTTGGGCCCGGCCATCCAGAGAGTTTTTTACCCAGCAAAGAGTATGCCTATCCAAGCCTCGAGCAGCCAGTTTTGCCAGGAGAATGCTGTGGGAAACGGTGTCAAATGCCTTCCTAAAGTCAAGGTAAACAACATCCACAGCCTTTCCCTCATCCAGGTCATCCTGTTGCAGAAGGAGATCAGGTTTGTCAAGCAGGACCTGCCTTTCATAAACCCATGCTGACTGGGCCCGATCATCTGGTTGTCCCGCATGTGTTGTATGATGGTACTCAGGATGAGCTGCTCCATCAGCTTCCCAGACACCGAAGTCAAGCTGACAGGCCTGTAATTTCCCAGATCATCCTTCCGACCCTTCTTATATATGGGTGTCACACTGGCCAGTTTCTAACCTGTTGGGACCTCCCCAGTCAGCCAGGACTGCTGGTAAATGATGGAAAGCGGCTTGGCGAGCACCCCAGCCACCTCCTTCAGCACCCTCGGGTGTATCCCATCCAGTCCCATAGACTTGTGTATGTCTGTGTGATGCAGTAGGTCACTGACTATCTCCTCTTGGAATGTGGGGAGGCCGTTCTCCCAGTCTCTGTCTTCTGGCTGAGGAGGCTGGATTCCCTCAATACAACTAGTCTTGTTATTAAAGACTGAGGCAAAGAAGGCATTAAGAGGTAATTTGAACATAAAGATTTAAGTTTAATTAATTTAATTTATAATGAGTGTGTTAATATTTGGAGAAATCTATACAAGTATCATCCTCTGTTAAAAAAAACAAACCAAACTTGCAGTTAATTTCCTTAGAAATAAGCAAGGATACTGTATTCTACTGAGGGACAAAATTAAGGAATGGGATGTGGTTTCAGTAGTTCCTCATTATATTCAAGGAGTGTTTCTTCTTTCTTTATCTGCATGGGAACATAACCTCAACATTCTGGAAGCAGAGGAGGGTAATGAGTGTTAGGAAATGCGGCCTCTATCCCCAGTTCTATTTTAGCTTTCTTAGTTTAATTTGGGGCAAGTAATTTCCCTTCCTGTACCTCACTTTCCCAATATGTAAACTGTGGTTAACAATATTGAACTCCTTTGTAAAGTACTCTCAGCTCTACAGCTGAAAAACATTGAGAAAAGCAGAATACTGTATTACTATTTTAGTATTAAGGATGAAACACTGACACAATGATATAATCAACAGATACTAGATGTGTTCAAACTACTATCAGGGAAAAAAATAGTGTACAATAGAAAGTGCAAACTGATATATTTACAATAGAAGCCTAAAATCATAAAACGTCATATCTCTCTGAAAAGCCATGAACCTAATACTTCCCCTGGATTTCAACAAAATGCATTACAACAGAGTTAAAAAGGGAAGGGGCCAGAGGGGTAAGGAACTATGTTCATGTGACATGAATTGATGATAAATATATTAATACTACAGCATTCACCTCCAACTGACTGCTTGGAAACTGATGAAACATTATAAACACAAAGGTCATTGCAGCCAAGAAATGAGGTGGATTCCCAAGATGGAGTCAGTAAACACTGAGAACCCTCAGTAGTAAAATAAAGAGCTCTAACATAAAAGTTCTCTCAAAATAATTGTCTTTGTTGCTGAGCTGGCTTTACTCAAACAAAACTACAGGCAGAATTATGTGTATGGGGTAAAGGCTAGGACACTTAATGGCATCAGCTTCAGTGAGGAGAGAGTTCAGCACTTTCCATCATTCACCACCCCAAACCAACTGTCAGACAAGGAAAATAAAATAATTAATCTGAACTCTACAATGTGAATTGGAATTAAGCAGTTATCAGTAGTAAAATATTTATTATCACTTTGCTTAGTGCTATAAATACCTTCAGTGCTTTCTAACACCAAAGTCATAGGAGGATCTTACATATTTTTTTACACAACATGGAACAGGTCTCCTTGGCTTATAACAATGGACTTCTGGAGCTGCTTCCTTAAACCTTAAAGCTGCTAAAAAATGTTTTCCACATTATTTTTCTCCACATTATTCTCCTTTTTTTTTTTTTTTTTTTTTTTTTTTAAGAAATACTAACATCCTCATGTTAATATCTTACTGTGAAACACAAATTTTTCAGAGAAGAGAGAGAAGGCTATCAGCACTGTGGTCCCTGTTCCATCAGCCTCCATCATTACTTTTCATATTATTTGATGACTGCAGACTGTGTGTGGTAGGCGATGCAAGTGGGGAAGTGGGAGAAAATACATAGTTCTGATTCCATTCCAAATTTATAATAAAATTAATCTCCCTGCTCTCCTGGCCCACAGTCCACATGCCTTCTCTAAAGCAGAGGTACAATTTAGCCTGGTTTACCCCTGTCTGACCTCCACAAACAGTTTATATCTGAAGCTTAGTTAGGAATAAGCCTTAGCAGCATTTCAAGTACCAACACACACCCATAATATTTCTGTAATAGAAGAATATTCTGCCATTTTCTCTAGTTTTTTTATCCTCCAGTGTTTAAGAACAGTCTATTTCTCTTTCTAAGCATGGGTGCCACACTCCATCTGATCTATGACCTGTGTATGTTTCAAAAAAATATGCCAGTCTTGTGCTTTTTTACCATCACTCAAAAGTGAAATATTTCTCTCTTTTTTTAACATTTTTTTCCCCTAAGCAGGAATCATGTTGAAGTTATCTGACACAACCTATAGCTTGTCACACAAAGCAGAGGAAAAAGCATGAAGGGACCTGTGGTGAAAACAACAGGTCTAAGTGGAACACAATATAAGGGGGTGACACTGCAAACTGGATAACATTCATGTTCACCAGTTGCAAACAGAGAGGGAGAGAGACGATTCTAAGGATAATAACTTGAAATACACTTAAACCCTTCATTCAGCTTCTTCTAAGACCAAAGGTTAAAAGTAAGTTTGACACCTTGTTCTATTGCCTGTGCTCACCCTCAGGTAATAAAAGAACCAATGAAATATAATAATGGGTCCCTCTGTGCCAGGACACTGCATCACAGCTATTACGTACCTCAGGAATATCAAACGTACTCTTATGGGGAATTCAAAATCACTAACACGTGTTTCAAAAAAAAAGCAGCAGCTACAACATTTTTAAGTGTTTTTCTTCATTCTTTCACTTTTTTTTTTGTTCTTCAATTATTTATCAGATTATCTGTATATCATGAAGTATTTATTTTCTTTCTAAACAATGTCCGTAAGAAAACATCTAAATAAAAATATCTAGTATTCTCACAGTGGCTCTTATACTTTGTTCATAGGTTTTCTCACCTCATCCCTGCTTTCCTTAGTTCATAGGTCCCTCTGGAAAGTAAGCTGTATATTGATATATAGTTTTGATTGTTAATATCTCACACTCACTTTGTATGAGAGTAAATAACTAAAGCAAAAGAAAAAAAAAAAAGCACTAAAGGATCTCTTGAAGTAATCCCCATGTGATTTGATGGGAGTTGTGGAGATGTACTTGACTCTGTTATATTGATTAAATTCAATACTGACAGTCTTTCCTTTAAAATTCTCAATACTGTGTAATGCCATGAAAATTTAGATGTTTATCTCTTTGAACTATACACACATAACAGTTTCTATTAATGCTAATGAAATATAGTAATAAACCACAATTCTGTTGTGTTAAGAATTTTACTTAGAGTGGTGTATAAATGCCCTGAATTAAGCTTCAAAACACACATAGGAACCAGGTATTATTCCCAGTTTACAGATAGGAAAACAGGCACTGCAAGATTGGTTTGCAGAGTTTAACATTCAGGTTTCATTCCAGAAAGGTATTACTGCAAGTAGTGGGATTTAACCATGTGCTTAAAATTTAACACATTCTAAACGCTTTCCTGACTGAGGCCTAGGTGTGTGTCAGTGACAAAGCCATGACACAAAACTTTGGCTGCCAGTCTCAAGCTTCTAGCCATTTGTGCAATGAAGGTAAAGAGTTGGCTTAATGTCTGCATATTCTAAGTGTAGATATTGTTCAGCAAGCAGTAAAAAGCATGAAAGGATAAAGTATGGCTTATAAGGTAAGCACTGTAGCTTCTCCTTGGTTTTGAAAAATAGTAATTCAGATTTCTTCCAAAATCATGTTCTCTCTCTCTGTTCTATATTCAACTCCCTATTCTTTCCCTTTTCTTTCAATCTCCTTAAAAGCTGCTAACATCAGCTGCTTCTTTGTGGATTTTTCTTTCTGCTTCATTGCCTACAAATTGCTCTAAGCTCTTCATTCCCTACGAACCTGTTCAGCTGGAGCAGAGCAGCTGTACAGCAGGCTGTTCCTAGTACACCTCTGGAAAATGTATAGGAAAATGATAACAAGCCATACAGACTAAAGTGTTTTGTCTTCTGAAGATTTGAGAGGGGATATATATTTATATATATTTATTCCTATATGCATCTACGGAAATGTAATAAATAATCATTAAGATACTGGGTAAATTTCTCCAGAGAGTAAGAAGTCTAAAACTCTCAGTCTTTGATTTACATCCCTCAGGGTGTCAGAGGATGTCTAACCATGTCAGCTGGAGTGGAAAAACACTGCATGTCAGCATGAGAAGGCCTGATTGCTATAAAACAAATGTCTTTTTAGTTCCTCACCTCCTTAACCCCCACCTCCATAGAAAAAACATGTTCACGCAACCCTCATTCTTTAACTTCTTACTTAGGTTCAAAAGATAATGAACTCTAGTACTCATTTTACCTCAAAAGATAAACACATTTTCAGAAAAAGCATGGTTGTTTTGTTTTTCTCTTTTTATTTAAGTAATGAAAACCAGTAAGATGAGAAACTTGAATGCAAGTCTCTGAATAAAGGAGAGACTTTTGCTGGGTAGAAGAGAGACTGTGTGAAGAGGAACAGTTTTGTTTGAAATTCTCCAAAATCATGCTTCTAGCTGAAGAAAATCGACCCTGAGTTTCTGATCAAAAGCTCAAAGAAGGAGATGGAAAGATTGCTACTGACTTCTAAGTGTTATGTCTAAAGGACCTGGTTTAATCGAGGAATGAACTTCAGTTTTCTCTGACATAGACCTGCTAGTTCAAACACATAACATGGGCAAGGCAAATCATCATTTCTAATGCTGGTGCTACTGCTGTGCTTTATGGGTCTACATGAACAGGTTGGATAAATCAAGCTTCATTAATGGTGTAACACCAGTGACTATAGTGTTATTAGTTAGCCTTAGAAGGGGTGGGTTCACCTTTGTCAGATGTACTTAAACTCTTTAATGACTCTTTATTGGAAGCTTTTGTTAGAACAATATTCTGACAGCCTTATCACATTCAGTAGAAAAGAAGCCTCTTTTTTATGTTTTTTAAGCATTTCTGACTGTTTCAGAGGGAGAAACAAACTGGAAAGTTGCATCAGTGAATGACCCCAAATGACACAAAAATTATTTAATTCTGATCCTTCTGCGATATCATAATACAGGTTTTTTTGGTGCCCTTTTCTTCCCTTTCTTCCTATTCTCCAATTTCTTCTCTTGATTTGAGGCAGTGCTCCCCTGCTGGCCTCTCCAGGCTGCCAGGGACAAGGGCAAGAAAGTGGAGGCAGCTACACCCTTCTTCCTATACTAACTGGTTGCCCTTCATCCTAACATCAAAACACCTCAAACAGGGCACTTCTGAGACAAGCATGGGACCAAAGGTAGCCTGGGGGCTCTGAAGGATATGAAGCATTATTTATGCTATGGCTAGATACCAGAACATTTGGAGGTCCCAGTACACCTGGAGGATCCTAGTGCTACAGACTTCACCATAGCCAAAGTGTCCTTGGGTCTCTGAAGAATGACACGAAGCCCTATTGATTCTTGTCTGAAATGTTTAATGGTGTAATGGTACTTGGAGGATCATAAAAGACTCAAATAGTATTAAAAGATTTTGGTATAGCCCATCATTACTGAAAAACACAGCATTTCTAGAGCTCATGTCATCCAGTGCTCACACATAGAAGATCACACTACAATCTGAAAATCAAATAAAAGCCCAGAGCAAACCCCTGATAAAACACAAAATAATAACTATGGAATGGCTCATTAACTTCCAAAGTTCCTAAGAGGTTGAAGATCTCTGAAATGTCTGTCCTTCTGCAGTGCCTGCAAGCCTGATAGGAGATTTAATGAGTCCTCTGTATCAACACAGAAAGAAAGAAATGTTCTCTCGTTTCCATTTCAGCTAGCTGTCTTTTTACCTCTGTAAAAATACAGTTATGCCAGAGATTTAACTGCAATTTAACAGCACAGTGTTCTGTTTCAGTACTATGGATAAGACCAACTTTTTAACAGTTAAAAATGGATGCTTTTATGTAGTAGAGAAAAAACCTGCAAATAAAATTTATTCTAGAATCCATTTTTATTACTATTTTTCTCCAAGAAAAATAAAATCGATAAGAGGAAGGATTTCTCAATACAAGTAGCAGGTCTTAATGCTTCACCATTCAAAGTGCTGAAGTTTACTTCACTAAATTCTAGCCCATGACAATAAAATGATGACTTATGCACTGATAATTCCACACATAGCATGTTCAGTATCTACTGTAATTGTATATACAGTTTTGGTTTATTTTATTTCTTATGCAGAATTACCTTGGAAAGTTACAATATTGAACTGAGACTAAAGAAATGCAAAAACCTCAAGAAGCAAAGGGAACAAACTGTGTTAATCTTAAGAAATACTATTGTAACATAACTGCTGAGGGGGTGGGTGTTAGGTGAACAGAACCTGGGAGTGTAGGGTGAGAAGGATGAAATGATTTCAGTCTTTTTCAAAAATATTCAACAAATGTTGTGGCCCTGATATTATGGCCTAGATGGATTCCTCCTAATTTCCAGAATCCTGCTAAACCACTAAGCTACTTCTCTCTTAACCTGACTGAAAAGGACCAAAGAACTGGTGGGGTTTATTTTGTCTTCTTCATAATAATCTGGCCATAACACTTGTCCTTGACTCTGCATTATCAACAACGAATCACTGAGTAAAACCAAACAGGAGTTTTATGGGGGGGGTGTGTGTGTATCTTTTCTTATATATATATATATATATATAATATATATATATTTTATATTATTTATATAAATATATTTATTATATATATAAACATATACAAGATACATATTATCTATAAAAATTATTATAATAATACCTAGAGCTTAAGGTTGATAAACTGAACAGATACAGTAAAACAGGAAAAGATAATATTATTATGGAGGAAAATTGGTTAT
Organism: Strix uralensis; assembly: GCF_047716275.1. Taxonomy (NCBI): domain Eukaryota; kingdom Metazoa; phylum Chordata; class Aves; order Strigiformes; family Strigidae; genus Strix; species Strix uralensis. The sequence continues at coordinate 96,001,948 of NC_133973.1, read as the reverse complement.
TAAAATTAATGTGTATCTGAGTCAGAGAACAATGTTTACACATGTTCTGTGATATATACTGGTTAGTTATTTACCTCTTGAAAAGCTTAGATTTTATTTTGATTGCCAAGTACTTTTAGCATCAAGTTCTACTTCAGGAATTTAACTGACCCCATTGCACACTATCTGCAGCAGTTTTCAGCATTAGCTAAACCTAGCATTTGTACAAACCTGCAATTTAATCAACTGATAAATGCAAAAGAATTTTATTGGTAATGAAACACAGCCTAAAAAAGACACGATCAAGGTTTAAGAAGAATAGAGGAATTGCAAAAAGTCTTCTCTTGCTACACTGCCCCCAAATAAACAATGAAATCTGAGACCTTGTTTAGGTAGGGTAGATTGTTTTCAGTTATCAGGAGGCTGATGGGACTGTTGCCTCCACTCAGTTCTTAGATTTAACGGAAAGGTTATAAATTTTCTGAAAGATGGTGAAAGAATATTGTAAATATGACAATAATGGAGGGATTAACGCAATGTTTTCTCAAATACAAAGCCATGAAGTGAAATAATCTGGGGTTTATTTTGTTATTAGTTGGTTGGGTTTTGTTTGCTTTGTTTGCCTGTAATTGTAAACTATTCAAAATGGTATTTGACAAACAGAATGATGAAAGCTACAACATATATACTCTATCATATATTGTTGACTCTTTCAGGATTAGCTTGGGGAGACTGATTTCATCCTTGTGATATGTGGGGCTGTGATAAGCTAGTATCATCTACACTCAGAATTACCTGTCTGATGATGCTAACAAACAACATGGATGTTAGGTGCCCAAGGCTGTAACAGCATTTCACTCATTTCACTTGCTGTGCTGCCTACAGCAAGTTAGCACCTGACATACCTAACCAAACAACAGCAAGCAGCTGCCGGTATTCAACCAACAAAATAAAATAAAATAAGCCCCACCCTGGTAGCAATAACATTTAGATATTGCTGAATTACTTCTTTTTTCCCCTCTTAGACTAAATTTACTGTCAGTGTAAAATACAATCCTTTTTCTATTCCTTAGAAAATATTGTAGCTACATTTTAGGCTGTTAAAATCTCACAAATAATTTAGATATCTTTGGCATGAAATTTAGTTATCACAGCTTTAGTAAATTGCCTGTAAGTGCTTATGATACATTAGCAGCCCTGGCATCATTGACAACCTGTATTATAACAAAGGGCAAGCTTTTCTTCCAAGTTGTCTAGATACAACAAAACATCCTGAAATCTTCTATGACCTGATACCAGAGTATTTTACATGGTTATCTGATGCTCTATATCCTTTTACGTATATATCCATTAAAAGCCTCTTGATATATTCATCCTGAAGAACATATATTGTAAGTTGAAAGATTCAGCTTAACTCTTAAGCACGTTCTTCCACAGTCATTTCCCTCCTATACACGCACCAAAAGACAAATCTCTCCTCTAGCTGTGGAGTCTTCCTTTCAGTTCCCCAAGGCAGACTTAATACATTTTCAGCACTGTAAATCTCAGTCTTCTCTAGCCAGGAAGCACCTCTTCCAGTGACTAATAGTAAATACGAAGCGTCCATATTGTAATGTTCAACACTCTTGTCTCAGCTGAAGACAAAAAGATCCAGGAGTTTATTCTCTTGGTTGTCAACTTTCCCATTCTTCAGCTCATAGGCAGCCTGCAAATTGCACATACAATGGTAAAACCTCATTCTGCTTCAGGGGGTAGAGAAATTTTTGAAGGACTCACTTCATGAAAATTCTGTATGTGTCCCCATTTAACTGCTTTAAACCATCTTCAGACATCTTGTAGTGATGTTACTGTGCCATAAGGAACAGTTGCTTCTAGAAGGTCAAACGGATGCTACTGAAATGTTATAGAAAATGTTGTCACAGATATTACAAAAGCCAATTTTAATTTTTTAATCTATTTTTAATTCTGCTAGTGAGACTTTCATGTCAAAATCATTCTGAGATCATGCTGCTTTAGTGAGAATGTGAGAAAGAAATGTATTTGCAGTAATATACTGCTTAGTAAGACTTGTATTAATTCTGTTGGAGAAGGCCATCATGGTGAGGAGAGGAGAGAGGGGAGAGGGGAGAGAGAGGGGAGAGAGGGGAGAGAGAGGCGAGGGGAGGCGAGGGGAGGCGAGAGGAGAGGGAGAGGAGAGGGAGAGGAGAGGGAGAGGAGAGGGGAGGGGAGGGGAGGGGAGGGGAGGAGAGGGGAGGAGAGGGGAGGAGAGGGGAGGAGAGGAGAGGAGAGGAGAGGAGAGGAGAGGAGAGGAGAGGAGAGGAGAGGAGAGGAGAGGAGAGGAGAGGAGAGGAGAGGAGAGGGGAGGAGAGGGGAGGGGAGGGGAGGGGAGGGGAGGGGAGGGGAGGGGAGGGGAGGAGAGGGGAGGAGAGGGGAGGAGAGGGGAGGAGAGGAGAGGAGAGGAGAGGAGAGGAGAGGAGAGGAGAGGAGAGGAGAGGAGAGGAGAGGAGAGGAGAGGAGAGGAGAGGAGAGGAGAGGAGAGGAGAGGAGAGGAGAGGAGAGGAGAGGAGAGGAGAGGAGAGGAGAGGAGAGGAGAGGAGAGGAGAGGAGAGGAGAGGAGAGGAGAGGAGAGGAGAGGAGAGGAGAGGAGAGGAGAGGAGAGGAGAGGAGAGGAGAGGAGAGGAGAGGAGAGGAGAGGAGAGGAGAGGAGAGGAGAGGAGAGGAGAGGAGAGGAGAGGAGAGGAGAGGAGAGGAGAGATTGTTCAGCTGGAAGGGACCTACAACTTAGTCCAACTGCCTGACCACTTCAGGGCTGACCAAAAGTTAAAGCATGTTGTTAAGGGCATTGTCCAAATGTCCCTTAAACACTGACAGGTTTGGGACATTGATCACCTCTCTAGGAAACCTGTTCTAGTGTTTGACCACCTTCTCAGTAAAGAATTGCTTCCTATTGTCCAGTCAGCCTCCCTGGTGCAGCTTTGAACCATTCCCACACATCCTGTCACTGGATATGAAGGAGAATATCTGCTAAGTATTTAAATTTAAAAAAAATATCAGGAGTAAATCTAAAGGGATGATATTAACAAATTATGAAATTTAAACAAGTGAAGGAGAATCAGTTCAAGTTAATTCTGAAAGAGATAAGATTGTGATGTTATTTTTATTCTTGTTTGTTTCTTTTTAACACTTTCATGTTAATATCATGTTTCATAATCCTCTTGTCTCTCATGGTAGAACAGTGTCCTGGTTTCAGCTGGGATAGAGTTAATTTTCTTCCTAGTAGCTGGTACAGTTCTGTGTTTCGGATTTAGTGTGAGAATAATGCTGATAACACACTGATGTTTTAGTTGTTGCTGAGCAGTGTTTATCCTAAGTCAAGGATATTTTAGTTTCCCATGCTCTGCCACTGAGGAGGTGCGAGGAGGTGCACAGGAAACTGGGAGGGACCATGGTCAGGACATCTGACCCAAACTAGCCAAAGGGATATTCCATACCATCATGCCCAGTATAGAAACTGGGAGGAATTGGCCAGGAGGGGCAGATCGCTGCTTGGAGACCATCTGGGCATCAGTCTGCAAGTGGTGAGGAATTGCATTGTGCATCACTTGTCTATTCTTGGACTTTATTTCTCTATCTCTTTTTGCTATATTCATTATTATTACTATTTTATTTTATTTTAGTCATTAAACTGTTCTTATCTCAACGCATGAGTTTTACTTTTTTTTTTCTGACTCTCTTCCCCATCCCACTGGGGGGAGGAGTGAGCCAGCAGCTGCATGGTGCTTAGTTGCTGGCTGGGGTTAAACCATGACAAACAGTTATGACTGAAAATTGCTACATGTGCTAAAAACCATTCCAGCATATAAAAGGTCCTCTGTAGTAGACTAGAGAATCAGGAATGTTCACACCATCAAATTCTCTGACTGACTGATCATGCTAAAGTGATTTCCAATTGCTGAAGTGTTCACTTTCATTGTGTGTGAATAATGAGGGGCTGAATGTGTCACTCAGCAAACAAAACTGTCAGATCTCCAGAGTTCGACTTCCTGATTTTGGTTTGAATGCCTTTTTTTTTTTTTTAAATAAAAAAAAAAAAAAGTGTGTTGACTTGTATAAAACTTTCCAGGAATACCAGCAATTTGACTTTTGGCATGAACATGAACACAGGAAGGTCAATGAAAAAAAATCCCTTCTGTGGAAATTTAAACTGATCTACTGGGAGGATAAAACATAATTAAAATATCTGCATCCTGCACTAATCAAACTGAATCTATTCAAACTGACTAAGAGGAGGACAAAGGAAAGTGTTGTTCTGCTATCCAATAGAGAAAAAAAGTTACTGACAGATGACACTGTGAAGGCCAAAGTGTTTAATGTCTTTTTTGCATTAGTTTTAATTAAAAAGGTCAACAATGAGGAGGTGACTAGCATAATTAATACAAACAACAAAGGAATGATTTCAATTAAAAATACAGACAGAAAAGGTTAGAGAGTACTTAAGTAAATTAGTTTTCAGAACAGATGTGTCTGATGAACTTCCTCCTAGGATATTTAGAGAACTAGTAAAGCCATCTCAGAACCATGTTACCATCAGAAAAGCAGTCTGTGAAGGACACATGAGGTATAAATAAAATGGAAAAAATGAAAACATAATAGTCATCTTTAAAAAAGTAAGGAAGCAGGAGCTTAGAAATAACAAATTTCTCTGTCAGCTATTAAGTCTCAGAAAAGTTCTGGAACAAATGAACAGCATGGTTTGTAAGTAGCTGGAAATATGAAAAGGAGGTAAGGAACAGTTAAAATCAATCAATTAAGTATTAGTCAATCTTTTAAGAACAACATGTCAACAGAATTAAATCTCTCCACAAAATGGTAGCAGAGTTTGTGGAGAGGTGAGATGGAAGCAAGGTCATCTATATGGCTGGCTCTTGCTTCATAGAAAATTCTCAAACATACATACAACAGAAAAAGGGAAAGCTTGTCTAAGTGGTACTAATATAGTGTGGGTGCAAAACTGTTTAGATAACTGTACGTATAGTGTAATCATGACTAAGCTATTGCTAAAAAATTATTTATTTTACTTTTTTTTCTAGCAGGCCTGTTTAAATTTTTAATAATAATGTTAGCGATGGAGAGAGTGCTTACTGCGTTTAAAGAAAACACATAACTGGGCGTGCCAGTGTGTTGGAAGGTCAGTTAGAACGCAAGTTCTAAAAGGCAGGAATAATCTGTACAAATACAAGATATAGAACAAGCAGGTGTGTAGAGGTTTTTAGGGACAGATCTGGAGATCCAATTTGGAGATAAATCAAAAGTGTCTTTCTGTTGCAAGAAACACTTTCTCGGATATGTAAAACTGAAAACTACCTGCAGGATACAAACGATAAATATTCTGCTTTGCTCCAGTTTTGGGAAAACCTGAGATGGATTGTTTCTGTCCTGCTCTGGGCAGCTCAAAGAGATACGAACCAACATGAAAGAGTCCAAAGAAGAACTATCATGAGTCTGACCAACAAGGAAAGATCTGAGATTTAACAATTTGAGATTGTTGAAGCTAAAGAAGAGGAGGCTGAAGATAAAGATGATAGCAATCTTTTAATGTATAAAAGGTAACTCTAAAGAGGAATGTCTTATCCATGACAAAGAATTAGTGAAATTAAATTGCAGCAAGATGCTGAAAACCTTTGTAACAGTAAGGAAGGTAACTGAAACAGTAAAACAGATTGCTGAGTGAACTTTGGAGTTCCCACAGTTGGGTGTCTTTAAGAAACAAACATCTGTCAGAAATTATCTAGGTACAGTTGATCTTGCTTTGGAAGGGACTGGATCATCAACGGTATTATTTTTCCTGATTTTTCTTTTTCAGTTCAAATTGGAGAGGAAAAAAAAAAAGTACTTTTTTTTAGAGAAAGTCCTGTAGTCCTTTATACACACAGCCTGCCAGAAATACTACCTGTATGTTTAAGAACTACTATAAATCATTTCCGCAGAGTCGAACCCTCACTGTGGTAATGCCATAGGTAGCTATCTATATCTGAAATTATAGAGAACTCTGGAATTCTTTGCTACTTTCTCAACCATTATTTGATCAGACCATTTGTTTTCAGACTGGAGAATAAATCAGGTTCAGACAGATTCAAATTTCACTGAAAAATTGCAAGAGTGATTCGAATATGGTATTTTAAAGCTCATGCATACAGTTTGAATACGAAACTCAAAAACGCGTATAAGAAATTCAGCTATGAAACTAGAAACGACTACAAAAGCTGATGCTATAAAAATACTTGCACACACAGAATGATGTGATAATGAGCCATACATCAGAAAAAAATTATAGCAGACAATATGAATGGAAAGCATACTTAAACTCAAAAGGACACCTGTGCCAGCGTTAAAAATGATTTATTACATGAATTGCAGGTCAGAGCAGACAATACGTGCCTACAAGAATAAACTAAGAAAGGGTCTATTCCACTCAAAATTGGACTATTACATGCATTTCTAAATCAGTGTATCATTTAGTGCAGTAAAATTAACTCAAATTAGCATACTATAAACAGCACTATTAAGAAATTTAAAGGCTTTGACTAAATGAAGAAAAATTCAGCTAAAGTCATCACACAAATCTTAATTAAGGCTGCTGTCTTTGAAATACAAAAGGAAAACAAAAACAGAACCCTTGAACAAGTTGCTGCTATTCTCATGCAAGTCAGTCAAAAAATGTACTGTACCTCTGTTGGCAACTAGTAACTCAACAGTTACATCACCTAGGCCAACTACAAAACAACCCTTTTTTGTGTGTGTAACCCATCATCTCTGGCTTCACTTTCTCATCATAACTCCAGTATTATAACAACCACATAAGTAATAGATATAGGCAGGCATACAAATGGGTTCAAGCAGACTGATACATGACGGTACAGCGTACCATTTCAGAACAGTAATTGCGTACAACAAAATTCTGGTTTCTTGTTGTCTTTTTTCAAGTAGATTTGGTATTTTTCATTAAAGATTATCAACACATTCTTAATTTTTAACTTAAGTACATAGTATCTATTCTTAGAATATTTCAATCATTTCACAATTAGCAGATAGTATTTTATTAATATGATCCATAAAATTTATTAAAATGTTCTCCTGGATAAGAAAAGATCAAAAAAAGTCAATTTTTGTCTTTTAATTTTCCATCTTCTTACTTTTACATATATGAAACATTCACAGAGGAATATCATGCAAGAGACAGGGTAGAATAGCATAGTCATGTCTAAACACATGGCTTGAATATTCATTACCCCAAAATTAGAAAGGACTATTCAGAAAATATAAATCCTACAGATGTGACATGGAGACTTCTGAAATAGATAAGAACATACACTGGATTCCAGATTTCTCGTTGTCCCTAGATTCCCCATCCAATACATTGAATCATGAAGAGGAAGCAATGTACCACAGAGGGTGGAGAAAACAATGGGGCGTTTCCTGAGTGCGGGGAAAATGGATAGACTTCAACCCAGCTAAGAGTGTTTCATGTCACATTAAGGACTTTTTTCACTCAGGATTGAAGAACCTGTGTTAGCAAAGGGTTTAACAGCGTCCCTAATTCTCACAGAGTTGCTTCAAAGCACCCAATATGGACCATGAGGACTTCACACTGCCAACCTATTCGGTGTTGCCAGTTACAAACACTTCTGTTGGGGCTTTCGTTGACACCACTTGCTTCATGATTTTAAGAGCTGAAGCTTCCCTGAAGAAGAAAACAAGTGAAGGAATAATGTGACTGTAAACCTGAATTATTCTATGTAGATGAACTGATCTTGCTGAATCTAGATCAGAGAACATGTGAAAATGTGCTCTAAAACACATTCACTTTTTAATTTTCTGCCACAGAAAAAAGGATAGCTCTTCTTATATCCTTGACTGAAATCACATGAGAGAAGACTCTCTTTACATAGTTTCTATATATTTACAATTTCCTTGTATTTTTCATTATAAATTACCACGACATAAGACTACTGCAGAAAGATCATGTTCAACAGGTGGCAAATACTATCAAAGAAAATACCTGATATTTAGGATACAGTGGTAATCAGCTCTGTTGTATAGGCAAGCCTATGAAATTCAACATATTTTGTTCTGCACTGATCTACATCAGTACAATGTTACACTGAGTTCCTCCTAGTCAAATACCTGATAAATGAATCAGTTACAAGAAGCAATTGAGTATAAAGCAAGCCTCTGAACAGGTTTCCATTGCATTTGTCACTGCAATAAATGAATAAATCTTCAAATCACTACTTCTTGTGCATTCCCAAAAACCCTCATCATGAAACCTGAATTACAGCATTCTGACATATAGAAGGTTGCTTCCTGACAAACAACAAGCATGCTAATTGTCTTGCTTTGCCTTTCATCCTCAGTAATTACTTTTGTTCCATATGGTGGCAAGCTAAGTGCCTTCTATTTGCATGTAAAAAAGCATGATCTTCTGATACCAAAACTGCCCACATTTTGTGTCATGTAAGAATTTGGATTACCAAACCAAGTGCAGTTGTGTGGGCCTGGCAACATCATGACAGCTTTTGCTAAAATTTTCCCTCGTCACTATTACAGTTGAGCCTAGTAGAGATAAAAATAGTGGAAAAGACAGTATTAAAGAAATGTTTATTATCTTTTTACAGGATTGCTGGGATTCTCAGTTCTCTCTACCCTACTTAGAGTAACGGGTGCTGATCATTCAGAGAACCAGGTCTGTTCAACAACCAATTCTGACTCTTGCCTGTGGAGCTGGTAGGGGCAAAGGAAAGTGGGAAAAGAGCAGGAATGTTAAGCCATTATAATAAAACAACCGTGCCTCCTACTCCTCCAGCTTCACCCTATGCTTAGCTACTTTAAACTTGTCTTGCTGCAAAGACCTGTTTATGTGTTTCTTGCTTTCCTTGCTGTTACCAAAAATGGAGCTAAAATAGTGAGAAAAGAAAATTTTGAAAAAATCCTGGTGCATATAATAATCAATGAAAAGCCTTTTTATACTTGCTATAGTGTTTTATAAACAAAGGGAGGAAACTGCCACTTTTGGGCCTTTCTGTTAGAAAAAAACCCAAACAACAGCATGTTAAGTCTTGAACACCAGTTTCTTAAGAGCTAAACTATGATCATCATCATTTCAGCTAATTCCTAGAGCAAATAAATTTCACCCAAATTATTTACTGCAAGTCTGGAATATAGACAGACTGTCCAAAAGGTTAATTTAATTTTCCCCAGTTTAACTTGCTCTCTAAAACCCACACAACTTTGAACAAGGATCTCAGGAAACAAGTTTCTGAAGTATGAAACAGCTTTATTAATTCTTTGTAATCACAGCCTTAGTACTTAGGTAGAAAGAACATTCAGGAATATGCCAATGGCTAGCTGTTAATATGGCTAAACTAATAAACTTGAAAAACTGTTCATCAGGTTTTCTGTAAAATAAAACCAAAAACTTATCCCAGGCTATTTTTTTTTTTTTTAATTTTTAATTAAAATCTTAGATATAAACATTTGTTTGTGAGAAGAACAACCAAAATACTATGAGATTGAGCTAAAGTAGGCAGCTAGTAAATTAAAATAACTTGAACATGTGTCTCAATATGCAAACAGGGCTTAAAGAGTAAACGTGAAATATTTAAGATAAAGAGTAAGTTTAATGTTTAGCTTCTTCGTAATATAACAATCTAAGGAGTAAAAATAGTATTCAAAGGTTATGTACTTTGGAAGTTATGACATTTTTAAATAAGACAAATTTCATAGTCACCCTGTACCTCACTTTACAAATCACCATATTAGTTGGTATTATACCAACTTTCCCTTAAATTAACCGTAAGCACATTTTTCATCTTGCAGTACAGATACAGCCTCTAACTACTATTTTCTATTAGCACCTATCTTCTCCCCCATCCAAGTTTGTAGCTCTCTCAGATGAACACACACACACAAAACAAACTTCTTAGGCACTGGAAATAATGTAAAGATCAGACTGTTACTCTGGTGTTTTGAGACTCTCAAAGCAGAGTCCTTGACTGAAAAAGCGACCAGAACACACTCAGAGCACAGTAACAGGGAATAAAGAAAAAAAATAAATTTTTTTTCTCTATTTTTTTTCCAGTCTTCATCTTGTAAAATGCATTATTCAATTACAACTCCCAGGAAAAGAGAAATTTAACTAAAATGAGACCCCAGAAGGGGTTTAACAGGACTCTTGAAAATTATCATAGGCTTCTCCTAAACAAAGGCTGTATCTGGAGCTGCTATATCTGAACTTAGTGCTAATAGTTTTCATCTTTTGCACTTTAAGGCTAAACTGAATATTTTATAGAGAATCAGTGTAGGATACTCTTGAGGGAAAGTAGCCTAAGGGATTCTGATGAATCAATGTTTCCTTATGTATATTTATTTTTTCTCACAATGCTCTCAAAAATGGCAGGGTTTTTTTTTTTAAATCAAAGCTTCTCTTCTTCCCTTAAATAAAAGGCCAAAGCAAGAACAGATTGCGAAGCCATTATATTCATGAAGAGAAAAAGAGAGGTTAATTCAAAATTCTATGGTCTGTTGAACCCAATATCCGCACGTTCCCCAAAGCAACAACAAACGCACCACGGAAACTCAATCAAGGCATCAAACCCACTCCAGCAAATGTGTTGTGCCAACCCATTATTAATGTTGCCTCTCAGGGAAATTCTGTATCAGCATGAACTTGCTGAAAATATTTTTCACAAATTCACATTATACTATTTCCTTGACATTAAATGCCAAAGACGGCAAATTAGGAGAGGCCTGAGAGAGGGGACATATTCAAGGATGAGTTCTGTTCACAGAACCGATCTGATGAACAAACTGCACAAGTATGTTCAGAAAGGGTTTAATACACTGACGTTAGCTGCTGGCAAATTTGACAGGTTATAGATAAGTAAGTTGTCCTTGCGAAGAGGGATTCTGTGGATTCATTTTCCTGTATTCCTCCCCATGCCAATCACAGGAACAAGAGTGAAATATTGGTGAACAAACATAGCTGAATTAAGCCATTCAGCACAAGAGTATGGAGCTTAATTGTGTTCCCTTGCATCTTTTCCTACTGCCAAATAAAAACACCATTGTCCTTGTTGAAGAATTCCCTTTTATGTGTCAAGGATCTCTGCCAACTTAGTTGTGAGAGTCACACTGCGTGCCCAAGTGGAAGCCAGGGGATCTCACGTCTTCAAATTTGTCCCTTCACCCTCTTTTTGGCAATAGAATTTGAATGCGGTAAACCCTGCTGAACACACTGAGAAAGTTCATTCAATAGGTACCTACACAAAAAAATAGTCGTTTTACAATTTAGATGCAAGCTACATGCATGTCATTTAAATATGCATACTAAATGCACGCCAACTGCATCTCAGCCACACAACTTCAGAACACAAATTTTATCTGAGGTGATAATGCAAACGTCCACTTTCATAGATGAATGTCTGCAGTAGGTGGCAACGGAAGTAAGAAGGGAAATACCTTCCATAATGTGACCTAATTAAAACCGTAGATTATAAAGGAAATTGATGGCACAAAAGTTCAGATAATAAACACATATTTTTAAAGATTCAAAATCATGTTGGGAGGTGAGTATTCGTTAGCAGACTCTGAGACCGGGGAACATTAAAAGAAATTTCACAGGAATTTTCTGTAATGCCCTCTGCAATCCCATAGGGCTTTTTAGGAAAAAATCTCATTCAATAAAATAACAGCAACAATGAAACATGTCACATTTGAAGCCGTGATAAGTCATTATGGCTATCATCTGGCTATCACTTACACAGCATGTCTGTCACACACACATTATTTAGTAAACAAACTCAAGTTTTACATAGATTGTTAATATTTTTTTCCTTAAAAGATTACTTATTAAAAGAAAACATGACATGTAAAAACATTTTCACTGAAGTGAAAATTAACAGTGACTTTGCTGAAGTATTAAAAACACAATAAGGATAATTCATTCAGTAGGAGAACAAATAGAATTCTGTATTCATTTCTTTAAATGTCTGCACTGAAAAATCAGCTCTTGGCATGTGTCATACAGCTGGGACAAAACCAGTCTGTAATTTCATTCGGTGCTCCAGTTGGATTTGATTTCCTAACACCTCCTGCAATAAGGACAAACTGTTGTTTTTGCAGAAGTCTGGGCAACTAACCCTACAGAAAGCCTCTAAAAACACACTGGTTGGGAATGGAGGAAACTGTGAAATGCACAAGCCAACAGTTTTATTTGGTAATAAATTTAATCTTTTGGCATAATTGCCATATGGCACATGATTTTCTTTTTTTTTAAAAAAAAAAAAAAGTTTTAGCAGTTTTTCATTAGCAATTAGTGTTTTTCTTTTGTTCTAAAAAATCCCTTTATTAGGGCAAATATGATTTTCTTACTTTCCTTTAAAGTCCAAGAGTCTGTCAAAGGTAAGCACATATTCACAATATCCTGCCAGTTGGATGTATGTTTTGTTCAAAGTCCTTTTAAGAAGAAAGCAATATCTAGATGAAGATGGACCAGAACCAGGACTGTAAATTAAATCAAACACATAAAAAAAAGAGATTTATAGCACATTTGCTCCTTCAATCTACAGCTCATTTATTCTAAATACCTCTTCCTAATGAGTAATTTTCTGGATGTCACCACAATTTACTAGGGTCAGCTTCCAAGTGTAGTACAAGCAACATATTTAAATTAGTTTATTTGGTCAGGAAAGAGCAATATAACCTGGCATATATCAAGAAATTATTAATTTGGCTGTACTCAGGGACAAAAACATTGCTGCTGCAATAGATGAGTGGCAAGCTGGAAGTATTGTATCCTTTTTGTTTGCCTGAGATTCCTAAAAAGGTGCTGAATAAATATTGGTCTAGTGTCATTCTTCCAAGAAGGATACTTGGAAGTATCCAGCTTCTAACTTTAAGTGTTTGGATTCAGAGTGTGAGAAGCATGAACCACGATCCAGGCTATTCTGCATGCATCAGGCAACTTGGGTCCCCAAAGAGAAAAATCCTGCCCCTCAGTTCTTACTTCTTCTTTACACCCACGGTGCTGGAGACCCTTTATCAAATTATTTCCATGTAGTCCAAGAAAGGAGAACAAAGACAGGAGAGTGAGACAGCTCTCAGTTTCTGATTCTCCTCTTCTACAGACCAAAACTGGAAAAAGTGTCTCAGGCTTAATATTGTTCTTTTTGCTACCAGTTTCCTCATCGTGTATTATGAAACTACCATTTACATGCGGTCTAGGTTTTCCCTGAAGTGGAGAGAAAGGGAGATTAAAAATCTTTTAATTAGAAAGCTATCCTATTAATGCTAAGAAGGACAAAATCTTATAGCCTTATTAATTGAAGAAAAGCATTATATGATTTCATAGGTCTGTAGTTCCCCATTCATGACAATGTGCAGCATATTAACAGTAAGGAAGCTATTTCTTTAAAAGAAAGCATGAAAATACTTTAGGTAAAATCATAACTATCCTAATTTCTCAATTCAGTGGGAGTTTTGGTGTGTGCTAAACTTGCAGTAAAAATGAGTTATGAAAATAGCTGTCATACAGGCCATTTTCAAAACATGAATAATTCAAACAAGTTTCTAATTTTTTTCCTAAAAAATATTAAACTATGTAGCTTGTACAATTAATGCAGCTAAAATAGTAAGACTTTAAAACCAACCACTTATTCTATACAATAACATTTCATTGGAATTTTTATTGTGTTTATTTTCATGGATCTCAATAGACAATATATCCTGTGCAAGGAAAAAATGTAATCCATTTTACCGACAGTGCACAGTCAAAAGAGAGATGGAGTTTGCACTTCGCATGTTGTGAATGAAAATTGAGAATATATGCAATAAGCATCTCTAAACCTTAATGAGTTATTGAGCTGTATGTCTCCTAGTGTGTCAGTGATTCTTTTTAATTTATTTTCTAGTTTCTACACAACTTTTCTGTAGGAAAAGAAAGCTCAGATGAAATTAAAGTGAAAATATAAAATGAAGTAAAATTAATAAAAATCAAATGCTATTGGAATTAAAAAAGTATTTGCCCCAGAGTAAATGCATGGCGAGAATCAAGCCAGGAGTGACTATGGCACTGAAACTCAGCCAGAATTGTCCCTGGGACTTCCAGAAAAGGGTACTCCTCACAGGTATTGTCTCCAGAGACACATGTGCATACAGAGGCAGAAATGATAGCTGCTACTAAAAATACTGAACATTTTTTAAACATCAAAGGCAAATAATTTTATTTCCCCTCAAGATTAAATGAAGGAACTCAAACAAAATACACATCTTGTCATCACAGTTCTTCCAGAACTACAATTTTAGTAAAATAATCCTAGCTCAGAATTTAGATGGAAAACATCTAAGTAATAAAGAGAAGTCAGAAAGAAGTATGTGTATATGGGATAGAAATACAAATACTGTCAGACAGATTAAAAAAATATCTAAAAGATTGTAAACAAAACCTGTGGACCAAAGATTCTGTTCAAATGAAGGGCAGGGTTTGGGAAACCACAATTAGGTTCCCTCTTCCACCACAGGGTTACATATAACTTCTGTTGTATGTCTTAGGACAAGTAAATTCTTTTGTGGACCCTTCAGTCCTAAAGCTGGAAGTCACCTCTTCCTATAAGAAAACAATTCTTACTATGTTTAACATGTTCATGTCTTCCAGATGCACAGTGACAGCAATATCACAGAACAGTTCTGCTGCTTAACCATCTATGCCACTGAAAAGCTTCTCTAAACATCTAACCTAAAAACCCCTTCCTTCTGTCTCAAATCAGTATTTTTTGCTTATGTAAGCTGACTTACTCACACTCTGAAATGACCTTAGTACAGAGACATACCACACATGAACTGAGATACATCAACGGATCATGTCTAACTACACTTCAATTAACATTGGCTAAGAGTACTTACACAGTCTGCTATTGAAGCTCAGAGGATGTGCAGTGATCCTGAAGCTTCTGTAACTCAGTCATATGTCTGATCTGGGCATAAATCCATTCCCTTGTCTTCTTAGGACTTAGTGCTTCCTTCTCTAGTCCATCGAAATCCATGAAGGAGGCTTGCTAGATCAGTTTCGGTAGTAAGCACTCCTGCATCACACCTAACAGATCTGGCACTGCACATGAATAGTTGTTGCTGTTTCATCTAACAGGTTAGGGAACATATTCTGAACTAGACTGAGGCCATTTTTCGATGGGAATCGAAATGGAGTGTTTCCCAATCTACCAGGGAGATATTCATGCACAAGTTGTATGATCTACACAGTGAATTGAAGTGGAATTAAACTAAGAAAAGCTTAACCTAATAGCATCATTTCACTACTACATCATCGCTGCATTCAGAAGAGAGGGACAAATGAGAGGTGGTTGGAAAAGTAGGCTAATGCTCTGGAGTCATCAACTGAGAGATGACAGCCAGTGGTCAAAGAGCACTTGCATACAGTCAGGTAGAATTACTCAACTAAAAATTAAAAAAAAAAACAAAAAAAACAAAACCACAAACAAACCAACATTATTCACTCATTTCCAAAGTGATTAAGAAGTATTTGCTGTCATTATCCCAGAAATGCATACCACTTTGCCACTGCTTGTGTGTGGTACAGTCCTGCAGTCCTGTACCTACAGCACTACCTTGCAAGCCTCAGTAGAGCCCTGCTGGCATATCAGGGAAGACTTCCTAATGATACCAAGTCTGCCAGACTTGAAGATGATCTCTCAAAAAGAATGGCTTAAACAGAGACACTTAGCATATATGAGATAGATTCAGTCAGACTGCTAGAAAGCAGAGAGCTGCAAAGAGCAAAAAGTACTGGATACAGAGACAGATGCCTTCTAACATCTTTCTTCGATTAATCCTGAAATAAGCTAGATCTCCTGGTGAAATTGTACAACTCTAAAAAGTCCTAGAAGATTCTGACTAATAAATAAAAATGCAAATTTATCTTCCCACTCAAAGATTAATATAAAAATCTAGTCCCTCCCTTTGTTTTTTCTCTACTTAGTATTCATTACATATTTGACTACGCTTGCTAAATGTGATCTGTAGCACTCAGCCTAACTTAACAACTTATTTACACCTACATCATGAGTATCTGGCAAATCCAACTTAACATAGCAATGAAGAGAAGTTATGCACCTTCACAGGCTTACGGGGAGATCCTGCCTGCTTATACACCTTAAATCTCTTCAGTAACTGCATAAAAATACAGGCACTTAGGTCAGGAAAAATAGTTCAGTAGGCAACAAATATTAAAGCACAAATTAGATGGTGACATTAGAAAATTGTTCCTGAACACCTCTTTCAGAAAGATAACTGAAAGATTTTCCACAGCCATTTATTGTGATAATACACAGTCCTCAACAGTTAGACAAAGGCCCCCAGTGTGGTATCTCAAGTCACATCACAGCTTTCCGTCTTTTTACTCATGACTGTCCACTGGGAAATACTTTTTTTTTTGTTCTTTTTTTTCCATATTGCTCTGCTAGATTTCAAGACAGGTGAATGAAGAATGAAGGCAGTATCACATGGAGGTTCAGTATGGTTTAGAAAGGTCTCTTCTTCAGTATACTAGCTCCTATCACTGGGAAGGCTGTAACACTGCTGAAAGAATACTTTCATTATATTACACGTATTATACTACACACATCAAATATACACATATGCATATGTACACATTTTTTTGCACTAATGTTATTTGCAATATGTTATATAAAAACAAGCGAATAAAAATCAAAAGAAACTACTTGCTAGGAAAATATTCTAACATTATTTCCCAAAACGTTTCAAGAGGTACCAGAGTGTTAAGAAACACGTGTAACTACTCATGGAAATTAAATCATCATAAAAAATAATTACGAGCAATGGCATCTAGGTATTTGTGAATGCATCTATCTCCTTTTCATTTAAAATTCATGATTCCAAGCCAGCCAATGGACTAATGTCTATACATACCTCCTACATAGCATACTAAGGTTAATGTTGGTACTATTAAGTGACACATAATAAAACATAGCATCTGCTTGCCATGTGTATTAGAAGAATAAGGTGGAATTTCCAATCAAACTAGTTTTTGGACAAATTTGAACATACTGGTTCTGCCAAAATTCTCAAAGCTTCTGCAAACTTTAAGATTCATAAACTTGTGGTGATAAGTATTTGAGAAAATATGGAGAGAAAGGCAAAAGGAACTTTTGAGTAAAATAGTTAAATGATTAGTTAAACATCTTACAGTAAGTTAAAGGCGAGTTAATTTAAATAGTATCGCTTATTTCTGACAATTTCAGGCTGGGATTCTCCTGATCCCAAGACAGAACTTGGACAAGTTTTCATAGGTAGTCAAGACGAAATAACAATCCTGAAAACCCAGTTTCTACAGTATCTGTTAACCCATCTACCTTTCTCAGGTGCCGTATCTTGGTGTATTGGGTGTACATGGCAAGGCTTTGATACTGGAACGCTGCAGAGTGGCCTCTGTGAGGAGCAGTCAGGGCTGCCTTGTGCCAGACACAGCCGATTCCAGCTGGCTCCAACCGACCCACCACAGGGCATGGCTGAACCCCTCGGGTGGTGGTGCCTTGGGGAAAACAGCTTTCAGAAAGTGCAAAATGCTGCACAGGCAGTGAGGATTGAGAAAAAAAAAAAAAAAAGTGTAAGAAACAACTCTGCAGACACGCAGGTGAGAGGAGGAGGGGAGGAGCTGCTCCAGACACTGGAGCAAAGATTCCCCTGCAGCTCATGGAGAAGACCACATCTAAACAGATATCTACACTGCAGCCTGTGGAAGATCCCATACCAGAGCATGTTCATCCTGAAGGACTGCAGCCCATGGGATGGACCTACATTGGAGCAAGGCAAAAATGTGAGGAAGGAGTAGCAGAGAAGAGCTGTTATGGATTGACTCCTACCCCTCAGTCCCAATCCTCCTGCACTGCTTGGTGGGGGCGGGAAGGTGTTGTTTTAATTTGTCTTTGGTTTTCACCATCCAACTCTATGTTAATTGGCAATAAATCAGATTTATTTTCTCCCAGTTGAGTCTGTTTTGCCCGTGATGGTAATTGGTAAGCAATCTCCCTGTCTTTACCTTGACCCATGAGCCTTTTCATCTTATTTTCCCTCCGTCCTGCTGAGGAGTGGGAGTGAGAGAGCTGCTGGGTGGGTGTCTGGCATCTGGCCAAGATCAACTCACCACACTTCATACACTGAAGATTTTCACACATTTAAGGTCCTGCTTCTGAAGACACAGAGAAGAGTCTCAGTTTTGACAGAGCTCAGCAGTTTCACACCCAGAGCAGACTTAAGCCCCATCACGATCATTAAGCTAGATGTTCTTCTGCCTCCTTTCTCTGAGGGCTTGATCTTACAGGCACTCTTGAGCACCTGTTACAGAGTGCCACCGTAAGTACCTCTTAAAAAATAAAACCTGGTTGCAGGAAGAACCATTGGTCCCAATTATCCAGTAGTTCAAGCACTGATGTAACATGTGAGAGGATACAGTTCAATTGTCTTTCAAGAGTATTCCATCTCCTATTGCCAAGTAAAGTGCTGTAGCCATCAGACTATGAGCGATGATGGGGTATTTTTCATTCCTGCCACTGAAACCGTACATGATAATCCATAAGACACCCCCTTCTCCTTGCTATTAGCTTGCTTAACTAGCTCTCTCATCCCACTCCAGACATGGCACTCTCCTTGTGCACTACATGGGTGGCTACAGATCTAGCCAAGGTTCAGCCTCAGAGATGGACACGCTTGCAAGAATTTGGCATGGCAATGCTCAGGATACAGCCCTTGCTTCCTTTTTCACATCTCAGCATGACTGCTTCCACCATGACTTACATTAGAAAAATAAGCACTGTTGTGAATTTAATAATGTCTTTGCCTTTCACTGACAACAGATTATGCTTGTTAAAGAGTTTTTTGTTTGCTATTGTTTTACATCTAGTTTCCAGCACTAGCTGTTTTTATAAACTTTCCATTCAGCTGAGCAAAAAAGCTATAGTAGTAGCTTGAAAAAAACCCCAAAAACGCTTCTTATTCATTTTTCTCCACTGCCTTGGAACCAGATTTATGAAACACTATGAAACAGGTATGAACTATTTTATATTACAGAATCTGCCCCTCCTCCACCATGGACCCTGCATTTTCTGTTAACACTGGAAGGGGGATAAGTCTGTTTATGAGAGCCCGGGCACTCCTGAAAACAAGATTATAAACCTCAAGTGGCTACAGCAAAGAAATATTTATTTTGTTCAAAATAAATGGAGAAACTCTTGGATTATAACTGGAGTCATATGTTATAAATCAGCTTATTGAATAACACAGCCTTGGAACAATCACTGTTCTGGGACACAGCCTTCTACTACATAGTGAAACTTCCATAAAACCAGATACAGTCTATGTTGCTAATAATAAACATTGAAAAACTAGAAATGTTTTTCCTGCCTTCTTGCTGGCCCTTTTTAAATGGCTCTGGGCCTAACCCTTAGGAATTACACAAGCCAGACATAAACTAAAAGCTATCTTGAAGGCTAAACCAATAGGAATCTCTTTTATGCCCTTTCCTGAACTGGTGCTTTCTCTGCTATCATTAATGTATTATCTTCCATTAGTGGAGCTTATGCTTTTCATTCTGTGAGAACCTAAACTCCAGACAGAAATGCTAAGATGCTACATCTGCAGGATAGGACTCTCCTGTGCTTGTTAATAGTGTAAAGAAAAAAGCAGCACCAAATCTCATTATCATCAGAAGGATGAGAGAGTCTCAGGAATTAAAAATAAAAATAAAAAAATGGAGAGTCCTCACTGTCAAAACAGGGGCAGTTAGATACCCTGAATTTTCCACCACTCCAGACACGTCAATCAAAGATAACACAATGCGAGAATATCTGAGTGACACTTCAAGCTGCATTCATAAGCAACCTGCCTCATTCAAAGTCAATGAAGAGACAGGACTTACAAGCCCACACTGGAAAGTTATTGAAATGTGACTGACATCTCAAAGGAAAAGTGTCAACGGGATAGCATGACCCTGTGCTGAAACACTGCAAGGTTAATCAAAGTTATGGAAGTCTGAAGCTAGAAAGACCCTACCTTAGATTGAATTCTTGTAGCCACAGCAGTGATTGGGCCACTATCTCCTTTTCACTTCCTCTCCCACTGACATTTGCACCCCAAGTTTGTATCATTTGTCCACTCATCTTTTGGTTTCATTTTAGAAAGGTACTGGTGGATGTCGCCTGAGAGAAGGTTTTATACATCTGAGTAACGATAGGTCTCCCTTTTCCTCCTCTGGGACTCACTGGGCTGTTAACATATGATCTAAGATAGTAAATATACCATTGGGAGATTAAAACAAAGTGCTACAAATTGTAGAGTTATTGCTCAAAAGATAGTAGGTAAAGTCTGAGTTAAAAGTAGAAGTCCTCTGAGCTTCCATGGAGCAATAAAGGGATTAGGTAAATGCTCAGACTGTTTCTTAAAGCTTCCTATCTCCCTAAGTCCAGAGAGTTCCTGACAATTTATTATTTACCAGTATCGCATCAGCAAATATATTACATATCTCCTTCTCTCACCACCCTACCCCCTAATTTTGTAGGTCTATAAAGACTTTATTTTTTCCCATGAATTTATGTAAATGTGTCAGTAACTATAATTTTTATTCAGTGCTATTATGATTAAAATGTAGACAAGAACTATCCATTTAGCCTAAGCACAGTCTGCAAAGTAACAAAGCTAGTAATAGAGATAAATTAAAGAATACAGGATACAGCCAATGCAATGGTTATGTTCATATGCTCATGGTTGCAAAATGCAATACTTAAGTAATTTAAGCAAGCGTGATTTACGTTTATACAAAAAAAAAAAAAAAAAAAAATTCTCTGGTTCATTTTCTTCCTGGATGGCATATTTTTGCTTTATTGAGTTTACTTCATATGTTTCTTGTTTTCTTACTCTGTCAGCCCATAGCAATATCTCACAGATACAAATAGCACCTTCTCGACACTGCATATCATTAGCTAAAAATGCTAGTGGCCCTATTTTGTTGGTTTCATTCTCTGCTCCTCCTCCTTTTCTACAAGGCAAACAGTCTAGAAAGTAAATATGCTTCTTCCCTAAAGCCTAAGGTCCTAGAAACCTTTTTCCTTCCACAGACTCACTGTCTCATTTCTAAATCACTGCCTGCACTGAATGTCACACAACATTTCCATTATGGAATCAGTCCTCCAGTCGATTATTTAATTAAAGGAAGCTTTACCAAGTAATACCCCTTTCTCCTCCAGTAAAAAGATAAAAGCAATATGATAACAAAATATTTATTTCTTTATTATTAATTTTTTTTAAACCAGTGATGGGGAAACTTTGGAGGGGGGAAAGATCACCTTGGGAATATATTATATCAAACATGACCAGCAAGGACTCTTCTTTTAGGAAGAATAATGGTTTAATGTTTAATTAATCCTATCCAATTCTGCATTTATGGGAAGGCAGAGAAGAAGAGTCTGCTTTATAATGTGGAAAATTAAATATTAAAAACTTTGTGCCTATTTGACTTTACATTTTCTTGTTATGAATAGGTATTTTCACTTTATTTCACTTTCTTCAAACTACAAGAGACAGAAGCAATTACTGCAGCTCTGCTGAACAAAGGTATTCTCAGTGTACCTCTGATACTGCCTTGCCAATCCCAAAACAAAACAAAAAATTAAAAACCATTTAAAGTATTAATGGAACCTTTAAAACTCACATTCAAAGTGACGCAGGTTACTCAAGATTAGAGAAGGCCAGGGAGAACTTCAGAAAACCTGAACAAAGTTATGTGTTCAAGAAACTCAACAGATAAAATTCAGTGTAGACAAGAGGCAATACACACTGGATGAAATTATGTGAATTGCCCCTATGTACGAATGGTTTCTAAATTAAGTGCACCTATTCAGAGAAAAAGATGTGCAAAGTATTTTGGACAGTTCAATAAAACCATTTGTTCCATGCACAGCAGTAGTCAAAAAGCCCAACAATATTATTAAGGCCCGAAGAATTCAGAGTACTAAAAGAGAGAACAATAATTAAAATAAAGCCTTTAAATACAGCGACCCTAAATAGTCTATGTTTATGCCTTGTCTCAAAAAGCATATTTTTTTCAAAGAAAAGGTCCATCCTGCGGAAAGCAGCAAAATAATGAAGATGGTTAAAAATATGACAGCTCTTGAGCTGGAAAAAAGGACAGAGCAGAGGTATGAATGGCCTCTCTGAGTCACTCACCTAGCAGCCATTTCTGCTCCCTTTCCACTTCTGAATGGTACCTCTGAGAAGTGCCCTAGTATCCCACCACTTCAAGAGCCCTGACTCGCTATTGCTCTACCACCGAGCCCACCCTGAGCCCGTCTCCACACGGTTCACAGCCCTGTGCTGCCCATGCATGCATCCCCCTCACACTGTGCCTGCAGCCTGGAGCAAGCCACCCCCCAATGGGAAGAGACAAGGTGCTGGGGTGCACCCACCTTCACCCCCTACTCACCGCATGGACACTGTGCAGCAGGACAGGCTCAAGCCCAGATGCTAGAAGTGTGTAAGTTTTAGTACGTAGTACAAATAATGAAATCTTTATTGTAGGCCTTAGATACTGCTGGGTGGAAAACTTCTAAAAGGAAACTTCCCCCACATTTCTACCCTAGCACAAGATGGTCCCCTCTCTCCCTTGTGCTATCCTTCCTCCACTTCATCCTCTCTCATGTTCCAGTCATTTTCTCCTGTATCCACTTTTGACTCAGTTATCCTTCCTTTCCCATATCTCTTTGTTCGCCCCTTACTTTCTGTGTCTCTCTTGTCTTCACAAAGGTCCTGGAGGTTAAATGGAGCCTAAATAGAACACAGTTTTAAGCCTCCCATAGTAAATCATCTCTCCCTTCCACTGCTGAGTCCTTGATCTTCCTCTCGAGAGATGCAGCCCAGCAGGCTGCCAGCAATTGGCTGCGCACTGTGTTGCACCTGATGCTCTGAATCTGACTTGTTCAATTCACATTCAGACCCCAGTCTGACTACAAGATTAAAATCCACTGTCTTGTACCATCTACTAGCGGCCACTTCCTCACCACCCTTGATGTGCACTCTTCTTGCTCTGTACAGAAAAAATATCATAACTGAACTCAAATTTAACATTAGTTTAGTTAAAATTTGCATAGAAAACCTTAACCATGGGATCTACTCTGGTTCACTTTAAAATTAGTCAGGAATGTCACATAGCCTTATTAGGAAGATATTAGTTGTTGCATTTAGCTTTATGTTTCTCAGTTTGATTTAAACCAGAGTGTCCATGTCACTGTTCCATTCTGACCTCCTCCCTCTTGTTACTCAAATAATGCTGCAGTGTCAATGTACTTGGCCTCTCCCTGTGACCACTTAAACTTTGGACTACTTCTCTCCTCATGCTCCCAGAGGTCTACTCACACTCCAGAACTTCTGGCTTTTTATCCTTATCAGTTACTGTCAATTTTCTGCCTTCTTCCACGCTGTTTTTTTTCCCCCCTTTCAATGGTTAACAAAGCAAGAACAAGAGCCAAATCTGCCACCCAAGTGTCGTTGCCATAAACCCCATTAATTTCTAGCCACTTTGCATTTGGTTTAGTGTTGCTGGTGTTACATTATGCACCCATTATGAACTGTGACACCTGTGTGTAAATGTCAAAGGACACAAACCTCTGTAAATGCATGACACTAATAATAGTCCATCCAGAATAGACATTGAGACAACTTTCATTTTACATTATTGCCTGTAAGTGAGACCTAGCATAGACAGCCCTGACAGGCAACCTGGAGGCCTGAATTTCGAATTGTAATTTTGCTACTGTTTTTTTCAGTGAAGTTAGGAGAGCTGCACCCTTCTCTTCCCATCTGTAAAACACAGTCAAGGTTACCTCCTCTAAAAAGGTTTTAAATCTACTCAAACAAATGCCAAAGTAAGAACTAAGTATTTATTATTTTTTAATCACAGAGAGGTTTATACAGAGTCGACCCCAAGGTTATACTTGAGTTCTGCTGATTAACTGCTGTTTTATAGGTATGTATAGCCAGTATTTTGTATAAATATATTGGTTTCTGTGTCTCTGAGGTGTTCTGGCTAAGAGGCTAGGTGTTTGGTTGTGACACAAGGGAAGATTTGTGACAGCAAAGCCCCCTAACTTTTCCCCAAAAAAAGGACATCCTTGTAGAGAGGCTAATTCAGTATGAAATTTAGAAAATGGAGTTGTCTGGCAAGGAATTTATTATTACAGAAATCTTGAAAGAAAATAAAGGTTTCAGATCCAAAGCAGATATTGTGGCCAATAAACTGAGGATCATAGGCAAGAATTTGGCCTCCCTTCTAATGAAAGTCCATTAGGGACACTGATAGACTGTGACTGCTTTTCCTACTAACTTTATTAATTAGAACCCTCAGGAAATTTAAAAGTAAAAAAGAGGGTGAGAGGGAATGTTTGCCAGAATTGCTGCCACGTCTCAAACTCCCTCACTTTTAAGAGGTGTACACAAACCAGTACCATTTTATCTATTACAGCACAACTGAGCTCAGTGGGAAAATTCCACTGAGTTCAGTTCACATATCAATTTACACTTAAGGGTAAAGTGGTTAAGTGTCTTGTCTAATTGAATTGTTTTTATTACGGGTTCTGGTTTGTCTGAACAGCAAGGCATTCAGTACATTAAGGATGCTGTACACGGGTAGATCAAACAAGTTAATTCTTTTGGAAGTTATGAAAAAGAGAAAATAATTTAATACTTTTTTCTTTTCTTACTGCTTACTTTTATGGTTTCCAGAAGCAGGGTCTTCAAGGCACTACTTCTAACAGGCATAAAAAGCAACACCTTGCATGCTAACTAGGTTTTGGGTTTTTTGTTTGTTTTTCTTTTGGAAAAAGTCCAAATAGTTAAAAGCAAAAGGGGGGAGAAAAGGAAAAATATATCTAGGGCAGAGGCTATGCCATTCTTGATTTACATCTGCCCAACCCTGATAGCTCAATGATTACCAAATACATTTTTAGAGCAAGTAATCTGGGCAGTTTGTTTAAAAAAATAAATATGCATTTCTGATTTTAAAAGTTCAACTTGTGACAAGAGCCAAAGGCAGCCAGACCTTTGAAGTACTCCCTTTACTTCTATTGAAATGGTACTCCCTTTCAGTATAAGGAGTACTCAGAAAACTCCAACAGGTTCTTAATCATTAAAGCAAGTTTTTATTTGAACTAACACTAGACCAAATATTTGTTAACAGAGAAAACTCAGAATCATCTAAGTAAAACAGCAGAAATAAAACGGGATTATAAAGAATGTTCCCTTCAGTGTATCCCAAATCATATATTTGAAAGCAATTCCTTCTCTCCAGGCTTGGTTTCAGACTAAATGACTCGATCTGGGTTGCAGCACACTCTATGCAGTACCCTCTAGGTACCTCAAAAGTTTTCTTTCCATCACCTCAACATTTCTGCAGCATGTCTACTCCCTGCACTTTTCACCAGTTCCCTGCCCTCTGCCCATGCTATAGGTTCCTGCTTAGCTGCCACATGCTCTCTGCCCTCTGCTCTGGGATCTCCCCTACACAAGAAAACAAAGCTACCTTCCTCCCACACAGTCACTCCCTTTTTAGAGGAACAAAGAAATGAAAATAAATGCCATCCATCACACAGATACATTCAGGAACCAGTGCTGTTCTCTGTTCTTCTCACAAAACATCAATGCAGGCAAGAAGGCTTCATGACGATAATTGGGAGAACCACACTGGAACATACATCACTGTCTGCATCTAGTGCTATTTCATATGCTCCGTGCGAGGATCTGAAGGGGTGACATTCCAGTGGACAAATGGTGTTTCAAAATAATACTAATTTATTCTGCAGCCTTGCACAATCTGCACTGAGAGCTAGTGGCAACAGATTGAACGGTACTACAGATCTCTCCAGCACAGACTCTTCTCCTACAAATGCAGAATTAAGTATTCATGAAGAGATTTCAAAGGTCTAAAATGACTGTAGAGCTTTCAAGATGCGACACTGAACTAAGACACTGTCAAATAACAAGTCATAACTGGAAAGGCAAAATTTATCTCCTGAATATAACAGAAACATAAGAATAAATGATTGGCACTAAACAGAACAATTTTCTCCCCTCCCAGCCCTTTCTTTTTTTTTTTTTTTTTTTTTTTTTAAATCTAAGCATACAACAAAATGGCTGCTAGTTACACTTTTCTGATCAAGAAAATACAGGATTGTCTTAAAAAAAAACCTTTGAAGCTTTTGAATCTCAGATTGATCCTTCATAACAAATGTTTTATAGAGAATACAATTTTTGAGACCAATTTTTATTACATACTTTTTCGAGCACTGCCAATGACTGCAAAACCCCCCAGAAATTAAAACAAAAAAATACTGTGTTTTACTCAAATTGCATGCACCAATTCCACCAAAACTTTCCTTAAACAAAGCAATATGGAACTGATCTAACAGGTAACTTAAAGCACTCCAGCACAGCTGGATACTTCCCATAAAGCACACCTGAAGAACCAGGCTGAACTCAGAGTTATGTATATTCATTGGGGTTGCACAAATAGGTGTACTTGTAGAGGAATAAAACAGATGGAAACCCAATGTGGCAATACTAAGAAAGCCACAAACCATGTTTGCTTAAGTTCCTCCATGCCTGGAATAATAAAGTCCAAGAGACAAACAGCCTAGACCAAGAGAAGGGTGCTGTCAGTCCAGCTCTACAGTAGTCTCCACTACAGAGGATCATGTCAGAATATAAAGCTGAATTTGTAGCTTTACTGGACACTTGAGGAGTACTCTCTTCAGTGAGTACTCAATGAATACACTGTTTGCTAGTGTGTGGCTGCACCCTGTTGTATGGACTGCACATACTGTGCACACCATGCACAGGTGCAAACACACATATGCAGCTCACATGTTGATTTCAGATTTACTGTTCCTGATTTTTCATTACTTTGCATGTAGAGTCAAAATAAACCACACCCACGTAAAAAAACACCCTTGCTCAAAATCCATCTCCCATAAGCCTAGATTTCATATTCCTGAATAAAGGAATGGAGGGTAGTTTTTAACTGAATCAAATTACAGGACACTGCTGCTTATTTGAGGGATTGCTGAGAGACGAAAAGTGACTTTGACTTCAGTTTTGCTTATTATCTGGAGAAGGAAGGAGAAGGGGAGCATTTATTTGTTTCTTTGCCTGGAAGAGTATTTTATTACACATAAGGTGGCAAATGCATTGACGTATTTATTTCCCAAGGGAAGTGACAAATCAGTATATACCAGGAGAGACTTTGTCACTTCTCCTAGAACAATCCCCTCTGTTGCTCTGAGTGACTGCACATGCTCTGCCAACAATTTTATTTTTATTTTTTTGGTGCAGCTTTTATGATGTTTGCCATTAGGTTACCAACATCACAGATAAAACACCCCACACACAGAGCCAACACACACAGACACACTTGGGAACTTGAGAGGGCTCTGGTTTCTTAGCTCAACTTAGAAATCAAAGCTGCTTTATTGTTCTCTGTCTGGCAACTTCAGCATCTCTTTTTCACTCACAGTATTATGATGTATAAAATGTTTTTCAACCACAGATCTACAAATAAATGTCAGAAATAAAGCAGTCTTAGTGTATTAGTTTATCATGTCTTTTTCATATATACCTTCTTATATATCCCACTACTGTGCCATATGAGAATAACACAGTGGCTATGGGTGAACCACTTTGTTACTATAAGTAAAAATCTTTCAAAATTAGGAACTCAAAGTTGTTCAACAAAGCCAAAGCTTCCAAATAAATTTTTTAAACACAGAAGATGATTATCTGTGTGTGTGTATTTAATTACACTTATTTTTCATTACTTGTAAATTTGCATTAAATTATAATTCTCTAATTTGATACCTATAAATACCCTTTTGTTCATTTTTCAGTTCAGGTTTATTTAACACACATAATACTTTAACTGAATACAATGCTTTAAATACTACATTCAGAGTCATAGGCTCTACCCTGAGAATGTGTCCTTTCCACCCTCCTTAACCTTCCTGTCAGTCTCCTTAACCATTTTACTGTTTTCATCTTGTATTTTTTTACATAGGTAAAATTCTATATTGTGTGGAGTTTGTGATATTGAGGGTTTTTGGTTATTGTTGGGGGTTTATTTAAGTTTCCATAATGTGTGCACAGGCACCTCTACGGAAACATTTTGCCTCAGAAAGTTGGTATATGGAGTGGCTGCTGAAATAGAATGGACCAAATTAGATCAATGGGTCAAATTCATATTGAAAGTAAAAGAGTACAATTCTATTGCTTTCAATGAAATTGAATGAAATTCAGGATTATAGGAAAGCACCTTAATATAAAGAGATCTTATGTGATATACCATATCTGGCAACTATGGAACTGACAGAATAAATGACAAAATCTGTCTCCACAAAGTATGTTTCTTCAGGGAGCTGCTGCATTCATTATAAAAGCTGCTTGAACTTGTAACATAGTCTGTATAAGTAACATACATGCAAGCAGGTTATGCATCAGTAATTTACTTGAATCAGATCCCTTCATTGCTACACTTCAGTTAATAATGAAAATGCAGAAGTTGTTTGGCACAGAATGCTCCCTTAGCTGGAGAAAAACTGTTGGGTCCCACTATTCACAGCATTTGACCTTAAAACACTAGAGGGCTGACCACCTTGAAATGCCTGTACATTTCCATCCTGTTATGCAAGCTGGCTCTTATAGTCTTTGCTGGCTAAAGACATTTCAAATTTTGCTTTTCTGTAGTGTTGTGTTGTATCCCTCCCCATTCTGCAATGGCAGAGGTAGCATTACTGTAACTCAGCTTCAGCTGTACCTGCAATGGGATAGTAAACACTCTTTTTTTCTATAAATTTTCTTCCATTTAAAATAAGTGTATTGTGGTCCTCTCTAACACTATCCTCACTCACACTGGCTTTATGTATTTCAGGCTCAATTCTGAAGTCACATAATCTCCAGTGGAAAAAAAGACTCGTACAATGAGGATAAACAATATCTGCACAGGGGAACTTCAATTTCTGTTTTGTATATGAGACGGATTGAACTAAGTCAAGCTTCCTCTTGTAGCAACAGATTATTTGTTGTGATAAATCGTCCTTTGTCTCACCTTTCGTGGAGCACAAGTGAGAATAAAATGACTGAGTAAAGGACTGCAAATATGCCCTTCTCTTTTTTCTCCCTCTTCAATAAACAAAAGGAATAGTCAGGCCAAGGAAAGTTGCACATTTCAAATTTTCTTTGGATCAGCTTTCAGGATTTATCATATATTTTGTAACCTCTTCTGTGTTTTTTGACTCTTAGTCACAAGAATGCATGTGTTTTTCGAGGGAGAAGGATGTGTGGCTTGTAAATAAAATATATATGCAGCTCCCTAGTTGCAGGGAAGAGTTTGAAAATACCACCCAGGTGGACTCAAAATGTTCTAAAACCAAAAGGCAAACAAAATAAATATGAACTTGGTTATTTTTATACACCGAATGTTTTCTGAGAAGTCTGGAGTACTTGAGGTTGTCACTGTTTGTTTTTCTTGCCAGAAAACTACTGAGTTGAGATCTCTGCTTTGCCCGAGGAAGGGAAAGACAAATTAAAGTCGCTGAGTCTGTCTTCAGTAGGTCACCTTGAAAGGGGCAACCCTTAAAGAAACTAGTTCTCTATGGGAGATGGTTTCTGAGGAAGAAAAAATATATATGGCTTAAGACTCAGGAAGACAAAACAAAAATGTATTTGAGAAGATAAGCATATAAAGCAGGTATTTTCTGGATAAAGCAGTATGTACAATCAGATAAGGCGGCATGCAGTTACACAGCTATAGACCTGGGGGAAGAATGGCTCCAACAGTTTATTTTATTTGCACTGAAGTGAAGGGAGTTAGTTATGCACACTCGCTAAAACTGGTCCAAGAGCACAGTTTAGAGAGGAGAGAGGTGGGGAAAAATAGAGCTTTACAGCACTGAAACATTCAGTAATCCATGAAGGAGAGGTGCAGATGAATGCAACAAAACCAAACTTCCCTATAAAGTCAAGGGACTGGCCAGCTACTTTTAGTTCTGGTGTTATCTAAAGTATATGCATTCAACATAGCATTTCAAAATTTAATTTTAATCAAACATCTACTGAAATTTAAAAATTCTGTTGATCTGAAAAGATTTTTTTTTCTTTTTTCTTACCAGATATTTTAAATTGCTATTCAAAAATAAAGGATGCACTTAGTGCAAGTTCTAAGTATTTTAGTTCCATGGAAGTTCATAAATACTTTAAAAAATAATTCTGAGAAACTTCTGCCTTTGTCTCTCAATTTTTCTGTCAGCCAGCACTCATCTGCCCCAGATAGCAAGGAAGTGGAGTGATTCTAAGGATTTAACTTCTGAAATGGGACTTAAAGTATTTATAATCAATAAGGCTCACGAACCTTGTAGGCATATACAGTTAAAAAATAAAAAAAAAAAAAAAGCAACTGCCAGTCTCCTTCATTTAAAGAGAATGAGATGTTCATCTGGTTACTCTGAGCAATTCATAAACAATGACTTTAATAAGCCTAGTTACTTTCCCACAGCACATACATCTACCCTCTAGTGACTTACCTGATGTGGACATGATATCTTGGGATGCAAAGTTATTATGCTTTTATTAACTAAAAACCTGTCCTCAGCAGTTAAAAATATGTCACAAATTAAGAATAATAAACCATAAATCCATCTACTATGTTTCTGATAGTCATGACTGAGTTAATTTTATCTTCTGTGTTTAGACAAGGCAGATGAATTTTTATGACAGATATTTATATTTCTTTTAGGAGCCCCTAATTTAATCTCCCTTGCCTTTCAACTGTGGACCACAATAACCTCACCTGTTTCAAAGCTCATCTTTCAAACAAGGATGTTTAACGCAGCACTATATATCTACATTTGAAGAAGAACTATATTATGCTCATTTTTTCACAGCAGACCTCTTAATTTATTCTCCTTCCCTTTCCTCTTTTGGTTCAGCAGAACAGTGGACAACCCACAGATGAGAGTTTACAGTGGAAGAATTGCAATACTGAATATTCAAAACCTAATCCTCCACCTTTTCATTCATAGATATCTACAGAAGGAGTGAGTGGAGCAATTACACGTCTGGATTTTTACATCTGTCCTGATTTTTGTCATCATTTTTATAAATGTAAGCCACGTGGGATCTCCAGACAATCCCTCTTTCCTTTGTCAGCATGCATTCATCCTCAAACCATTTTTGCCCTGAACACAAAGACACACACATAACGTCACATGAAGAGGAAGATGTACTGCTTCAAAGAAAAGATGCAAGAGACGTTTCATTCCTCCTTCACTCTAGTCACACAGAAGCTTGGCTGATCACACTAAAATCTTAGGACAAACCTGAAAACAGAGTCATTCAAGTATTTTTAAGGAGTTAAAGGTACTAGGATCACTGCTTGTGTGGGAATTCTGTGAATGGGAAAGGTGTAGACTCCTGTGAAAGGAGTCCAAACCTATTTAAACACAACTCTGAAAAATGTTGTCATCCATTTAGTAATTTCCACCTAAGACAATGCAGGTAATCAGCCCCTCAGATTATTATCTTTATGAAAAGAACAAAGACCTTAAAATATACTGGATGAAGAATCTATTGCACATTGGTGCCTGAAAGAACAGCTTAGCAACAGTCCTCAAGGTACCTTCATAACAATTTCATTATGAATTGTGATAATTTACTTACATTCTGACAGAATTAAGGATTCTGGGGTTTTAACACTAATTTTTTAAAAAATGAATTTT
The DNA here is from genome assembly GCF_047716275.1 of Strix uralensis. Classification (NCBI taxonomy): domain Eukaryota; kingdom Metazoa; phylum Chordata; class Aves; order Strigiformes; family Strigidae; genus Strix; species Strix uralensis. The sequence goes on along the minus strand of NC_133973.1, from coordinate 95,970,077 downwards.
CCAAAACTGGATGAAAGCAATAAACAGCACAAAGGGTAAATCACAGAGAGCTTCATTTTCTGATGTATAATGTAATGGGAAAACCAACAACTAACAGCTGACCTCTGTTTCCTCGCTTTCTGTACTGTGATCATTGAGGTGAAACTCTCAGACATATTCCTTTAATTTTTCAAAAGCAAGAAAATGAATAAAATACCCTTTCAGTGATCGTGGTATTTAAATAAATGACATTTATAATAGGAATGCACTTTTGCCTCCACTTTAGAACCCTTTTTTCTCCTTTCTGAACAGCAGTTGCCTATGACAAGGAATGACAGACCATTTCCATTTCTATCTCCGATTCCTGTAGCCAGGTCACACTGTCACATGCAGAGGGAGAGGGAGAGGGCAGCTCATTCTGGCACTAAGGTCTTATCTGCAGTAGCCAGTGAGCTGACGGACTGGCATCCGCGACTGAGCATCCAGGCCCACCTTGCCCACAGGCGAGCATCCTATAGCAAAGTGATTCCATTAATAGCCGGGTCTTTTGTTTCTGCACTCAGCTGTATTTGATGAGGACAGAGCCCATGATTCTTTGTGCTAAGATGTTCCAGCATTTGCTCCTAGTCAATTATGAGAAAATTTGGCTGATCTTCAGGGAGAATGTAGAAAGGCAGCAGAGGACCATCAGTATTTGTGTGGCTTTCCCTATGCTCTTCATAGTGTGGGGGCAAGTTCTGACTCAGGAGAAGGGAACCCTCAGCAAACTCCATTTCTCACCTTCAGTCTAGACCTACCAATCTAAAAGTGTTTATTTAAAGAGAAATGACAGGCAGATAAGGCTAACTTTGAAATTAATTGTGCAATGTATGCATATTTGTGAACTTACGCAACTCTCTTTACCATTTCAATGGGCTATTGATACTAGCTTAGATGAAGTTTAATAAATGAATACAGTCTTTGGTCTAGTTTGGAGTTTGAGGCTGCTGGCAACTATATAAAAAAACCCTTATAACAAACCATACAATTCCTCGGCATTATGATCCTATACATCTAGGAAAAACTAATGTGAGTGGCAGTGGCTGTCTAAGAATATCTGCATGTTTATTGTTCTCCCCTGAGGCAACAACCATTGTCTGAAAGGAAAGCTCTGTGTCTTGACTATCCCTTGAGAACTATAATTACAGTTATAGAGGAATATACCATACTGACTCTCAAGTAATTGAAAAAGACTGACAGGCAAATGCTTTCTATGTCCATTGCTCTGGGATCAGATCCTCTGAAAGTTAAAATATATAGGCAATGAGCCAGTCTAGTCTCATAGTTAGAGGACTGGATATATCGACATCAATAGAATTATAGCTTTACATATTGTTCCCGATTTTGGCCCAGTGCCTTCAAACCGAACCAAAATAAGTACTGAAAAAAACAAGCACTGCATTTCCAACATTGTTAATTCTAAATAATAACCACTGCTTTTGGCATACAGCTGAATGCTTTTTCTAACTTAACAGACCATATCTCCTGATAGAAACCAAAGTCCATAGACTTGACAGAGAAGCCAGGCTGAGGACATGACTGACTGAAAGACACAGGCAAAGATAAACAGAAGATTAAAGAAGCTAAATCATGCATGAACTACAGCAATTTCATAAGAAAAATCCTTGAGGTTATTAGGAAAATATCTCAAGCCACAAAGATCCACTCCTAAAAACAGAGAGATTTAAGGGGAATGTCAAACTACAAAATATGTATGTGAAGAAAATAATATGGACTACAAGATTACTTCAGATTAAGTTGTCATCAAAATGTAAATTAATTAGGAGCATTTACATTCATGGTTCTCAGAAATTTTTTCTGTAGACAACCAGGATAAATTAGTGGTCACCTCTAAAGCCAAAACAGCTTTATAATTTATTGCAATGGATTAGGATTTTACCCTTGGTTCCAGTTAAATTATTATTATGCTCTAAGTGAATTCCATGCGAGACAAAAGATTTTTGACAAATCCAGTTTCATCTTCTGAGTCAACCTTCTCAAAGACAAATGCAAATAGAGTCAAATGTTATATCATCCCACCTTTTCCATTTATGTATGCTGAAAAGCAAGTCATGAATTGTTGGTTTGCCATTTGTCAGTTCACATAGATAATGGAATTGATAAAGAATTTTACTAATTATGAGCTAAGGTAGTAGTAGTTTAAGAATTTTAATTAAGACAGAACATTTTAGGTATTTTAATAGTTAGAAATGGACTGTCATTCTTCATAAGAACAGTTCCTTATATTTTATAAGGCAAATTAATCTTATATATGGATATCATCAGAAATCTCATCACCAACTTTATGAATGACTTTAACATAAGCTCAACAGATTTCTTCAACATGCTAGAAAGAAAATTCACTAGCACGGGATACAGATATTAATCTCATCTGAATGTGAACCATAGAGCTGCATTTTCTAATCAGAAGTAAAAGACATCATACTTGGGATGCTCTCTATAATTTATCAGTAACTGAACATGCAGCAACAGAACTAAAAATATTCATGAATATAGCATAACCATATTAGTAGCTAATTTACATGATTTAAAAAATATCAGAATTGAGGGTGAAATGTGAATCAATGAAAGTTGAAATGTAAAAGTGGTCTCAATGTCAAGATGTCAAAGGAGTTAGTATTTTGCTTTTTTTAAAATTAGTATTTGCAGAGTAATGCAGAGACATGGGATCCCTTCCATATCTACTGTTCCAGTTTTGAAGTTCTTCAAAGGAGGTCTTTTTCCATTTTGAAACGAGTAATAAAACAAGTAGCTAGAAGTAATGTTAGTAAAGGTGATATCATCCAGATCACCAAGATTTTTAAAGAGCTGTTTCACACATCATCTGATATTGCCAAAATGGAGAAAAAAAAAAAAGGCTATCAACCTTGCTTTGAAATGCTCCATTAGCTTTTGCTCTGCTAAATAAGCATTAGTCAGTTATTCTGAAAGGGAAGACAAATTAAAAAAAATTAAAAATGTGAGCACAAGAGATAAATAATTGTCCAGGTCAACATGAGAAACAGCTATTTGAGCTTAACCAGGCTAGGATAAACCAAGAAAACTAATTTAATCATCTTGAAGGACTTTATTGAGAACAAGGATTAAGAATGAGAAGCTGGCTGGCGAAGGACATCATCAGATATGAGTGGTAAGAATTCAGAAAGAGGACCACACAGGAAACGGTTTGCTTAGTTGGGACCCCCAAACCCTCCTAATCAATTTTATCTGTACCACAAGGTGTCCATACTCTTTTACCTCCCATACTCTAGTGTATTTTCTGTTCCCTAACTTAATTCAGTCTTTAGGTTGCTAACAATGTCTGACTTTTCAGACAATAGCCATACTTTTCAGACAGGCACAGAGAAGAAACTATCTTTTAAAAGGCAGCCTAATATATCCTTCTTTGTTAAATCTCTAATCATTAAGGTCTGTCCATGTTAAAAATTTAGTGTCATGCTTGTGTATGACAATAAACACAGGGTTACATTTTGTAAACAACTAGAAAGTCTTAATTTGGAATTTTGTTACAGATTTGGTATTATTTACTGGATTTCAGTGCTTTCAACATTTATTGTACTAATCGCAGCTGCATTTTATTTTGACAATGATATATGGCAAACTATATTCTGATACATTTATAATGCTCTGTAGGCATACAATAGATTGAAGAGTGGCAGAACAGAATATAATAGAACTGAAAAGACAAAATACTTGAGCATCATTTTATCATGCTAGAAAACCTTCACTACTCTCATGAAGACAGGAAGAGCAAAGGTTTTATAATGAAAACTTGAATAGCTTAATGACAGCACTTCTCAACTCCTCATCCCTTCATATGATGTTCTAAAAGCAGACTGACCAACCAGCTCTTCAGAGAAAAATCCTTTTGAGAACTGGTCGTTTTGAGAAAAAAATGTTTCATACTGTTCCAAAATGAGTCAGACCCAATTTTAGTAAAACTGTGTCTGGTATTCTCTTCGTTGGTGACCTTATTTCAGACGAACACCTGCTCTTCCCTTCCATATTCTGTCTCTTCAAGAGATACCTGAAAAAGCTGTAATGTCAGCCTCTCACACAAGCTTTTCTTCTTCTGATTGCTCTTTCCATCCTACTCTTAATACTTTGTAATTTAAGGTCCTTCATGGGTAGAAGTATTGGGGGGAAAAGAAATAAAATCTCACACATACGACTAATATTTCCCAGGACATAATGTTTTTATACCTTCTTATTACCACAGAATGGTCTCAGTGGCATCATCTACTGGAAATAGACCTCTTAATTAAAGAGGAATGGTAAGGTACAAATCCAAGCACAAGCTAACTTCAGTTCCAGTTCTCTCTATTTCACATCATTCTTAGAAACACTGGCTCCCCCTAGTCTTGCAATGTATGTCATTCATGTGAAGTCTCTAATTTTAGCTTTCATTTTCACCTGGTTTGTTTCTTCTACCATAAGAGTAATTAGCATGTTAGTTAGCATGGCTTTATCCTTTACACTTCTATTTGCACAAGTATAATTTCCACTACACATAAAGTGTTATGAGACTAATTCTCACATCAGCATAAGACAATAATTTATTTTCCTTGATTTTGAAAAAGTCTTCTAATAAATAAATTCAGATGGATACCTAAGATAGCCCTCATATTTCATACTGTGGCAAGAGTCCAGCACCATAAAGCAAGCTCTGAACCTTCAAAAATTCACCAGTTAGTAGCCCTGTTTCACAGAATCACAGAATAGTTGAGGTTGGAAGGGATGTCTGGAGGTCATTTAGTCCAACCCCTGTGCTCACGTAGGGACGCCTAGCGATGGTTGCCCAGGACCATGTCCAGATGACTTCTGAATATCTCCAAGGATGGAGACTCTCAACCTCCCTGGGAAACTGTAATGGTTTAGCCCCTGACAGGGTCTGAGACCACACGGCCGCTGCCCCTCCCCCACAAAGGGAGTGAAATACAAAGCCCCGGGCCTGAGATAAAGAGAGGTTTAATACAACAGAGCAACAGCAACACAACAAACAGCAACAATAAGAATAACAGTGATAACAATGAACAGAGCAAAGTATATCTACCAATACAGCAGTGAGAGGACCAGATGTATAAAACCATGCGCCCCGTGCTCCCGCGCCAGGATGTGACGTCCGCATGGTATCTGAATAACCCGGCTAGAGCTCCCCCCCCACACTGCTGGGGAAGCTTAACCCTATCCTGGTTAAACCAGGACAGAAACCTATGCCAGTGCTTGGTCACCCTCACAGTGAAAAAGTGTTTCCTCATGTTCAGAAGGAACCTCCTGTGTTTCAGTTTGTGACCATTGCCTCTTGTTCTGTCACTGTGCACCACTGAAAAGACCCTGTCTCCCTCCTCTCTGCACCTTCCCTTTAGGGATTTATACACTTTAGTATGATTTCTCCTGAGCCTTCTTTTCACCAAGCCAAACAGCTCCAGCTCTCTCATCCTTTCCTCATAGGAGAGATGCTCAAGTCCTCTCATCATCTTAGTGGCCCTTCACTAGATGCTATGTCCATGGCTCTCTTGTACTGGGGAACCCAGAACTGGATACAGCACTTCAGGTGTTGCCTTAATACTGCTTGGATAATCTAAAGGAAAAGAATCCAGCTCCAAGACTAAGGCTCCTAAATGGTATGACCAACCAATAAAACAGCAAGTAAAGTATTCCACCACTGCAATGTCAATGTATTCATTTACTTAAGCTAGGAATCAGTCCTAGAACTTCAAAATTATAGCACTTTTGCTGTATAAATTTAGTCATGCATCATGTTATATTCACAGCACCACAACACTACAGTATTGCAACCATGTTATTTTTTTATTTGGGCATTCTCAATAATAACCATCAAGCCGCAACTGTGTCATAATAACAGCGGCATAATGGTGGTACACAAGGAAACACACATCATCATCACATGAAGGATGATGATCATGTGAAGGATGATGATGATATATACTTCATGGTACATATTTTTCTTCAGTTTTTTTTGCTTTTTCTTTGTACTGTCATTTTTATATCAGGAAGAGTAAGAAGACTCTCCAATGAGAGGCATTGGTTTTAGTTAAGGTAGACTTAACACCAAAGAATTCCTCACAACATATTGTTTTGGACTGCTTGAAAGCAGCTCACACTAGTTATGAGTGGAGTCCTGAAAGTAATCTTCCTTCTATTTCACTGTGAAATTTTTACCAGGTTACCACTTTATTAGGAAACATTTAACATTTATTTTCCCATTTCTAAGGCTATATTTAAATATAAAAATATTTTTGTGTCACTATTGAGTAGGTTTCCTCTCCATGGCCATTACAAATGCAAACATTTATCCAATTCGCTCTTCTTCTTCCCCTCCATTAATAAAAATATATTAGCATAAAGATACATGTATATATAATATGCATATGAATGTATGTGCGTGAGTGTTCTAGAACATTGTATATTGCAACCAGTAGCTTAACTGATGTCAGTGCAGCCATGATAAGTCACAACAACTAAGAATATGGTCCCCTTTTCCAAGACATGGTTTTGTTCATTCAGCACTGCTTTTGAATGTGCTAGGATTGAATTCCCTGAAAACAGCCAAATTTAGAACAGGCACAACATAGGATCAGTGAGCAAGCTTTTTTTTTGTCCTTGCTTGCTCTCTCCTTCACAATATCCTTGACCCAAAATAACCACTCCTATGCATAAGATTGTAAATTGTCTTAATGCTCATTCAGCTTTCCTTTTGTTGTTGTCTGTAAGCTAATTAATGCACATAAATTTTTACCTACCCAGCAGAAATTGAATTGATCCAATATTAAATTGATAATATATGTATAGAAGAGACAGCTAAACAGAAATTTGTTTTAAAAATCTTTTCAAAACAATTTTCTTTACTAATTTATTCTGATGTATTTGATTACATAATCTATTTATACTCAGTCATATTCACATTGAAATTCTAATTTGAATTAAGATTCTATGGGTTGTCTTCCAGCCATCTGTAAAAACTTAAAGACAACCACAGGTAGACTGAAGTAGCTAGTTTCCATGCCATGCCCTAAATGATTTCTGTTTATATTATCCATTAACATGGGGAGCATGGAGAGCAACTATTACAGGCTTTTTTTTCTGGTGTTGGTGGCGGTGATGATGGGAACATCATTAAAAGAGAGAGAAGAAAGCAGCCATATACAAGATACACAACCCAAAGGAAATAACAAATCATCACTTTTTCAAACTACTAAAAGGTGTTTGGTAATATGGTAGCAATCTGCTGTGAAGTCAAGCTGTAAATAGATTCTTTTGTGTTAGATTTGCATGCACGAGATGTTATCAGTTCAGAAGCTCAGACATTCATGTTCCTCAGAATTATAACCAAAAAGCTCTCTGACATCTCTATAAATGGAAATACTCTGAAAGAATTGTAGAGAGCACTTTGTCTCATTTTTATGTACAGAGCATTACCTATCACATGTAAAAGATCAAAAATAAAAAGGAAATCTTAAGTACTTGGCTAATTATACACTAGTGCACAAACTATGTGGACATTGTTTTGTTACATTCCACCTACACATAGCTAAAATTCAGCAGCTCAGGAGATGTGACCTACCTCTAAGCATTTGGATTACCAAGCAGTACACTTTCTGTCACAGTGTTCCTGTTCAGCATTCATCAGGTATATGAGTACTTCAGTGGACTCATAGTTATTGTAAAAAAGGGGAAAAGAATAAGGATTTCAAAGCTTGTTTCCTTGACCACCCTTCATTTCTAGGAAAAGACAGTTCTTATGCCATTTATCATCAGATTATAAGCAAATCTTCTAGTGAGAACAGTTTCTATATCCCAGATGCCAAATTATAGATTCAGTTACATGGCATGCATCACTGAGTAGCTTAAACAATCAACTTCTATGCTGCTATTTTTAATACATGCAGATATTAAACAGGCAGCTGAACTTAAGTTCAGCTCTGACCCTCTCAACATGTTGAATTTCTAGTCTTGTTTTGTATATGAACAAATCAAAGACCTCGTGTATGGCTATTATAACTGATTCTTTCTTTGAGGTCTGTGCTTACCACGTACACACAACCTATTTTAACACCCACTTCAGTATATTGGCCATTCTTATTCACTGTTTTTACTTCAGAAGCTCATCCACTCTTACTGTAGAAGAATGGAGCAAGAATCAGCTTGTCACAGTCAAGAATCAGAAGCAAGAATCAGAAGTCACAGTGATTGTTATAGTTTTTACTTTTTTTTTTTTTTTTTTTTTTTGAGTATCGGATGGATGAATTTGGTAAGCTACGCAAAGGAAATCCCTGTTTTAAAGAACTTAATACCTAAGGCAAATAGTAGCATAAACAGATGCAGAAGGAAAGTATAAAAAAAGTACCTTGGAATGTGCTACCTCTTCAAGAATTATGAAGAAGTGAGAAAAGAATGAGAACGTATCTCTTGCCAGGTGAAAGGGATGTGCAGCAAGAAGTCAGGACAAAGTTTCTTTAACTGCAAAATACATGCTGGGGGGGGGGGGGCGGGGGGGGGAAGTACCCTAAACAGTATTCACTTTCACAGTATCGCCTTTCTGAATGTTTTTTATCTCTGCAAATCCTAATGCAAATCACCTTACCAACTGTCTCTTCATAGCATTGTCTCTATCTTCTGTTCATTGCAGACTATAGGAACACCCAGGTCTGCAAATCATCCCAATGACCTCAGTGCAGCTAGAGGATAAATCAACTCACAGGTAAAGCCCAGATGGTCAACAATTCTCTATCCAAATTTCCACAGGATTGCATTGGTACAGGATCCCTTTTATGCTCCCATGTAATTCCTCAGTGACCCTTCAGATTGTGCAAATAAAAAAAGTATCTACCATAAAAGTGGGTACTTTCTTTTTTCCCATAACTGAATCTAGGGCAGGCAGATGTTCCTTCCTCTCTGGAGCTATGTACTTGGATATTTAATAGCAGGTCACCCTGGTGCTGCAGGTCCCTTATGCTAGCCCCTCGCTCAGCTGCCACAGGAAAATAACAACATCATTGCATGACAAAATTTATGATGGAATTCAAAAAGACCCTGACAAGTTGAAAAACTCATACTCATTCCATGACAGTGGAAGAATTACCTTCACTTTGCTTGTAGTAAAGGAAGTGAAAAAAGGAAAAAGCTGGCATAATCCCCTAGGGCACTCACCCAGATAAATTCTCACCTGGCTGCCCCCTCACCTGTGTTAAATCCATGTTACATCTTAACACAGGTCTGGTTTTATAAATGATGATGTAAACAATGATGGAATCAAGACAAAGACTTCAAGGTTTCCTAGTACAGGCATCCAGTAAGAGTCAGATTGCAGCAGGACATGTTGCGTGTCAGTTTGGAGGGGGTGAACAGGTGTGTCCCTCGGTCCCTGTTCAGTGACCTTGCTGTGAGAGCACGGGGGCTCTGCCATAGCAGAAGATTAGGCAGTCAAGGCAAGATAAAACTATCTTATCCTTAAACAAATGTCCCTTTCAAAAGCTTAATACAAAGCAGGTCTAGAAAGTCTGCAGCTATAATGATTTCATGTTTTGCTGATCCCAGCCTTTTCTACTGAAAGACTTTTTAGTGGTCCCTAGTGGAAAGTTGAGATCAGCATTTAAATGCAAGTCTATCTTTTTAACATAAGTCCTCAGCAGCCCAGTAGCTCTCAGTGATACTGAGAATTTATAAATAGTTATGCATGGATATAGATATAGATATATATATGAAATGCATATCACACACCTTTATGGCTGATGGCTGTACATTTGTATTATTTTTTTGCAAAAGAATTGTAATTTCTGAGGGTTTTTTCTCCTTTTCTCTGTTAATGAAAATGCAAAACCACTGCCTAACAAAATCATTTTTCTTATTTGAAACACCTCTTTTCGCAGACAGTTAGGGACCAATTACAGACATTTCCCATGTCCTTTGAATTTCTACACCTGATGTACATGCCTTCTTCTCCTAGGTAACAGGAATGCTACACATGTTGTGGGGAATACGAGGCAAGCCCACTATGTTCTTTCTAGCTCTGTATAAGGAATCCTTACCACCTATTTTAACATGATAGATAATTTTTACTGTAAACTAGAACCCTCATGAAAGAAAAGCAGAAATCTGAAATACATCAGTTTAGCTTGTGCAACTTGTATCTCCTATAGCTGTTATTTTCTTCCTCATTTCCCTTCTGCAGAAACTCCAGACAGCAAAACTCTTCTAGGCAAAATGCTAACAAAATCCACTTCCTTGTGCTGTGCATCCTGCTGGTTACATGATTTAGTACTAAAGAAATTTTCTTTTTCATTGGGAGGCCTTCTGGAAAAGGTTTCATGTGCTAAGGTTAAAAGGGCCACTAGCCTGCTCATTCAGCTCCTTCTCTTAGTTTGTCATCTAGAGAAGCCTGGCTAAATCAGTCTCAGTCCCCCTAAACACAGTATACCAGACAGGCAGGGTCACTTGGTGATTCTGTATCTGCACATTGCATCTTTACTTCCCACTGTGCCAGTAAGGCAATGCATAACCTTGTCAAACCTCATTAAGTGGTGAAGCTGAAGAGCAAGATCCCCAGCCACAGCTCCCACACCCTTAAAGTCCTGGCTTTGAAGGGGCTCCTCCACACCTTCCTTAGGAACAGTACATACAGCTGTTTCAACACATGGAAAAGTTTCTTGGCCTTTTTTTAGCCCATGCTTTACTCAATCTACTAAGAATCTCAGTGCATTTCCCTGGCCTTTCAGTCAGTATATGCCTTTCTCATCTGCCTACTTTATCTGCCAAATTTCTGGAAGATTCAGTTCAGAGTTGACCATCAAGAGCTCCCTGAGCTTCTTAGTGCTTCCATGTTCTCTACCTGTGGCTGAACACAAGGCATTTAACCTCCCAGCTTTGATTTTTGTGACTTGTAAAATGGGGAAAATAATCTTTAGTACCTGCCATGAAAGAAGTCAATATTTACCATTGATAACCAGAGCGTCCAACCAAGATATAGTCCTTGGGCCTTCATCTTGCTTCCCTCAAAATCAATGCAAAATTCTCATTGACTCAAGGAGAGCAGCATGTAGCCTTTTCTTCTTTATCAACCTAGAAATTCTGTGATAACTGAGATATTAAAAACCTTGATAGTCATTGGCTTTTAAATAGACTTTTAGTAACAGTCATGACTTATCACCTCTACTGTCTCAGAAAACAACCAGGAGAATTAATTCAATTTTGGTTTTATCAGAGAGGTAAACATATTTTTTTTAAAAAAAGTGCTGTAGGAGTTGTACCTTATTGCATGCGGAAAAGCTGATCCTGTTCACACAGTAGTCACTGAGAGTCTGAACTGACTTCAATGCAATAAAGATAACACGTTTATTAAATCTTGTGTTATCCCACAAATTAAATGATCAGAAGGATTTCAATCTAGCATAATACCAGTCTGCCCAAATCTGGAATCACAGCGGGGTTTTTTTCCAAATCAGTGGATATTATTACTTACCATTGCTCACCGTAAGCTACTTTTTTTTTTTTTTTTTTTTTTTTTTTTCCCCCACAGACAGCAAAAGCAACAACAAAAACAGCTTTTTCACTTCAGGAATTTCTAGTCTGGACACACAACAGGGACAGAACAAGAAGGCAAAAAATATACAATAGAAGTGGAGGAAACACTAGTTAGTTGCACAGGTTCCTGTTTTGACTTTATTTTAAAGGTTCCATTAAGTATTTTTCTGAGGGAATTTATGGCAGTTCAGAAAAGTATCTCACTTCAGGAAGAGTTCAGTCAGAAAAGAAGAAACACATGTAGAGATCAATAATGAAGGTATTTTTAGGAACTACATATTAGGGTTGAGTTAGGTGACCTATGGTATAGCCAGGGTATCATGGCACTTCTACAGAAGCAGACCCTCTGTCTTTTCAACCAGGCTATGAATTTAAAATGTTTGCTGGATGCAAGCATGCTTGTATAAATACGATCTGAGATAAACTTAAGAGCCATAGCATGTCATCAAGCTTATAAAGGTCCTGAGCCTGCCTCATTTGACTCTATCACATGCAGAAGAAAAACACAAAAGGAACAAACACTCTGCTTGCTTTGGGCTGAGTATCATCCCTCAGCTAGTTTCAGAGATGAAGTCCTGAGTATTTGCAGGTTGCTCCAAGCAGACACAGGGGTCAACCCCAGCCAAACTCTCTGCTGCAGTACCAACACGGAACAATGAATTCCAGGTCTGGTTCTCTCTGAAATGATAAAATTAACAATATACTTCTCATGTCTATGTGTCCTCAGTATCTGAAGCCATGCTGTGCCATTCAAGCCGCTTTATCAATAAAAAAGCAAAACTGAAGGAGTGTATTTTTTCACAAACGTATGTATTTTTGCTTTTATTTTACAGTGACAACATAAGGGCTGTCAAATTCATAGACTCCATGGACAGGTAAAAGAAGTTTTCAAATCTCTGATTAAATCAAGCTTCTTTTGATATGAAAAGACCTGAGGATTTTCCTGAAAATATCTTCAGCTTCAAAATGATTGATGTCCCTGCTGAATGGCAAGACAGGAGAGCAATCTGCAAGCATTTATGTCTGAAGGAAGAAAGAAAGAAAGGCAGGAAGGAAGGAAAGAGGGAAGGATGGAAGAAGATATATGGTGTGTTTGTATATCAACATGCATGTGCACTTATGCACAAAAAATAACTTTTTTTGATAAGGATTTTAACAGACATTAATATTTTAGAAGCCATGAGTACATAGGAACATGAGCAATGTATGATGTTAATACTGGTGTCTTTTATAACATAAGATAGGGAAACTGAGGAATAGGCGATACCTCTGAAAAAGTGCTATTCGCACTCCACAAAAGAATACAATTAGATTAGCAAAAACATCTCAATGTCTAAAATTGAATAATATTTTCTCCTTTCAAAACAAAAAAAATATATACAGAAGATAGATAGCCATCTGACTGCTATTCGCTATTTTTCACTCACTGAAGCCTCCTACCAAGTTAATGCACCCAGGTTGCATGCATGTACGTGGCTAAAGAAAAATAAAAGCTGTTTTTTAACAGTGACTATTGTAATTAGACCTGTCCATACATGCAGAATGATCAGACAGTGCATATTAATCATATTAGCTTTAATTCTTCAGCTATGACCACTTTTTCTCATAAGAACTTTTCAAACACATGTGGTATGCTATAGTCAGTCATGCTTGTTTTACCCTGTGTCCTAGTGTCCCTTTTGGGCCTGGTCTCCAGTTGAGTTAGCATCCACAGACTTTGAGTTCTGGATATCCATGATTAATCCCAGGGGTTCATACTGCTGATTCAGCATAGCAGGCAGAAAACTACAGTAATATACATAGCTCATTTCTCAGTATGTAGTGTGCCTTCTTATGCTGTCCTTGAACCATACAAAATGAAAGGTTCATCCAGCTTCATAAACTAAACAGGAGTAAGACACATCCAGTATGTTTAGCAGCACAGTCATTGTCAGTTTCAAGCCAACTATTGCTGTCATAGACCACACCATGTCACAGTTTGGGGGTTACCTTGGAATGGGGACAGTTCCCAAACTGGAGGACAGCAGTCATCTTGATTTTGGGAAAGACAGTCTAGCTGCATGGATGTGAGCTGTGATATACTGCTTGTCCTCAGAGCTAAAGAACAGGCTTTAGCTCTTTTATTTACTAGTCTTGAAATAGCCATTGAGCAGTTTTTTGCATCCTTTGTGGCTTTCTAAAATTACAGATGCATGTAAATGTAGGCATATCTACTCAAGTCATTGCTTAAAACCTCACTGTGTCAGTCAAGATGATTCTGTCCTTTGCCCAAATCTATAGAATCCATGATACTATATTCTTTATGAAATCTTCCAAAACAGTGCCATTCTCCAAAAAGTAGCATTTTTTTCCTAGTGAAAACAGAGAATGGCATATTGCCAAAGGAAGAATGAGGAAAAAAATGGCTTTTACCTTATTTATTTTTGAGAGCAAGATGACCGACGTGATTCTACCTTTAAGTGTAAAGTTGAAGCGTAGCAATAAAACTTGTGAAGAATACTGGTGAAGGAATATTTACCGAAATTTCCTAAAGTAACAACAGAAAAATGGGAAGGGAAGGGAAGGGAAGGGAAGGGAAGGGAAGGGAAGGGAAGGGAAGGGAAGGGAAGGGAAGGGAAGGGAAGGGAAGGGAAGGGAAGGGAAGGGAAGGGAAGGGAAGGGAAGGGAAGGGAAGGGAAGGGAAGGGAAGGGAAGGGAAGGGAAGGGAAGGGAAGGGAAGGGAAGGGAAGGGAAGGGAAGGGAAGGGAAGGGAAGGGAAGGGAAGGGAAGGGAAGGGCAATCAACCAATTCAATATTATTCTGGAAATATTCCAACATTGCCACAATTCACAGGGGAAAAGAGAAAAAAAATCACTGAAAACCATTAGCATGTATTTTAATCAGAAAATCAACAAAGGACTGTCTTCTCAGTGAAGTTCATATATGATTGTGTCTCAGCTTCCTGACACATACCTTTCCAGATCATTGCTCTCAAAAGACCAGTTTCTCACAAAAAGCTTTCCTAAACATATTGCCTTATAGCTTGAAACTGTTTTCTGTAAGAACATCAAGTCTAGCATACACATTTGTCAGGGCTCCTAATTTTTATATCTACTTTATTATAAGTCAATGCCATTTAAAGCCGTAACATTTTTCCTCTATAGCTCTACAGTTCTTATGTGGGAATCATGTCCATGAAGACATGTCTGTGTGTACTTGTATTGATGCGAAACTAATTAAAGAGACAATATTATTTCCCACCATATTTTCTCTCTGCACCCATTATCCATCATGTTCAGAGGCACAGTAACACGGTAAACTTCAGAGAACGGTCACTCAGATAGATACACATATCTGTACCTCTTTTATGCACAGCAACCATGAATAACATTCTTAAAAATAAATGTAAAATAAATTATTTGCATAAAGGATGAAAAATGCCTAAATTGATCAGGCTTATGTGTAATGTGAGTGCATGCCACACCATGTCCTAGGTATTTGTTCTGCAACCTGTCATTTAAGCAGTCTTAGATGTCTACTTTCTGCAGGAATAATGCAGAATAAACCTACATTTATCCGTAAAATTTAATTTGAGCATATTTCAGATGAGGGAGGTGGAAATTAATTTCCATTCTTCTTCCTTTCTTTTTCTTTACCTAACAACTTTCTAATATAAAATGTCTGAACAGTGCAATGAGCAGATCTCCAAGACTCCTGTATCCACAGGGAGTTCTTCAGCCACTAGGATATAAAACCAAGCACCTTCGTGTTTGCTGTCCTAAATCCATGAATCTTGAATCCCTGGGTGCACAAGTGGCCCAGTTTCAATAGAATAAGAACATTTTAGAAAGTTGTTTTTTTTTTTTTTTAAGGTTAATTCTTTCCCTCTGTTTCTTGTTCAGCATAAAGATTGATATACCATAGGCATTTTACCCTTCTTCACTTTTTGGTCTTTGATTACTAGAGAGGTGTCAGAGAGTAGCAACTGTTTGAGTGCTAAAGCACTGACTCACAAAATTGAAATTCAAGTCCTTGCTCTGATACAGACTTCCACATGTTACCCTGAGCAAGCCATAGAAGCAGTGCGTGCCTCAGTTCTTAACTGTAAAATGGAAAACAGAAAAATCTTTAAAACCATGCTACATAATATAGTACAGTATATGACATAGTACATTGCAGATATGAAAGGCAATCATATCCTATGGCAATAGCAGTTATATTCACACTGTAAATATAAATTAAGGCTAGTTAATCCCAGAAAGAGGGACATATTTTTCACAGAAGTGTCACAGATTCCAATCAGCTATAATACCAATTGACTATAAGTCACTTGTGATCCTTCTATTGGCATCAGTCTGCTTCAGGCTAAGCTCTTTCACAACCTTGTGATATTTGGGCTTCCAGTACTGAAGGTATTTCAATTAATTTTAAAAGATCACTGAGATTTTTTCAACAATAAATAATTCTATCCACTTCTGTAAAGCTCTTTGTTTCCAACCCTTTATTTTTTGGTGTAAAATACCTGCCAATCTCCATTCTCAGTACTGAATGAAATCCAGAATGGAAAGTAAAACAGAATAAGAAAAAAGAAAATGGTGATGCCAGTGAGAGTTGCAAAAATGCAGCATTGATAAAACTCACGGGATAAAAAGCCAGTGTGAAAGACATGAAAAAAAGGAAAAAAGACTCTTGCTACCTGGAGTGGAAGTTGGATAGTACTTGAGTAGCTGCTAATAAAATATTCACTGTTAAGCAAAAGAAGAAACTCACTGTAAAAAGAAAACTGAAGGCACATGGGAGAGAGAAAGTGAGCGTCTTTGAAACAGGAAAAAGAGCCAAAGGAGGAGAATACCTTACATGTGAAAAATCTCAGGGATTTGCCACATCACACATGGATGAATGGTGAGTGAGATGGTCCTTTAATGCTCAGCTCCACTAGTTTTCACTGACTTCAACAAAACTGCACATTGTACCATGTCTCAGCCTGTCATAAGATCCTTAGTTGCATCTCCCATTATTTTTTGCCCTCTCTCAACTCAGCAAACCCATTCGAAGTTTTGTAGCTGCCTTGCCTCTTTGTCCATAGGTGCTTCCTTACAATCAGGACAGTTATAATTCACTGTGGAGCTTCAAGTTTGTCAGTGCATTACAGAGTGCAGTTTTGAGCCCCACTAAGGCCTCTAATCTTTTCCAAACCAGCCCTGTTTCTTATAGATAGAATAATACCTTGAGCTTCTTGAGCCAAGTTGTTCAGTGTAGCTGAGCGGCATTAGTTTTTAGGGCACAGACAGTATTATCATGTCAGGAAGCAACTTATAGAAAAATGCCATCATTCACTGTGTCACTAGGTCACGAGTGCTCCTCTTTCAGGAAAGCCCAATGAATTTAGGTGTATTACTCAAGTCCTTCCCACACGTCTCCCTCTCCATGTTCATCCCCAACCAGTCCAGAGAAGTCCCAGTGCTGCCCTGCAGCAGAAACACACTCCTGCTCTTTGTTCACCTGCTATAAAAGGAGCGGCAAATGTACAAGGCTGTCCCTGGAGACAGCCAGGGCTGGTGGGACACTCAGTGCCGTGGTGCCTGTCCAACAGGACACCTCGGTCTAGACTCACCTCGTCAGCATTCTGCTGCAGAGGACGTGCTGGCAAGGGAGCGTACACCGGATTGTCTGATTGGTCCATGATGCTCCCTACTAGTGGGAGCCCTCTTTGTAGAATACAAGATATTTACATGTACAAGAATGTGTTTCACAATTAGTATGTTTTTAATTATCTATGAAATGTTTTCATTTCTAGGGAAAGAAAAGATACATACATCTGGCCTCAAAATGCATTCTGTTCTCACATTGCTCTGAAACTTAATGACCAAGGACAAGATTAAAGGTGTAAACATTCGTATGCTTTGGCAGCAAAAGACTAGATCAAAATCACAGAATATGATTTATATTTGAATTTTATATGAGAATTTATGTTTGGCTCTATATGTGAATAATGGTATAATTACTTGTATTGAAGACAAAACACAGTGCTGGCAACTTTGTTCTTTATCTGCATATTTTTATAGCCACTACAATACCACCACGACAAGATTTTCTTCTCACATGGCCTAATTCCTCTTACAGCTCTGAAAATTGCCATCTCAGTATCTAGAAGGTTGAGAGACATGTTTTTCTGCAGATGGCATGAGAGAAAAATTAAGACGTGACGTAGAGAAAGATGTTAAGTAGCAGCAGACTAATGGAGAACATTTTGTCCTACTTTTGAGGAGCACATCAGGAACAGCTTGTTTTTATAGTGGATCCAAAGTATAATCACTGGCACTATATGATTGCTGTAAGCATTGCTCTGCACTAATCACTACCATATTATTGTGAGTTTTTGCTGAGCATTTTGTAAAAGATACATCGCGTTCCTTTTTTTCAGCACTTATCTTGAAAATGAATCAGACATACCAAAAGCTCTAGACAGTAAATAACGATTAAGCTGTACCTTTTAACATTCTTGATAAGTTTCAGAGATTTATTGCTTTACATTTTAACTAGTTACCAAGAATTAAAGCACTGACTAACTCTGCCAAGAATCAAAACACTGACTAAATCAAATCTATGCATGCATTTCTTCTAGGTAAAACACAATAACTAAATAGTGGAAGTAAGAGACATCTTTGATGCAAAAGCACCAAAGCTTTGAAGCACCTATTTCTAAATCTGCAGCATTCATCCATTTTTGCCATAGTAAAGGCCAAGAATTTTGAAGAAAGGTTTTGCAAAATTATATTCACAAATGTCTATTCAGATATTGATCTAATATCCATATAGAGTCTGCAAATACAAACCATGAGAAAGCTATTTAAAATCTTTTCTTCCAAGCAGACTGCTTTCCTTCAGTCTTGCCATCTCAGCTTTAAGGAGTAAAATAAAAAAATCTACAAAACCAAATATTAACTGTCCATCTAATTGTCCTCCTGGCAAAGAAGGAAAGAGGGAGAGAGAAAAAAACCCCAACAAAACCTGCAAGTAACACTTGCTAGTCATATTACTGAAATTCTACTGAGCAGTCCTCATTTAGTATTTGGAGAGTTAAAAACATCCAAGCTGTGCAAAATCATTTTGCATACATCAAACAAGGATACACTGTGTACGTATGACTGATGGGTTGGGGGATCGTGTTATCAGCGAAGCTTCTGGACATGCTAAATGTGAACTGGCTCTTCCAAAATCTGAGCAGAAGCAAATATTTATGAAACAAATATTTATGAATCTAATCACTGTTTGCCACCTGAGAAAACTGGCCATTAGCAGTGAGTCCTGACTCTTTTGAAATCGTTGACAGGGCAGCCATTTGCTTCAACAGATCAGTATTTCACTGTGGATTAATCCTGCTATAAAATTAATGTTATTTCCACCAAGCTGATTTGCAAAATGGTGAAAGAAACCTGATTATTCTTTTAGTAAAGCATTCAGGGTCCCTTGTGTTCTGCTTATAGTCTTTTTTTTTTTTTTTTTTTTTTTTTTTGCTATTTGGACATGCAAAGAGAGGTAAAGAAAGGGTTTCTTCTAGGATACAAGCAGTTTATTCTCTGTCAATCTCCAGTGCTGTTCAGAATTTGGCACAGGATCCCCTACAAGCTCAACATTTGAGAGAAAGCTCACCACAGCCACTTGACATCTTCTCAGTACTGTTTCTAGACAATCGAGATTTTGCCCCAAAGCCTTTTTCATCTATACCAGATTTCCCTTAAACAAACAAACAAAAAATCAGAAAAATATTTCTGGTTTGTTTCTTCCCTTGCCCTTTCCTTAACTGAGGAAAATATATTTCACTGTTTCAGAAGTCGAAAAATGAAACATCTCACAATGTATAAATTGTATAAATCTAAAAGCATAAATAATGGCATATATCTATATCTGTATACACTTCTATCTATATTCTATGTAGATATTCAATTCTATAGATATAGATATAGATATGCATGCATATATATCTATATTTGTTTTCAAGCATGTAAGGAACAGGATTTCATTTCCTTGTTCAAATAACATGTACTAGCTGCAACAGCCATCAAGTCCCTCTGGCCTTTAGCCAACTACAGGCAAAAGTTTATTTGTATCAGCAACTGCAGCAGCCTAAGTAAAGGGCACCCTTGGGCTTTCGCTTGTGTAAGTGGGGCTGTCGCGGCAGAGGATGCTTCTGGGTCCTTTCCCGTGCACCCCTGTGGCGCTGCAGGGTGGCAGGTGGGTATAAACGAAGGAGTCGCTTGCCCAGAAGTGTTACGGCAAAGGCAAAGCTGCTTGTACTCCCTTAAGAAATCACTTCAAAAACACTATCTGTGGGAAGATTGTTTCTCTGACACATGAAGCAAGCTCTCCCTCCCCGAACTGGGAGTGTTAGGGATAAATGCTGAGTATCTGTCTCTGTGTGTGTGTGTATAACATCCAGCCTCTTAAATTTTAATCGAGCTTATACATAAGTTTCTCTGGTGATGGTGTAAGCGTCGGAAATACAAAGCATGCACACACACCTCCCAGCAAATGAAACGTGTCAGCAAGTGCTGTAATCAATAACAATATAATATTCTTTCCTAAATAATGGTACAGCAGCAGAAGTGTGTAAGACAGTGATGAATTATTCAGCACGTCTGCTTTGCTGCTACATTGCTCCTTCCATGCTTTAAGCTTTCCTACAGCTGAAACACCTGGCACAGCACTCTCTGACTTCATCTTCTTCTGAATACCTAAATCTCTTTCTTCCCTTGTACAAAAATTAAGTTACCTAAGTGCCTAAAGCTTTAAACAGTCTTCAGTGGCAAATTGTGTGATGTCTCGAAGTTTTTAAGTAAGTGCCTTATTTCTACTTGATAGCTTCACATGGAGATTTGCTATGTATGTTAGCAGGCAGCTGCATATTAAATATTTTTAAAAGTAAATGCTTCAGACTATGGAGAATTTAATTCACTAGAGGGTGTATGACATTCTGGACAAAGTATTCATTAAAAGATGCAAGGCAGATTCATTCAGCTGGTTAAAATGAAAGTCCAGGTTATGAAACGCTTATTTAGATCGAACAGCATGCTACTTCCATAGAGCAATGTAATGGTGTAAGATACTGTTTGGCATTAGCTAGAATATAATACATACTAATTTAGCTTTGTAAAATAAAATGATGCAAGATATTTTCAGTTAGCATCTAGTGCTCTAAAAATGCATATATATTTTAAGTACATGTCTTGCAGCATGTAATTGAATACAGATTATTATATGACCTTTATAACACTGAACAAGCGTTATAAAAGTTAAGCTATACATGCAAAACTATGGTTCACAGAAGGAAAGTAATTTCAGCAAGAGGTACAGGGGAAAAAAGTGAAAACTTTTTTTTTTAAACCTCAAAAGTTATTGCATTTTGTTTCTGTTGTGTTTATTTAAGCTATTCTGGAAATTATTTAAATCTTTTTCTGGGTAGCGACACATTTGTATCTAGAGATGTTCATCTAATCTGTCATTCTGCTAGAGATGGTGAGATACCTCTTAACGTATTTCATGTGCTGTGCTCAGTTCACTTTTAAATGCCACAAGCAATACAAATCCGTCATCTCTCCTTGGGAAGCTGCCTGATTCTGTAATACAGCTTACCACTAAGTAGTTTCTCTGATACTCAAGCTATATTTCTCCTGCTTGATTCATGTTCTACTTTCCATTACTTCACGTTAACTCCCTCTGCCCCTGCTATCAAATGAAGGAGGTCTGATTCCTACCTGTACTAACTGCTAACTGCTCTGAATGGAGCAACCAGAAATAACCCTCACCTCAGAAGGTCACCTCTGTGATCTCCTCGTCGTCACGCCATTCCTTCGACAGTCACTGCTGTCCACTGTCAGAAGCAGGACTTTGCTGTGACCCCAGAAAGGTCTTTTCCTCTTCTAGGAGACACTGCTGGATAACTACGGAAATACCTCAGCACTTGTGGAGGAATATGATGTTTTTAAACAGGCAGCACATTAACTCTCAAGTTCTTGCATAAGAGATGTTTATAACAACCGTTTCAGGCGCAGCCAAAACTGTTCGGTGCCACGTGCCTCTCAGCAGCTGATCTACGAGCTTGCAGTGCAGCCATCAAACAGCACTGCTGCCGAGGAGCAGAAAGAATGCACGTGGAGTAAGGTCACAAGGTTTTGACCTAGATTTCAGTCAGCAGGAGACTGCATCAGAAAATAAAAATTGGATGTACTTCAGTGCCCTTGAAGAAAAGGCCTGAGTGAATGAGTAAAATAAGGTGCAACCTTGCCTTTGCGCCACTCTATGCGTAGCAGGAGGATGAAAAGTGACCGTGCATTCGTTTGTCTGCAGCGCTCTCTGTGATCATGCCTTCAGAATAAAAGATCTCCTATGTCAAACAGATTGCTGTGTCGAGCAGAGAAAATAGCTATCTGACTCATGACCACTGAAACAGAAAATTTTTGTTAAACAAGACATTAAATTTTAATAGTAAAGTTTGGAGAAGTTGTCTGGGAAATCTATGCAAAAATACTTGTGCAAAAACACTTAACCACAAACTATACTTTCCTATGAGAATCCTGTCTTGTCTCCCTCTTATTGCAGAAGCTAGGAGACATGCACCTGTCTAGTCACCCTGATCATTAGAATAGGTTGACAAAGAAGCAATTTTCTTAGAGTGGTTTTTATTAACTTTGGCAAATGGAAATTAAATTAATTGCAAGTTTTCACAAATGCAGTTACTCTAGCAACTCCAGAACATGAAGGAGAAACAAAATGCATTAAATATAAATAAGTGCCTGAAGATCTTAACTGTCCCTCCTGTATCAAAGTGAATGAGAAAATACTATCAGTTCTTCTACCTAGAAAATAAGTATTTTCCATAAATCTTACATGTCCTCAAGACAAAATAAAACTCTTGTTTCTGTTATATAAAGGAGCATAATTTACTAAGGGAAATGATGACAAGAGCACATATGAAAATATATTGTAAACTGTTACCTGCAATTCTTCTGTGAAATGATAAATCAAGTTATATAATCTCAGGTGACAATTCAGATCTATTACAACTATTACCTGTGTTTATCCAAACACTTCTAATCTTAAATCATCACAACTATTACTTCACTCCTTCAAGTTCCAGTGAAATTTGTGTATTAAATAGGCCTCATAAAACAAAGTTACAATTCACCAACTGAAAATGGTACAATGAAATGATCTAATCTTATTTTAAAGGGCTTTTGACAATGGCTGCAATAGCTCATTGTAACTATCCTATTTGCACTACAGCATCTTCACAGAAAAGACCTAATTTCTTTTAATTTCTTATATTATTGAATTTATTATAAGCACTGAATTGAAAGCTTCCCTATCTCAAATTTAACAGTGATAGTTTTTCCTGTGAAGCTTACAGGAATTTTCATTATTACAGATGTAACTAAAGCAACAGAGGTTAACATCCAAACTATTTTCTGAATACTAATGGATGGCCAATACTGGTGATGAACAGAAGCCAATCTTCCAATAACCCATTTCAGATGGACATCCAGGGTCGAATCTAGTTCTCATTCCCACCTTGACACAGGCAGATCCTGTTTATACTGACAAGGATTTGCTTGAAAAACAAAAAGCACTTGCAGGAAAAAAAGTCCTTGCATACGTGGACAGACGAGGCAACATACAATCTGCAATGTGTCTTACCACGTGAAGGAGACCTTGGGTGTCCAGACAGAGAGCATGTTGAGATGTTAATGTGCTGGGCGGGAAGCTTTGTTAGGAACAGAGAAGCCAACAAGGATTTGAAATATTTTTAAAACTGACATGCAAAACCAGATGAGAACTTCAAATAGCAAAAAAAACCCCACATAATAAAAAGACAATGATGTCTGTTCCCTCCTAGATTAACCATAAGGGTTTCCGGTGTGGAGGTCTTGTACTTCATGCTGCTCTTTCCAGTTCCTTGGTAGTTAGACAAGACTTCCTTTTCACAGATATCACACCAAGTAGAAACATTGGTCCTAAATTAACCAATCCCATAAAATTATATCTTCGCTACTCGGTTCTAGGAATTATGTGACATATAACTCCAACTTCAGCAGAGTTCAAAGCTCTTCTCTGTGCACACTACTGACACACCTGTCCTAATGAAAACCAAATAAAATGGAGGGGTGGGGATTTTTTAATGATCTTATTTGATAAATAACTGAATAGGCTTAAGGAGGCATGTGTTCATTTTCTACTATAACCAAGAATTTCTTATGCCATCTTGGCCACACCACTTAATTCAGCATGTTTGCCAGCTCAGAGGAAAGGACAACAACTTCCTATTTCACAGGAGATAGTGATGATAGCTAAATTCAAACTTTAATGCTGAGACAGTACAGTGATAAGGGCAACAGCTTCTAACCACATTTGTGATGCCACCAAGATGGCACATCCATTCCTCACCATCATGTAGTACCTCAGCATCTGGAGAGTCCTTTCTTGAGATACAGATCTAGGTGATACAGTCTCTTTCTTATACAGTAGTAAGTGAATCCAGAAGTCCAGTGCTGCATAGGAAACTACACTGTCCAGACATTAATTTTAAAAACAGTTAAACAATTAAACATAAAAATGCTAATTCCCTTAGCAAATCTTTTTGTTTTGAGGAAGAATAAAATCTGTGTAAAAATAGGGGTTTGTCTTTGTATATACTTTGAAATATCTTCTTTCCACATGCATTAAATTCTTCTTTAGCTACAAGTACTCACTCATAGACACTCTCAGACTGTTTAGAGCGCATTTAAAAAAAACCGACAACTGTAGATATTAAGCCTGTATACACCAGTTCAAAACTGACAGTACTCATCTAAAAAAAAATCAGCTAAATTATATTTAAAAATAATTTTCTTTTTCACTATCATTTTTTCATGGTAAATATGTAATTTTAATTTTGTATTACATATGATATGGTATACAAATATATTTAATGCAGTTTGTTTTGCAGCAGTTCACATTTCCTACATGCCCAAACAGAAAAACAGTTCCTGAAATTTATACCATTAAATGGAGAAGAAACAAGGTCTATGAACGTCTTTAGACACAATTCAGCCCACTTACAAACATTTCAAAAGCTCTTTGTGGTTCACCTCATAAAGCTTCTGCTTCAGGTCTACAAGACTCCTGTTTCAGAAATCTCCAAGTAAGATGCATGATGCATGCACAGAAGGATACATGACTCTGTATAAAGGGCTGTATTTTACAGCACCTGCACAACAAGATTTTAACATAATGTGGAGCCTTTTGGCACTACTGCAGTAAAAAATCCACATTCACCATCCAACTATTGGTTAGACTCATCTTGCACAATATTAATGTTTATATTATGTCAGAGTTGTCACTAAGCAAAAAACCCAGGAATCCCTGAAAAATGATCCATCTCATTTACTTTGCCTGCCTGGTTTAGGATGGATGATGCTTTGGAGGTGCTTCTGTCCATTGACTGCATAGTGAATCAGTGACCACTATGTTATTAAGGTAGGCAGCTCCATGAATTAGGATAGTTCCAGGCCAGCATCTGTACATTGTATCTCCTGAAGCACACAGCAAAAATTATCATATAGCTTCTCCCTATCTCACATCTTCACAGTCCCCACCTCCTTGCTTCAACAACTGTGATCTTGACACACTAGCAGTCACTCAAAATACTTATGCAAAAGATAATTGACTTGGTCTGATGTTTCCATCATATTCCTTGCTTTATGCTCCTTTCAAAGGTTGTCTCATCTGTATTATTTACTCTGCCATTATTTTTTTTAATGTGCAAGAACTTTCACAGCTGACCTTCAACCTTTCCATCCATTTTTCTTCCATACTGAGAGTTTGACCTCTGTCTCTGATGAGCCCATGAGCCCAACTTCTGTCTTTCAAACAAATACCCCTCTATATGTATATGAAGCTTCACTGAAATGCCTCCTAGGTACCCACTTAGAAAGTTAGCCCATTCTTCTTTTTTATATTTTCACTTATAGTTGCTCTTTATCATAAAAGAAGTCCTCATTTTTCAGTTTTCCACTGTCCCTTTGATTTTATTCAGATTTTAATTCTACATTATATGCAAGTGTTGGGGGCAGGACACAACTTTTTGATCTCTGTACAGAACCCAGGCAACGGATTCTTGTTTCTAGGTGTTATAGAGTGAAAAAACAGATAATAAAAACACCAACTTGAAAAATTAGCATTCTTTCCTGAGTCTCATGTCTTCCTTTGCAAATGGAAAGCATACTGTTCTTTTTCTAAATTTGCCTAGCCTTCCTTTTTTACCACAATTTAACACTGGAGAGCTCTATGAATTGTTTTTGATAGGTACATAAATTTACTGCATTACAGATTGAAAAAAATGTGTCCAGCTTTGTCAAATATAATTGAATAAAAGCATCCTAATTTTGGTTCTTGTACTGGTGTCTCAGCAGAATGTTCTTCTTGTTCCCTGTTAGAACAATAAATATAGAACAAGGAGTTTAATGGTATTCTTTTTCAGACCAAACTGATGGGGTGAAGTAATTGCTTTTGGTGCTCACAATATCTGTAGCTAGATGAATTTACAAGGAAAGCACTTTAGCCTTGGAGCAAAGTTATGAATATGTATCAGGCTCACGCATTACATTTATTGTCTCGAGTACACAAAAATCAACTTTGGCATAACATGAAGAGAGAATAACCAACAAACTATCTCCTGAAGTAGAAAACTATTATTTAAAGTGACAGTCTCACCCCTCTTTTCCTCTAAATAAAGGACAAGGGTCTAAAATAATCATCTATTTGTTTTCACCTCTCTCTGTAGTCTGTTCACAAGGACACTGCCATTAGGCATAGCACTGCTGACACCAACATTTTTATATGATACTTCTGATGACAGATATTAATGCACCATCAATAGGAGACTTACAATACTAAACATGCATTAAGGAGCTACTACTTTCTAGCTGTCTGGAATTTCTCTAAAACAGTCGAGGGAACTGGCAGAAGTCCTAGTTTTCCATCACGTACGAACCAAAACAATTTGCATTCATCTAAAGCAGCAAGGCTTTCTTGATGCTAATCAGGGGAAAAGGTACTCTTTAAAAGCAGATTAATCTTCAGATTAATAAATGGTTTAAGATCATACATTCAGAGAGAAGATGACTGAAACCTAAATAAGTGGATGAATGTACAGTAACTGATAATAAACCTTCAAATTAAAAAAAATATAACTGAAAGGATTGCAAACCGATAAACTAAATATAATGGACTCTCACCGTGGATATCACTTACTGTCTGACAGTACTGGACAACTCTTTTGCACATTAGTTACAAGCCATGACAGAAATGTTATTCCCCCAGATTTTTCTTAACATGGATTTAGGAATGATTTAGGAATAATTTAAATACATAATGCCTCTACTTAACTTCCAGATGATATCACTTTATAGCACTACTCTACTACAGTAACATAGATTCAGAAGGCTGATACAAAATGCTTATCCAAAGGAAAGGAAACAAAGAACAGGAAGAAGCAGAGACAGATGAAAAGAGTTGCATGTACATTTTGGAGAAACACACAATGGAACTAATGCAAAACCAAGAAATATACAGAGAACCACGGAACAGACATCCTAAGCCATATCAAAGCTATGTTTTTATGCAGTGTACTCGGAATGAGTACTATATTCAAACTGCATGCCAAAAAATACCAAGCATAATGAGACAACTCTTGTCAAAGTCTATTCCTAAAAATACAAGCTTGTTATATTTAAAAATTATTATTTTCTGTGTGGATTTCTTCTTTATTTTGCTTCAAATTTTCCAAAGTTTGGGAAAGGGTTGTTTCTGCATGTAAGACTCTGTGTTCATATCTGGAAGCAGAGCCTAATTAGGAAAATTAAAAGACTGATATTTTCATGTGCATCTAAATACCTCTCATAAAATACAGTCTGAGTTTTGTTTTCATTTGAAAAGGAAAGAGCTTAGATTGTTGCTGGGAAATTAATCCTTGCTTTCACTCCTTGTTTTGGCCCCTCAGACAGAAACTTAACTTCTGAAAGGTTGATTTTTACTATAATTGCCATAAAGAGGCTGCCCTGTAAAAGAGCCTTGTTTCCTAGTCAGACAATGGTTTTATCAGAGAGCTTACTGTCCAGCCATTGAAATGTTCATGTCAATGTCAAGTTGAAATACCATCATACTCATGCCAAGTTAACAAGAAAGAGCGTTCAGGCACTTACTGGAGCTAAAAGTCTTACTTTTCTCTCTTTTACAAGCTGTTTCTGAGACAGCTTCACATTCGATACAAGCCAAAATTGTTGGGAAACAAAATGTGTGATGGCTTTGCTGCCGTATAAGGAAAAGCACTGCGAGCAACCATTTCTAGTTCCCACTGGATAACAGGAAAATCTGAGGAGAAGGATCTTCTAGATCTTGCAAAACCACTGTTAGTCACATAACAGCACGTATTCTCTTCCCAACCAGTGAGGGTGACAGATCTTGTCAGACTTTAAGAGAGTCAGCTCTGTCTCCATCATACTCCCTCCTTTCTAGGCTGAAGAGAGGACAGAGAGAATCTGGGCATTTTGTAGGACAGTCTTTTCCTCTTAGGAAATGGAGACCTCTCAGTGACGGTCCAGAGCAGTAGATGTGACCTCTTATCCATCAAGATGCAAAGGAATGGTGCCACTGGGTCTGTTTTGGAAACACAGCTATTGTCTCAGCAGCAGTCTTTGGAGGCTCAGGTTTTTGGGGAGAGGACTGGAAGATGAGTGTGCTTTGGACAGTTCTAGAATGGGAAAAATCCTAATTCGCTAGGCATGAGATCACTGCAAAGCCATCAGTCCCAGGTCCTAGTATTTGCAGACACTGCAGTAATTTTGTCTTCACAGGAGTCAACCCGTGCCATCTTATGAAATCAGTCTACAGAATGATAAATTACCTTCATCCGTACTGAACTGGATCCAAGATGGAGCAGACTGTACAGGAAACTATCACTTTAAAAGTGAAAAAAATCCATGCAAGGTACATTTTTAGGATGATGTCAACCAAGAGATACTACATTATCTGAAGAATGTCTGAGAGAGACAGCAGGAGTCAAATAGCTACTGCTTTTCAACCAAAATTCTGGCCATTAAATTCTCATGCTAGAGAGTTATGTGGATGGTGGGCTGGACACAGGTATGACAGTAGGAATGACACTATAAGCTGTTTCTTCTGTGTGTGTACAAGATAAACAGAGAACTGGCTGGAGGTTTTTAGATTGATTGACATCAGAAAGTTTTAGAGTTCTAGTGAGACTCCTTTGAAAAATACTGTATATTCTTCCTGTCATCACAAACCAAAAAATGTTTTTTAAACAATTTTAAAAGAAAAAAACAAAGGATGAAAGTTCTCTGTTTCATAAGTAATCATGAATCTATTACACCAGCAGTCAGCTAGGCCTACAGAGAGAGAAAACTTTCTGTTACTAGGAATTTCTGGTATGTATTACACAGAGAAGAAAAGGAATCTTTTTTCAGTCATGTTCATCTCAAAGTTTGCAAACATCTGTTTACAAGGATTACAATGCCCAGGAGCAAAGTAGTCAGAATGGAGAGGCTAACAACTTGTGTTTGGGATAGGATGCTTAGCTCTGTCATCCTTCTCACTGAGGGATCCCTGGAGAGATCTGGAAGAGATTTGTGTAAGTCACTTGCCCTGGACAAAGCACAGGGCATTGAACCCATATATTTCTAACATATTTGCCATTAAAATATAAGGAATTTCGTCCACACTTGAAGCAAAGCAACTCTGCAATGCTTCAATGCATGTGGATTGAGCTGTAAAACTATATTTCACATTATACGTTTTAAAAATTGAAATGGCTTTCTTAAATGAAGGAAGTCTTACTCTTTCAACCTGAACTAAAAGTTCAACTCAAGAGAAACTACTCTACTGTGGTGGAACAGATTAAATGGAGAGTTACTTATTTTTTTTTCTTTAGAAAAAGTCTTTTCTGGTAAAAAACAAAGACAAATCTTTGTGGAATAAAAAAGGGCAGAACAAGCAACTTGCATGTAATTTGCACAATAAAGACTTGCTCTACTTAAACTGAATAAAGCAATCAGTTTTAAGAAAGAAAACTTTCTTACCAATTAGACAGATAATTTTTACCCCCACAGAATTTATTTGCCCCAAACTGTATTGCGTGCTTGTTGTCAGCCAACACCACTTTTCAGTAAAGTGAGAGAGGTTTCCACATGTTTAAAATATACATACAACTGTATTCTTCTGAAAATATGTCAGGTATTTCTAAGTTTACAGTTTATATAATGTGATGATTTTTTCATCTCACATAGCTAATTTCCATTCATTCTTAAAGCGTAGCTACAATGTTGAATTTTATCAGAAATGTATGTATACATACAAATATACATTAAATGTACACATTGACACAAATAGCATTTCTTTGTGCATTAATATGTATTCTGAGCATCAGAAGAAGTAACAGATGTTCCAGTGTCAGATGACACAACTGAAAGCACACACAGGGCATTGTACTGTGGCTGATACATACCCAGTTCAGACTTTCAGATAACTCTTCATATAAGTCTCTGTGTATGAATGACAGTGTAGAGTTGGTGGTCTGCTGGCAGAAGAACTCATTCTAATACTATTTAAGAAAAGAGCAGCTATTTCATAAGAATCTGATTCTCTAAGGAGCTATGATTCACTTAGATTGCTGTATACATGGTATGCTGTACTGGAAGTAATGAGGAATGAAGAGAGATGCTGTGGTCATGACATTCCATGTACTAAATGTGACCTATATGTCCTTTAGTTTAAAGTTCAGATTTCAGGTGAACTGTGAATGCCAGATTACTATGTGAATTTATGATCATCACTCCTTTTGCTCCAGGGATCCTACTTCCCCTGAGGACCTCATATAAATATTTGCCCTGTCTCAACCTTTCATTTTGTTCAGCAAAGATCCATTGAAAGGTATCTGTATCACAGCTGCAGTCCAATGTCAGCCAAAAAAAAAAAAAGTACAAAAAGTTCTGCTGAGCGGCAACTCACTGCACTCAGCTGAACAAAAGCTTCCTTCCTGAAGAACTGCAAAGGCTCTACTTCTGACAAAAGCTTGCTTTCTTTCCTAGCTCTTTAGGATTCAGCATCATGACTTCAGGGATAGCCATAGACATGCAGAGTTTATGTGGAGATTTCTGAGATCCGAGATTCAGTTCCTGTTATATTTCATAAATCACTGTGCTACCTTTCTATGATACTTTTATTTTCAGGTAGAGAAGTCAGCCTGCTGAGATAAACCTTTCTGGAGACAGTTGTCTTTAGAATGGGCATGTTGCTTTGGAGTTGTGTTCATCAAGTGCACTACCACTTTACTTAGAGATTCATAAATTAATTTCAGGTATTACACAGATGCAATTTTAAATATGGGTTTAGCAATGACTGTCATTTGATCTGGCATCTGCAAACACTGTGGGTCCATTCCTGACAAATGCTGATGCTGAATTTCTAGCCAAAATCTGAGCAAGGTTGAAATGTCTTGCAAGCTCCTTCCTTGATCTCTTTGTAGTAAACATAGTGGGAAGAATCTCCTGCGATTTTCAAGACCAATAAGTGCCACTGTTACGAAGGATCTTTTTGCTTCTGTTTAAATGCTGGGGATATCCCTCACTGTAACGTTGATTCATGCAAAAAAATAAACTGAACACAATCTACTTGTTCTTTTTTCAGCACCTTAAGTAATGGAAAATAAAATAATTTGAAAAACTTGTTCATTTTAAACTTGTGTCAAGAGGCTAAACTATACTAGCTGCAATTTTAATCACAGAATATACTCACATTTGTCTGACTTTATGAGGTACATGAAGTATAGGGCCTATTTGAAAGAAAAAGGTCATAAAAATGGGTCATAAGAAACCAAATGTTGTCCAAATGTAGCAAGCTGGCTCAGGTTTCCACAGAATTATTTGGAGGAAACAATATTGAGCTCTCATATTAGAAAAGAAATATGCAAGGCAGAAATAGAGTTCTGGTGTAAAGATTAATGCGGTGCAAATAAAAGATTATTGTTTTAAGTTAAGCAAATCTATCTTAGCCTCATCTCATAAATAGCCTCACATTTACTCTATCTAACATTTAATTTTCATTCCCATCGTAACAATTTCAATGTTAAAAAATGCAGTTCAGAATTTACAGCACAGAAGACAGAGGCGTTATTTTTCAAACCCATTAGCATGGAATCAGACTTAAAGCAGCTCACATTTAGCACGTATTGTATTTTTCCCCACTGAGTTTATAACATTAGGTCAATTTATTTTTTTAAGTGCACATGATCTGTTGAAGTGTCCTGCAAGTACTTCCATCACATTAAAAAAATGCCAAGGAAAGCATTTATGTATGTAACTGAAGGCTCTCGTATTTGACTTCTTTTTTGTATCTGAGCAACTACCAGGAGAAAACATTATCCATTCCTTATCTTGTGAGAAGGCCAGCGAAGTGCGATTACAGCTGGTGGATCACTAGTAACAACCCTGACACTGAACCTCTGGGGAAAGATGTGCATGCAGATGTAGCTCAAGTGGTGAGATCAAGGCTAAGGCAGCCTTGCCTAACAGCATTATGCTGCCTGTAACTCATACAGCCCCTGGGTGGCAAGAGGTGCATCCAAGCTCTGTAGGTCTAACTACTGTAGCAGTGCAAAGGAAGTTTTGCTTGCCAGTGAAGTAACAGCAGCTTCTGTTAGTTCCCAGTGATGGCCTAGCTTTCAATATACAGTAAGATATTTTCTGAGATGTTTAAAGTATATAAATTCTTGCTCACCGGGCTTTGTGCTAGGAACGCTGACACAATACCAGATGCATGAAACAATTTGTCATACTCACATAGAAGGTTGGACATATTTACCATTCGATTATTGAGTTTTCAGCTTGAAAATTACAGGACTTGTATAAGTGTAGTCATACTGTTTTGAAGAAGGAAATGTTGTTTAAAATATTCTAGGCAAGTTATTTCTATGAGGTAAAAGAGATAAAACAAAGAAACAAACCCTTTAAATTGTACCAAACATGAAAGGAAACAAAATGCTAAAATTAAACTGTCAGTGGATGACTGCTTTTAAAGTTCACTGGTTTAATTAAATTCCCAATGAAAGGGTCCAAAGGCAGAACTTACCTAAGTATACCTAATTGGCAACACAGAACTTTTTTAAGATTTATGTTTGCTTTCTACAAAAAAGCATAATCTAACCATGTCATATCTAATGTGTACACAGTAAACATTGACAAGAGCACATACAATGGATTTCTCCATCTCCAAATTATTGGCTTAGCTAAAATGTTCTGTGTGTGGGAAAGTTACAAAGAATTTATGGAAGGGCAATGTCTAATTAGTACCTGAAGCTGTACTGGGCTGCTGATTCTAATTAATAACACTTCCTAAGTGTGTTCAAAGGCATTTAAGTAAAATGAAAGCCTTCAGAAATGCATTGAAGCATTTAATGCCTAGATACTGTAACGATAAGCCTGCTATAAAAGCCTAAAATAGGTTAGACAGATTAGACTTGCAGATAAAACAGAGAAAGAAACCATAGTCAAATAAAATACAGAGTCAGGTATGAAAGAGACAAATATGCTTGAAAATAAATAAATACAGAGAGACAAAAAAGTGATTCAATTTGAGGAAAAGCTTGTACTTGGTTATAAAAACACTGTAGTAGCATAGTTTTAAGTATCATGCAAGCTATAAAAGAAAATGTATCCATATAACATAGATGCTACATTACACCTTTTTTTAGAAAAGCTTTATTTTTTTTTTTATAAAAGCAACTAACATTCCCTGGGGGAATGTGTTATTACATACATGTATTATACTGAACCAGCTCCTTTTCTGATCAAACGTATTGAACCAAATAATCTGATCCTCTGAGAAATATTAGTATGCTACAGCATTAGTATGCTTACTTAGTGGAGTAAAATAAGGAATTGTAGGTTATCTTGTGCTGTTAAAAACGCCAAATGACCTGTGACACCCTGTTTCCTGTTTCTTTACAACTATATACAGAGCTCAAATGTAGTATCTATCTAAGCTGTGGACAGTTAGGGTTAGATGAGAGGAACCCCACCCTGAACATGGTTTTGTCTTTCAGGTGATACAATCTCTGAGTAGAATTTCACATGCTTACATAAATTAGCACACTAGGGAAAAAATGCAAATATATTACACACGTAATGTTTGGTAATCTGAAGAAGCAAAAGGCCAAGCTGCAGTTGAAGCATCCGTGAGATCACACACAGGGTTTTCCTTCTTTCTTGCACACCCAAGGCAGTAATCAGGGTGTCTCAGGGGAGCAAAGAGATTCCTGTTTATTTATGCTGCCGGGTGTCCAGGAGAGATGGTAAGAGCCCACTGAAGTTGCTGAGTGACAAAGAAGTGAATTATACCTTTCCAAAGACTGACAGAGTGTGTGACACCCAGCCTCCTGGGATGTGTATTCAAAGGTGTGACACTCCTAAGAAACCAGTGTGCGGTCCGAAGGCTGTGCACTAGCAATTGCTGCAAAATCTGTAGTGACCATCAGGGATGAAGAAAGAGAAGCTCCAGAAGGACTTGGGGACTTTTTTTTTTTTTGCATTTTCAGAGCAGCCTGAACACTGATGAAGAAACAACTCTGAAGCGACACTACTGAAGGGGAGTGGGGGGGTGGGGGGGTGGTGTGTGTGACTGCCACAGAGCAGGAATGAGCCCCCACTCCCCACGCTGAGCAAAAGGCTCACCAGCTGCCCACTGGCCCAGAGACTTGGCCTGTTTTAACACTTAACCAGATTCCCCAGCGCCAGCCACCTGATCAGATCAGCTTCAGCTAAAGCAAATTCAGCAGAGCTGAAGGGAGGTGGAGAATTCCTAGCTCTGCAAGGCAGAAGGACAGCAAGGTGGAGGTTAAGAAAGTCCCTCATTAGATGACAAGCAATCCCCCCTTTTAACATTTTTACACGTCTCTAATAGCCATTCCCCCTGCATAAACTTCAAGGAGGCTGGGTCTGTGTAAACATCCTCCTCCCTGCTGTGCTGGGCCTCTCGCTTATCCCCTGCCGGCAGCTGTGGCTTGGGAGGCAAACAGTGGTCATGCTGTTCTGTGCACAATGACAGACAAATAAAAGAACAAGCAAGCTTGGGAGATTTAAAATCTAGAGCTGAGGGACTTCTCCGAGTTTCACTGTGGCTCTGTGATCCTCCCACTAAATGCGAGAGCTGTTTTCTTCAATAAATGAAGCCCATAATAAACATCTCTCCTTGTGTCTCTCCAGAGCCCTTAGGGAACTCTGCAACAGCAGAGCGTAGAAATTTGCAGAAAGGTGTCCTCTGATGGATTTGACTTACATGGCATCAGTTGTTATAAACTGCCAAGAAATGGGAAATGGGATGTCTCATGACACCCATGGACTTTAGCCATTAAAAATTGTTATATCAAATGCATATTTGAGCTTTATTTCAAAGAAGTGTTTGATTCCATCAAACTATTTTTGAAGCATAAAGGTTTATTTATAAGGACTTTTTGCCTTTCATACCTTCCTTGTACACTCAATTCAAAGTTCCTCTCCTTAAGGACATGAAAAAAACTGTGCGTTAATTAGCAAATTTAGATTTCAGAAAGTATTTTCACACAGAATAATGAAATTGGAATATATTAAGTTGAAATTATGATGAAGATTTTTTTCTAAAGTTGAAAAAGGCAAGACCAGGTGGTAACTGAACATCACATCGTCACAGTCAGAATAAGTATGAGGGAGGACAGGTTCAAAGTGTCTGGTCTCAGCAGGGTATTATCATGACACATACTGTACATGCAGAACCTTACAAACTCACATAAATGTACTTACAAGAACCAAGAAGTGCTTTACAATCTGTAATCAGCCCAACATTCAAAGCTTGCTGAAATTAGAGAGGATCTTCTTTTCAGTAGACTTAAGGTCAGGTCTTTTACATTCAGTGTTTAAGAGTAAACTGAGGAAAGTCACTGTTTGACAAATTCTTGTCCTTCTCCCTCATAAGGATATCTGCCGAGCCATTCTAAAAATCATGCAGGTCTCCTTTGACAATAAATATAAAATTTTTACTATCAGAATTACACCTCATTTAAAATTGAGCTGAATTTCTGTTCTATCTTGTGCATCATCAGCAAAATGATTTATGGAAACCTGAACTGCAGAATTTTTGTTAGTAAGCTAAAAGTGAAAGTCAGAAACATGGATTTTCAGATATTGTATTCACAGAGCTAGCAATTAGAAAAGCCATCTCTGATTTCTTACCTGCACAGACAGAAAAATCACTGAGAGGAAGTATAAGACTTCCTAAGCTTTTCAGAGTCATTTTTCTGATCATATTACCAGAAACCTTATCTTTCTAAAATATTTGCATGCAACTTGGAGTGATGGAAATGAAAACCACTATCAAGAAGGATGTAAAATATCCCCAACACAGTAATTTTAATGCTTATTTACAAAGACGTTAGCTCTCTGTACACTTATCAGCTCAATGCTCCACAGAGTTAGTGATTCCAGTGTAGTTAGTTATAACTATCTGATTGCACTGTGTAATTTGGATTGGACGTGGATCCAACAAACTCTGTGAGGGTTCTGAACACCGTTTGGAGATCTAGATAGATGTGTTATACCAGTATGCCAGCTCCCACAGCAATCATTCACAAAATCGCTATTATTATCAATGGGAACATGATAGTTGTTGCTTCATTTTGAAAATAAAAACAACAACAACAAAAAGTGTTTTTAAAGTCTTCAATATTTATAAGACAGAGATTATACCTGCAAAAAAAAACCCTGCAATGTCATTAAGATGAGCTGGAACCTTATGCGAGGAAGTCACACAAAACTATGTAACAATTTTCTGAAACAAAAAGGTAGATAAATTACTTACCTGAACAGGGAAAATGTAAGCCACACCAAATATATCATCTTACTTAAACTATAAGATACATGCACACACACCCACACAGATTTTAAAAGGGTGTTCTATACAAGTTTATTATACATAAGGATATATAATATAAGATCGGGATTCCTAATTTCCTATATGTTTAGTCACTTCGCCAGTAATGCCATAACTGTAAAACCTTGTAAATAAATGGATTATTACAAGAATATAAAGAATAAAAAGACCTTCCAAAAAACTCTCAAAGTGGAAATAGGTATAAAGACTAGATTAGGGATAACCCACGAAACAAACTTCTGAATGGTTCTTATGCTGTTTATTAAATATTAAAATTAAACTATACCAAACATTAAAGAAAAGAACTTCTGTGCTATATAGTTCATGCACAGCAATGCTAGTGACTTATAAAAGATTGGAAAGTATCTTTGGCAGAGTTTTATCCTCAGGAATCTGTAACAACTCATTGTGTATCCTATGTTTATATATTGTGAAAGGACAAGAAAAAACAAATTTACCTTGGTATCATTTTATTAACTTCAGTGGATTTTTTCAGTGATGGAAGAAGTGGGCCTTTTATCTTGCATTATTATTGCTTATATTATGGTCTCACACTTAATATCACTTCCTTTAGCACCGGTAGCGTGGTTAATGTTGTAGACAAGCAAGAACTGTATCTTCACTGACAAGGCTATGACTGTCCACTAACAGGTAACTTTGAAATGCTGGTAGATTTTTAGTTTGCATACACGTTTATATTTGAGTCAGATCTTTGGGTAGTACAACATGTCAGAGGCATTGGGTAAAGATAAATATTGGTCTGTCTAGTGTCAGTAACTGCATGCACTAATAAACAATCACTTTGGCTTCGATCCTTCCCTGTGCCCTGGGTGGATACAGGAGGTGATGAGAAACAAGTTCCTGCTCCTTCTTCTAAACTTCAGCCCCCTACCCAGTGCTTACCAAGGCAGCTTGAATTTGTGTCACTGACAGAGGGCTCTTCATGAGCCCAGGATGAATGGATGCTCCACTGTTGGTTACTCCCACTTTTGCTCCTCTCCTGCACCCAGCGTACCCCTAAGGAGACCAGTGTCATATTCTGAGTTGGAGAGAATTGCTTGAGATTCTTTGGCTCTTTGTGAATGGCATATCAGCTATCACACATGCTAATATTTAGATACACCCTATGTATATTTATTATTACTATCAGAAAAAATACTATGAACAATTATATAAATTATATAAATCTCATGAAATTAGAGTGGGTGAGGCTAGATTTTATTACTTATGGTATGACAATCACTTTTTTTTGGTTTTCATTATGCCTTCCACTCAAAAATATCGATAAACTTCTGTGTTTCAAGCCCAATCTTCTCTGATCTCCAATTACAGCGCTTTTGACATTCATATGATACAATACAGACCGAGGACAGCTTTTATTTTAAAATTCTCTGCCAGCTGCATCTTCCTACAGTTTTGTTTACCGCCTGACATACTCTGTCTCTAGTTTCCTAAGTTACTTCCCAACTGGGAACTTCACCTTGAAACACATATACATACAACTTTCTTTAATTTGCTAAAAGTGATTGTCTGTAGAATTGGCGCCAATGCTGTAAGATGTTCTGCAAATGCAGAGAGCAAAGCACATGGGATCTGGCTGTGACAGTACGCTCTTGAAGTTATTGTCTACATAAACAGTGTCTGTAACCAAAATACTAAATCAGACAATAAAAATAATGGGTGATGGTGTATTTCATCTCTTTTACTGATAAATTGATAAATGAATATTCTTCTTGTGACATTTTAGCATATATTGTCCTGAAAATTTGAAATAATGGATAATTTCTCTTTTGATGCTTTTTATAAAGCTTCTTCTCTCCTTGCATCTCTTTCTACAATCTTTATTATCCCTCTTTTCATATAATACTCAAAAATGTCATCTCAGGATAGCCTTTTGATTGACCTTTCCACAGATAAATATCCTCTAAAGAAATCAGACTTATATTTTCCAATTTCCCACTTTCAACTCATCAAGAGCAGGAAATATACGAAGAAATACTGTACTGGTTCTTGTTCTTGAGCTCAAGACACCAAATTACCATTTGACCCATTTTAATAATATAAAACTATTTTTCTTTTAATCTCAAAAATGTCAATTAAACACTGTCAGTTATAATGATATCAAATGACATATCCTATTTCCTTTGATGAAAATTATTAGTTTAGAAATGCAGACCCATTTTTATGCATTTGTTATTCATATCTTTTAAAAAATTAATAAACAAAGGAACAGATCTAGTACTTCCAAATACCAAAGGCAAAAAGTACATCATGGTATCAGTGAGAAAATCACAGAATCAGAATCACAGAATCATTCAGGTTGGAAAAGACCCTTGGGATCATCGAGTCCAACCATCAGCCCTGCTCTACAAGTTCTCCCCTACACCATATCCCCCAGCATCTCATCTAAATAACCCTTAAGCACATCCAGGGATAGTGACTCCACCACCTCCCTGGGCATCCTATTCCACTGTCTGACCACTCTTTCTGTGCAAAATCTGCAGAAGATTTGGATTGGGCCCATAAGGTTAGATCAAACAGGTCTGGTCCTGCTTCATTCTTTTTTTTAATGGCTGGAAAATATATAAGAATGCTACTTAAAGCACTACCTTTACACCAGTGAAAATGGTAGAAGTCAGGGGAGGCTTGGGCCAGCTGACCATTGCTAGCTGGTGACTCACTGTACTAAATTTAGATTTCTAAAAACCTAGCTAGAAAAATAAAGGGGGGGTGA
This sequence comes from Strix uralensis, assembly GCF_047716275.1. NCBI lineage: Eukaryota > Metazoa > Chordata > Aves > Strigiformes > Strigidae > Strix > Strix uralensis. The sequence continues at coordinate 95,930,776 of NC_133973.1, read as the reverse complement.
GAGCAGGGAAGGTTGCAAGTAGCCAAATTGTGATTTAGAAATAGTCATAAGTTACATAAAATAAGAAAATCATCTACATATTTAAAAGCTGGTTCATGGAAGGACACAAAGGGAGTCCTATATGAACACTCACTGTTCTGTCTCTTCCTATCTCCTCCATCCCAATTGACTTTAAAGCTATTTTTCATATGCAACAGCTGTGATCTGAAATTCTGTAACTGCAATATTTGCCTTAGGATTGATTCATGTCATTGGAAACCCTTACAAATACTACTCTCTGATATTTCTAGCTGTATACAAATGAAACACATTTCTTCCAAAGCCCATTGAAACTCCTCTGAGTCTTCCCTTGACTTTGCTCTGGATCTGGCCAAACGTGAAGAAAACATACCAGATAGTTAAGAGTTCCTTGGCAACAGTAGATGGTTAAACAAAATAAATAAATTAAAAACTATAGATGTACTTTCTGTTGAATGTAGTTCAGAACTTTTCTGCCAAAAAAATTATACCTTTGAACATAATTTCCCAGTGGGGAAGAATGGAGAAGCGAGACTTAAGACAAAAGATATGGGATAGAAAAGATAGACTGATTTTTACTTGCTGTTGACTTAATTCTTAAAATATTTTGATTTGGTTTCCAGAAAATCTGTAGAGCAGGACACTTTCTGATAAATGCCATAGGATTGTACTGACACCTCGAATAATTAAAAAATGAAAGGAGAATTCTGTATCATACACAAAACTAAGACAAGTGAACAAAGATGGGATGTGAGTATAACTTTTTGAAAGATCCCAACCTAAATATCACTCAGCAGAGAGATCGTGGTGGTCTCATGTCAAAAGAATCTCCTATTGAGATCTGTATCTTTGCTCAGCAGAGAAGATTAGCAGCAGTGAGGAAGAATAAAATAATCCCTGTTCCAATGTTTAACAACCTCCTTCAGTCAATCAAGGAGCAAAGTGGACTTTCTACATAACAGCATCCATACCTCTTCATCTGGCCAATCTGGGCCTGGCCAAAAAAAAATGAGATATCCTGGAGAGTATCAGTGAACTAAATTAATATAAATTAAATATGTGCTCTGAGTGAGTTCAAGTATTTGCTTTCCCAGATGGAGAGAATTACATACATGCATACAATGACAAAAAAAAATGTTAAGTGTTCTATGCATTTAGAGTATTTAATGACACCAGTGGTTTCTTGGCAAGACCTTGCATTGCAATTGCCTCACTGAATATTCCTTTAAAAAAAATGCAAATGTTTTGATTGAAAAATCTCCAATTCCAAAGTCTAAAGTGCATGGCTGCACTATAGTTTGTGACAAACTGTGATGACTCCAACCAAGGCTGTCCCCTTGACATGATGAATAATGCAGAAAACTCACAATGTTTTCATTTATCTCTTTCACTTTAACTGCACCTTGGAAGTCAGGATGTCAAATCAGGAAAACCTGATTCATAGTGACCCATGCATCAGATCAGTACATCACTGCTTCCTTCCCACTTGTAAATTGTAAAAAACTTCTGATAAACAACTTAAATTGATTTTAAGTTAATGCAGGTGCTAGCGGATACTATTTTCAGCAAGAACTCCCTGTCCTAGACTCCTAGACTCTTAGACTGAAGTCAGAACCAGGCTTTTTTCAAAATGAGTGCTGATAAACCTTCATTGAATTAGTGGAAACTTAGAAATGCTGGCCTTAACACTTTTGATCCTTAACTCCCCCAAACATAGAAAGATAAAAGGTTTAACATTTGGAAAGCATTTTGAAATCCTGACAGGAAAGAAAGTATGGACAGTATCCAGAGCCTCTTCTAGAAAAGTGCAGCCACAGCCCTGTAACTACTATTATTTCTAAGATAAATGGTGATTCAGATGGCCCTCTCAGGCTGCAACATCAGGCAGACTGGGGAAGACATTTAAGTGACTGAACTCCAATGATTTTAATGGGGCATAGACTCCTAAATCCTTCTGTGGGCATGACCTGTAGAGCAGAGTCTGCCTAACCTCAGATATCACTAACTCTTCCCATTGACTGCATAGGCAACCCTGGGGAGTGGGACGTCTGAAAGCTTACTGCTGTTTCAAATCTAAAGCAGGTATGTGAAAGTAGATGCCCTGACTTTTGCTTCAGTGATTCTGATGAGATAAGAGAAAAAGAAAGTAGTCTGGCTCCAACCTTCATTATGATTTTATGTAAATTATTTTAAGTAAGGATTCTTACCCTCCAGTGCTCAAGGATCCTGAAGCTGAATTACTTTTTAAAGCTAGTTTAGCAAACTTTCAAAGATTTCCCAAGCAAACTTCATATTTGCTCGGAAATCCATGCTGAAGGCATGTGTGTGTGTTCCCATATGATAAAAACCACCTTTAAACACCTTAGTGTTCTTTTTCCATCTACCTCTCCATACCTGCATTATAGAAACAGTAAATTCTCTCTCACTATGAAAAACTCCCACTGGAGAATTACTTATTCAGATAAGATATTTTTACAACATCTATAGGCTGATTGTCTATTTAGTTGTTATGAAAAGTTATTTAAAAGTCTCTAAAAAGGACTACCTACAGGACTGTCTAAAGAAAAATCTAAAAAGATTGTGGTGGTGGATGCTAAGGAATGAAAAATTTGGGCAAATTAACTTGCACAGGATTTCACAGACGTTTCTGTAGAACCCTGTTCTTTGTACTAATTTTATAGAATTTTTTCATAAAGGCAGATCCTTGCAAATTGTCTTGTTACCATGCCTGAAAGAGCTCTCAAATTACAAATATATACATATACACTAGAACGCATTCTCCTGAGGCTGAAGTTCTGGCATCAGGCTTAGACAGGAAAGGAAACCATGGAAAACAGAAACCTCGGTCCCAAATCCTAAAAGGTTACTGTTCTCAGTAAAAAAGCTCAGCCTTTTACAACACGAGGCACAAAAAGATACGAAACAGCTTCCCCATAGCCAAAATGAGTAACACATCTGGCTTTGATATTCATTCCCTTTCCAGCAAATGGCTGTACTAAGTTAGAATTTTCAAAATGTCTATCACTTTATGTATATAAATTTAATTTAAAACAAGGCTCGTTCTATAAATGCATTGTAGCTTCAAAGACAGGCTTCTTCAAAATTATAGTATGAGAGCTTCCCATGGTTTCCATGGAAATGACCTTTCACTATTTCCATGGTAATGGATCTAGTTTTATATATTTCTCTTTTATGAGACTTTATTATACCAACAAAGCTAACATCCAGAATACAGTCCTTAACTTATGGATGCAAACTCACTGAGAGAAATAATCTGACTCCCAAGCCCCATGGGCATGCTAAGCTTTTGTATGTCTTTTTAATAGTGTGTGAGTAACAAGAGTTTTGAAAAAGATCACCTACTGCATATTGTCAGTAGAGAAATGCTGATATATTTTGCTCATTGCTATGTTCCTAAAGGAGTCTCTGGATTCATCTGCTGCAGCCTTTTCCAGACTGCTTCACTGCTCCCAAAGGCAGAACAGCTGGAAAAAAAGAATGGATTGAGAGCTCAGAGACTTTTATAAATTTCAGGCTGTTGATCATATCCTGCTGTGAAATAAATATTTTGCTATTGCATGTATTGAAAATCTATAGGTCTTTGAAATTACATATCCATAGGCTTGTTGATCTCTCAGAATTTATGCTTGAAATTGTTTTTCTCTTTCCTTTTTCATTTTTTTATCATTATGGTTATTGTTACTGTCATCAAAAGCTAAAATCCTCTTCTTCACCCTGGCAACAAAAATAATGGAAGCAGTGAATTCAAAGCTGTAATACAGAGAGCGGCAGGGCAACCAAGGTAGCCCTGTCCCCAGCATCCTTGACACCTAAAGAAACCCAGATAGACCTAAGGTGTTAAGTGCTTTAAGGTGTTATGGAGATGGAGCTTGGACAGGACTGCACTGACACTGAGGTTCACAGATAAAAATCCATACCCTCCGGAGTGATGTTCCAGTAATGAAATTTGGAAGAAAATTCCAGAAATATTTCAATAAAGCTTCTTCCATCCCAGTCACAATATCTAGGGTTTAATAATGAAGCAAATCTTGCCCATTCAGAAAAAGTAAACAAAAGAAATCTGTGAGGAAACCCTTACAGAGGTGCAAATTCCTCAGAGAATAAGAAAAACACATAAACCTGATTGAGCAATTTAGTCTGACTCATCTATAATTGGTGACAATGCATAAGAAAGAAAGAATTCTAGCCTGTCATTCTGATTTGCATTTTCTGGGCTAGCTGTTAGAAAAATATCAATTTATGGAGCAAGCTAGACACAAGTCAGACCACAGGTGGCTGCAAGACAATGATTGCAGGTGACAAAGGTGAAAGAGCCACTTTTCAGCATAAAATTTAATTTTAATGCTCTTTTTTTAACTAAAAAATAGGTCAAAGTAGTTGGTGGTTAGAGGACTTGCTTTTAGAAATGTCCTAAGAATTAACTCCTTCACCTGCTTCAAAGGAGATAATGACCAACATATAAATCAGTTGTCATTAAGGGGTCAACTGATATAAAAACACGTATATTACTTTACATTACTGTTAAAGAATAACTGAAATGCTATGATCATCACTTATGCTTTTTGTTAAGGTACTGCAATCACAATGACTATGAAGGCTTCAGCCTGCCATCACTGAAAACATTCAGCTCCATTTAATTCTATTCCTTACATATTTCTAAATGAAGTGGCATTGCAAGTAATGACTTTTATTCTATATATTGAATTCACAGCCTTGGACAGAGAAGTATTGAGGCTGGAAATACTTAGACAAAACACTCAAAGAAATACGAGGTCTGAAAAACCTGGCATCATGTAGTTTTAAATTTCTACAGGGTTCATGTGTACACATGAGATACTTAACATTTAGGGTTAAATTCACAGGACTGATTTTGGGCACCCACTTCAGGATGAAATTAGATCAATCAAACCCACAAATTGTTTCTCTCCACTAAGTATAAAGGGTGTCTAGGTGATTAGATCATTCAGTCAGATGAATTTAATCCAAGATAATTGCAGAAGCAGGCAGCTGATAATACTAGAGGACAGCATTTATTTCTCAGAAACTATTCCTCTTACACAGAATTTTGTGTCACCAGTTCTTTAGAGAAAATATTTACAAAAAATATTACAATGACTTTTCTTCATGATGTTCATATTTTTATTGATAATTCTAATTTTTTTTTTTTTTTGCAAATCCTTAAAATAGGTCTGTTTAAAGACGGTTCAAAGCCTTTACTTAAGTAAAATATTTGCTTTTGGCCACAGCTATTTTTGGATATGAGAGTGAATTATTTTTTCTCTTGAATAATGCTGATTTCCCATTTATTTCTACTGTAGCTTGACATTCTTGTCGCACTTACAAAGACAGACTACCTAATTTCTTAGCAAAGATGTTTACAATGGTATTTGTGTAGTGATTTGGATCAGAACAGTAAGATATTATTTCCATTTTTAAAGGTATAACTCTAGGTGATCTTAACGTTTGTCTCCAACAACATAATACTGTGTCATCCTGAAAAAGAGCTATATCACCAAAAGATACTATCCAAGAAAGAATATTAATTAGAAAGGAAAAAAAAATCAATAATTTTGCAAGTCTGGAAGGACTGGGCAGACAGAGAATAGAAAGAAAAAAACAAACCCACAAAACAAACCCACAAAAAAAGCCATGTCAAAATACTTTTTAAAATAAAGCATAAAAATGCAAAGAAGCACGGAGATTTAACACTGTTGAAGCTTTCTTACTGTACCCCTGTGGTATGCAGGTATGTCACCACAGAGCCTTAAGTCTCCTATCAGAGACTTCTATAAAAAGAAGAGTATTAATTGCAAAAATAATTGTTTTACAACCATGGTTTAAAAGTACACATGGAGATAAATACTGAGTGTACTGGTTGTAAAATGATGTCTCCTAGTCCTGCCATTGACGAACTCCAGCTCCTTCCACCACTATCTCCCACAAAGGGCAAAGCAGTGACATTCCTGTTTGCAAAGAAAAAATATCCTAGGATAGGTTCTGCAACTGGCCTCTGTGGTCACCCTCTCTTACTAAGGAACGTATGATTTTCTGGCATGAAATGACACTTCTCTCTGTGATCTCTGAACATGCCCTTGGAAAGGCTAGCTTTCCAAACTACTGATAATGCTATTGTCAGGCATGTTGCTGTGTACTATCAGACCGAAAAAGTAATGTTTCTGACAGCAAAATGAGCTCTTATGCTATTTTTTAATTAATATACGTTCCAAATGATAGATTGTGTTTCAAGTATTTAACATTCAAATACGAAACTAAAAGCAAAAGGAGAGATGATGTGACACTTTTGGAATTGGATTCACCGGTATAATCTCTCTACACTGTATTTTCTGATCCATCTAAATAGTTTTGTAACTGGTTAAAGCATGCCCCATGCCTCCCGACTGTAGGAACTGTCATAGCCATTTGGTTTCAGAATAGGATTATGTTCTCCACTGTTTTTAATTAACATATTTCTGTCCATAGTCAAAGCAGTACCGAGCAATTTCTATTTAACATTTCTCATGTATCTGAATTCTAATCCACCCACTCCTTCTGATAAGACTTTGAGTAGTGACCTGAAAATAGGGCTGCAAAGAAGTTTGAGAAAGAACTTGGGGGGGAGCGGGGGGAACTGCATTGTTAAAAATCTGTTAACCATTGGTTACTAATTTAAACTACTAATGATCCAATGGAACGGGAGCTAAGACTCCTATTGATTAGTTAAGGTTGGCAAAACATTCACTCCTAAATATAACTTGCTGTATATAGTTACATTTACAAGGGAAACAAGCTATAAAAAGAAGAACTCTGCCACATACTAGTGGCAACGAATGCAATAGCTGTGAAGCTGTGAAGCTCTGTGATGGGATATGACATGCATTTCTCCATACATTTACATTTTAAAGTTTTAATGAAAGCATATTGTCAGGGAATGCCAAGTCAACTATGTATCTTCCCTTTGCAGTGCTGTGACAAGATCCTGCTTCATGTTGCAAGCAAGAAAACATTTTGTATTAAATGCAAAGTGAATATGCAAGAATGAAATTGAACAAGTTCCTCCAGCAAATCCGATCCCCATCAAAAATCTAGGGGATGCTTTTTTCAAAGACAAAAACGTTTTACTCCATTTCATATGAAGCCAGCTCTTATCAGATATTTAGACACTGACTCTTTCTTCAAGAAAGCTGCATAGTAAAGATGCTGGATCACTTCCTGAAACTTTATCAGCAAAATACTTTCTTCTATTAAGAAAATAAAGTTGAAATAAATACATGCATATAGAAATAACTGACTGACTGATAAATGCCTTTTAACATCTAACTTCATGGATTGATCATATCACTTGATATACAAAAACCTGCAACAACTAAAAACATGTAACATTCCTAAGATCAAAATGAGATTTAATTTAGAACTCTTTCTATAGGGTATTGGTTTTGAGTTTATCTGCGTTCAAAAACTAAATTAAAAAGTTCCCCTGGGTTCATAATAAACTATGTTTTTCTTTTTTCCTTTGATGATGGCTATCAGTGAAGAGATTTTAGTTCATCCTACCCCACTTTCTGCTACAGCTGGCTCCCATCTATCTGTTTTTTTGGAGGGCAGAATCTGGCTCTTATTAAGTTAGACAAGGTTTATTTTGGTATATCATATTCAGTGTGAATAAATGGCATAGAAACTAGTGCGTATCAGTCTCACGTGTAGCTCTTAAAAATAATTCTGATCCAAGAAGTCTGTCCTACTTAAGGAAAGTTACCATATCCTCATTTGACTACACCTTTGCTTTTATGACCATTTTACCAAGATATTGCAGTATTATAAAACTTTATAAAATGCAACTCAGGATGGGACTTCTTATGGACACCAGGGATCATTTTCCTGTCACTGAGATCAAATTATTTTAAAATGAATCAGGGGCCCTCAACTTTGGCTAAAGTCAGATTTCACACAGAGGAATCCACCTATTCAGCTCTGGATGACACAAGCCCTGGCATGCCAGTAAGCTCTTGCAAGCGCACTGTGCGATATTGAAACTAACAGGACCCCCCACAGATTTAGCTGCCAGATAACATGAGCCTAGGTTACACAATCAGGTTCTAAATTAGGCTAATCACTTAACTTTGGCAGTAGTATTGCAATAAAAAGATTCATAACTCATAATGGAGAAGGCGAAGATGTGAACCTTAGCAAAAAGTCACAAAGTCAAACATTAAGAGACAATTATGGGTCTCAAACACCAGCAAGCTGAGCAGGCGATGACTAGCATCAAACCAGGCAACAGCCAATGCTCTGACTTTCATTCCTGATGACAGTCAGTGTTCTGTTTATTCTGTTGTGCAATGATGTTGGTATACTATTTCTGGTCTCTGGCTGTATTTGCAAGAAAAGTACATGATCCTACCTCCTTTTGGTCATCTGTGTTTCCTCACATGAGAATTCTTGAACATCCATTCCCATTTCCAGAATTGAAAGTGAAAATGGTTCTCTCGTTTGGAGTATCAGTGCTTCACCGTAATTGAGTGTTGAGTTAGCCCTACAGCAGCTCTTTAATGAGATAAATGTTATTAAAGACTGAAAAAAAAATAGCTGAGTATGGTGAAACTATCTATCCCTTTGGAGATCTGAGGCCTCTCTTTAGAGCCTGAATTTCAAATTCTTTTTTTTTGAAGACAATTCTAAACTGTTCTTCAGTCTTTTATGAAGGAGTCACTCAAAGAGAAAGATCTGATTTTCTGTAGGAATAGCACCATTAAATTTAAGGCATTTCTTAAGTAAAGTATTCAGCTGAGTATTATCTGCCATTAAGATAATTAGGTCTAATTTTGCCTTGGACCTTAGTTGAATCTTTGCAGTGGGAAATAATTTCTGGAAGAGTTTTACCTATTTAAACAGACAAGTTAAATAGGGGATTTTGAAAGACATATAGATTTCTAGCTCATTCTCCAAATCAGATTTATTTGACATCAGAATTACATTTTTAATGTGCAAAAGTCTAGCTAAGCATAGTTAAGGAGCTGTATTGGGATTTCTGAACGGGAGCTACCAAGCTATATATGTTTTCAGATATGCAGATCTACAGTGCCATTGAAAATTACAGTCTCATGATAATACAGGTATGCCATATAGGGTTGTCAAACATGTACACCAATGACCTAAAACTGTGCCACTAGCAATTTTTATAGTGACATCAAAGGGACAATGCTAAATTTTTAAAAATTTTATCCATAAAATTAAAATCCTAATCCTCTCTTAGTTAAGGAAATAGCTATTTTATCTTCAAAAGAAAAACTATACCATCCTCTTGCTTAATCTCTTCAGTCACTGCTAAACATATAGCTAAATAGAAACTTATATTTCTGAGCAAAACAATGGTCACTTTTTTCCCAAATGTGGAAGGACAGAAATGAAAAATAATCATTATTCCAAGCTCTACAGAGCTTAACTACCTCTTTACTCAGGCAGATTCCCCACTGAGGCCACCAACATTTTTACCTCAATAACTACTGAACCATCTAATAATAAAATAGCATTAAAAACAAAAGACATAGAAAATAAAAGTGGAAATTTGCAATAGATTTGACCGTATACTGTACCACTTCATCTTTCTCCAACATTGTTATACTTATTTTTTGTTTCCATTGGGAGCTATGAACTAGATTTTTAGATATTCTAAAATAAAAATGTTTTTCTGTATATTTACCCCATTATTTCATCCAACTCATTCCATATTGTCTCCTGGATTGAGGTGATATGCAAAATACAGTATACATTTTATCTCACCCTTCAAGTCCAATATGGAGAGTTTCTTGAACCCAGACTCAATCTCCAGGAGAAATTACAGAAGTGCCAGGAAATGCTGTGTTCATCGGAGCAGCAAATCCTAATTTAATGAAGACAGCTCTTAAGAAAATGGACATACTGTATTTTGTGACATGGCACACCTGATTTAAATCATGATGATGTTAAACACAGATTTGCACATACTCGAGGAATGTGGAACTGAGTCAAGGTACCAGTTTAAAAAGATTTCAACAAGAAAATTCAACACAAAGCCTCAACATTGTACAAAACAACTTCTGAAACTTTATTGTGAATTTTAAAGTACATTTAGAAAGGATCTTATCCTTAATATCATTAATTAAAAATAAATTTGAAATAAATCCACATACTAGTAGTTTAAGCAAAGTTCAGTACAGACTTTTTGAAGTCACAATATATACATTGCATGAGAGTGCAATAAGCTTCCAATTACATTAGGTATATATTTTTAAAATAAAGAGTTTTGATTTGACATGTGTGAGAGGCATACTGTTTACAATGAAAATGTTTTACAAAATATAGCAAAAGAAAAATGGAATTTAATACATTTTGAATGTACAACTACTTTAAACCCTTTTTAGGTAGTTCTTTACTCAAAGTGTACAAAGGTCCATTTTTTAAAGGACACCTGTTTGTCTGCACTGTCCAACACTGATTAGAAATTATAGTCTTAAAGATTCATTACTATACATATCAGTGAATTCTTATTCAACTCAATGGCCACTACAATGAAGAAAATATTACAGAATCATTAACAGCATCTTCTTCTCTCCTAAACTATGCATAGATAAATACATAGCAATGGTGCCTATTACTACAATAAAAGTGAAACACTTCACCTGATATTTGCAGCTATTCTGTGCATAAATATAATGCATTATATATATATTAGTTTATTTAACAATCAATTGATTGCTTATTTTAACACTCAGTAACATATAGAAATACATACACTGCTATCCTTAAATATTTTCCACTCTGTAGTGGCTCGTAAGATTCAAAAAATCAACACTGTAAATTCATAATTCTCAACCTGGGGAAAGAGCATCCCTCAGATGGACTGATACTACTTATACAAGTTAAACCATACTATGAATCCATAGCGTCCACCTCCAAAATACATAACAGGAGTAATATAGTATACTGTGGCTACTAACTACTGCATAATCATTATATAGGAAATTGTCACATCAAGTGTTTTACATTTATGATTACTCATTACATTATATCACACACAGAGCAAAACTTTTCCCAACAGATGGACCTCCTTTTCCATTTTTTTTTCATGTTTTAGAGAAAAATCATCACATAGTGACAAAGTTATGTCTTAAGAAATATGCAGAATGTGTTTCCTTTTTCAGGATAGAAGAGTAAGCAGCAAACTATTAATTATTTTACAGTCAGGATGTAAAATTGCATCTTTAAAGAGAAATTTAAGTTTTTGGCACCACAATTAAACCATGTATTGCGGGTGTGGGACTCAAAACTCTAGGAAAAGCATACCAGAAAATTAGTTAGCCAATAATGAAATAAAAGTTGTACTTTCCTTTCAGACAAAGCATAGTAGGGTTACGTGATTCGTGTCCAACCAGTCAGCAATGTGTTACCTGAACAGCTCAAAGCATTGAAAGGACAAGACAGCTTTGCATTCATTATTGACAAAATAAAAGGAATACGCTGAAATGTGTAATAACTAATGGTGGATTTTTAACCACCACCAAGGATGTCTGGGACATTAAGATCAGCAGAAGAGAGCACACTATTTCTTTTAAGTACATGGGTAGGGTGAACAAAAATCCATGCTATGTGGATTTGCTTACCTACTTTTCCTGGACCTCTTCACCACAGTTAAAATGAAGCGTCTTGCACCAAAGAGCCTCACTGTCTTTTCCATATAACTGTCTCTTCTATGGAGAAAAAGTTTACTCTCTCTCTGCAAAACACTACCTAATAGGAATGATCTCTTAGAGGCCAGATGCTCCAATTCATATGTAGCCCACTTTTGGCTGGGCTACAGTCCTGGAACCTCCCTTTGCTTTTTCATGCTAGATGTAGTAGACCAGGCTTTCAGCTGTCATCCCCATTAACAGCAGGAAGAAATGCTAATGATTTTGCAGATCCACCTGATGTTTTTCACTTTTGCTGTCCACTAACCCACCAGAAACTTCATGGAGAAAAGCTGTAAAAATATGCACCCTGATTTTGCCTGATATCCATGCAAGAAGAGTGCAGCATGCCCACCAACTTCAGTCATGCCACGCTCGCCTGTCCACCGCACGCAGCAGCATGCAGGGTGAGACCTATGGATTGCCTCAGGAACCCAAAGGGAAGGGAAACAAGAAGTCCCTGGCATGGCTCCTAGAGACAAGACAGGTTTAGAGACAACACTAATGGCATGCTGACAGGCTCTACTTTAAAACTGCTTTTTTAAAAAATAATAATCAGAAGCTTTACCAGTCAGAAACCTGCCCAGTGTTTCTGTATTAAAGTGTCACTTTAGGTTAAAAAGAAATATTTTAGCTTACATTATGTGGCACATTTTTTCCCTATTTCTGTTTTAAAGACACAAAATAGCCCACCCCTTCCTTTGATATCTTCAAAGAGGATAACTGAAGCCTTCCAGGATCCTTGACAACTTAAGTATACAGTAGGAATAGTTGACAATTACATTTGCTTTTCCCAGTGTGCAGAAAGGATAGCTAATGGAACTAATGAATCATTTGCTGTTCCACTAGTAAAAAGTCTAAATAACAACATGACCTTCAGTCAACACTGCCGAAGAAGCATTTCCTAAAAAATTCACAAAACATGCGAGATGACCTCAGACAGCAACTTATAAATGTGTTTGTGATTTTTCTTCTTTAATTTTCTCTCTCTTGGGTAGATCTGCATAGATAAAAGTTTAACTGTTTGCACCAGTTGCTATTTTCCCTAATGACTAAGTGTTTACACCAAAATGGGAAGAAAGGAAAACTATCTTGCTCTAAAGGCTAAATTCAGCTAACATGAACACAACATAAATCTAAAACTTCCACATAAGTCAAAAAAATACTCCCAAGTTTAGATTTTTTCTTATAGAGGAAATAAACAATGTTTAATAGATAAGTGCCTTTCCAAACAAAAATTAAGAGTTTTTAAAATAAAACTGAATAGCTCTCTTCTTGCTTCTCCTTGTTTCTACTTCATGTAAATACACTGCCATCAGTGGTGGGATTCTTGGTTTAATCCAGTGTGAAAATAAATCTAGTATCTGTTAACAAACTTCTGATGTTTCATAGTGCTGAACAGTTTATTTAAAAAACATTAATATCCCATAAGAACTTGGGGCTAAGACTGTTATTGTTGTTTAGAAATGGATGTTTAACATAGGGATAGAGGGGGTTTATTTAACATCAGGTCAGCACATGAATGCACACTGTAAACCAATTTTTATATATATATTTTTAAATTCTAAAGCTGGAAATACTCTTCCTAAACAGGAACTTTTCTTAATTATCTTTGAAGAGAAGGGTTGGACTAACCTTACATTTTTAATCTTTTTTAGGATTTGGTTTAGCAGGATAAGAGGTTATAGCAGAGTAAAAAAATGATTTAGTACAGTGCCTACAATCCACTGATGCTTAATATAGTTGATCATTGAAATACTTAAAACGATACTATTCAGTGATTTATATGGTTATGACATAAATGTTTATGACAGCCTTAGCCACATAGTTGCATCTGCTTGACTTTCACACACTTTATTTGAAGACATGCATGTGTAAAGATCAGTAGCAATTGCCAATTTGCCTGATGTACCACATCAACACACAAAAACTGCTACAGATTTTCCCCCTCAGGTGCAATTTTGTCATACTCCATTAATCCTTTCAATCCCCACCCCCACCCCCTCCCACCCCCCCAATCCTGTGGACTTGTTATTTAGTAATCCCTGATTGTTGTGGTGAAGGAACATTGGAAAGTCTCTGCTGTCCACAAGGCAGAAAATTACAAAGGTCGTCTATTAAATTTGGCTCTTAAGTGCCCGCTTGGATCAAGCCTGCTTGTCACAATCACAACCAGTAGCCATAACATCAGGACAAATTATCACTGACATCCAAAATGTCAATTTTAAACTAATTTTGTGTCTCACAGTGTCGCCTCTTTAGTACCAAGACAAAGGCAGAAGCCCAGGTCTATTTTTAAGGAGGGCAAAAAAAATCTTAAATCAACACATCACATAGGGTAGCTTCATTCACTTATGCATGTCAGGTTTTCAGTTTTCAACTCCCAACTGGGAACTCTCCCGCATGATTACAACCTATTGTGCAACTGAACAACTTGGCTTTCTTCCAGTTGAGTCAGTTAAAGAGAGATTACTGGGAGCGTTCTTTCCAGAGCTGCTCTTGTTAAATACAAGATTCTCTATAAACACCAGTGTTTTTCTTTTTAATTCAACATTTTTACACGGCAAAGTAATCTATTTGTCTCGATCTTCTCTCTCACATATGCACATGCACACACACACGCACATGCACAAAGCCATGGGGTTTCTACCCCAAATCAAGTACGTGTCTCCCTATCTTTTTTTCCCATACAGAGGTCAAATTCATCTATTTTTTAGGGAATCAAACAAACAAAAAACAGCCTTTCATCAGTTTGATTAATTTAAACTTGTAAACCTTGGTTTAATTCTACTGACATGAAAAAGTAACAGTTACAAGCTCCCAGCCAGGACTTGAGATTGATTATCTAGTGAAGCCTTTACAGAAAAGCTTGTTTGCTTATTAGCTGTGCTAAGGTCTGTATTCAGTAACATATCCAACCACAATCTTTAATTAAGAAAAAATTTAGTAAAATTTAGGTATTTTAATTCTGAAAGAAAATAAATAAGTAAATAAATCACAAAAAAAATATGAAACCAAAAATATGAAGACAAAGCTTCACAATCAACCACAAAATAGGAATTTTAAAATAAACCTCTTCTTAACTTTCTCAGATATTTAAAGTTGTAACATTTTTACTTCTCAGATCTGTCTTTTGGACGTATTGTTCTCTCACTACTATCTCATCCTTCAGAAGTCCAGCAAGATCTTATCCTTTCCACTAGAACAGCAGTCATGAGTGATTACATGATCTATAGCCTTGCCACACACCACTTCTGTTTCTTAGCATACTGTTGCATGAATCAGCTTTACTCACCCATGGGTGCAGTGTATGCTGCCTCCAGACCATTGAGCTAGTTTTGTTTGTTTTGGTGTACACAGAGCATAACATGTGGAAAATTCTGTGCAGAAAAATCATATATAAGCTTGATAGGAGTACTGAAGCCTAACCCAAATTTAACACATTCTGGCAAACTAGAAATAATTTTCTATGACTAGGTTTAAAAATATCTGAGATTTCACTGTCAAATGTCAACATTTATAATACTAAATATAATCAGAAATTATCTACCAGTAATACCAGCCATGTGTCCTTGCAACAGTGTTCAAAACAGCAGGATACTCTTACAGTAAAACACAGCAAAATGCAATTTCATACATGAAAATAAAAGGCTCAATGCTATTAGTTTAAGAGATCTTAATGCATGCTGAGCAATGATGCAAAACCAATATCTGACAGAAAATCTTACTGGAAAAGAAAGTTTGAGTGTTTAATTCTGACCCTAGCAGTTCTCTAAAGGTGATACTAGTACAGGCAGGTACCATGTACTTCAAAACAAGTCACACCAGTCTGCACTGCTGCCTACATTAGCCCAAACTACATTTACATATGAACTTTGCTCATCAACACAGGCAGGACCCAACCATGCCACGACTACCCATACAAGCCATGATGATGACAAGGAGTTTATCTTCTAGCACAATGCAATAGGCTACACCCCTTCACATGAAAATTGTGGTACCTGACAGCTCAGTCTCAGTCCCAGCATGGTGTTTCCCTGAGTGAAATTTTGAAAATATCTGCCCAGGTCCTACAGGACCAAAAATCCATGTAGTTGCAATCCTGAAGACTTTCACATCAAGAAACAGACAATAAATGCAAGTAAACCCAAATGCAATAACAAATATTCATGTGGAGGTACCATGTGATTTCTTCCAGTTAGAAACTCTCTCCTACCACATGCTAGCCAATGCCTTAATGACATCCCTAGCTGTTTTAGTTCTCATTTAGCCTGTAAGCAGCAGGGATACAGCCAGGGAACTGCTTGCTAAGGAAGAGCCTGGCAGTTACAAACTGTTCATCTCTTCTGCCTTCTATCATGCTTTTGTCTAAAGGCATTCCTACAGAATAGATTCACCTCTGATGTATATATGCCATAGGTCTCTGTGGGATAAGCTTCACGTCGATTTGGACTGCAATTGCACTATATTTTCAGACGGGTCATTGTAATGTCTGGCATCTCTTTTTATCGTCATTAAATTAGATCCTTATCTGTTTTCATAAACAAAGAGAGTGTCCAGTACTACCTGAGGACCTGGTAGACTTCTCAACTTGAAAATGTAAAGCAGTTTTGGGTTAGTCATAAGAGAAGTAATGTTGGTCTTTCTGAAAGTGTTGAAAATTACTTTGAACTTCCTTCCTATGACTCTTTAGCTATTAACTACATACCAATGCATATTCTTTAGGCAACATGAATAATATACCTTTGGCCAGCATTGTGTCTTTTCTTTAAGGTAGAATCCTCAGTATCACAGAATCATCAAGGTTGGAAAAGACCTTGAAGATCACCTAGTCCAACCATTAACCTCACACTGACAGTTCCCAAATACACCATATCCCTCAGAGCTATGTCAACCCGACTCTTAAACACCTCCAGGGATGGGGACTCCACCACCTCCCTGGGCAGCCCATTCCAACGCCTAACAACCCGTTCTGTAAAGAAATGCTTCCTAATATTCAGTCTAAACCTTCCCTGGTGCAACTTGAGGCCATTACCTCTTGTCCTATCACTTATTACTTGGTTAAAGAGACTCATCCCCAGCTCTCTGCAACCTCCTTTCAGGTAGTTGTAGAGGGCGATGAGGTCTCCCCTCAGCCTCCTCTTCTCCAGGCTAAACAACCCCAGTTCCCTCAGCCGTTCCTCGTACAACATGTGCTCCAGACCCTTCACCAGCTTTGTTGCCCTTCTCTGGACACACTCAAGTAATCCAATGTCCTTTTTGTAGCGAGGGGCCCAAAACTGAACACAGTAATCGAGATGCGGCCTCACCAGGGCCGAGTACAGGGGTAAGATCCCTTCCCTGTCCCTGCTGGCCACGCTATTTCTGATACAAGTCAGGATACCATTGGCCTTCTTGGCCACCTGGGTACACTGCTGGCTCATGTTCAGCCGGCTGTCAATCAACACCCCCAGGTCCCTCGCTGACTGGCAGCTCTCCAGCCACTCCTCCCCAAGCCTGTGGCACTGCTGGGGGTTGTTGTGGCCCAAGTACAGCACCCGGCATTTGGCCTTATTGAAGATCATACAGTTGGCCTTAGCCCATCGCTCCAGCCTGTCCAAATCCCTCTGCAGAGCCTCCCTACCCTTGAGCCGATCAACACTCCCACCCAACTTGGTGTCATCTGCAAAGTTACTGAAGTTGTACTCGATCCCCTTGTCTAGATCATCAATAAAGATGTTAAACAGGAGTGGCCCCAAAACCAAGCCCTGGGGGACACCACTCATGACCGGCTGCCAACCGGATTTAACTCCATTCACCACAACTCTTTGGGCCCGGCCATCCAGACAGTTTTTTACCCAGCAAAGCCTGTGCCCATCCAAGCCATGAGCAGCCAGTTTTGCCAGGAGAATGCTGTGGGAAACGGTGTCAAAGGCCTTACTGAAGTCAAGGTAGACAACATCCACAGCCTTTCCCTCATCCAATAAGCTGGTTGCCCTGTCATAGAAGGAGATCAGGTTTGTCAAGCAGGACCTGCCTTTCATAAACCCATGCTGACTGGGCCTGATCATCTGGTTTTCCCACATGTGTTGTATGATGGTACTCAGGATGAGCTGCTCCATCAGCTTCCCGGGCACCAAAGCCAAGCTGACAGGCCTGTAATTTCCCAGATCATCCTTCTGACCCTTCTTATATATGGGTGTCACATTGGCCAATTTCCAATTATATATATTTCAGTAAGTATATATACTCCTGTACATACAAGAACATGTATGTATCTGTACACATATCTACACGTGTACATGCATAGTGATAAGGCAAGATGATGAGTGACATCATATTCTCCTTGCTTGAATTATTTTAGTCCTAACTAATGCAACTAAAATAACTAAAACAAACAACATTAATAGCATTAAAGCAAGCAGCTAAAAAATGAGTCACTATTACACACTAAAAGAATCATGACCTTGAGATGATGATGTAGTATGAAACTTGATCAAAATAGCCAGTTCATGGACTTTCTCCTTATACAAAACAGCATCTACCTGTTATAGTTTTAAGACAGTGAGGCTGATATCCTGCTATTTTATTTTTTTTTTCAGATTAACTACTGTCATCACTAAATGTCTAACCTCCAGAATAGATCATCTTTCAGGTGAAGTAGCAGACAACACCCTCAGGAATTAGTTCTGTGATCCTCATGAGTTTAACATAAAGCAAAAGGGTAGGCTTTTAAAAAGTATTTATCAATTATAAAATTCCCACAGATTTTAATGGATGTCTTTTGATAACCCTAAACTGTTCTGATACAAATTTCATCCCTCTAAGAACTTAGGATTCAGTTTTCTTGTACACAGAAGCCAGTGCAGCTACTTGTAGACCAAATGTTACACATAGTCAAGTTTTCCAAAACCAAGCCCAAGCAGGTAATGCTATCGCTGTTACCTTAGCAAATAAGAGAGTCATTGCAAAATAATGATGATCATCTTAAAACAAATAAAGGGAAAGTCAAATCAAAGAGCAGTTTGAAATTCACCTTTGACATGAGAAAGATGTTCATTTCCAGCTGTTTCCATTTTTAATTGATGATTTTTTTATGTACTGAGTGAAAGCCAGCCAATTTTCTTCAGAGAAGTGCTGCTATTCTCTTAACTCGGTAAGAACTATATGCTTCTTATTGGTCGACTGCACCATGGGAATGGGATAAAATATGAAAGCAAGGATTTCTTTATTCTAGCTTGGAACATTAACTGTTAAGCTCAGTGGGGGCAGAAATGAAGGTGGCATTTAGATATAACTAATTTAGTATCAAACCAAAGCAGAGCGCCTTCTCAGAGAAGAAAGAGACCAAAGGGAACACAAAATTGTACCTGAATTATTTCTGAGTCAATTCCTATAAAAGCAGAAGAACTTTCTTTTATGCTCAAATGGGTTACACATTTCCTTTTATAATATGCACATTGTTCACAGTTTTTAAAGGTAATGTAATGAACAACAACTGCTAAGAAAGAAAGAATGATTTTTTTTCAATACATTAAAGTGCAAGGGTCATCTGAAGATGAGGCCTGGACTGCTTTTTAAAAAGCAGATTGTGGGATAGATCCTCAGTTGATATGAAACGACATAGCTCTGTTAAGTTTATTGTTCAATTAGTATGTAATGTAACTATGATTACAATTTGCTTATATTAGCATATGTTAATAAAATAACAAACACAACTTTTAAATTTTGTTCTTTGTTTTATTTTGGCTGCTTTTAATTGCTTGGATTTTCTTTAATTGTAAAGAGTGTATATTTGAGGAGATAAATTCTCACTTGTGCTGTCAGACCCAGCTAATCATTCCCTACTTATCCACATTTCTAAAGACCTAAGATTTTGCTTGAAAAGAGGCTTAGAAGCAATTGTCTTGTGTTCATTAATCCATAAACATTTGATTTCAAATCAGATTGCCAGCAGACATAACCTCTTTGCATTGCTACAACAGAGACTTGATTTGATTAATCAAACAGCTCTGATTCACTGAATTGTCTCCAGAATAGCTGTCCCTGACAATACTATGCAAATAACTGCTGATGTTGTGTTGGCATTCTCAGCTTGCTAACACTGTTATGTTTTCCTCCATTAAAATATCATTCAACAACTATTCCACATAAGGGGCACTGCATCTAATGTACCTAGTCTTTAATCCACATTCTATCCTTGGCTTTAAAAATGTTACCTTTAAGACATCGTTTCTCTATACCTCAGTTTACTCGCTACTAAAATAGCAATAATGGTATTTCTCTATTCTAAAACACATTTAAATTTATATAAATATATATATACAATTTTTTAAAAAAAAATATTTTTAGGGACTATGCAACATTATATCCCATATAAGTATTTTTGTCTGTTCTGTTTGAAATAGCTCTCATTTATACAGAATTAAATGGATTGATTTAGGAAATAGGGAAGCTTTATAGTTTAGGATTCCAAACCTAAATGTGATATTTAAGCCTACATAGTTAATACTAACCGTTGCTAAAACAGCACAAGCCAGTAACATAAAACAGACGTATGATTCACTTCGTAACAAATAATGGTTACTCTGTGGGAGTAACCTTTCTCCTGTGAAATAAAGCAAAGGTGAAAAACGGTAAGCATGCAGTCAGGGCAAGAGAGGAAAAAGGTAAGAATACTCTTGCTACCTTTGGTTATACAATAGGAAGAGAAGCAAAAGCGCCTTAAAGAGACAGAAAAACTAAGTCTACAATCTCAGCAAAAAGAGACGGAGTCACAAAACTTTCATCAATAGATTTCTAAAAAGTGACAATTCCCAAGCCCCAGAAAAAAAACTTTACAGACTTCAAAGATCAACAGGAATCACGGACAGAAGGCTTCAGGGGACGCAATAAAAACTGTGAAGGAAGCAAGTATCGATTTTTTCCTGGGCTCTCTTAAGTACCACAGTTCCCAAATCAGGGTTTGTGCAAGTACTGATGCAACCAACTGGTTCGCCCTGCTGGTTGACCCTGAGGAGCCCTATTTAACTAGACCACCAATAAAGACTCCTCTGAACTTAAGTTTTGCTTTCCAGGAAAACATATTCACAATTAAAATGGTCAGTTCTTCAATATTGTGTCAAATACCTATCTTAACTGAGAATAGGCAAGAAACCTCAACTAGCCTACAATGACTCTGCCAAAGTGCAGATTGGTTAGATTACATTATTTCTCACTTTCCATTTGACACAATCTGTTTCTTCTTATGAGTCAGAGAACTGAAGGATGGACCTTCTGGTATGATCTTAGTCTAAGCCCACCATATTGTTTTGGTAAGCTTCTTAACAAATACTTCTGTATATCAAAAGGAGTATTTTTAGTATTCCTGGGAGATAAATAAGGTTACAAGCATTCAGTTTACATTCACCATGTGATGAGACGATACACTAAATCACTCATGGGATTACTTACAATGTACTTTTATTTCATAATTTATATTTATTAACATAAAAAATATGTATGTTACTACTTGCATCAGTTACTTGTTTATGATTTGTGTTAGATTTTCCTTGCTGAAGTTCTGTGTATTTATTGCATTTTCAACCATAGTGTGTGTATTCAATGGTAATTGCTTAAAGAATTACAGAACAGTTGGTGATTTCTTTTCAGATATTTGGCAGAGATTGCAGTCTCAGTACAAGTGGAAAAAAATGCTCATTTGTTTTAGAAATAAAAAGTGCAACCCTTTTTGTTATTACACTGCTAAAATATGAGTAATTTCCCACGAGGAAAGGAAGCAAAATGAAGAAAAAAGGCCGCCAGAGTTTTAAGGAAGAGGTGCAAGATTCTCTCCATGCCTCTAGAGGTAGCAAGCCTTTCTACATTGGCAAATTTGGTTCAAAACAGGGATGTGGTCAAAAGTGAAACTTCTTTTAGACTTTCAACTACTCTCAACTGGGTTTTTGCCCAGCAGACAGATTAGCATAATACACTGTCTGTGGTCCATGACTCGAAACAGCAGGAGTGCTGAAGTCAGAACAGAGTTGCTTGAAAGAACTGAATAAGGAAGTCTGAACACTGCATTTATTTATTTTTGTTTTTATTAACAGGAGAGATGTGTCCTATCATACACTTGCATTCAGTACAAGCATCTATCACCTGACTTTGTAAATGATGTTACACTGCTTGGAGATGATTCTCACAGCCTAAGCTTAAAATAAGAAGTTTCAACTCAATTGAAATGCAAAGACAAAATACTGCATTCCTTTCCCAGCTGAGCTTTTATTTAATGTGCCAGATTAGGAAGCTTGCTCTACTTTACTGGATCAGAGTCAACACAGTTTGTCCAAGAAACTGAGAGATAAGGGTAAAACAGGTCTTAATCCGGCAAAATTCTCAATAAAACAAATGGGCATTTTGCCTGAGTATGTTCTCCAGAATTTATCACAGTATTTTTTGCCCCAACGAAGTCTGCAAAAGTGGACTGCTGCTTTCACACCTATATTTTGGGACAGCTATCTCAATCCAGAAGAGAGTAAAATGAAACTTCTCCCTTTCTGATGTTTGTTTTTATCAAGCTTTAATCAACTAGGAATCCCCAAAAGAAAATTCACACAGCAAGTTGGAACAGCATAATGTGAAGCTCCAGTGGGTTTGGATTAAGTATAATGCATCTCACCATTTTGTTAAACTACCTCAAAATACCACAGATCCATGGACTATAAATGCGATTCTTTTGTCCCCCATGCTTAAAAATAATGACATCTATTTTATAACAGATGATGCTAAAAACTACACTCAGGAGTATTTTATTTCTTAAAACAGTGGATGTAGCCTGATTTGCATATTCAACTGTTTTCATTAGTAGATGCCTCAATTTTTTTCTACAAATTTCATGCTGTCTTGCTGTTCTTAAAATGTTAAAGTATCACAAATATTAAAAACTGAAACTTAATTTATGTAGATGGAAATTGCATTCTGGAAATGTTTATCTTTAGACAATATCTAAAAAATGCTGTCTATATACATAAGTAGCTTAAAAGTGGGCCATGATAGAAAGTGTCTATGTAGTATCAGAAACTATTTCAATGTGCTGAAAACTACTCGCTGCAGGTCACCCTGCAAACAAAGTAAACCAAGAAGTCAGAGCTACATATTAGGTACACAGCTATAGTAGAGCTATACTTAGAAAAGCATCAGATAGGCAACTTGATGTTTAAACTGGTAATTGTGGAGAGGGACTGAGCTGCAGTTTCCCTAATTCTTGCTATTTAAAGTGAATTAATACTTCATATTAAAAACCAGAGATTACTCAAGAAACTGCAAGAGAAAGATGGGTGCCACAGGAAAGAAAAAAAGTCTTAAGAGATCTCTGAATCTCCTGCAGTTGCTTGGGGGAGGAAGAAAGAGGGATTATTGCACAGTCATGAGGAGACGGATTCAACCGTTGATTGCAAACAAAAACATCAATTAATAGCTGTAATTTCACAAACATAAAATTAATGGATGTGAAATCAGAATTGGGTTCAGATAGCCTTTACACAGAGTAAATGCAGTTTACATGCAGTTCTAACCTCAACAAAAAAAAAAATTTAACTTGGGAGTAAATGATATTAGCATCTTCTTGGCCTTTTTCCATGACTATAAAATGGCATTAGTGTAAATGTGACTCAGACTTGGGATCCCTGGTCACTGTCGCAGCCAAGAGCCTAAGTATATGAAATCTCCTTGGCTCTGGTAAAGCACTACTGCTAAATTCTGGGAAATGATAACACTGATTCATCTCAAAATAGTCTATATATAACAGCAAGACTAGGCACACATAAAATTATGCACTATCTTGCCTCAAGGTTAGCAACATATTCCTAGTAGAAGGAAAAATGTTATTTTCATTCCCTGCAATCATGTGATAAATAGCTGTAGGGCAGATTCAGCAAGATCTCGAAGGTTGTGATTTTACAATATAATGAATGTATGTCTAGCTTTTTGCCACCTGAAAAAGCAGCAAAACAAAGCAGGACTTGTCAGTATTTTGCTTATGGCAGGAATCAGACATTGTCCAGAACCCTTTATGAGACACACTGCTACCTTCTTAACTAGTTTGATTATAACATTGACTCCAATACTTCAACAGCTCTGCTTTCCAGCATATGGCATAATTGGAAGCAGCAGCCAGCTGGTATCACATGCGAATAGGAAATGTCTCACACTGGGTAACTACTGACTGTGAACCAAATACGTGGTCTTTTAGGTACCTTTGTGGGGGAAATAATAATAATAGAAAAAAAGTATATTGAAAACAAGAGAATCCTTAGATGGGTGTAGCATCTGTGCAGGTTATGAGGGAAGCAAATTACCTAGAAAGTTCAGAACCAGAAAGTAAAAAAAAAAAAAAAAAAAAAAGTCATTGAGTTTAGATCAAAAATTAAGAGATGAGACAACAGTAAAGGAACATTTTAAGAGGTATAAAACAACTGTTCATCCAGATTGCTTACCTAAAATAAACAGCAAATCTTAAAGGTGGTTTTAAAGGAATGGTAACCCTTCGGTTGACAGCAATCCAAACCTATGGACAATTTCAGGAGACACTTTAACAAAGGTGGGAGACATACACTGAGAAGTGCATTCTTAGGAGCAGGCAGACTCAAACTAGAGCACAAAAAAACTGGAGAAGGCAACTCATGCTCAGGACTGCTCACCTCACTTTCAAAGGAACTGACATTTGTTCCTATTCTACTCATTTATTGTCAACATGGAGTAGACTGTGGATGAAATGTTTCATTCTGATCATGCTTCCTATAAAATACTATGTTTTAATGAAGTAAAAATTGAATACAGGCACATCTATACCATAGCTATCATGACTTAATGGCCTGTGTTGAATTAATGTTTGATTTTGATGCTTCATATTACTTCAGTCTGGGGGGATGACTGAGTTATAAACATTGTATGCAGCTGCAATCATTGATGCAATTGTGCATAGTTTGCAAAATGGTATCACCAACATTGAAGAAGGTATGAAAATGCATTGGAATTATACCAGATGGTAATGCAAGCCTGGCGGCAACTTTTAGGGGTACTACTGCTAATATGACCAGCAATATATGTGAAAGTCCAACAAGGACTTTAATTCAGCCACAGGACCAAATTGTATGGTTTTGCCAGACAGCAGGGCAGAGATTCACTTTGCATCACTTTAGAAGTGTAAAAGGACCTATGATAAGTACACATGTAATTTATAACTTCAAAGGCACCTTTAGATTGCAAGATAGTGTAACACGATTTTACACTGAAGTAAGTAATGCAGTATAAAATCCTGCTAATGATAAAGTATTGTAGTTTCACCTGTACACATCCAGTTGAGATCAACCCCAGGTGTATTGTTCAGGGCTGACCTCGACCAGCTACATCAAGGTATGAAATACTTGCTTCTTGTCTCCATGAGATTTTACATTTAGACAGATACCTCATAATAGCAATCTTGATGTAGAACACACCTTTTTTTTTTTTTTCCAGTGAAGATAGAGCCTTAATAAAAATGAGAAAAAGGCACATGATGTTTAAAGAGTAATGAGTGCACAGCACAGTCCAAATGTAAATGAGATCAAGTCTATCTCAGTCAATTGAGTTGTGCAGAATTACACAAAAACTAAATTTCTCCCTTTGTATTTTAGAAGATTTCTAAGAGCAGCAAAATTTACAGGAGAAAATGTCAAACAAATTGGCTTCACAGATATAAAAAGTCATATGAATTTTTTGTGTTTACAAGAGTGCATCTTCTGGTGCGAGAGTTAATGCACTTTGTGAAAGTTATGCTGTGGTTTATAAGCTTCAGCTGGATGTGGTGGCAGTTCAAATTTCATGACAGAATGCTAACTTATCTTTGCTATTGAAAAAACTAATGAGGTGGTAAATAGTTGCAGAGCGATGTTACATATGCAGGTTTTGCGGGTTTCTCATTATCTGTGTAACTGTATACACGTAAAAGTAATGAAAACCCAAAACAGGCAGCAAAAGCTTAAGGCTTTAAAACTGGAATAGAATTGTGTTAGTATTTTCTGACAGAAATATGATAAATTTAAGCAATCTCAGAAAAAACTCAATATTTCAGCTAGAGTTTTCTGCTAGGTCTAAGGTCTCATGGGCAGCGCTTAGGTGAAGATCACAATTAAGCTAACATAGCCAATTTATTCTCATGCTGGTTTTATTCTAGTCCAGGCAATGGCATAATGTTAAGCATTCTTAAGGATTCTCTTTGTTATGCTTGTTGCCTATGGCTTTTAATTGAAGGTGCTATCACAGCATCCCTATCAGACACCAAATGTCATGAGCAGTAGCAAGCAGCAGCACAGTGCAGAGGGCTCTCCTGACCCCCAACTATCTTTACTGAGGACAGCAGGAAGTAAGATATAACACTCTTCAGTAGCTAGAGGCTTCCTGAAATGAACTTCAACAATACTGAACACAAGCTAGGCTTGTATTTATCACTAAGACATGAAAATGTTAAAAAATACCAAGTGTGAGATAGCGAATGTAGAATGTTTTTTAATGTGGTCACCACTGATCCAAAGAATGAAAGTACTGAAATTGGGAAGTGCTTCTATGACATATTTATGACAGATAACAATCATAAATGGCAACAAGAAGTACTTTGTCTGGAGCTGATCTGCACCATCTATAAAGCGTCTTAGTAGGCATTGCATGAAACTGCTCTGCTGAAAAGTGCTCAGCATGCTGCTTTAAACAAGCAGACACAGGGATCACTGACATCCTGTATATCACAGCAGCGCTGCCAGCTTTCTTATTAAAAGAGGAAGTTTTCCTACAAGTCCAGACATCCACACTGAGCTTTTAACCATTTGAAATGTAAAGATACATGAATGTTTTCACCTCTCATCCCAATCTCCCTTTCAAATTGCTGAATTCAAGAAGCACTATCCAGTTACTGAGTTGTAATCTCCATTGTTTTGCTTTGTGATTTACATTTTTTGCTGTTGCTTTCAGATACAATTTTCTATCATAAGTCTCAGTGAGATACCACACCTATTACAAATTGTGAATGCATTATACCATCTGTGAGAAAAGTATGAACAATCTTATTTTGAAAAAAAGGCAAGTAAGCAAAACATATATTAAATAAATATTTTCTCCACTTGTTTTAACTATGACAGATACAGGATGGCTACAAAAATAGCTAGTGAAATCCAGAAGGCTAGCTGGTACTACAGCATTGCACTGGACTACAGCAGCTGTAGGTGAAGATAGATACAGACGATTTTGGTTGAGTATGTCTATAATACAAATGCTCTGAAGGAAAATGATTCATACAAGCCATTATACCATATGAAACTAGCTTCACTCCTCCATAATGCATATCTAGGATGCCTATATAATATCAATTACCAGTGAATCAGATTTGGTCAGTATTAAAATGCAGGTGCATAGCACTACAAAACCCGCCATCTCTGTTCATCCTACACCCGCTTTTAGCACTAACAAGTGCACTAAACATACTTCAGATTTTGACATGCAACTTAACACCAGATACATTTACCCCCTCAGTTGCAATTATAACCAGAAGGAGCTGTCCCACCTAACATGTCTGCAAAGCCATGGTTATGAAGTTAGGTTTCTGCTTTGCCAAACCTTCAGCTCAGTTTTGCAATCCAAATGTAGTATGTCACTGAGCTACAGAGGGTAAATGTGTTACATATTGCAGGAATAGATTTTCTTCTCATATTTGTATTAATAATTATAATTCATTCTTATTTGATTCTTTTAAATCTACTGGAACAAGTCAAAGCAAGTACCTATCTAGTTTTGAAAGTGTTTTACTTCCCATATTATGTTTCTATCCAGATACACTTCCAAATGCTTCACATCTTTGAATCTTGACAAAGCCAGTTGGTTCACTACAAGTCCTTACCTACAGCAACGTGTGGTTACGACTTGGGTGTGCTACAACAGATCGTACACAAAATGTGCCACTTCTCTACTGTGACAGTATTAATTTGACAGGAAATCTCAGATTTCTAATATGTTTTATGGAAATAAGTGTTCTCAGAGATTGAAAGAGGAGATTAAAAAGAGAAACAAGAAAGGACAGAGACAATATCTCATAAAAGAAAGAGATGTATTTAAGCATCAGCCAAATGACACTATTTTTCATATCATTTATAGTGCAAGCTTGAAGACTAAAATACTCCACAAGCCATTAGTTTCTTGGTACTGTGTGACGGATTAGAATATTTCTTAATCAACTGCTAAAGCACAGAAGGCAGCCAAAGCCTAGATTTGAGCAAAGCTGAGTAATAGTGAAAGGCAGGGATGTTCGGCAGGGATGCTATCAATAGACACATCACAGAACCACAGAAGTGCATCAGTTTCTTAAAACTCTTGAAGAGCGCCTACCATTTTGACAATTTCTTAGTCCAGAATTTGAAAAATCACATTAAGAAACAAAAGTTCTGATTTGTATCAGGGAAGCAGATTAGAAAACCAAAAATGTCACAAGACTCAAATTACTTGCCAAAGGTTCTCTGAAAGCCTACACAGCCCACCCAGAAGTGGTCCTGCTCTACCAGGTAAATATTATGGATTGCGAGGTTTGTTGCAATGTATCAATTCTATAGCAAAAATGAAGAAAAACAAAGTAAGTGCATTTAAATCTCATTCATACAATATATTTTCATCTCATTCACACAAGATTGACATTCATACAATTCATAGCGATAGCCACCTACAGCTTCACTGTCCACCTGGACTGTACCAGTACTCTCAAAAGGATGGCCATCAGAAGTCACGACAAACAGGACTGGGGCGAACCAAGGGTGACTTCCCTTCACTATATCCATGTTTCTTATCTGTTTCTACAATATAGACAAGCATTGCCATTTTTAAGTCATTGCAGTTTGAGGAAGAAAAAAGGGTTGTAAAATAAAAATAAAATGCCAATCATAGTAGCGGATCACCTATCTTGTCTCATTTTGTATTTCTGCTGATTGACAACCTGGTGCTCTTGCAGCACACAAAGGCAAAAAAAATCAGGCATTCATTTCAAACTGAAATGTTTGACAGATGTAACAGCTTTCTGAAATGAAACTGATGAAATCTCAAATAGGAAAGTCCATCTCCTGTACAGGGGAGAGATTAAATTTCAACAGGCAACATTTACTGCCCTTATACAGATGCAGATTTAATTTATTTTTTTATTTATCTGGCAGTTGTTAGAAATATGGGAGATGACTAAGGCTTTGCTGTTGGTGCGTAGTCTACCTCCTGCTGCTCTAGATGCCACAGACTTCAATGTAATCCACGTTTCAGGGTACTGTTTTCACAAACTGAAGGCAATTTCAAATTCTCTTACTGGTAACACTAGCACTTCACTGATATTTTGACCTGTATTTTTGAAATGGCAAAAGTAAAACAATCTGACAAGTGACTGAAAATTCATACTGCTATAGACACATACCTAAACCAGAGAGGTAAAAGAAGCATTTTTGCACTATAATGCGAACAGCCAGATATGACCAAGGGCAGAGATCAAAAGTTTACAACTTCCTTTTTCTCTACTCACGTTCACAGAATGAGGTATCAAGGAACATGCAGTGTTGAGGAAAAACAGAAATACTTGAAACAGCACCAGAACAAAATAACTGGTGTTTCATTGCACCGTCTTCCTAAAATAGACAGCTGTACAAATGGCCAGATAACAATTTAATAAAAACTCAGTAAAGGCCTTTCTGTTGATTCAGGAGCCTTTGAATTTGAACCATAATCTGAAGAATAATTTCCCAAAGGCAACTGTGCATATTATACAATTTTGTATGCATATACACTATTCAAATAATGCATTTACTTAAAGAAATACATACCCTTAAAGCCCTTCTCTCGACTTCAGTGAGAAAAGTGGACTGGATCATACTCTTCACTGGATCATACTCTTCACTGGTATGGGATGCATCTCACCCAACTGTATACATCAGCTTTGGGAAACAGTTTAAACCAGCATATTTTCTTTAGGGTAAAGTAGATCATGAACCCAATGAAACAAACTAGATTTGGCATACAATTAGAAGTTAGACAAGATGAATCCCACCATAATGTCAGCAGAAGCAAAATCAGGTACCGTGTGCACAGGTGCTAGCAGCTAAGTACACTGTTGAAAATTATACAAATCATAGTTTTTGTGAACACCATTTACAGAAATTAGGCTAGATCCACAATCAGAAGTTGGGCACCTGAAGCAACCATAATGATCAGATATATTCATTACATGCTGCAAGGAGAGGGACTGGCATAGCAACAGTGTTCCCAAAACCTACCCTACTAAAAACAGGGATTAAATATCACTTCCCTTCAGGCTCTGCATCTTATTCTACACAGGAAGGAGGTGTTCTCTTAAATCAAAATTCATGAGTCTGCATCCTATTCTGGAGCTCATGGACTCCTTCCTGTAAAACCAAACTTTTGCTAAAACTTTCTTCCAAAACATACTGGTAGGAGAAGACAAGAGACTCACATAAACCTCAGTGGTGAAAGTATTCCACTATGAAGTTCAGTTGCAAATTGTTTCTTTCTCTTAACGAATGTGAGTAAACACTTCCTATAATAACCTGATATATACGTCATATATACATCATATATAGAAACATACGTATTTTACAGACACCTTTACATTAGAAACACAATTGCCTCCATAACCTTATGTATTTTGAAGGAGCACAGATTATGTGACAGAAGTTTGCATCTGTCAGGTTTAGCCATTTAAGAGATATTACTGTTAGCTACCAATCAGCAAGAGACTATAAGAATGGTAAATACCATTCATAACTGAAACATGGTCTTCCTCTTACTTTTTTTGGTGTTTTAAAGGCTATATGACCATATAAGGCATAGGCTAAAATCACTCATTTGATCAAAAATACTGTTCAGGTAGATATTTAACATTTTTTAACATTTAAGAAAATCAGTCACAGAATTTTCTTACTAGTAACACATGAAAGCCTAGGAGGTACTAAGAATATCCTGCAAATTACAAATAGAAGTAGTTGCATCTAACACTTACTTTGGCTGGAAGGAATGAGGGAGAATGTATGAATATCAGTTTGAGGCTACTAAGTGTTTTACAAATCAATATCAATAGCTATCCTCTTTCAGCCATCAGCCAGTGAGAATATCCGATTTTTTTTGGAGTGGGGAGAGGTTGCTATTTTAAAATGCTACCTAGATCTTGTATCTGCAAACCTGGGGGACGAAACAAATGAAGGAAGAAAAATCTGACAGCTGATCCTCCACATGTTATCAAATTCAGCTCAAAATAAAATGATCTTTAATTCACTTGACTCCCAATTAATTTTACATATTTTCTAGATTTTGGAAATATTATCTCAACATCATCCTATTGCTTTTAAAAAGAAGTTAACATCAGGAAGAGCTGCAGATGGCATAAATCAGCAGATTTACCCCAGTTTGGGTTTAGCTTCAAATGTTGAACTGGTACTCTAAGAAAGGGCTCCTTATATTCCTCTTGTAGCAAGAAGTGTGCATATTCCAGAACAACTTCCAAGTAATAATATTGATATTTGTGCACAAAAAAATCCAGTGTGGCATTTCACAAAAGAAGTGGCAAAACTACAACATCAGCTCATAGGAAACTACAGACACTACACACCAACAAATCCTGACAAATGCTGAATTACTCAGTTTTCCCTCTGTGCAACAGAAGATGGAGGACAACCCATGCCAAGTCTTTAAACCAAATTTCCCCTGCAACTGACTAGCTGCAAAAGAAATAACAGACAAAGAAGGGATAACTTTTGAGACTGATACAATTTAGACAACTCAGCATGACTACAAATCAAATTTTAACCACCTTTCTCTGCATTATCACACATAACCCATGGTACTCATAAAAACTAAAAACTAAATTGAGAATGCAGGCCAAATCTTTCCCAGATTTGAAAGTCCCCTTTCTTTTAGTAAGATCAATATGAATTTACTATTAAAATTTTAGTGGCCCCAATGCTTCCCTGAATCTTTAGGTCCTAGGAACAATCTACACATGGTTTTCTGGTGTCTTCTGTCAGTAATGGCTATTTCTGTTTCCAGAGAGAGTTTATAGCTCACTAGAACACAATCCATTACAACAAAATTATTGCAACTGTATTAGAAGGAACTTTTTTGTATGATATCTTAATTACAAAGGAACAGTTAAAATTATATACATTTTGCATCTAGACAAGCACTTAAAATCTGTTAGGTACTATGCTAAAGCCCCTTATGTGGCAAATATCTTGCTAAAAGACACTAATGGAAACAAACAAAAGATGCTCCCCTCCCCCCAAAGTTCAGTAAAATATGATAGCATCCATTCATTTCTTATCTACAGTCTGGGAAATCTTTTTTCCAGTCAATGGAATGTTATCTCATGTAAACCAGAAATGAACTGATTAAATGCTCACATCAGTCTATTGGGATAAATCATTTTACATACATTTCACCACAGGCTGGAAAGTCAAAGCAGAAATAAAAGAAGAAGAAATACATGATTTTGTGTGTGTTTGGTTTTCCTTCAGTGAAGACATGGACATTACAAAATGTATGTGAGATGGCTGTACTCAAGTAGCAACTGAGGAAACTTCTGAGTACAGATTTTACAGATGACCATGATATTTTCTGGAAGAAGTGATACCAACAGTTCAGTTATCACCTGTAATTCCTGTTAGATCTTTCAGAACATGATATGTGTGTTTTGTCAGTTATATTCTGTATGTTCGATGCAATTAAATGCTAGAGTAAGAAGATACAGCATGTCCTGAAATAAATGAAACTTGAACTCGGCTATTCTTCAACTGAATTTGCCTAGATAAGGATTGGTTCATTAGGTATTATGTATCTGCCCTTGTATAGAATATGTATATATGGGCAGTGCTATTGCAAAAATAAGAACCCTAGAACTGATGAAGCAATCTTACTTAGAACTTGAAACCTGCACTTCAGACAGGTAGACTGTGCCCATAAAGACTTGCTGAATGTAAATGGGTCACAGTTTTCATATCTTTAACATCTGTTGTTTATACCCAAGAAAGCACATCAGGGGCAAGAAAATTAATTCCCCAATTGCTGTCAACCGAGTTAGGGAACAGCAATAAACAGCTTACTGTAAGCCTCTAGCTACAATAAAATTGCTGTCAATAAAGTGTGGCTGATATGGTTTTGCTGTGCTAGAAGAATAGATTCTTTGGAAGTGAGAATTTGAAATGGAAACTAAAAAGATCCTCTCTTGTTCCTATATACAAAAGAACATTATCACAAAATTCCAATAGCATTAAACTCTCAAGATCTGGTTCTCACTCCCATGTGTGGCACAAATTTATTAGCATTTGTGAAACTTTGCCTTTGCACATTTAGGACAGATGAGACCCCAGTGATTCTGATAAAAATCTTTTGCATAGGAAACGTTTAAAGAGAAATGAAGCTTGCTAAGCTTTTACTGTTGGTATCTGTATATACAAAATGTTCCCTACTCTAGTTTAGCATTTCTACTGTCACTATTGAAAATGGTATTATAGCTTAGGGTTATGTTCAGATTTCCATTATAACCCCCAGTTTTCACATGCTCTTAACTTTCTGAAAAATTCTTCTTTTCAGCTGAAATTTTCTATGCTTGGTCTCAGCTCAAAGATTAATTTCTTTAGACAGTTGAGCAAAATCTTTTAACCTATTTTTCAGCTATACAAGGATAGAAAAAATACACTGTACATTTTTACCATTTCTAATACTTTAGTATAGATATAGATATATAAATATACAGTACTAGAAAACAGTTTAATTTTACATGCAGACGTTCTTCCAGGTGACTAGTCCTCACCCAAGGCTAATATCCATGCTAACACAAAAAATAAATTAAGCATAAAAAAGAAACAACAGAATTGAATTTTTTTTATACTAAGTGGTAAAGCAAGACCACTAAAAATAATACCGCGTACAGAATTACGGAATGCTACGGTTACAGAATTTTAATATTTGCAGGTGACATAGACTCTGCACTGCTGTTCCAATGCAGATTTCCATCAACTTATGCACCTTGAAATTGCCACTCTCAGCGTATCAATTTAAGTCATTAATGTTTTCAGCTTTTCTTTTCTCTTACATAAACCCTAAAGTTACAAATTTAAACACTCCAGAGCAAGATAACATCAATTACATTTGCCACAGAAAGCTTAAGTGATGTGCATTGATCAGCGGGAGCCTGGCTACTCATTCCTTGAGCAGGCAAGAAGCCCATTGACTGAAAAAGGAGTAAAGCAACCTCCACAGAGCTTATGTTATTGACTATATGATTAAACATATACCTTAGCATGGAATGCATTTAATGTGTCAGTCAAGCCCCAAATCCTTAATTTCTGCCATCAGAGCACAGAAATAAAAGGACAGCGTTAACATGTATTTAGTTTTCCAGAAGCTGCTAGAACTGTGCATGTTTCCAAAATTTATAAATTATCATCTTGATTCAGAAAAGTGCTTAGAGTGTGCTTACGGCTGTCTTTCTTGAAGACATCTGAAGTAATTTGGGCTTTAAGGATCTGCTTCAGTCCCACCACTTTAAATGAAAGTTAAGCACATGCCTATATGCTATCTGATTAGGAATGAAGACTGAAGGTTTTGCTCATAACCCATACTGATACACATTTTTAAAGCTGTGCTATTTGTCACTGTTGTACTTCAAATCTGATTAAATGAAGTTGTTATAATTTAAAATTGGGATAACCATGGTAAATTGGCCCTAATTTCTTTTATTATTTAATCTATTGTTAATCTAATGACACTGAGTAGGAGGTTTTTGTCTGTTTATTTGCTTCTTATAAGACGCCTTTCACATAGAAGAATACAACATGTCGTCTTCTACTGTATTTCTATATAGCTGTTTGGTGTAGTGACTTACTAATTTGATCAGCATTTTAAAGTTCAATCAAATACTGAAAAGAACACTGATTGAGAAGCCTGCATAGATTTCAGTATTCTTTATGAGTCATAACACTGATTTTGGAAGCTTAGCTATATAAGCTGGTGGTGTGCAACATCCTTTCCATATTCCTCATTATGTGAATTAGCATTTAGAACAATCCCAAGTTCAAGTATTCAAAAATGCTCTTTTCAGAGCATCCACCAGGTTTACTGCAAGATAGGCACTTGAAGAAGGCTTTGGTTTTTATACTGGGTACTTCTGAAACATCAGCCTGTGCAATTCAAAGTGACATGTGAAGACTTAACCACAGAATTTCCACTAAATGTATTGATGATTGCACAGAAATTTCCCAGCAAAAAAATACTAAGAAATTCGTACTGAACAATCTATTTTTGAATTCTAAAAGCTTTCTGACTTAGGACCCAGTTCTAACAGATTTCTAGGGCCAAGCTCCCATTAAAAGTAACAGGATTTTGCTTGCATGAAGTCCAAGTGTGGACTTAGGTCTCAGCTCTCTATAAATATTAATGTATCTGCAAGATACATTGCATGTGTATTTACCTTGGACTGAAAGAAACTGTAAGTAAAAATGGAGGCTGCTAGTATTTCTTACATATATATTAATCCTGGTTTTCTTCTTTCCCTATCTTGACATCCTTCCCAACAATTCCCACACCCTTTGCAAACCACATAAAGAAAACTTGCCAAATATATAGGCAACTTAATACAACTTCTAACATTAGATACAAAGAAATTTTGTTAAACCTCTAGAAAACAGTACAGTGGCAAAGAACTAAGTATCTCTTCCTAAAGGAATTTTTTAAATGTTTTTCAGATACATAGCATTAACACATGCTACTAATCAGTAGGATTTTTGAGTCTGAATACTTTGCTTAAAAGCCATACTCTATCACAAATCTAAAAAAAAAGACCTATGAAAGTGTATTTAACTCCTGGGCCAATGAACATTAACTAAAATGCATCCTAATTTCAGGATTTACAGACAGAATAATAGGAAGGCTGCTAATGCTGGCTATACTCCTCCAGCCAAAAGTGACACGAGGGCATAAAAAGGTTATGTCCTGTAACACTCATCATTGGGAAAAAAAAGACACTATCTCCTTCCCCACAGAATAAAAAAACACAAGCTCAGTTTAGATAACCTAAGAAGGAGTTATATTTTCAGTTACATATTACAGCTTTTGCAGGGAGCAATCCAATTTACGTGATATGAGTATCTGCTAATTTCAAAAAGGATTCAGTAAGACTTCAGTGGAATTTGCATCAGGTCCATATACAGGTATAATGACTGATGCTATTACTAAACTGAAAGCGGTGTAGTTAATGTAATGAACACAGGTAACTGAAAATACTGCCAGTAGGTTTTGTTTGGTGACCCCCTCCTCAATTTCACTGTGCGGAGCTTATACATTCTGTCAGTTAAGTAATTTTTTGGGTCTTAACTGCCTCTAGACGCTGTGGGAGATTAAGTCTGAGTTTTCTAATAGAGTTCGATAAAGCTAATTTAAACTAAATTAACAACATCTCAGAACAGAAAAGGAATGTGTGGGTTGGGGGTGTTACATTTTGTAACCAAAACTGGGGAGAAAACTTCAGACAAGTAACCACAGATTGTGCACAGCTCTTCTATAAATTTGTTGAGGTTTTTTTTTAAATTGGTACTTTTTTTAACTTATGCTGACAGTACGTGTATGGTGCTGTGTAACAGCCTGAAGACGGCTCCGAGTATACCCTTCTTTAAAGTCCTTCGAAAGGTTAAGGTTTTGTGAGAATCTTCTGTGATGTTTTCAGTGTCTCGTAAGTACGAGTTGTTTTAGAGCAGTTACTTTAGCAGAACTGCCTCAAAAGTGCTTGTTTTATTCTTAGCATCTTGTTAGTGTGACACCTTACAGACACCCAAAGTCAAGACACAGTTCTGGGAACGTCACATTCATCTCAGATAAGGCTAATGCAACAGCAAGAGGATGACTTTATCCTAAACTTGGCTACTGTCAAAATCTTTTTGCAAAGACAAGCCTAAATGTGTCTCACTTGATTCTCTAGGATTCATATCCCTAATAAATTCAGACAAATCACCACCGCTTGGAGGGTACAGCGCCAGCAGGAATACGAACGCGACTCCTAACACCTACGAAGTCGGTGCAGTGAAAGCGAACCGCTAAGGAAGCTGCCTTGCAAACACGCAAACTTAACTACTGACCACTCCGGTGCAACCATCATTAAATAAAAGGTTCTTTGGCTGTAATATCAGCTTGATCCTTCCCTCCCCCCTCCTCCCAGCTACTGCAGGGCTGGCGCCGGGCCAGCACGCGCGGCGTGGTGCCTTAGCGCCATCTACAGGCCGCGCCGAGACGCCACTGCAGCGGCCACCGGCAAGCACCGATAAAATAAATTAGACAGCGCCGCATTTAAATCTTTATTAGCAAGGAATTATTAGACCTAAGAAAAAGTAATGCTGGATTTGGTTGAAATATGAGTTTCTCAGCCTTCTAATCCCTCTTCATATGGCGTATTTCACAGTTTAAAATGAGTTATGACAGATCACTTATGCATTACCAAGATGAGAAAATATTTACAATGGGCTGACTTTTTTTCTGCATAATTCAGATGTATTCAGAGAACGCATTCCTTTCAAAAGTATGCTTTGGCCGTTTTTTAAAATATGCAACAAACTGTCTATGCGATATGAACTTTCATCTATTACAACAAAATCATTTTGAACTCAAAACAGAGGAAGACTTCCGTATGGCTTAGTTATATCCTACCAACAAACCACGTGCTTCACAGATGAAGTAGCTTGGAAATTTGGCTGTCTGTTCGGAAAAAAATTAACCCCTTTAGTAACACTAACTTAGCAAAGTTCCAAATCAGCTTGAGCTGTGAAGGAAACTCAAGCCAACTCACTCTGAAATTTGAAACTGAATGTACATATCCCTTCAGTCTTGAAACAGTCAAATTTTCTGATTGAAATTTGGCATATAAGGAAACAGTTTTTCTTCTTCTATAACTTTTACATTTGGACAGTCAAATACCGGGGAGAAAAAAAAAGGGTTTTTTTCAGTTTTGTTTATGCACATGTATGTGCCCATGCACAGATGCATAACAGTCCTTTAACAATCAGTGTTCCTCAAAACACAAAGTATCAAAGGCATTCTGCAAATACATGGTTAAGCCCCAGATAAATGATAAAGGGGTCAAGTTTTTTTGTTTGTTGTTTGTTTTGCTTTTTTTTTTTGTTCCCCCCGTAATAGAATAAAATTAAATTAGACTGAAACAAAAAAAAAAAACCCACAACATAGTGGCACTTTTAATACTGGTTGATCGGGCACTTGTATGCAGTACTTATAGACCAGTAAAAGTGCTCGTTTACCTGTCTGGTGTGTAAGGGGCCCTTTGTCTTGAAGCCTCCTTGGGAACTGCACTCTGAGGCACTGAAGTGATCTGAACTAGTGGAAGAGCGTTTGGAAAGGGTGTCACAACCACCAACAAAGGTGTTGTCCAACGGGAGTTCCTGAATCACATGGTGCTTTTTCACTGAAACTGGAGTGTCAGGTTTGAGATGAAAAGCAGACTGCGGAGAGGCAGATTTGTAATGCTTGGCAAGATCAGGACTGTTAGGCTTAAAGGTTGTTGGTGGTGCTGTGCCCCAATCAAATCTTCCTATACTTTGTTCCTCCAGCTCCGCTGGAAGGCTTATTGTCCCGTTGATAGGTTCGTGAACTGCATCATCAGGTTTAGACTCCTCAATGGTCACAAAGTTCAAAAGAGAGCTCTTCGGAGATTTCCTTTTCTTCCTTTTCTTTTTCTTGTTTTGCTTGTTCTCCTGATTGGGAGACATCCACTCAGCACCTTGCTTGCTCCTCTGGGCGGCTTTGAATCTGGATGCATGTCGACAACGAACAAGAACCGTGACAAATATCACCACTATGACAACCATGGCACCTGCCACAATGGCGATCATGATCGTGAGATAGTCCTCATTTTGGTAGGGTTGGCTACTGTCTCCTATGGTCCGGTCCAAAGGCGTTTCCATAGTCCTGCGTATCAAGTCATAAATATAAGAGGCATTTCCAGCAGTATCATTTACATACAAAAATACAAGCACAAGAGTATGAAGGGATTTGGGATAACCCAGATCACTGATGTTGACAACTAAGCGATGCAGCCCCACATCATTAGGAGTTGGTTTTTCTTCCAGAGTGATATTACCTGTCACTGGATCAATCCGAAACAAACCCTTGTTATTTCCACTTACGATTGTGTACTTAAGCTCGGCGTTCATTCCAGTGTCTATATCCACAGCAAAGACTTCAGCTACCACCGATCCTGGAATTGCTGAGAGTGGCACTAGCTTAAAAGAAGTATTAGAAGGTGGGTAGATGACAACAGGGCTGTTATCGTTAACATCCATGACGTTTATGGTTACTTTCGCTGTAGAAGAGCGAGGAGGTTGCCCTCCATCCACTGCCTTAACATCAAAGGTATAGGAGCTCTGTTGTTCTCGATCAAAAGAAACATTGGACTTTATAACTCCAGAGTATGGATCCAGCACAAAGTTTTCATTGTCATTCAGGATTGAAAGGGTCACTGCTTTATTTTCCCCAGCATCGGCATCGGTCACCGTGATCACCCCCACTGTGCTATACTTTGGTAAGTTCTCCGATACAAAAAACTGGAAGTGATTATGAGTAAATTTGGG
Source organism: Strix uralensis (assembly GCF_047716275.1). Taxonomy (NCBI): domain Eukaryota; kingdom Metazoa; phylum Chordata; class Aves; order Strigiformes; family Strigidae; genus Strix; species Strix uralensis. Next base: position 95,891,385 of record NC_133973.1, on the reverse strand, counting down.
ACTGTTGTCATTTTCGTCCAAGACAGTAACAATTACAGCTGCTTGACTCTGCAAAGGAGGGGTGCCATTGTCTCGGGCTGTAACAGTGAAAATGAAACGTTCCTGCTCTTCTCTGTCAAAAACTCTGGAGGCTGTCAAAACTCCTGTCTTTCGATCCAGATCGAAAAAGGAGGCATTAGGGCCAAGCTGATAAACAATGTCTGCATTTTTCCCACTGTCTTCATCTGTGGCACTAATAGTTGTTAAGTATAGACCACGACGGTTGTTTTCAGAAACTGACAGCTCAATTACAGGCTGGCTGAAAATCGGAGGGTTGTCATTTTCATCCTCCAGTTTAACTCTTACCAGGGCAGTCTGGTTCAAACTGGGCTTGCCAGAATCAGAAGCAACAATTTTAAAGCTGAATTCTTTGGTGCCCTCATAGTCCAACAAGGAAGAGGTCTCTAACAAATACTGGTTGTCGTAAACCGCCTTCAAGTGGAAGGGGACCTCTCTCTCAATGAAACATATCACTTTGCCATTCACATCAGTGTCCTTATCTGAAACTGTAATTAGGGCAATCTTTGTATTGATGGGATCTTTCTCAGATAAGTACACTGTGCCATTGATGGGACTTATTATGTACCTGAGGTCTATGTTAGGAGGGTTATCATTTACGTCAGTGACATTGATGGTAACAGTTGCCCGAGCCGGTGTAGAGCTACCATCACTAGCCAGCACTGTCACTTTGTGGATAGCAGTCTCTTCTCGATCTAAGGACCTCTGAACTGTAATCAGCCCTGTAGTGTTGTTTAAAGCAAAAAATCTTTTGGTTGCAGGGGCGACTTGGGCACCAAAAATATATCTGATTTCTGCATTGCTGCCTATATCTGCATCTGTAGCATGAAGCTGAATTACAGAAGTGCCTACAGGGGCATTCTCTGGTATATGAACCTCTACCTGACTCTCTTTAAACACTGGCCTGTTATCATTGACATCACTTACTGTGACTTGCAGGATGGCTGTGCTGGATTTCTGGGGGGTACCTCCATCCTCCACTTTGATTTTCATCACGTAAGTGTCCTTTTGCTCTCTGTCCAAGTTCTGCTGCACGATCAGCTGCGGCCATTTCTCTCCTTCTGGAGTTTCTACAATATCCAGTCCAAAGACACTCTGCCCATTTAACAACTCGTAGTGCTGCACACCGTTGAAACCTGTGTCAGGATCTGTTGCTGATGGGATTGGAAAACGACTGTTGATCAGAGTGTTTTCTGGGATGGAGATATTGATGACAGGGGATGGAAACATAGGTGCATTGTCATTAGTATCCTTTACAATTATTTTTATTTTGATCAGCCTAAAAAAGTCATTGGGGAGAATCACCACTTCAAGTTCAAAGAAACACTCGTTTTCTTCTGCATAGGAAGCTCCAGCACAGAGTTTTTCTCTGTCTATTCTGTTGGATGTCGTAAAGATTTCCCCAGTGGTACTGGACACTTTGACCAGAGGGGCATCCCCTGCTTTAGACACCAGTCTGTAGACAAGGCTGGCACTGGTCCCTGTGGCAGCATTGATGTGAGAAATGTTCAGGTCCTTTGGTATGTTCCCTATGGGTACGTTTTCAGGCAGCTCCTCTCTAATAGTGTAAATAAGTTCTTGAGCTATAGCAGAATCCAGCCTTAAACAGGCAATCAAAGCGGCCAACAGGTAAAAATCCCTCAGGTCCATGATAATGTTTTTATTCTTTTTTCCCAGATTTTAGGACTTAAAGGTTTCCACAGAGGAATGATGCGCGATTTGCAAGAGGAGGCATGCATGGACTGCAGGATGCATTACATCTCATTTCTTATTTGGAGACAGCACTGTCAACACAACCACACAGAACAGCATTATTGGTTTTTTAGGCATGACAAATCCACAATCTCCAACTACTACTTGTTTTTGCAATACACGCTTGCAGCAGTACATTTTCCTACTGCTCCCTTTTACAAGCAATCCCTCTGGACAAATGCACCAATATCCCGTCAGCTGCATTTGCACAGAGTGAGAATGGAAATAACTACTTGCAGGATTAAGGGTAGCTGCCGTTTCAACACGTACTTTCTGAATAATTTCTTGGTAGACCGTGTAATCCGTAACGTGCATTCCCCCTCTACCCTCCTCCACCCAGTCATTTGGTGCAAGTAAAAAATCTTCCCGCACTACTTCTGGATTCTAACTGCTATGTCAGCTGCCAAATGTAATTTGTTGTTTGCTTCCACGTATTTTTTAGCTCTTGAAAAACAGATTTTTCTCTGTTCCTTGTGCCTTGCATCCCCCTCTATAGCTATGGTACTGGGAAATAACCACCCGGACATGCCGCTGCTGCAGCAGTCGTCACTGGCTACTTCACATCCCTGTTAACTGATGAGACAATAACAGGACTTACAGTTTCTTACACTCTCAGCTCAACGTTTTCTCTCCAGATGTTGGATACTTCTCCTTCTGTTTAATAACCTTAAACTTTCTTTGTTTGTTTTTAAACACAGTCTAAATCAGGAGGCTGGAAATTCCAAATGCAACTTAGGAGCAGCCAGCATGTTTACAGATGGGGGGGGGGGAGGGGGGGGGGCGGGGGGGAATGTATTTTCTGATGACGAGAGGAGGAAAAAAGGTGCAGCCTTTGCCCATTGACACTGGTCTCCCTTCAGGATGTTATTAGCAGCTGCCACACATAAATACTGCAGACTAATAATGCAGGTGAAAAAAAAAGAAAGCGACAGACAGACTTCTGTTTGCATGCTCTGCTAACCGCGAATTATCCGGGTACAAGGCTGCCAGCACCTACAGTTTGGCGGAACCGGGCAGCCCCTAAGCACTAATCTTATCTGCATTAAGCTGCACGATAGCTGATGCCCGTGATTACTTCCAGCAGAGTGATGCAGGTAGGGATGCAGAGACAGCGAGTAGGTGAGCCTTTGCCACCAACATCAACTGAATCCGAAACACTGATTCTTTCCCTAGATAAATATACTGCGTGTTGGCTTTTTTTTTTTTTTTTTTTTTTTTTTCCCCTCTTTAAATGAAATGCATCACAGTGTATGGGTAACTTTGCACTTACGTTGGTTGTCTACCTTTGACGATCTGCTGCAGCTAAGCAATGATCTGTTCCAGCAGATACAGCACAATGCATCTGGTAAACCACCAGTTTTGGAGAAATCAGCAGCAGGCAAATGCTTCCTCCTTGAGATATGTGTTGCTTCGGGGTGGCAAATCAGCAACTCCAGGGAAGAAATTCACAGTTCTGTCGTTAGTCATCCTCTCCACGTTTCGTTTCTATTAGGCGGCGATCCTTCGGGTGTTTAACGTGCACGCAACAACCCAAACAAACAGCAAGCAAAAATCCGGTGCACTTCTTTAGACCGGGGGTATTTTCCACTCTGCACTGCACACAATTTCCATCCCTCTCTCAGAAGAGCAGAGGCAGCTACATGAAGTCTGCAACTTCTTAGTGGAAATGACAAGAGTTGGTCTGGCGGTTCTTCTCTCTCCCTCTTTATCTCTGGGGTGATAGTTGCCCACGGGGAAAAAAAAAAAAAAAAAAAAAAAATCCTAATAGGTTATTGCTTTAGTGACGGGAGGAAGCGACGGCGCTTTCCCTCCTCCCTCCCAGCCTCTCTCCCTCACACACGCTCTCTCCTTCTCTCTCTCTGAACTGAAATTCTTGATATAACTCTCAATAAGCCCAGGGGGAGGGTGTGAGCGGCGCTAAGCCCCCCCTCCCGCCGCACCGCATTGGCCCGCGCCGGCGGGGGCGGTGGATGGCGGAGCGCGGCCCTGGCATTGGCCGCCGGGCACGTCGCTCCCCGGGCCGGCCGGGCGGCGGGGGCGGCCGGGCGGCGCAGCGGCTCCGCGCCGCGCGGAAGGGATCGGCGGGGTGCGCGGGGCCGCGCCGCGGCGGGCGGGGGACGGACGGACGCGGGCGCGGAGGCAGGCGCGGGGCGGGGGGTCGCGGCCACCCGGCGGGCGGGAGCTCCGCGGTCGGCAGGGGGGAGCGCAGCAGGGGTCGGGGCCGCCCCGGTGGGCGCGGAGGGGGCAGAAAGGATCATCGGGCTTGCGAGTAGCCCCGAGGCAATCCGGAAAAAATAAGGATGCGGTGTGGGTTTGGGTTGGCGGTGGGTTTGTTGGTTTGGGGTTTTTTTTGGGGGGGGAGGCGGTGTGCTCAGAGCGCGCTCGGTCCCCCTTGCGCGGGGGAGCGGGAAGCGCCGCCGGCCGCGGTGCGGTTGAGAGTGCGACGCGGAGCGCTGGTGGCCGCGCAGCCTCCGCGGCCCCCCGCGGGGCCGCCGCCCGGCGCCGCGCCGGAGGAAACACCCTGCCTCGGCCCTCCTCCGCGCGGTTCGACTTTATGTTTAATCCATGCCTTTTCATCTATAATTCACGCTGCTCTGACTCCAGCCCTGTCTCGGCTCCCATTTACGCCTGCACACCTTTCTCCTTCCCCTTCCCGAAGGGTCAGCCGAGATACTTGCTGAGGAGGGAGGGAGCTGCTCTGCTGCTTTGGGTTTTGTCTGCTTAAACATTGAACTGGAAAACATTCCTCTCTGTGGTTTGATAAATAATAAAAGTGATCATTTCGCCTTCCCCGTAAATGACACAGGTAGATTATCCAGCTAGCCACAAAGAAGCATCACCAGCCTGGAAGACAGTGTAATAATAAAATGCCAATGTATTACGATACGAGTGACCTCAGAAGTGTGACAAGAAGATGATTATAGTGCATTATATATAGTGCATTATATGTAGTGCCTTTTTCAACGTTGTCTGAAGCATGAATGAACCTTCATTTGGCGGCGCTTTTATTGCTAGCTTTTCTCAGCTTGAACTTGCAAGCCGTATGACACAGTACCTATCCAATTTAGTACGCCCAGGTACATGGCCACCCTGGCTGCTGTTTCTGGTTAAGCCTTTCAAATATATGTGCATACAAAAACAAAAAGCAAAGATAACATCAGCATTTGACTTTTTCTGGATGCGGTACTATAGATAATTTACACATTTTCAGTTGATAGCATTGGCCAGCTGGAGATCTGAGTTCCTACCTTGAAGATTTTACATTTTCAGATGCAGGCTCCTACCTTTAGTCTCCCATATGCATCTGCACATACGACACACCGTTAACTGATGGTGGAAACTGCTTATATCTGTCAGAGGTCAGTAATTTGCATGGCTTGGTATTCTGTGGTACATGCTAATAAATGTACGTATCTTTGCCAGTCATATGGATGCAGACGCTGTTGTGAACGTTGCACGTCCTGTAATCCTATGATGTGTAAAGATTAAACACTCTTAGTTCTGCTGTGCTTTGTATTTGTGTCCAAAAGACTCCTGTTACAGATACACACAGAAAAAAATTGATCCTGGTTTTGATGACATCAAGTAGTGGTAGCAAACGGAACTGAATCTAATAATAGTTTAAGAAAAATGTTCATTATGTAATACTGAAAGGATGACTAGAGCCCCAGCATTGAAAGTCAAACAAGTGACATGAAGGAGCAACCTCACTGCCAAACCACTTAGAAAAAGAACTCTGTGAATGAATTAAGTACACGTTTCTTCCGTCTTTTAAAATACAAAGCAGAACAGCCATTAATAAAGAAGATAATTAGAACTACTAGCATTCTGTGTAATGCAGTCTGCCTCTGAAATATGACATGTTTATGTATGCGTTAATAATGCACACATTTTTTCTGACACTAGTCATATCACAGCAGTATGGCAATACAGACGTTTTATAGCCTCGTTCTGGTAACATCACAGGCATATAACATTCTTATTCTAATCACACCATAGTCATTTCAATGTCACATTGTAGTCACATCACATAGCCTGGTAATAATTATTTAACTTTATTGCTAAGCTGAATAGTTTTCTGTTTGCTCAGGGATGACTTTAACTTGTAGTCAGAACTGATTAGCACATACTTATAAATGAGCTTTTCTCATGTACACAGGTTTAGCCTCATGAAAAGTTAGGAAGAGGAAAAAAAAATTTCAATGAACTTGTGGCTGTTGGATTTAAACTCAGTATGGTCACAAGTCACAATAATAGCGTATTTTTGCTGTTTTCTGAAGTTCAGAAAGCAAAAGATGTTTACGTGCAGATCTGTCATGTTTGCATGCTTGCTTTAAAATGTAGTGCTTTAACTAATCGTACATTATCAACCCCATGTAAGAGGCAGGTCTTCGGATCGTAGTGTTTGCACAACACCTTGTAAAATTGAGGCCCAGAGTGCCAAAGGGGCTAGAACTGTCACAACTGCTTCTAATAATGGGAGAAAATTAATAGAAAGGGCTGAGTTCCTGAGCAGGAGTTGGAATCACCCAGTGCAGCATTACACTGCCCCTGAAATGTGAGGAAATGCTCTGAAACATTTCCCATGTTCACTTGAGTAGCCATGTTTTATCCTCCAGTAAATGTTTATTTGCTCACTCTTATATTTGAGAAAACTGCAGTATTTGATGTTATGCTCTGCTCAAATGCAGCTATGTACCATCATTTATACTGTTCCTTAATAGTCTCCTTTCTTTACTGTGATCTATTAGGCTTTTGTCTGCATATAAGAACACTGGACTCCTAATCACATCATAACCTATTAAAATGACTTCTGTATTACAGCATATTAACTATTCATCCACATCATTGCTTGTTATCTTCGCCTCCATATTATTATGTATCAAATTCTTTTCCATATCATATTTGACTCAGATTCTAGCATGCTAGAAACTGACTCCAATTATTCTGTACTAGCTATAGTCAAATTGCACTAAATGGAATTGCTTACATTGTATCATACCAGCTACAGGCTCACACAATACATTATACATGAAACTGATTCGCATTATGCTTAGCTAACTAAAGACTTTAATCTTGAAGTGTTGAGCATAAAATGCTATCATTCTTCACTGAACTGGCTCTGGTCACTTGATCATTTTGTACCTGGGATTGCCTCTTACAGGCTGTTATTATTAAAGCAAAATGGCTTTTCCTCTCCTGCAGTTCTACCACTTTCTATGGAGAACTGATTCATATGCTAATGAATGAACTCTTTTACTTCATGCTATCTCACTGCAACACTGGAACCTGACCTATGGTGCACCTATAGCATGTCTCCTTCAGTCCAGCATAGTGAAAAAATGCATTATAAACATTCACTTGTGTGTTCAAATAGCAGGTTACATGCTAGCTATTTAGCAATCCTTAATGTTATCCCTGGAGGCCTTGTTTCTTAAATGTTGCTTAAATCATTAGCAAATACAGCCTTGGTCCCTTCTCCAATATGAAATCTTCAAAGCCAAATTGCCAGTTCTGCTGAGATCTTTCAGGGTGTTCCTGATGTTGTTGTCCCCGGAAAGAGAAGTTTGGAGTTCAGTGTGGCAAGTGAGAAGTGAGGACTCCCCCTGTTATGGATAGTAATTAATCCATGAAGTAGTCCCCCTCCACAGGGCAGACATTTGCTCTGTTCAGACTAGCACTGGCATTGCTCTGTCCTTGACTCGGGCTTCTGCCACAATTCAGTCTTATGGGAACCTCAGGAAATCCACTTCTTAAAGAAGTACTGGGCCAAAAAGTGATGCTTATTATTTGCTGTGCTTCTAACCCCCAAAACTTCAGGGAGTCTATGAAGACAAGAGACGTGAATGCCACAAAGGTGGGAGCAGCATACAGAGAGGATTGTGGAGCCTGTGTTTTTTGCGTGTCCTTACAAGCATGTTTCTCCTTACAACCATGCTGCTTTTGTCTAGACTTTATACACCTAATGGTTTGGATTTCAGGAGCTTGCTTCAGAGTTTCCTTCTCTTCTTGGGTGTAAGGAGTGAACCTGGAGTCTTTATTTACATGAGTAGTTCAAATGAAGTCAATAAAAATACTTCGGGTATTGTAAACCATACATAACTACAGCATTTGAAAAAACCAGGTAATTGAATTATAAATTATATTTATTACACTTGGTTTCATAATTTCAAAATGTTTTTAATTGTTTTTCAGAATGGTTGTGAGTGCTCTAGGAAAGGAAAAACACTTAAGCAAACAGTTCAGGACTATATATTAATATGTACTCTTAAATAAACAGCAATGACTAAGTCAGTTAATGATGAATAATTTAAGCCAATCGAATTGCTGAGGTAGGGGAATAGTTGCAGAATTGGGCCCTTTTAATGTGTCTTTCTTCAGGAAAATAAACTCAGGCCCTGGATAATCAAATCACAAAAGGGGCAGGTGACGACCTTCATTCCATTTGAATGGCAGAATTAAATTTAACTGAATTTGCCATTTTTTTTTGACTGACAAAGATTGCAAATGTCAGTTCATGGCTCTGAAGGGTCTACAAATGCACAAGCTGAAAAATGGCATTTTGCAGTGCCAGTGTTTAATCCCTGTCACTGTACAATACAGCAAGGTGCCGAACTCCCATTAATTATTGCTGTTTATTTAAAGGTACATATTAATGTACAGACTTGAATTGTTTGCTTAAAAGTGTGGGGGGTTTTCTTCTCCCTCACAGGGCTTTAGTAACTATTTAGTAAAACAATAAAAATCAATTTGGATATGGCAAAAAGAGAGTAATAAACAAGTGCCATTTAAAATGCAATTATTGGGCCACTTAAAAGAGATGTAATTGTACGTGGCACAAAAAGAAAAAGATGTTTTATTCTTTGCTACCCTCATGTTATTTGCTAGCTGATGAAGTAGCTGATGAATCAGAATATAGGAGCAGATTCCAACCAGTGTACTTTTGTGTAAGGTGAAAATATTCCAAGACCTGCAAATAACCTGATGTCTTACTGATGCTTTATTGTTTAAAAACGGTAGAAGGAAAAAGATAGGAAAAGAACGGAGGTCTAAAGGTTTTCAGACAAAACAATGTCTGAAGAAAGCTTTACTAAAGCATTTTCATTTCCATCAAAACAGTAATGTAAATCTGATTGATGGAGTTATGCTGATGCAATGTTGACAGGATCAGAATGAGACCCAAAGCATGGAATGAGACGTCCTTCAGGCATTTACTTTGTTTTTCTGCTTTCAACTTCTGACCTGCTCCTTGCTTCCACAGAAAATAGAAAATGCTCAATTTAAATCAATATATATACTCACGCTAACTTGCATTAGTGAGACTGACATCTTTACATCCAGATTTGAACCTAAATATCTTCTGTTTTTCAGTCCTACTCTGATGTCAGTCATGCCTCGCCATTTACAAAAGGTTACTAAGGTAGTGAAGCTTGATTAAACTCTATATCCTCTGGGGAAAGAAATACTCGTTTAACATAGACATAGCTTCATTCTTTAAATTACAGATAGGCAGGCAGACAGATGACTAATTTCTGTTTAAAAGCATTGTGCTGTTATGATCGCTTCCTATTTATAACACTTCTGCTTTTCTTAACATTCCGGTTAAACCAAGGGATCTATGGTTTTGAGGTTTTATATTTTGGGGTGGTATGTTTTGCGTTCTGATGGTAGAAGTATTGCAAGAGCTACACCCTTTCGTTTAGCAGATTATGCCCATCTATTTACCTTGCATATGCACTGAAGGGAAGAGCACAGATTTCTGCACTGCGTTGCTTTTCCCTGACCCAGTGGCACGGCTGTGATTCTCAAAGAACCTTTGTTTTTCGGGTCTTGAGAGCCATAAAAGAGAAGGTGTGTGTCTTCCTCCTACGGGCAGCAGTACCCCGACTCTGTACATGCCACCATGCTCTGGGGAAGTACCTTGATATAATTTTGGCTTTCTGAAGGCTAATTCCTCTCAGAGCTCCTCTTGATATGGAAGCCAGAATTCTGCAGAGTGCCCATGCAGAGCTAAGCCCAAAAGAAATGATTAATCCAAATAAAATTACTTGCATTAAAACAATGGGGGGAAATTACAGGTCTGTGTTTGATATGCATTCAGGGAATAGGAAATGTCACCAAATATCTTCGCATTCATTTACATGCTGTTCAATACCCTAAAAATATTCAGATTCTAGACAAGAGGAAAAAAATCTGAATGACCATAATTTGACTTCTTCATAGATTTTCACTATTCCATTCAGTGACTTTATTGGCTAGGTTCCTTAAGAGGCAGAAGTTACTCGAAGCCTTAAAGTAAATAATGTGTTATCATGTATGTGTTAAGTTATAATGTAAGCAAAGCAAAAATATACAGATAATGGTGTACTTTCTCTTCATGGGAACTTACTGGGCATTCATAGTCAGAAAATAGTTTAGGAGAAGAACAAGACACAGTTTCATTGGTTTTCCTTTTTTACTACTAATAAATCCCTGTTTCTGCCTCCCATGTTGACAAGCAGCAGATGTTTCAACACAAACTCCATCAAAGTTAGTCATTTTGTCCTCTTCCTTATCAATGTTTCTGTCACTCTGAGGACGACATGCCTTAGGAAATAAGTAAGCACCTATCTATAGGAGCATCACTCAGTCATGCTTAGACAATTATCACAGCAAAACACACCTCAGACTGATCAATAATTGCTTTCCTTGTCAAATTTCTGGATGTCACAAGCAACTCCAAAGAGAGGGATCAGACCAGAGCAAAGCCTTGTCTAGACAGGTAGATTAGATTGCTTTTAGTCCTAGCAGCGGCAGGAGGGTGCCGCAGGGGTCCACAGCAAAGACTAACAAGGTACCCATCTCCCTCTGCCCAGCAACTGGGCTTGGGCAGACTCAGGTTGCATGAGCAAGGAAAATCCTCCCTCCCAGGGAGGACACCTTAGAATCGGAAAACGTAATATTAGGAATCGCTTGGAAGTGCCATATTTTTTTCCTGGCAAAGTTTGTTCTGACATATGCCAGAAAGTTGTTATTTTCAGATGGATTTACAGGGATCAGTGCTTAGATTCCCTTTCATATCTCTGTCTTTCCCCTTTATCTTTTTAAAGCTTGGATAGACTGAAGGCCTTCTGGCTGATTAGCTTACCTCCATGCTTGCAAACCTCAGGCCTGTGATGAGGAGAGAATACTTGCTTCCAGGATGTGATATTTTGGAAGACAGTAAGTCAAATTTATTCAGAGTCCTATTTAGACATTCTTTTCCTGTACAGTATATAACTGTTTGTCACTGAAGACAGTAAATTTGTACAATAAAAAAAGAAACCTACAGATTTTCTTAGACCGAAAGCTCAGATGAAATGCATGTGATGCTAGAAGAAGACACATGAAGGCGTAATAGAAAAATGATGTTTATCTCATTTCTGTAATTGGGAGGTCTTTTACTTTCAGGCAGTACAAAGTATGTCACTCACTGTAGAACCAGATCCACCCTGCCTATGCTATTATCATACCAGTGAGGAGTAATAATTACAAAGCCTTTTTTTTTCCCCACTGCTGCACTGCTGTCAATCCGTCAAAACACCTGTGCAATTTAGTAAACTTTGTATGCTGAACAACAGTCATTTCAAAGGTGAACTTCAGCTATTGCTTGGTTTACATTACTGTTCAACTGTTTCTTGACTGAGAAATGTAGGGAATCTTACTGAAGAGGATTTTTTTCTTATAGCGTGAGTGCCAGAGGACTTCAGGATATACAATGAGAGTAGCCAGTTGTATTCGGCAAATAATACGCTTTTCATTACTGACAGAAATAAGAATTTTTTTAAACTGGAAACTATGAAATTCTTATTAACATGATTACATTTAAGTGAATGAAGAGACTGTCTCTCTAGCCCTAGAGATACATATTTTTACAGATGGTGTAGCAGGAATCTTTCTGTACACATACCTATGCTACTATGACAGAATCAGTGGAGTTGTGAGCCTTCAATTTTCTTCCCCATTAAGTATTTGATCTTGAATCCAAGTCCTTGAACGTGAGTGAAAATCTCCATTCTGTTGATAAAAGTGTTTGTTACCCCACTTTGGTCTGTGATGGGTCAGTGCCTTATACTATATGGAACAACTACCCAGGTATTCCTTAGCCAGCCCCATCCATCACTTGGAAGAATTTATTGTTAAATTCTGTAAGGTAAAAGTCAAAGCTTTTGACAAAGCTTGGCATTCTTTGGCAGTGACACATCTATGGCTAAAGAGTAATATCTTTTTTCTTTTTTTTTTTTTTTTTTTAAATTAAATGGATATAAGCTTCCAATCAGGCTACAGAAGTTGAACCTAACTGGTTCTCTTTCAGAAGCTCATATGTTTCAGTTTTCTAAAAATGGGGGGGGTGGAGGGGGGACACCAATTAGTTTTCAATCAAAAATGTGCTCTTCCTGAACATGGACATTAAGTCACTTGGAATTCATTTGAAGGTCAGGACCTGCATGTCTTAGGTAGTATCAAGAGGAAGTGATGTTGAAGACCCAGCTCCTCCCCACAAGATACAGACATGAAGCTCATTTTCATAATTCTCTCTTGAATTGTATGAAGTTAACATTGCAAATGATTATGTCAGTGTTCCCACATATCCTAAGGCAGCTCTGATTTAAAGTATACTGTCACAAATTCTGTTCTCATTAACACTGACACTGCTTGTTCTGATGTGAAGTACATCTTGCACAATACTGTAAGCCCACTGAGAAGATACATGGTTAAAAAAACCCAAAACCTCAAAAAACAGATCTAAAAAGATCTTAGTGGTCTAAAGTAAGTTATGGACAGAATATAGGTATCTGCCTTGTAATGCAAACCTGAAAGTCTGAAGTAAAATGTCATCAAACTGGAGGAAGTTTCTCCACATCTTGCTTGCACAGTTAAAAGCTGACCTTGTACTTTTGTGGCTGTTCAAAAGCCTCTTAGTCTTGGCCTGTATGAACAACGCATATCTCAAGCCCTTTCAGGATCTACAAATAAGACTATTTTTGTCTTCTCACTGGATAAAACAGTGCATGCCAACAAAATCAAGCTTTGTGTAAAACGTATTGCATCCTCTTTTACCTTATTTCTAAGTACAACCATGAAATTTGTGTTTAAATGGTTTTAAAATTCCTTTAGCCCAGAAGGTACTCAGTTTTTGTCTTTATAGTCTCAAAATCACACCTCCTAATTTCTGGAAGAAAGAACATCTTAACTGTATCTTTTGATGATGCTGTTCACTTTGGTAATATGGTTAAAGTCCTACTGGGACAGATTCTCTGTGTGTGTATGCTGACTCCAAAGCATAGTGGATAAGACTGAAGGAGATCCTTGTCTTGCATTCCCTACTCAATGAACTGTGTGCATCCCTTGCATAAAACAGTCATTGAAGAAAATCCTGCATAGTGTCAGTAAACCTGACCTTCCACAAATAACCAGCAATTTGCAGGTTAAGATACTCTGCTAATGAAAGGGTGGTGCATGCTTGAATCACACAGGACAGAGGAAAAAAACCTGTGGCTCTTCTGCTTCCTTGGAGAACTGTCATGAATTTGCAGCCTGTGATTCAAATGCTCCTGGTGGTTCATTTACCACTTCTAAGAGGTCTATAACAGGTAATTCAAAAGCATTCCTACTAACAGTTACCTTCAGTTTCCTAAACAGGGCTCTCTCGTTCTTTAAGAGAATCTGTAGGGAGGTGCAAATTGAAAAGTTGTTCAAAATATTGCTGCAACATATACAGCTACAAGATCTAAATGTGCATGTGGATAAATTGCCATGGTAGTCACAGTTCCTTCTTCTCTGACTGGTTTAAAAGAAAGAGTGGCCTCTCATTCATTTTTGAAGGAGGGCACTCTGGAATTTTTCACTCTTCCCATGTGTTCTAGAGGCAACCAAGGTGCCCCTGTGGGGGACAGACAACTTGAGCATGGACATTTTGACCATTAAATGGCTTTCTGGAGATCAACCTAACGTAATTTACTAGCTCAAGTCCCATAAAAATTACCCAGGCACTTTCCAAAATTTTATCTACTGTGAACTGTGGTATATGGAGGCACAAGGGGAGTTTCTGGGTTTTTTTATCAGAGAAATGTCAGAGAATGTCTTCATTATGCTGCCTTTAAAAAAAAAATCAGAATTAGAGTGTAATTAATCCTCCTTGAAGACATTTACATCTAAATAGCTGTAACTGATCTAATGAACTCAAATTTACTGTGCTACAATGAATGTAGATCATGGAACAAAGAATAGTTGAAAAAAAAAAAGATTAATATTTATACAGTGTCATTTTTAAACAAAGTCATCTAGAATAATTAAGTATGTGTGTGTGTGTAAGAAGGAGTTTCAGTAATTAGGAAGCATTCCTATGGTATATTTTATAGCTTAGGATGCAATGAAAACTATTTTAATTGTATTTTAAAGAGCAGTCCTTTCTGTTGAAAGAAAAGGACAAGATTTTTGTTTAGTTTTATAGATAAATATAGAAGCTCTTCTTGTTTTCACTGAAACTGCTGAAATCTTGGCCACTGACGTCAAGAGAGAAGGCTTAAGCTCAAACAATACTTGTCAAATGTATTTCGTTCAATTTACAGCCATTTCTTATAAATGCCTGCACGTCCTCTAAACGCAGTAAACAGTGTCATCTAGAGGATATTTTTAAGTACTGCATGTCATGGACACTTGATAAGCAAAGTTAAAGCATGAAGCTAGACAGTTTCCATAGTAATTATCTTTTTTATTAAAAAAAATGTATTATTGAACACAGTGTGCTTTCGGGACACCAGAAAGCCTAATACACTGTCACAACAAAATACATAAATGCTTAAAAGCTGTTCATTTAATCACAGGCATTTAAAGAAATTAAGCTAATATCCACTATTACTATGAATCTTTGGTTTAGTTCAATTAAGGTGACAAAATATTATGTAAAATTGCCATAATTGAAAATAAGGGAATAATTTGTAATATCATGTAGTTTTGATCAGCGCATATTTTAAAAATTGCCTTTAGTTATTTGTGCTTAATATAATCTAATTCAAATTTCACTAAGAAATTTATAAAAAAAAAATTTAAAAGCCTAATTAAAACCAGCAAATAAAAATTGTTAATTCATCAAAGAATAGTGTGAGACCTATGGTAGGAAAAGATCTCTTTGACAGGACTTAAGAGAGGCATGTTTTGAATGCCATCTTACATTGACAACTTGACATTACTAAGAGGTTTCTATTTCAAACCTTAGATGCAGTGAGTGGAAACAATTAACAAAACCTCATTCCATCAACAAGTGATGAGTTATACAAGTCTTCCTCTCCCTCTTTTTATAATTCAGTTCTGCCATATCAGACCTTTTTTTATTTAAAAAAAAAAAAAACAACCCTAACCAAACAACCAAACAAAAATCCTGTATGTAACTAACAAATTGCTAGGAAAAGTGTTATTGTTTGCCTTAACTGAAGTTGCATTTTTTTCTTTCTAGACCACAAACTTCTTCACATCCTGCAACTCTGTTATCCCTGCTTTGCCAAAGAAGAACTTATAAATTTCATGTGCTATCCCACTCCTGCTTGTCACGGTTTCATATTATTTTGCAAGAATTTAAATATTTAAGGCTGTGACTAATTTCAGTCATGGGTCAGGCAAGAGTGCAATCTGTATAGAACTTGAGTGCAATGAGTCCATTAGGATGTAACTTAATATCTGTTTTACAAATGAGCTGAATTAAAAACATACCATTGCTTAATGAGGCTATAATGTTAATTAAATGAATTAAAAACTGTAATAGGAAATAAAATCAAACCAGACAGTTGCATGATACAGGAATTTAATTATAACAAAGTTTCAGTAAAGCTGTCAAGTTAACTAGTTACAGATAAAATCTTTGACAGGATAATACTGACTAAAAAGCAATTTTCCTTTTATAATTCTGTTATAATTAAAGTGACCATCCATTTTGAAAGTTGACATCACTTGCATTCAACAATAAGCTTACATTTATATGGCTAGACATTATGGGAATAATGATAGTATTAGAATGGTGACTGAGGTGATTAAAAACACTGCTGCATCCAGCGCATTATTGCTTGACAAGAAAAGTTGAAACGCTTGCAGGAATGAAGCTAGAGGAAGGACGATGCCTATCAGATGACTCTTTTCCTATTATAGTGACTCTGTCATAAAGTTTGATGACAAGGATGATAGGACCATAATCATCTTTGTGATCAAATAACAGTAGTAACAGTAATTAAAATAATAAAAAATGCTATTTCAAACCCATTCGCGCAATCAAAAGACCTTGCTTTCTCAGGTAAGGAAGAGACCACAGAGCTGTTAGTACACCCCATTATGAGGGACAAAGGTGGAAGGGATGGGAGAAGCGCACAGCATCTAGAGCTTCTTCCTGAACTGACAGTAAACGAGGCCCCGCAGGGACAGGTGCTTCGTCAGGCAAAACTCCGCTGGATTTGGATGTTTGCCTGGTAAATGCGTTTATAAGGAGAAAACAAACATGTTCACGCAATTGCACAGAACCTTTCTTATTTCATCCACTCGCTTTTATTTTCAGATGGAGGAGCACTGTGAGACTGACTGCTCCCTGTGCAGAACTCGAGAGGCAGCATACGCAATACAGGGTAAGTTTCTGCACATTAGTACTTCTAACATGCTCACTAATGTTTGTACCTCTCCAGAGGGTTTTGGTGTAGGAAGACAGTTGCTCTAGCAGGGTATCTGGAGGTAAAGTGTGAACTCTAATGAAAGAAGTGAAAAAAGCAAACAGCTGGGCTTCCTATCTCGAGATAGCTGGGGAAATGGAAACGGTCCACAGGAGCATCAAATAGGAAAATGTGATCCCTTGCAGTAGATTTTTTTTTTTTTTTTGGTAGCAAAGTAATGCTTTATGCAATTTAGCTGTAGAGATGATAGACGTTTAGGAAGCACTAGGTAACAAAAGATGTGGGAGTATTCTGACAAGAAATAGCTGTAGTCAGGAAGGCCAAGAATGAAGCAGAAACAAAGGCAACACCAAGAGAGAGGATATAAATTTGGAAACAAAAAGAGAAAGAGCAACGTCTATGTAAGTTTGGTATAATTAAAACAAGATTTTTGATTGGTAGTTATACAACCACACTTACAAGCTTAATTGCTAGTTTGGTATGAAAATTTACATTTAATACTTGCTGATATAGCATCACAGTGAACTTGTACAGTCGTCTAGTTTTCAGTGGCCTAATGCCTTGACCTCTGGTGTCCTTAGAGGACAATATAGCTCAGTGTCAAAGGAACAGCCAGAGTGTCTCAGACTGTCCCCACCAAATAGTTTCAGCGTTTACAAAAATGGTTTCTGTGCTCAGTGGAAAAGATCACGCAAATACAGTTGCCCCAAGCCTGAAACCTCAAAGTAAAATTATTGATGTAACTACTTCCTAAAATGTAACTTTTGATCAAGTTTAGTTTTGTTAGCTCATTACAAATGAATATTTGTATTAAAATGGCTAGGGATGTCCATGAATTATTGCCATGCCTAAGTGTCCTATAATAATCTGCACTGCTGCCCTGTTATATGCAATGTTGGGGGGTTGTTTCTGTTCATAGAGAGTTTATTTTTCTGGAGGGCAGCCAGGCATTTCCATAAGCAGAGATCAGTGGTAAAAATACCTCAGTCTTTCATGATTTTTTTTTGGGAGAGACATGGTGCAATTTAAAAGCTGTAGGAAGGAATAACCCTGGCAAATCACATTTTTCTATGCTACACTTCAACACCAAACACATTTTGCTCCTGTTTTTACTTGCTCAGTAATAGTTAATTACATGCTGTATTGAAAATCTTCCATTGCACCGACAAACAGTTGAGAAACAGCAGGAGTTTATGAAGCAAATACCTGCCCTTACATACCAATTTATGGAACTGGGAAGCTCTCTTGCAGACAGCAATAAAGATGAGGGTAAAGAAGATAGTGAGAACAAGTTTTAGTTGATGGTGTCAGAGGATTGCTGCTGGAACCATCTATTAAATGTGGATTCCTGGTATTGGACTAGATAATCACACTGAATTGATAGGATAGCACAGCTAGCAATGGCAGGAATATGTTTGCTGAAAATTTATGTCAAGGTTGCCTTGGAGCTGCCAGTACCATACCAATGTAAGATTTCCTTGTCTGTAGAGATGCATTTTGTCATAAACATCTGGAAACTTACCGTTTCTGACTGCTACTGGAAGTTGTAAACCCATTTGAAACTGTTGCCATGTCATACCTAGCACTGGCATCAACAAAAATGCAGGTCTCAATAAAAGAGCAGGGCAAGAAGACACGTTATGATTTGAGGGTCTGAAAAGCTTCATATTCTCAAATGACAGCTTCAGAAGCAGCTTGTATTTTTTTTTTTTTTTTAATTTTCTTTCTTTAAGGAAAATGCCAAAACGTTTGCTGTTGTGTTTTCAGCTTTTGGCAGAGTATTCTGCATTGGAAACACCTTGCACAACCACAGATCTATGAATATAAGAGTGTTGCATTTCTGCTGTTTGGGTTGGTAATTTTAGAGCATATATGTCCATTAATAATTTCCAAACATTTTAAGTATGGAGATACACATTTAGACCTTCAGGCTTATGCGTGCTTTTCAATGATACAAGGAGCTCTGTTTTATGTGTGTTCTACCTTTAGTTAGGTGAGACTCAGACAAGCTGAGGCTGTGTCAACAGTTGGTCAAAGACTGCATACTCCAGTGTGTTTTCAAGTCCTCACTGCTGATCACCTAGCTAAGAGACCTTGCTGGAGTGCTCTGTGGCTTCCATCTAGTCTATGTGCTCAGATATATTTTACAAAAAATGCAAAGTGCAGAGGAATTTAAAAAAGTGGAGAATTTCATAATTTTCTGCTGTGGAGTTGAGCCTCCGGGAGACCCATCCACCCAGAGAGTAATGGTAATCTAGAGTGGAAATACTCCAGATTTGTATTCCCACATTCCAGTGGGATTCTGCTTCTGAACATCAGATTCAAAGTTAGTTAGTAAATGTCACGATCTTCTGCATGGGCTATCTGAAATCTGTAGTCTTTACATAGCTGCGTGCATATTATTTGCAGAAAGAGGCCCTTGTGGAACTTCCCTCTGCGTTCACATGGTAGGAAAGCAAACGACAAAAAGAACTCTGAGAGAGAACAAAAGGACAAAACCAAAGAAAACTCAAAAAATGTTGCTTAGCAATGCATCCTGTATCACTCCAGGGGGATGGTCTTTGCCACAGATATTTACATGCTATGAGTACAATCTATTGAAAAGCAGAGAAACATTTGTGCAAAGCCAGAAACATAAATAAATGGTATATTGCAGGTTTTTTCAGTTCTATGAAGATCAAACTAGAAGAAAAGACACAAGCAAAAAATACATATATACATGCATTTTTAAAAGCAGCTAATCTGGAAAAAGTGTTTTTTGTTTTTTTTTTTTTAAATTTCCCTTACTCATCCTTTTTCTTCCCACCCTATTTTTGCCGTTTCGTTCAAAGTACTGAGTGATAGTTCTGTTAAGAGTTTACTTTCTTATTCATAACTTTGCACCTATGAAAGCTTCAGAATGGTGAAAGAAATAATTTTTTAACTTCAAAAAATTGAGTGTTGGAAGAGTGGCAGACTAGAAAAATTACAGGGCTTAATACTTCTTTTGGTGCTTTCATGACTGTTTAAGGAACTGAGGGTCTGGAAGAATAGAAAAGGAGAAAAGAAATCCTTCATCATTGCTTATTATTGTATTAAATTGCAAGGAGCAAGAAAATAAAAAGAAGGTAAATTGAGGACATTTCAACATTTACATTAATTACTGTCTCCAAATCTTTTGAGGATTATAATTGAAAAAATCTGCAGAAAAAAAAAATCTAGAGCAATTGTCTTCATTCTCCCAGGTGTTTTTTTGTAGAAAGCCTTGCCTATTTAGACATAGCCCTTTCTCCCATTTATGGTCCTCTTCCTTTCTGGCAGACTGCCACAGACCTCATTCCAAATTGGTGACAGTGTGCTTTTTATCCTTTCCCTTTTGGTGCAGCACATTCAAATGATAAAAAACCTTATCATGTGAATATGCTCACTGAGTACATGAAACCCAGGCATCGTGCATATTAGTTTTCCTCACAGATTGATTGGTGCCGTGCTTTGGATCACAGGTTTCATAGTTTCCTGTGAGGTACATTTCCTAGTGCAGCATCCGTATACTGTCCAAGGTGTATTTCACAGCTTTTTGTAATTCCATTTTATCTCAGCATTTTATCGGGCATAATGCATATCATTTTTAACAGCAAACTCTTGCTAGGAACATTTTACAGCATAAACTTGCATATGTATGAAAATATAGAGAGATGGCAGGGCACGAACGAGGCAGGAGGTAGAGAGTATTTTTAACCTCTAACATTCTCATCACTCGGTGCAAAACATTTATTTTATAGTGGAATTTGTACACGTCTTCTGACGATTAAAAAAAAAAAAAAAAGAATTTAAGGCACAGAAAGTGTCATATTTTGGCTCTAATATTACAAGGCAGAGACACCTTGCTGTTTGTGCCAGTATAGATAACTGTGTTCTTTTATCACCTTAGAAGGAATCCTTCTGAGTAATAAAAATCCGCAGTACCTTCCTGATCTGTTCTTCTTAAACAAGCAAGTTCTCTGCTTCCTGGCTGCACAAGTGAATGACATTTTACAATGTAAGAAATGTGGGAGAAATACACATAGGATTAGTTGCTTGTCCTCCAATAATCTCTTAAATTCTTTTAGCCTTTCCTACCATTCACCACCCTGTCACTGTGACATGTTAAACAGCCTGAGTTATTTGTTTGTTCACAGCTTCCGTGCGCAGTGTGTTTTGTTGAAAGGCTGCGCCGGACAGCAAGGTCAAAAGCTGCTGCTTTGTTTTGTCCTGGATTTTGCACCCTCTGAAGGGAGAGGGAGATGGTGTTATCTCCGAGAGCGAGCTTAAAGGCTTTGCTGGAAAACCTTTGGCAAGTGCAGGGTGGAGCAGGCAGGGAGCCTGCAGCTGGCGTGCGAGCCAGCGAGAAAGCAGAGAGCACAGACGCAGAGGTGATGGAAACTTTCTGAGACAGTCAGAGGGAGTCTGCTGCAATCCACAGTGAAAACTGCTGGATGGAGAGCAAGGTCAGAAGGAAGGACAGACACTGTGGGTAGGGGAGAGATTTGTTTTCAAATGATTTAAGCTGTTTCCCCCCCAAAATCTTTTTCTCTATTGTAATAGTTATCTTGTCCTACCCTGTGACCTAATGAATGATTATTTTTAACACTCAAAGCCCTATTTTGTGGTTTGACATAAGGAATAACATTGGTACCTACCTCATGGTTCTGGCTGACTCAGTGTCACATCATGCTGACCAGCAATTTGCACAATGAACAGCCTCTCAGCTACAGGACAAGAAGAAAAACTTACTGCATTGCCAGTCTACATCCAGAAGAGCTGAGGTGGAAAAAGACTTAGTGTCAGTATGGTTTCCCAAAACAGGGAAGGGGATATGAAGGTAACATTTCAGAACTGGATGTAGGGGAGAGTATTTCTTCTCTAGTGCTAAGTCAGCTGCTTCTAGAAGCTTATTAACCTCTGTGTGTGACCATTGAGGAATGAATTCCTATCAGTTTACAAGGCATAGAAAATGTTATAAGGCAGAAGATGGAAAAAGACATGATAGGACAAACTGAGAGCAGTCTGAAGGGCACATCTTTTTATTAAGCCTGCCGAACATTGCTTCCTGTAACAGCAGGCTGCAGAACTTCCCAGGTTTTGTAAATAACTCAGTGTTTCCCCCATTACAGTAAATACACAGCATACGTTTAAGACTGGGCCTTAGACTTTAAGAACCTTACTCTCCATTCCCTGGTTTCCCACAGATGCGTGCTCTCAAGCACAAACACCTTTACTAATTATATACTAATAGCCTGACATTGACGTAAATTTTATCCAACCGTCCCTAATTGCCATTGGAAAGTTAGAAATGTCAATAAAAGTGCAAATACCATTGTAAAAGCAAAAAGAAGTCAGTCACTGGTCACAAAAATGAGGCTGATAGGAAAGAAAAATACTGCCTTTCAGTAACTTTGCCCCTCCCAAAGTTAAGTATAACCAGTTAGATAATGACTATACTATCATTTTTCTAATTTGAATCTCATTTTTGTAAATGTTGGAGGAAACCACATGGGAAATAACTGCAGAAACTTAGACCAAAGAGAATGAGGTCCATGGTGATACATCCTTCTGAAAAATCCACAAAAGGTGGATAAGATATTCTTATTCCATTGCAATTCTGGCCTGAGACAAAGTATCTATGCATCATCTTACTGTGTATATCTAGTAATAGTGTATTCTCTCCTGACTTCAACTTTTTTTTTTTTTTAAACAGCCCCCTCTTTACTATTCTTTTTGCGGAGATGTGTGGGTTTGTAAGGGGAACAAGTCAGATGATTACGCAAAGCATGGATTTCTTCTGCTTGAGTATGATAAGTGATGGTCTTAAAAGGACTCTTCTACTGCCTGCCAGAGGACTGAATAGACTCTTGCCACGAGGGGCTGCAGAGAAGAACAGGTAAGTGCAACCTTCACAGCTTTTTCCTACACTGAGTATACCAAAATATAATAGTTTCTTGTAGCCAAGGTTTGGACCTTGAATTCAAGAGGGAACATACTGCAAAGTCTTACAGTTCACAGGACCTTTCGGAAAGGAATTAGGTAGAAAGCTCATAGGTTGACTAAACTAAACTGAATTGATGTGCATGTATGTACTTTGGTGAATTGTGTGCATCCCATTTGTCATAACTTTAGGTCTTTTTTGCACAAGTTTAACTTTTTTAATGTATAGTTATCTCAGATGATTTTAATTTTTTGATAGAAATTATTATACACTTCCATTTTTTTTCACTTTAAAAAGACCACCTTTTGGATGTATTTTGCTGATACATTAAAAATAAATCACTTTTCACAAAGTATTATTACATAAAACTTAAGTAAAATAGTGCAAGTTCAGTTTGATAAAAATGAAGATAAAAACAAGAGAAAGAAGTTCTTTTCTTCAGTATTAAAAAACAAAGATAGCCTATGTGATTGTTTCTCAGTGTTTTGGAGAAGTCTCTCACCTCTGTCAACTGAGCCATGGTGATGCATTCACAGATAACATGAAAACATGTTATCACTGAGTAATTTCTGACCTTATTCAAAGATATCTATTTCTTTACTTTAGTCATCAAAAAGCTTTGTGCACTGTTGTGCAACACCCTTGGTGCCGACAATGCTTTGTTGCTGGTGAGCTGAATCTCCAGCACAACAGTAGGTAGCTACTGATCAATAGCAACCGAAGGTGACACGTTTCCAGAAGATGCTGGCTGTGAGCTTCTGAACTCAGAGTTTGGCATGAGGGACACCCAGAATCTTAAACAGCCTTTTTTATCCCCTGTTTCTGTAGTTATTACTGATCTATGCAGCTCTGAGAGCACTCTTTTTCCACCAAGCACTCTTTTTACACCAAGCAGTGCTTGCTTTATGAACGTCAAACTGGCACTTTAAAAGGTGAATATGATCCAAGCAGCAATCACATTCTCCTCCACAGTTCCCGGCTCTTGTTGCCAAAACTATTGTTTCTATCATTAGCTTTATTAGCAGTCTAACTTAATTAGCTAAATGACATTATTTAGTGGCAAGTTCTCCAGTACATCTCCGCTAACCATTGCATATTTAATCTGGATTTTATTTATGTAGATAGGCTGGCAGGTGGGCAAAAGAGAGATGGACATAGGACAGAAAAGGAAGTCCAACAGAGGGGCCCTTCCTACCCAAAATGTTTAACCAATGAGGATGCAAAATGAAAGAACGAGGACTGTTTCCTATGGTGAATTTCATTATATTCTTTATTCTTGAGGCACAAGAGTTAATCGCTGACAAGAAAAACACGCTAAGATGGCAGATAGGAAACAGGTGATGTACTGTGTGACACCTAATGTCCAGGTGCTCTTGTCCAGGCACAGAGGGAGCATCTGCCAGCTACTGCTTTCCTTTCGCTTACTTACTTCATAGAAGAGCAACTCCCAGCCATGGTCCAGACAGTTGGAGGAGCAGCTTCTATCGCGTGCTCCCACTGGAAATCTTTTCCATAGGGGAAATAAGAAGAATAAGAAGAAGTTAACTGCATTCTCCTAAGGATAGCACAGCATGCACAGTACCACTTAGTACGAGACTGCCCAACATATGACAGTGAATGACCACTACAGGATTTTATTATATTTAGTGCCAGTGCTGTTGCAGTGGCATCCAATGCTTGATAGTTATCAAAGGGCCGTTTATACACTTTGCTACACTACTTTGATGGATATTGTGCCTTGGCTTTCATTTCCCTGCACTGCTTTTTAATATAACTTGCAATCCTGTGAGATCGACTCAGATCACTGCTTTATGTAAAAGCATCTTCAAGTTCCTTCACTGTGTATTTAACTGTTGCTTCCTTATGCAGAGGGTAACTTTCCTATATTTTTTTATCTGGATGTGCCTCAAAAAGCAGAGTAATGACCCTTCTATAGTTTCGTCAGAAAGAAACCCCTTGCTGCCAAAAGATACAGGGAATTTTTCAAAATCCTGTTAAGCATAAACTGTGTGCAGATCATTCTTGGCGTATTTGTAGGGGCATGACCAGATGTATATATCCCACCACAGAACTGGCGGTTTATCTACTAAGTTATATAGTATAATATTTTCTGATTGAAAGCAGATTCACATCTGTTGAGGAAATGGAAGAGAAATGTGAATTTCAGAAAAGTAGGAGGAAATAGACCTGGGTATGGACCACTAGGAGTTGTCGCATAGGTCACAGCCCACTTTCTCATGGTTGTGGTATGTGCAGAAAAGAAGGGGTCAGAAGGCACAACTCAGATGAATTGTTTTAGACATCTGTGGTTTGTGGCCTGGTCATCCTGTGAAAGGACTTGCTGTTTCATTGAATCAAACTTTCTGCAGGCATATAAGAATCCAATTCACAATATCCAGTAGAGGCCTTTCACATGCCGAACACCTAGCCAATGTGCTAAAACAGTCAACTGAAGGACCAGCAGCATCTAAAACTATAATGCAAGACAGGGACTGAGCAGGAAAGACTGAGGATGCTTCTAAATTCCCTTTGGTCAGACTCTGCTGGACTCAGATGAGATTGATTTAATAGGAAACTCTTAATGGTCAGATCTCGCATGTTCTAATGCTTTATCTCTACGCTTTGTCTTCATACCTCATAAATAGTTGAAGAATTCTTCAATTTTGCAGCTGTTATTGTAATTAGCAAGCTAAATGACTTCTGCTTTTAAAACCGTGAATCACAGTTAACTGCTTAATGTTACTGTTGTAAACATGTGCTTTACTGACATCTTAAACCCTTTCATTGTGAGACTGCCTTTTCTTTCCTTGCATATACCTCTGTTAATAGCAGTTCTGTGTCCCTACCCAAGTAAGTGGCTCATCAAGCAGCTCTCAACCTAGCTGAGACACTTAGTGATCAGTGGTTTTGTAAGTCATTCTTCTCATACGTTTGTTTATGTGTTAAGTGCCTAATTTAGCCACCTTCTTTTCTAAAACTGTGGCTGTAGTTCACCCTGAAACTTCACATTGTGTTTTGCTGTGTTCAGAGAAGTAAAAAACCAAAATCTGTTGCAGAGAATTTCTCTTATCTCAGAGATTATTTTCCACTACCAGTGCTGAACAGCTACATAGATTATTTATTTAAAAGAAGAGGAATTCTGCTGCATTTCACCTATGGGTGACTGCATTTCATTAGTATCTGAACTTGTTCCTTTGTTTATAAAGGAGTTTGGATTCTTTGATATGAATGAAACATAGATAACAGTTGTTGTTGCTACCAAATCAAATACATTCCTAGTGAAACTATGCTGGTTTTATCACATTTCAAGAGGGTGAATTCAATCTAATACTTTGAAAACCATTATTAACTAGATAAGGACTGGAAATAAAATGTTTTAATATTTACAAATACTGTGTATTGATCAATAGCAAGGAGGAAGCATATTCTGCATAGCTATGACGTATCACTTTACCCCTCCGTGTGGATGTGAGGCCATCAGAAATGAATACCTTGAATCTGTATCTCTATGTACCTAACTGTAATTATAGTATAGTAATGTGTTGAAATTCAGATGCTGTGCTGGATATAAATGCAGCACAATTTCCTTCTTTCCCAGGTCGTCAGGGAGATTGATAGGGATCCAGAGAAGAATTTAAGTACTGCAATACCTAACTTCTGAGAGCTTTGCAGACAAACTATATTTTCTCCTTTTTCAATGCAAGGGGAAAGTGAGGTGTCACAGAAACTTGCAAACTGAACAGGGATTCACATGAAATAGTCAAGCTCTTTCAAAATACTGAGGATAGAGAAGGGTAGGACCTCAACCCCTTCCTCAAGAAGACATAATTATTTCTCTGACACAAAAATTCTCTTATATAAGAGCCTGAGACAGCTCTTTTACACACTGCTACCCAAAACCTGACAAATAAAAACCGAACAACAAGAAAGCCTACAGAAAAGTCCCAGCCACACTCAATATAGTAATAGAGTACTCATCTCAAAGGAGGCTGAGGTTAGAGGTGAGGATTCAGTTCTCAAAGTCTCTGTCCTGGGAGACTGCTAAGATACTGGATAAAAGCATTTTGTGTGATGCTGTTCAAACATTTAAGAGCGCTGACCATACCGGAAGTCCCTGGTGAGACCAGCCATTTAACAGCGTTACCAGGGCACAGGCACAAGGCAGTGTGGTAGCATCAGGACCTCTGTTATGAACATCATTGAACAGGGAATAAAGGGTCTTCAGTTGCCTGTAGAGGTAGGTGGCAGTGCAGCAAGGCTTCTGAGCAACCTAGTAAAGCCACAATGTTGGTGCTTGTTGCACAAGTCCCTTTGTAGGTGTAGCCTAGTATGGCTGTAACACACAGTACTTCTAGCACCAAAATACGTTTATGGCAGATCACTAGTATAGAGTCTAAATTTGTTGCGACTTCTTCAGCACTGCAGGCTACTTTTTTTCTTAAATTTCCAGATTCCACAAGCCTCCAGTGTAACCTGTTGTCCTGTCATTAATGTTACACATCAGGGTATGGACAGCCTCAGATTAAGACTTCTTACTTACTAAAAGGATGAAAAGGTGCTTGTCATAACTGTAAGTAGCTGACTGTGATCCAAGCAGCATTGACAATAACAATTTCTTACTCTCTCCCTATTTTATCTGCATTTAAGCAGATTGAAGAAGAAATTTGAAGATTGTACGAGACTCTCAGAAGTCCATGTAACTTGTTGAAAGATCATGAAGAAATATGTAGCAATATTTAGGAAATGACTAATACCTTCTGGAACAGAGCTTTCCCTTTTGGTAAAAGCCATTTCTGTTTTCCTATTGGATTCCATGAGCTGTCAGAAACATGAATTAAAAATATAGAAATATTTTAGAATAAAAGGCATATTCTTAGTAAGGCTTATGCTGCTCTTAGATCCATCTGTCTCCTCAAAGAGATTTAGTTTCTTTCTTCACCTGAAAAATATCAGAATGAACAACAACCCAAAATGGTAACAAGAAAGAAATACATAACAAAATATGAGTAAGAAAGAATTGCAATGCCTCTGCAGAGACAAGTATTTCAATTCCTTTCTGAAGTGTTTTTGGATCCCTGTAAAATTCTACAATTTGTGAAATAAAGAATTATCATTGCTGTAAGTTGCAACATAATTTCTAAATGTCTGAAAAAAAAAACAATATGGAAATTTCAATAAGGAATAAAACTGTTTAAATGTTCAATCTGGACAAGTTGTTCCAACTCATTCCTTTATTGATCAATCTCTATATGAAGGAAATATCAGTACTGAAGGTGTCAAAGAATCTGCATTTATGCAGATATTGTATTTATTACTACACAAATATCCAGACATTTAAATAACAAAGAACTATAGGAAACAACGTACCAAATTCGTGTATGATAAAATGGTACTGTTGAACTCAGTGAAACTTCCAGGTGTAAATAGTGTCAGAATTTCATCCTATATCTTTGTCTTTGGATGTCACCAGAAGGGAAATTGATTTCTTTTTTAATTCTTGGGGGACCCTTCCAGCCGTTAGACAGAACTACTAGACAGATTAAAAAGAAGCTGCAAATGGAATTTTTCTGTAGCTTTGGTGTTACTGGAAATGGGACACAACTGCCAAAACTATTTCTTGTGTTGTAGAACAAATTCTCTCCTGATGTAAAATGACACAACTCCATTGACTCCAATGACGTTACACCTAATTTATGCCAGAAGAATATGTAGCTCTTTATCCATTTATCTATAAACTGGTTGCTGTGACTTAATTTCAAATGAATTATGTTACTGTTCTTGGTCTGTGCCCTTGCAGCACTTTATTACTTAGAAGGTTAGTTCAGCAGAAATAAATAAATATGTGATTTGCAGTCTCAGCAAACGTCCTAGCCAGGAACAATGGCCTCTCTGCAGTGTTCCAGACTAATTGCCCCCAATTTTCTGTTCTAACCTTCATACCCAATTCATTCCCTTCTTGCACTATTCTCCTTACTCTTTTTCCACCCGATCTTCATGTTCAGATTTTTTTCCAGTGTCAGCAAGTCTTTAACCACCAGCTCTTACGTATTCAAATTCCTTTAGAGAATAACTTCCTCTACAGTGATCTTAAGAAATGTGTATTACATTTAAGAAAGTACATTATTTAAGAAAAGAATATACTTTAAATCCTTCCTTCTTAAGCTCTAACCCTGAATTTTTGTGTTTGATAGTATACCCTAGCATTTATGGTAACAAATACTGTCATTATAATTGTGTCCTGTGCTTACCACTACATCATCATCCAATGTTTTTCAAATTTCAGTCAGAACCTGCCATTAAATATTATAAGCAGTTTAACTGACATTCATACAAGTAGGAAGATTTTTAAGCTTATTTCAAGGTCCGATTGGCGGCAACTTTGTGTTCAAAAACTGAATGTAGTAGCAATAAGTTAAAATAATAATAAGCATTAATAAAATCGTGCTTGAGGTCATTGCTTAGGTACTAAGGACCTTTTGATGATTAGAGAACGTGTCTGAAAATTGTTCTGGGCACCTAATTAACAGCCTGTGACTTTGGAAGACATTAATCCAGAACATTGGCTTCCTTTTCTCATTAAGTGTTCTCCATTATAGGAGGTTGGTTGTGAGGCCTGTTGGAATCAGTGGTGTACAGGAAGGATGAAATTAAAGAAACTGGTCTGAGTGAAATAAGTAGTTCCCAGCTACTTACTTTGGGGGACACCTGCTGAATTCAACAGAATTGGTTTCCACAGTCCAGCTGCATTTCTGCTGAGTAGTTCAGCCAGGTGTGGAGCCTGAGTCTATGACCTTTGTGTGCTTATGCAGTATGAAAGACCATGGATCATTCTGTTGAATACAGTATGTAGGTAAAAAGTAAAAGAAAGATTCATGAAAGCCATGAGATCTGTAAAATACAAATATTATGTTGTTGTTGAATTCTTTTATTAAGTAAGTCTGGTGTTAAAAAAAACACATTTTACATATAAGTGCATGTTTTCAGCTAAGTAAATATGCCTGACTGGACTTGCCTCTATCTGTGCTATGTTGCAAGTTAAATGCTAAGCTATCTAACATTGATATGTTTTCCAAATCAATCCTTCATCCTTCTTTCCCTTCATGTTTCTCCATCTTACTCTGTTCAGCTCCTGCACCAGTCTAGACTGGGGGAATTCTATGCTCAGTTCCCACCTTTTGGATCATATCTCTGTCTTCCTTATTGCACCATTAAAATAACTATACTGTATCTGACTTGTGGCTAATCTGACCCGGTGTTGTCCTTCTAGTGTCCCCTGTGGACACTTGAAAAGAGCCATTATGAAATAAGATTATCGCTATGGAAAATTTTACTCCTAGTCTCATTTAGTTAGCATTGATATACCTTTTGATAAACTCCAGCATAAAAAAATAGAATCCTGCATCATCTCTTTCATATTGTACATAGTTCCAGTGTCCCTGTGGTTCTCCCAAACACAGAATAATAGTATAATGCTGTCTTTCCTTTAGTCTATATATTCAAGATTTTGATAACATCTTTTCCTTCTGTCCTTTTTCAATGCATCAAGCCATATACTCTGGGTAACTTTTTGCAAGCATAGTTATGTTCACCAGGGTTTAAAACAAATTCTTAAATAACTTGACTTTGCTGGGGAAAAACAAATGTGTAGAACTTGTTCCTATCTAATTTAAAAAATTTAGTTTAAGAAAGTTTTATGGAGATTTCCAGGAACTTCTGAGAGTATTAAGTTTCCATCAGAGAAATGTGTTTGTAAACTCAAACAGACTAAAAAAATTTCTTTTTTTCAGTGTAGGTTGTTGATACTGCATTTATAACATGATTCTAAAAGCAGTCAAATATACTTTAAAACCAAATGTTATTGAAGTTTTTGAGATGTCGAGGGATTCATGTTACTAGTCTTGTACTTCATTTGAAGTTACTTTGCACAGCCTGGTCTGTCTTTTTGGTTTTACTCCAGTGCTCTCCCACTCCCTAGTGCTTATGCGTGTGTCCCTTTCCTGCCCCACACCCCATGTCTGACCAAATCAAGTCCTGTCTCTTTCCAGTAAAATATCAGATACTCTATTTGCATTGTGAAAATAAGAGTCAGTATAATGAACAGAATGAGTGAGGAAAGAGAGCACCTATAGTGCAACAGCCTGGGTAGAAAACAAAGTCTCAGTATACCCAGAACCATCTGAAAGCCTGACTCTAACCAATTTTTTGAAAATGTTCCTACTGACTTCAGGACAGCTATTCCATATGTTTGCTCTACAGAAAGTCATGCATATTTATGAAAATATTAACTTATAGAATCATAGAATGGTTTGGGTTGGAAGGGACCTTTAAAGGTTGTCTAGTCCAACCCCCCCTGCAATGAGCAGGGACATCTTCAGCTAGATCAGGTTTCTCAGAGCCCTGTCCAAACTGACCTTACACAATATCTAGCTGAAAAATTTAAGGAATCTTCTTTCTTTTTCCTCTGTACATTATTCTTTATTAAAGATTTTTTAAATATTATTGTATGAGGAGGGTTTATTTTGGTTTTATGGTTGAAAAAAAAGTTTTAGGATGCTTTTTTTGTTTGCACTTTGTATGAAGGTGTGTTGTTTATATTTTAAGCTAGTATTAAAAAAAACCCAACCACAAAAACCTGACAAAAAACTTTAAATCATTTCATGCCCAATTTGGCAAGTTAGAGCAATGGAAATTCAAGATGGGAAAAATAAATTTCCCTACTTTACAAGTAATTTCCATATTTTAGGAACAATTTCAATCACAAGTTTTAAATATACATTTAATTCATATGGGATAGTACTTGTAAATTAATTGAGCAAGAAATTGTTATTCCTATTACATACCAGTCAGTTTCTTCCAAACTTATCACTTCTCTCCACCCAACCCTAACTAGCTTCCAAACATTCATTCACTGTAGGTCAGGTTCTGCACTTGGCTTTAAGCCTGTGCCCCTTTATTGAAAGTCTACCACATATAGGGAGGGTGTTGACTCTAATCTTTTCTATGGTACTACATCAGTAGTTAATTTATTACTCTGGTAAAGGGTTAATTTATTACTCTGAAAGTGTGGGTAAATTTAGCCTAACATTTTTTTTTAAGTCTGAACACCTAAAAAGGTTCTTAGCATTAAATATGAAATATGTGGCTGCTCTGGAACAGATAGATACTTTATATCTGTGTTTGATCAGAAAGTCCTTTTTGTTTACAGTTTTCCTGAGTTTTCTTGAATGGCCAATTATACTGAATATATATTCAGCCTAGCATACATTAAGAAATTCACTATATTCTGTGCTGTTGCCCTGTTTTGAACAGAGTTCAATTTGGCCTGTTATATTCTTACGAGCTTTCTGTACAAAGTAGCCTAACTTTTTTCCTCCTAGGGTAAAATTAATCTGCCCTAGTTTAGGCATTAAAAAAAAAAAAAAAATCTCTCTACCTCACCCTATTCTTTCTTTATAGTCAGTGAAGAGAAATGGGCACCTCAAGGGAATGATTCATCTCATCCTAAAATCAGTATTTAGGATGGGTCAGATGGATTGCCCTTTGGAGGTGCCAGTTTCTTTCCAGTGACTATCAAGGGAACTTAGGGTGACTGGCTCAGTCTTATATCTGTAACTTTTAGATATCTGAAGTTAAGTGACATAATCTGTTCTTCCTTATCATAACATTTTCTGAGGATATGAATAATTAATTCCCTTCAGAAAATATTACTATGAAGACAATAGTGTTTTGACTGAGACCAAAAATGTTAAAGACAATTCAGTGTACATATATTTGGAATATTGTATGCTGCTCTGGCAGAGTCTTGGGAGATTTGATGAAGCATGCAGAGTGTGCACTGGTGCTCACAGGAGCATTACCAGTACTTATGGACACGTGTAACCGGAATTTTATACAGAAAAATAAAGATTTAAAATGTATTAGTGGAAATAATCTCACTTATCTTTAGAAACCTACAGTGGAGACATCTACATGGGATGTAGCCTTTGTAGGCTCCTTTTCTAATCAATGTACAGAAATAAGACCTTTCAAGGTGCAATACATCTGACCTATTTTAGACGCTTACTTTAAAATGAGATGAGCGATGGTCCGAAAGTTTCTGTTTTTCTCCAGTGATTTTAAAGCAAGACTAGTGAGTGTGATTAACTCAGGTGCAGCTACCAAATGTACTTCTCTGTTATTCATGGATGGATCAGGAGGAGAAAATAATACCAAATGGCTCCAAGTGGCCAAAAAGTTGTGCTGTAAATGTAAAGTCTCAAAACTGTTTGGTGACCCTTAGCTCTTCAGTGTTGCATAATGCTAATGGTTGCTGTGATGTCATTTAACAGCTGTGGCATCGTACAAATATTTATGGCTCAAATGTGACATTGATTGATGATAAAGTCCATTTCAGCTGTGTAGAGACAATTATTCCACAAATTTACCTATGATATCATATTTTTTTTTAAAAAAAGAGCTTAGAACTAATTTACAATGATGGCAGAAAATTAACAACGAGATGCTGAGAACATTTTGTTAACATCTCAAGATTTTGAATGTAGCCACACATTGTCATGAATACTTTTATTTATAAACTGATTTTTACATTTTTTACAGTCTTCTCGGCCATTCTGCAGACTGGAAATACTTTCTCTATGAAAGATTTTTTTTTTCAGTGCTATATGCTTCTCCTTATTCTCTCTGTGTTGTTATATTTCTTCCTAATTTGAGGAACATATTGCCTTTATTGTTCTAAAATCCTTCATCAGCATGAAGTGGATGAGAACATTGGCACAGGATTATTTTTTGTTGTCTACATGGACTTCATGTAGATATATAAATATATTAATGAAAAAGGTTTTCTTTTTTTATCTCTTGCAAAGAAATCGCTTTGTAAGCCTTCAAGTAATTTTACTGTCCGTTTCCAGATATCTTTCCTTTTACTTCTGTATACCTTTCCCACAACCAATTTCCCAGTCTCTTCAGGTCATCTTATAGTCTTCTCCTTCACAATGCCTTTATTCTTACACTTTTTTAGTCATCAATGATTTTAATCATGTCTATATTTATATGTGTGCTAAGAAAACTCTGCCAAGACAGAAAAGCATTATGAGAAAAATTAATATATAAAGCATATTTTATTTCTCCTTTTTACACTGGGACTTACATATCTTTTTTGTGTTTGAGTATTAATTTATGAATATGATATTATTTTTGTTTTGCTAAGATGAGGATTGGCAAGCAGCCTTGCCTTTTTCACTCTACAAATCGCTACATACAGGCTCTAGTGACACAATAAATAACAATAAAGTGACACTAAGACAGAATATGGTCTGGGATCACTTGTGAGGTCCAATGTCATTCACTAAATGAAAGCGAGCAAGAGTCTGTTAGAGAGGCTGACATATGACAGTCCAACCTTTCTCCACTTTACTAATTTTTAGGAAAAAAAATGCCAAGAGACAAGAAAAGATTTTCAATGATCGAAAACAACGTGGAGAGGATTCTATCAACCACTGAGTGATTTCCATTTTTGCTTTCTCCTTGTTATTTTTATCGCTCTACTGGTGCTTTACAGAGAAGCTACAAAAAATTATATGACCAGTGACCTGTGGATAATACAATCAAATCTTTTCTTATTTTTGCTAGGAAGAGCATTAGGCCACTGGGTAGAATGAGACTGAAGGATGGGAGAGCCAACTTTTATCCATTTGGACTTTTTTTTGGTGTGCCCAGAGATTAAGAAACTACTGATGTGGTGCAAACCAGGAAGAGTGAGCACCAAAAAAACCTCCACCATATGTGGAAACATATCCCAAAAGCACACAATTCATCACTTCTTTACTCTAATTTGATGCCTTAATTTTGAGTTGTAAAGTTTCATAGGTGCTCACACGTGCACAGGAGAAGTGGGCCCTGGGGTGTGAGGGGACCAGCACTCACCTGTGCTCCATCATGACCTGAGTTGGTGGCATATGGGCACCTTGGGCAAGCCCAGCCCCACAGCCATGCTCACAGCATTCCTCAAGCACACCCAAGGTATGGGCCTTCTCTGGAGAGTAGCAGCTGTGGACACTTCCACTGAAATGCAGGGCCAGAGGAAAGGTATCCTTTCAGCAGTACTCAGACAGGTAGTTCCCAGTTCAAACAACTTGCAGTTTAGAGAGGAAATGAGAAACCTAGTGCCATTTTTTTTCCCTGCTTAGTACTTTAACCCACTCCTTCTTCCTAAGAGACTTCTCCAATTTTCAGGTGAGGGAAGAGCCACGGCAGCTTGCTTTGTCATGGATGTTTCCTGCTGTTGCACCTGCACCAATGTACAAAAAGATGTGAGATTCCTGGGACCAGATGGAGACAATTTAGGAAACTGGGCTTTGCAGATGAGTGGGTGGACACATGGCTGATAAAAAGAGACTTGCATTCAAATCCCTGAACTGTTTATGCATTTTCACACTGCATGGTAACTGGATTAGAAAATCAGAAGCAGTCTGACAACAACCAGAACCCAATTTCCTCCACATCCAAGCACCGGACACTCAAAACTTGACTGCTGAGTCGTCTTTCTCTCCTGTTGTCCACCTGGCACCACAAGTCTTGCATTCCTTTTCATATAGTCATCTAGCTACATGTGAAAGCCAAATGTTGCACTCACCCAGACTAAAATGCGGATGTGAATTTTCTCAGGGTGAGTTGCAAACTCAACACAGGTCCCTCAGTGTTTGGGGGAGTGCACTTTGCCATTAGGGTAGAGTATACAGTCAGAGAGCACCACTCACATCTACTCTTTAACGACTATAAGCCTGCTCAGTTAAGCCTCTAAACTTTCAGGAATGGGCCTAGCCTCTGATCCTAGATGGATAGAGGCTTCTTGTCTCTGGGAAGGGAGGTCTGCATCCAGAAATATGTATTGAGTGTTTTCTATTAAGTAGCTTTACACAGCTCCTTAACAAATGCAAAATGGCTTTGTAGATCATCTTTCTCAGGCTGTAACTAGCCATTGCAAAACAGACTGTGAAGATGCTTAAGTCAGGATCTGTGAGCCACTCTGTTAGGGCCGGGTGTCTGAATCTGGGATGTGGTGAGACCAGTAGGGTCAGGTCATCATGTTGTATAGGCGCTAACTAGCACTGCGTTGGTAAGTGCTTTAGATTCCTCTAAGCAACTGTAATCTTCTTCCTTCTCTCTTTGGATCACAGAGAACTAAAGGGAAACAAGTACAATTCCCCTGAAGGGGGTAAACACTCAAATCATACTGTAATTCATGCTAATCATAATTATTTCATATAGATATATATATTTGTGTATATGTATATTTTGTAGAGCTATGGACATAAGTCCAGTGATTTCTGAATCTCCCAATTCTGATTGCAGTACAGTGCTAGCACTCAGTATAATCTGGCCTGCACCATCCATAAACGAGTTAAAGGAAAATAGAAGTCTTTTTCACTTTATCAGCTTGGTAATAATACAGGATTTAATTGACCTCTCTGCAGCAGAATTTCTAATTCTGAAATAAAAAGTGAAAAGTCAGGGATCTTAAATTTTGTGTTAATAGATCTTAATGAATCACCCTGAAATAGCTGGCTCAAAGAAGTTAGAACATTGTCAGACAGCTCAGTTTGCCAAGAATCCATTTCTCTTCTAGGAGATAGATGAGGTTCCTCAATGTGGAGAATGCAGAGTGCTAGTGTTATGCCCTTTTATTTTAGAGTTGATTTATTCCAGTTGTGATGAAAGGTCACAAATTTCAGTGTTCCTTTTTTGCTTCCTTTCATTCTTACAAATGAAAGTCTCTAGAGTAGGGTTAATAAGACATCTGAGAATACACTTTGTGTCAGTCAGTTCTCCTACCATTATCTTTGTGATTCAAATAACAATTATTAAGATATTTTTTCATTTTTATAATTTGTAATGTCTATATTGTAAAGTCCAATCTAGTGTCTAGTGAGTTAATATAAAACTTCCAGATCACTACAGTGGATTCAGAATCTCTCCCTGTATTACCTACCATCCGTAATGTTCTTCAACGAATTCCTAGGGAAAAAGCGTACTGGTTCAGTAAGTGTCTATCTGCCAACTAAGTGACACTGGCTAGTATGACACTGTATTCTGCAAATGACAGTTGGTCTTAATTCTGGAACAAAATTAAATTTAAATGCCTGTTGTTAATTATTAAAACCTTCAATGAATTATGTTTGGATGCCACAGGGAGAACTTATTTGAAATACTGAATCCAGTTGTATTCTTTATCCTGAAGAAGGGAATTATAGATTATGATAATGAAGCTTATAGGAGGTAGGTTATAAAACCAGTTTCAGAGCTATGAAAGTCCTATCCAAAGGAGATCAAAAGGATCACATAAGATTATTCTACATTATATTCTTATTTAACTTAATATTGATGAGTGAAGAAAAGGGCTGGGGGAAGGAAAACCCAAAAGATTCTCACTGGGTTTTATTAGGGGTTGTCAGGGTTTCAAAAAGACTGTTTATTATAATATAAAATTCTGCACTGAGACTTAGTATGAGACCAAACATGTAAGAAATAACAGTTCTCAAAATTATAGGGCAAAAGAAGATGCTGTAGGAAACAAAGTAAGGTGGAAAATTTCCACTTTCATCTTAAACAAATGTTTTCAGGAAGGATTATCTGAAGAACGGAATCCCGTGATATGGCACTGTCTTCAGGATACCTAGATTCATTCTTATCTGTGCTTCTAGATATTTTGAGGTGAATTATTTCCTGAGCATTTGTTCCACAATCAATAGAACAGGGATAATGGAAACTGCAATTGTTTTTAAGCATTGTATGGTCAAGAAATGAGAAGAATGTAATAAAAAGTTAGCAGCCACAGAGATGAAAATGCGGCTTTTGCTGCACAGGTTGCAGGTCCAGCGAACAGTATGAGAGATAATCAAATGGCACTGAAATCTTAAGTGCAGTGATAGTACTTCAGAGAACAATTGGCCAAATTAATGCAAACAATCTGTTCATAGGCCACTACTTACATTTTTGAATATTTGAAATAGTCAGTCCTATTATGCTGCTCTGCAGATAAAAACTACCAAAGTGTCCCCGGGCTGGGAGAGTCTCCAGGAGTTGACTGAGCCATCCTGTTGCTTCAGAGTCAGCTCAGCCTGTGTAATTCCTGACAGCTTCTGAACTAGCATCAAGGCCTCTGATGATGGAGACTTTACAGTCTTCTCAGAAAAACTATTGCATGGTTTATGATATGTTTATCATTACAAATACATTCTAATGCTTGTCTCAACCTTTCTTTCTTCAGTTAAAGATGATTCTTCATGTTCAGTTCACTAACTTTACTCAGTTACATTCTTGCTCAATTCTACGTAACTTCTGACTTGAAGACTGTCATGTTCCTCTCAGTTTTTTCTTTAGGATAAACAAATACATTTTTGTCATAAGTTATGCCATTTAGGTATGTGATCATTCTTATTTTTCTCTATTAGACTATCACCAATTAGTCCATCTTTTTGATGTATGGCATTGAAATTCTATTGCTCCTAGCCAAGACCTTTCCAGGGCTGTATTTGTCCATGTGTTTGTTCAATATCAAGGCAGTTCTTGCTAGACCAAAGAAAGGAAAAGTAATAATACAATTTAGTAAGATCACCATTGGTGAAACTTGTGCAACTCTTGCTACAAGACCTTTTCCTCTTTCTAATCTCTAATAACCCTATAGAGTATACAGTTTTATCAATTTCTTCAGATTTTATGGTATTCATAGTTCATTTGTGCACTCCCTGAAATAAGCCCCAAATTCTAACATCGAACCATTTCCTCTTAGAAGAAGGAAGGCCTTACAGCCCACGTTTGTTCACAGTTTGCAGAAATCCAGAATGTTTCATGTAAGTGAAGTCAAAATCCAGCACTTTAAACTGTAACTGTGCCTTTACTATGATATTCATAGCTTTTTATTATTTTTAATAGAATTCTTTTTGCTAGAATTTGGCTCAAAAATGTAAGTTATTTAACAGATATAATTAGGTTGCTAAGCATTAACAGTTAATTATCATATTAATAAACAGTTATTACTCTCGTTCTATACTGAACCATGCCAAAGCAGCATTATTATGCATGCATTGCTCTTAGGCAACGTAATTGTCCTTAAAGGAAATCATTACAATTTAAATGAAATTGGGAGCTACTGGTTAGGGAAGGCTGTAGGGCATGCACAATACATACTAAGCAAGGAACTGTAATTTTCCCAAATCACATCTTTTCAGTAATTTCACATCACAGGGCTATCTCTGTTTAGTTAAGAGGAAAACAGTTTATTTTTGCCTTGCAATTTTACAAGGGCATTATTTAACCAAGGACGAGCCAGTCCCCAAAATGGAAGGCAATGCAGAGTCACTACATCATATTATTTAATATGGGTTAGTAAACTATGACCATAATTTAAAATTTGTTTTATTTCAGACTATAATCTAAGGAATGAAGTTGCTGTGGTACTGGCATATGCTGCCCAAGCAATGTGAATCATAGACTGAAAACTACAAGTACCCTGAATGACACCCAATGCAAAATATATTTTTGTATAGAAATAGCTGCATCTCTTTTTGCTGATTAGATTTTTGCTTGCTTTTGCATACAGATACACTAAAGACTTCTTCTCCTCTGTGACATTTTTTGTCATATGAAGGTTAATTATTTGACTTAATATCTTTGTCATCTGTTAAAATACAAGGAGTTTGAACATTCATTCCTGGAATCTTCTTAGACTGATGACCAATTAATGTTTTACACTGCCATAAACATTTCCTTAGTTTAAGTGAATGACTCACATTTACAAAAAGGTTATATCGTGTAGGTGCTAAGGAATTTTGAGATGAATTAACCAATAGCTCAAGATTAACATTATTAATAAGCATTATTTGATAAATGCGACATGGCAAATTATGTGGCTCATAAAGTACTGTAACACAAAACAATCTATAGCCTGTCTTCCTCTTTCAGCAGCAGAATATATTAAAACTTATTTTGGCAAAAATAGTGCCAAAATAGATAAGAAAATTCCTCTAACCCATACTAGTAACTTAAGTCTCCCTTACAGGTGCTTTTTTGTACTGATTGAACCTTTCTTCTTTCATATATGCTAGGCTAAAGTAAGAATGACTCATCAGTATACGATTGAATTGTGTCAATAAAAAAACAGCAGCGATAGAGATCAAGCCCAATACAGAATAGATACAAAAATCTATCTGGGCCTCTTTTTCCATACTGAAAAAAACCCTATTAATTACCTGTGGTTTGTAATAATGCTAAAGTCATAGTGGAGTTCAGAAAACTGATATTTTTATGTCCACCATCCGGAACTATGATAAGAATATAAGTTAAACTACACACAAACTGAAACCAGTTGTCTTTGATAAGAAACTCATTGTCCTGTCTTTAATACAGGGTCTTAAGAGTCAGATTCTTCTTTCCTTGTCCTCAATGTAAACCTCGAGTACTGTTTTGAGTCCTTGACATAAATCAGAATAGAATCTAACCTCCTTGCTGCAGAGGCTGCTACTATCTGCATCACCAGAATAAGCTTGTGTGACTTTCTAAAGCCATACTTACATTGTTTTAAAAAGCATTAAAAATAACTTTTTCATATTGAGAGCTGCTATCAGTGGCATTCATTATTTCTATCTTTATTGGCATTTGAAGCCTATGATTTACTGATAGTATCTGAATTTGTGACCTTACACAATGTTCTTGTCATTCCGTTTTTACCTTGTGCAATTGGACTGCCTATAAAGGAAGGTCATCAAGGCTGTCAGTGAGGGGTTATGGCATTACCATAGTTGGCATGAGCTAGGGAGCAAGAACTTCTGATTAGATGTGTGCCACTGCCAAAAATGCCAGCTGAACAGAGTTCAGATTACTGCTCTGAAATAGATAATAGGCTTCTGACTGTAGAGTTGCAATTACTGTAACACTCATATTGTGCTACCAAAATGCTTTAGTGTTAGGGACTTATGGAGAACATGTGCAGTTCACAGCACATGTTCTAAGGCATTTTTGGTGCAGAGTAAGGCCACCACATTCACATTTAACTACAAAAATCAAGGCTTAGAAATTAATTCCAAAATTGTTGCTTGCATCAAACTTGAAGATAAATCAAAGAGCTGGCCAATAGAATCTGCTCATGTGACTGATACCACTAGAGCTACTTGATAGAATTTGATCCAAAGCTTTATTCCAGAAAGAATGAGAAATGTTTATTTCATTGGTTAGGAGAATGTGTGGCTCATGTATGACTATTTACAGCCCCCACTTGATATTATAATAGTGGCTTTAGACCTGAGTAAGAGGGCAGTATTATAAGGCAATATTCTATTATAGATCAGCCTTCCCCTCCCATTATCTTAACTTCTGGGTTAATTTTTGCATTTGCTATTTCCTGTTCTTTCTAAAGCCAGAATTATTACTAAAGAAAAAGGAATTATTACTTAGTAAATATAGGCAGTTAATGTAATTTCCCCCCAGTTTTCCAGGTGAGAGCTTGACCTAGTATTTCTATTTGATTTACAGCTAACTAAATGATCCTACCAGAACTATTTTTCAAGCAACAGCCTCTGACAAAAGGTAGCATCAGTGAAAGGGAAGTATTTGTATGGAACAGCATATTCTTATTTTCTTTGGCAGAATATTGCAGTGCTTCTTATGTCCTGTAATGGTGCAACACAGTAATAGTAACTGGGACAGTATTACCAGTCTTGCATAGGAGTAGCTGCATGAAGATTGTACATAATCAATTATCCTTGGTTTTGATATTACTGACATGGTTTTTTCTCCTCTACAAAAATATGAGTCAAAGGATCATCTCAGTAATGACTGTTAGTAGACCTCAGTGCTCCCTGATGTTAGCCAATAGTTCCCAAAGAAACTTAGTGTGAATATACTTATTAACTAGCTTTAGTGAATCTTGGAGTGTAAATGGTAAAATGTACCAGTCAGCAATCTGTTCAGATATATTTTTTTTAGCTCCAAAAGTTACTAAAGAAAGATACCACCAGCAATAAAATTAATTAACATCTCATCAAATAAATGCTGTGTGACACTATATGCACAAATCACTATCTGTGACATTTTTTTGAACAGGTATAAGGTAGCACTATGGGTATTAACTCTGAATCCTAATGATGACTGACTGAAAATATAATGGATTTTGTTCCTTTAAATTTTATCAGGAACACTTCATTATTTTGGGAAGTACAGATTCTCAATACTAAGTCTAAGCAAAACTTTTCTTAAGTTTTTTTTGCATTTGCATAATTTTCTTATAAGACATCAAAATTATATTGATAATATTTCTTTAATACTAATTGACTTTTTAAATGCTTTTGTTAAATGCTTTTCTTTTGCATTTAAGAATATTTTTTTTTGTAAGGCTAATACTACAGCACTTTGTAGTTTATGCTGCAACAAAATTGCCATACAAATCCTGATTTTTCCATCTCTTGAATTTTAAAATCGTAAAACTATTCTTCTTTTTAGATAGTTGGATTTCTACCATATTTGAAATGACCTAAATAGTGGGTTCCTGTTTCAATCCTAAACATCAAAACACTTAGTAGACTTCTAAAAAAAGTATTTCATTTTTTCCTTCTGAGAGGTGAGAAAGAAGGAACAGAGAGAAAAAACTGTATACCAATGTAGTTGAGACCCATCCACAGGATCAGAGAGCAGTTGATTGAAACCTAGTTTCAAACTCCACTACGGCTTAATTGTGAGAGACAGAATGATGTGCCTGCTGAGGGCAAGGATGAATTGGGAGGGGGGGAGCTTGCTTCTCTCATGTGGTAGAAACGGTCCTCAGAGAAGAACTTACTGGCAAAGAGGCTTTTCTTCTGTACTGTAGAACTAATCATATAGAATACACCAACACATTAATTGTCATAATTAAAATATATCACACTCTGGATGAAAACAGTGAAACATTTTGAATTTGAAAATTGAATACACTAGTTCAGTTAATAATTACAGATGTCTTTGTTGGCCAATGAATACCATATGCTTTGTAACTCCTGTATAGCTCCTAGAGTCTTACCGGGCTTGGAGGATATGGGGTGATGTTCTGGTAAAAGCATACACCATGAAAGCAGTGGAGAAAAAACAAGGACAATGCAGCAAAGGGAAGGAGACAGGATTAAGAAAATGAATGGAACAATGGGGCAGTGGGAAACTAAGAGGGAACCTGAGAAGAAAGTGAAGGGGTATTCCAACACATCTGTGCTATAAGGAATGCAAGGTAAAACCTTCAAAGTGAATTTTTACATTTCAGAAGCTTGCTTTCTTCCCTCCCTTCCTTCCGTTGCAGCTTAGGTTATAAACTTTACAGAGCAGCTGGAGGAAATCAACCCTCTGTATGCTTGAACGACTCTCTGGGCAATACAAATGAGTCATCAATGAGTTTAGTGTGCAGCAGGAGAAAGATGATACTGGAACAAAATGTTCCGGTGTGTATTTGTGTAGTGTCTAGCATAATGGGCCTCTGCTCCTGACTGAGGCCTCTGGGCATACTAGTGATGTAAATATTAACTAATAATAATAAAAGGACAAGCACTTTATTTGCATCCATGTTGCCATCTGTTGTGTAGACTGAATCAATATCAAGTACATGTTTAGCTTCGTTTACTTTTCTCCAAGCAGTACACTTCATTTGCTGCAAAAAAACTGACAATTTCAAAAGCTTCCAGTGAATTTTTAGCATTGAAAGACATTGTCAATGTTTTTTAAATCTGCTTGCTAATAAGCAGTAGTTGTAGACTGGAAGTAGAAGTAACATATGGATACATTTGCTGATTGTGC
The DNA here is from genome assembly GCF_047716275.1 of Strix uralensis. NCBI lineage: Eukaryota > Metazoa > Chordata > Aves > Strigiformes > Strigidae > Strix > Strix uralensis. Next base: position 95,848,158 of record NC_133973.1, on the reverse strand, counting down.
TGCAATTAAAAATATATATAATTATAATCTTGATCTTAATAGATAATTTTGAAAAGAAGGTGCCAGACTACTTACACAAGAAATAGAAGTATTTCTCTTGGATGATGTACCATAATTAACGTAGAGTTTTCTTTCTTTTTTGCAATAGATTAATGAAGCACAGTGCCTAATAATTACTAGTATGTTTGGAAGGACAGAGAAGACTTCCAAACTGCGTGTGGCTGTTGACTAGGCCACTGCCCTTCTCAAGAAACTGTGCAAAAAAATTCTCACGTTACTTCAGATAACTTGACCTGAATTTTTTCTCCAAGAAGTAATGGTGGTTATGCCTTGCGGTCAGAGGGATACCACAGACTGTGAATGTAGCCAGTCTGCTGTGCAAGAGGCTAAATTTAAGAGGTCTTGGCATTAAATATATATAATATTGGGGAACAGAGATCTGCTTCTGGCTGCCTATGTGTAGATATGATCTTGGATTTTTGCACCCATCTATTTGACATTACTGTTATGATATGTAATAAAACATGACTGACAAAGACTGGGAAACATGAAATGATGGAACTAATAATATGTTTCTAGAAAGTTATATGGATGCTTCTAAACAACAACCAAGAAAAGAAAGATGTGGTTTAGTATGTCCAAACGTGTGGTCACACACTGAATAAATGGAAGATAAGAAATTATATTCCAGGGCTATGTGACTGGGGGGAAAAAAGCCCCAGTTATCAGAGGGTTCATCAGCTGTATGTAAGCTCCCATTAAGACACTTGAACTGAAAGAACCAGTGAGAATATTGCATATACAAGCAGGACAATACTGAGTTGGTGTTGAGACTGCACTTTACATTCAGCAGTGGTTGAGTAGCTAGTACAGTGCAGTCTCTTTCTGGTGTCCACATTTCAGAGGATAGATGATCAAAGTGACCACTTCTTGCTTTATAAAACAAGACATTCTAAAATACTGTGAAAGAAAAAAGATCTTAGTAATATTCTGTAGGTGAAATCACTGTGGCACCTGGTTGTTAGAAAATTAGAAATGGGTGGAAATAGCTGGATTTTGTGTGCAATCTCTGTTGTGAATGGTATAGCTAAATTAGACACATTAGAAGGGTTTCTATTGCTATGTGTATTTTATTCCTGAATAGCAAATTACTTTTGAGTCATATATCTAAATTAATCTGTTATATATTTCCCCTCCTACGTGGTCAGAATATTTTTTCCCAAATCATTGGCCAAGTAGGTGCTTTCTAAGACAGCTTCTCACTACTTTGTCATCTAAGATAGACCCATGTAAGGCCAGGGTGGATTTATTGTACTGTAGGGTATGGAAGAGGTGAATTAATAGACATTCCACACCATTAATTTCTATGGGGAGAGTCCAAAAAGTATTCACAAGGTTGTCTAAATTAGAGCCCTTTCCATTAAACTCACTTGAATCTTTTTTACTTGCTTTCATTCTGCTGATGTATAAAGGACTGTAAACTAGTGCAATCATTATGCCATGAGGCAAGAAGAGATGTAAATTAAAGTAAGCTGAGAACCTATTTGACCTGGGTCCTTGATGTGCAAACTCATGCAAATCAGATTTCTCCTGTCCACTTTAAAGGAAATTCACAACTGTGTACCTGTACAAAAAAGTGTTCATATAAAAAACCCCTCAGTTTGTTGGCACAAGGCTTAAACTGGCAAAACTTTCCAACATATCACATATAAGTAATTTCATAGGTTCATACTTTCTAAGGCCAGAAAAGATCATCTTAATCATCTTGCCATGAGGCTCTTTGAGTTAATTTGTGATTCAGCTGTAATACATATAACTGAAGAAATAAAGTGACAGATATTTTTTATGATTTTCAGCCCCTTGTACACTTTCACAATGAAAATGCAAAGTCCAGAATTAAACTCTTTGTCAATACATCTTTCTTGCCTTAGCTAGCTTTCCTGAATTTGCAAGTGTCTGTAAACAATGTGCTGAAAAGTACATAACTGGAACATAGATTTTAAGAGAAAAATATAAAATTATATTTTAAAATTTCCACTGAGAAAAGAAAGCATCAAACATAAAGCCTTGGAAAAATTAATAATTAAACCAGTACTGATTTCCACAGCACCAGCAGAACCTAAGGACAAGTCAGTAAGATTAGATGTAAGAGAATTTCATAGAATCACAGAATCATAGAATGGTTTGGGTTGGAAGGGACCTTAGAGATCATCTAGTTCCAACCCCCTGCCATGGGCAGGGACACCTTCCACTACACCAGGGTGCTTAAAGCCCTGTCCAACCTGGCCTTGAACTCTTCCAGGGAGGGGGCATCCACAACTTCTCTGAGCAACGTGTTCCAGTGTCTCACCACCCTCACAGTAAAGAATTTCTTCCAAACATCTAATCTAAATCTACCCTCTTTCAGTTTAAAACTGTTACCCCTTGTCCTATCGCTACACTCCCTTATAAAGAGTCCCTCTCCATCTTTCCTATAGCCCCCTTTAAGCACTGGAAGGCCACAACAAGGTCTCCCCGGAGTCTTCTCTTCTCTAGGCTGAACAACCCCAACTCTCTCAGCCTGTCCTCATAGGAGAGAATTGGATGCCTTTTTAAAGCTTGACCTATAATTATCAAATACAGCCTCTTGAATTTCTCCAGTGAAAGATGGAAAACAGCTATTCTATGCTGGAGGATTTTTTCATTTTTTTCAGTTCATGGCCAAAACAATTCTGGGATGAATAAAAGGAAGAAAGTTAGCTCAACAGTAAAAGGGTATATTTTGCATTTTACTGTTCTTTTGTATTTGTATGGGTATGAATATTACCCACTGGCTACATGTATGATTCTGTTTAGTCAGAGCATAATTCATTAAATTAATTCTTTTGCCAGAATTACAAGTATTCTGGGAACTCTGTTTCTTTAAACACAGAGAAAAGGCTGAAGAGCTGGAATTGTCTCCAGCCAGAGCAGTCAGCACTGAAAAGCATGACCTATAGTCCAGACGTTGGAGTGAAGGATTTTATGTTTGTTTGTTGCCAAGGTGGCCTATTCTGATGCTACATCTTGACAGCAATTGTTTAAGATGGACAAGGGGCACAGAGCATCTGTTGTTTATAAAACACAGTAACTGCAATAGAGAATGACTTTGGGGACAGCATGAGAAGCAGAGTAATATCCCCTCACCACAGAGATAGTGGAAGATGGGACCTTGCTTCAGAATAGGTATTCAGCAGGATAATACTGAAGATACTTAGGGAAAACAGTCCAGAATATGGCTATGAATCAGGCAGAACACAAACCCAAAACAAATGCAATACCGTGCTGCTAACAGGGAAACAGATCTGCAGTGTTTTGTGAATATGTTATGAAAAAGATGTGTTCTTGAGAAAGATCACACTTTTTCTCATTGTAGCTACCACAGGGTATGGCTAGATATATGATAAGAAAAAAAGAGACGGTCTATCAGGTCGAACTATTTGTTTGGATTTCCCACTTGATTAGTGTAGGTGCTGATGGTTGTAATTTGAGTAACTCTCAAATGAACAAAAGGTTTAGTAAAACAGGGGTAAATACAGCATACTGCAGACTTGACTTTCTGGCTTGATCTCAGACCTGCCTCATCGCTGTAGACTTGCCCAGAAATTGCTGGGATGTCTTGCACTTCTTGCTGTCTCCAGACCTGGTCCTGACCCTGGCTTGCTGATGACTTCCCAGCTTGACCTTGGATATTCCCCATCCTTACAGACTTGTCTGGGGATCTGGACACTTGGCTGATCCTGGTTTCACCGCCAAACGTGTTCTGCTGGTCTAAAAACAGGCATTTTCAATTTTGCAGAGTAGGGGTATGATAAGAACAGAAAGATGTTGAAAATTCTGCTGCAGTGATGACCTGCCTGAAAATCTCTCAAGAAAAGATATTGAAGTGACAAGGATAAAATAAAAGGTATGAAAAGAAAGGGGGAACCGAATCACAGCAACTTAAAGGTTGTGAATATAGCTACAAAAAGGAAACTGAGCAACAGTTAGAGCTTTTGTCAGTGCATCAGGTGGCAGCAGCAGTAGCCGCCATCTGTCTGTACAATGGCTTTGAATGACCTGTCTCAACGCCTCGCCTTTTTACTAAACTTGTGTCCATCAGTTAGAGATATCCATATATAACTTTACAGTGAATTTGGCATTTTGGGTAAAGTAAACTTTGGATCCTTTTTACAGATGATATTAAAGAAAAATAATGTCACAGGCATGAGAGTTACAAAAAGGGGTGTCATGCATTCCTTTATGGTCAAGCACAGTAGTAACAGCTGGAGGAATTCAACCTTGTGTATGCTTGAATGAGTCCATGCACAATACAAATGAGTGATCAATGGGTTCAGCAGGCTGCAAAAGAGTAATAGGATTAGAAAGCAGTAGGTACTAGTAAACACTGTAGCATCTCAATAGTCTTTTATGGAAAGCCTCATTAGCAACATGAAATTTTGCAAGGAGCACAGAACAGGTAAACGGCTTTAATATCTGTTTTGATCATTTCTGCTGCACTAGCTTTTAGAGAAAAAAATATGCAACATGTAAGAAAGCACTTTGAAATAAGAGGGGAGAGAGCTTACGAGAGCTCTGCCAAAGGGCTGTCACATTTGCTAGTAAAAAAAAGGCCAGATTACACTTCTAAAACTACTGTTCCAAGGACTCCTGGCCAAGGGGTGAGGCTAACCTCTGTGCTACTATAGATAGCTTTTCACAGGTGAGGCTGCTCAGTGTATATCTGAGTGCTTTAGAGAGAGAGGGAAAATATAGAGACACCAGAACTTATCCCAAAACCTTAAAGACTACCCAGAAGAACCAGGTTTAAGAAAGAAATTAATATCAGACCTGTTTCTTTTAATATTGGCATAATTTTTCTTTAGGGTGCTTTTTTGAGGAGTGGGGAAAAATTGGGGTCATCTTTTCTGTTGATTTGGTTTCCCATTCTAGGACACTACCTTAATAAACACTATAGCTATTAAATGTCTCCTAGTTGTACTCACACTATTTGGAGACATTCTAGTGAAAACTTGCTATTAGAAATATGTTTAGTGCTCACATAGCAAATATTTGAGAGAGTAAATTATGAATTTTTAATCTAAGACATTTCCACTAGATACCTGACTTCATTTGCATTTATCCATTCATTGAACAAAACATATATGTCAAGAAAAGTAATATTTCATTTGAATAAACAGTTCAAATGAACAATTTAAAATCCACGTTACTGAGAGAAAATATGTGATGAATAGTCACAGGTAATGAATATAGTTGAGAAAGTATTAAGCTACTTGCGGGCACTTGACACATGGAAAAGAGGATAAATGTTATTAAATTATTCACTCTGAATCATTTGCTCTTCCACACTCCCCCAAGTCACTCTTATTTTGATGTGATCATATGGTGCCAACAGAGGGTACAGTGCCAGAGGAGTGTGTCATCCTTAAAAAGAAGGAGTTTTAATATTATTATCTCATTTTAGTGATAAGCACTGAAGTAGCAGGGATGTCTACTGACAAACAGAAATTTTGTATTGCTCAGGGCACTGTCAGTAAGAAGAAGCTATCTCAATTTAGCACTAATATGTAGAGACGGTACTTCATAAAAAAAGAGAAAAAAATTTTTTAATTGTGAAGGTCATCTCTTACCTAAATGCTTAAAGGATGGAAGGAGAAAGAAGGTTTGAATATGTGGCAGCAAGGCAAGGAGAAAAAATACAGTTCCTATCTCATAAAATTTTACAAGGTAAAAAAAAAAAAGAAAAGAAATCCAGAAAGTTCTTGTACATTGGTATAAAACATTCTAAGTTATAGTAATCACTATTTCCTTGCATTCCTGTTCCCCTCTAAAGCTTGGTACCTGCTCTGGCAGGGTTAAACTTTGCCTCATATCATCATAGAAAAGAAACCACTTAGTATTAAGACTGAATTCAAAACAAAAGGGTATATGTTGAAAGGATAGTTAGCTATTACCTGTCCCAGGTACATATTCTCTTAGCTTGAATATGTTTCCTCACTGCCTGCTGAGAGTACATATCTGGTGTTAATCAGTTTCAGTTCCAAGTTCCCTCCAGTGTGCAGGTCCCCTGCCGCTCCAGATTGCATGAATGGTAATTCGTGCTGAAGCTCACAATGCATCAAGCAGCTAACCCCCACACATATCCAGAAAATTTTTTTAAAATGTGTGGTAGACAAGAGTGAAGCAGGTTTGTTTCTTCACTTCAAATTATCCCGACTTCATACATGCCTTAAGTACACACCCCTGCGAATGCAATACATGGCCTCACTTTCACGCTGTAAAAAGATCACTTTGGTGAGCCCTCGCATTCTTCACTTTGTCCTGGGAAGAAAGGAAAGAAAAAAAAAAGATCATTACACCTTGCCTACATGAGTCTCAGAAAAGATCCAGCACTGGTCCCTATGTATTGTGGATGTAGCCAGTCTGCTCTAGCAAGCTAGTGCTCAGCAGTGTAGAGCAAGTTCCCTACCTCTTGATCTGTAGGCAGGGACCACTCCCTGGGGTGGGTGCATTTAGCAGTGTAGATATAACCTCTGGCATCCTTTCAGGGCACAGGTCTGTCTCTCTGTTTGTTACTGCTTCTCATAAGCAGGATACAACATTGCTTGGTGCCATTGCTCCTGCTCAGCCTCTACTCTCTACTGTCATTTAAACACCTTTTCCCACAAAACCATAACAGTACATTCTGGGTTTACAGTCAGCCTTCAGAGACACATATAAATGTGTCATGCTCTACTAATGGAAGACAAGATCACATAAACCAATAAATACCTGCACACGCTCTCTCTCTCAGTTTTATCATGACTGGTGAGCATCTTTAGGTTTTGTGAAAAAGATTGTAAAAGAGCCCAAGACCCCTCTTTGTGTTTCTTCTGGCATACAATATTTCCTCCAGGCCATGAAATACCCTTGCATTTCTGCAGCTTTCTCCTTTCAGTCTCTCTCACTCGTCATACAAGACTATGTATGAACTGACTAACCCTGGAGAGATTCTTATGTACATAATGCAGAGGCCTGGGTGCATGCTCTAGTATTACTAATGCATCAGTTGTTGTGGATGAGAGTTAAGTTGATGGTTAGAGAAGGCTCCTGTGTTCTTCATCAGGTCCCCTCCTATGGGTAACTGGTGGACAAGGACTGTAAGGTTTATTATGGAGTGCACCCGTCCTGGAGAGAAGTGACTCAGGAAAACTTTGTATTATAATTGTCAACTGACTTTTTCAGATAATTCTTAGACAAGTTACCAAAGCTTTTAAAGGGTAATCTGTTACCAAGTAATGCTATCTTTCACACTCAGACTTAAAAGAAAAATATTCTGGGTTGCATGCATCTCTTTGTTGATCATTATCCCATTTAAGTCATCAAAGTTTAATGACTCTTGTTGTCTGCTCTATGATAAAAGCAAGAATTTCTCATAACATCACCTGTGGGATTTAGCTCAATGCTGAGCTGAAAGTCAGCAGAAAACACACACAAGGACCAGGTTCAAAGTGATGTTTGCAGCCTGACAGTACTACACTATGTACTAGCACTGAATATGAAACATAGCCCATAAACTGTAAATAGACTGACTTCTTAACATCTTCATATATTCACTGGTAAAGTTATTTAATATGCATGTAATGCTTTATATTGGAGCAAATATGCTTTTATTTTGAAAATCAGCTGTATAAAATTAACATTTAAAACTCAGGAATGGGTCACTCCTGCACATTTTAAATTCTCTGAACACTTGTAGATGGCTTTTTTCTTTATGATTCTTGTTTAAAAATCTGTAACTAGCTATTATCTTCTAATATTTGAAGTTTGGGGTTCAATCTGTCACTTGTTGAAGTAGGCGAGTATGTCTAGGGTAACAACAGGCATCTCATTAAGGAGATTAAATGAAAAATTAGAAATAACCTTTAAAGCAAGAAAGACAAGTTTAACATCTTTCTTTCCCTCTGCTCCCCATGGCTGTATTTCATACTAATTTCCTGAAGGTACCAGTCAGTATTTCAAGAGAAGTGCCTTGACAGAGGGAAAGGTACCATGTATTAGCTAGCCTTTGTATTCTTGCTGTGGCACTTCCTTTTCACCCACTCTCTGCTATATATGTCTCAATTATCATTTCTGAGACTAAACTGTATCAGGAGGAGGCAAACTAGAAAAAAACTTTCATTTGTAATTTCTATAAGACATAATGTCTTCTGAAAACTGTAAGTGGAAGTGTGTGCTACTGAGAAGGTTTGCCCTGTATTTAAAGAGTATGACAAGTGTCCTCTCAGGAACTTAGTCTGACAATCACTGGAATAAATGGGAATGCTATTTTTTATTTAACCAAGTGCATGTTCAGACTTCAGCAATGAAATGTAGAGCAGCATGGTTCTGTGTCTGATTGTAAAAATGCTTTTTAATCAACACTGATAGCCAGCTATCTCTTCATCCTTCTTCAGGCATGGAATTTCACATTCCTCAGTATCAGTGCCAGATTCTCTCCTCAGATTCAGCTCTAGTTCAAGCACTTCATGAAAGCTTCAACCCTTTGAATTTACAGTTTTTTTAAGAAGCATGGTGCAGGTGCAATGGCAGGCCTGAAAACTTGGACAAAGCTATTTTCTGGGTATTAGAGATGAAATGTATAACCTTTAGAACTGATCTTACATGCTACCATCTGGAGGTCAAATGGTAGGGTCATAGGATGGAAAAAGACCTGGAAATAATCCAGTTCAAACCCTATGAATTGTAGGTAAATGTTCCGTACAGGGTCTACAGAACATCTACTTTATACGACCTTGTATATCACAGACCATATAACACTTTCTAGCATTCTGTTACGAAGTGAAGATTTATGCTAAAAGATCAAAACTCTCAACCATACAGCACTTCAGAAAGAAAGCAGAATCTCTATCCATGTCCAGGATTCCTGCAGTCAGAGGAAATTTGAGAGGCAGAATTTTCACCATGGGCTTTTACCCACATATAACCCACATGTAGCACTTCTATTACACAAGCTCCTCAGCTTATACTTTTCTTAAAGTGGCTTCTTATTTAGATGCTATACAAGGAAAGTATTTCCTTTGGATAGGGAAAGAAGTCCCCTTCTTAGGAAAAATTGCTTAATGCCTCCCAGATATGAAAGAAAAGTGAAAAATGATAGCTCTTTTGAGGCAGGGCTCATGGCTTAGTGAGCTTATTAGTTCTCTGAATGAAAAGTTGTCTGCCCTATATTTCTTCAGTTTCAGTTAATGTACAGACAAAAAACCCCATAGACTAAAATGGAATGTATTAGGCTGCTCATGCCAAATAGCAAAAGAAGAGGGATTTAATAATCTTTTTAGTGTCTATCAAATATATGTTATTTTAGAACATCCCAGTTTCTCAGGCTATCTTAACAATTCTCCTATCTGATACTCAGTGTGCTTTGATTTGTTTGCAGCAGAGGATTTTAAAGGAAAAGTAGAGATAATTTTCTGTGTCAGCTTAACAAATAAAACCTGTGTACTGTGGATAGCAATCATTAAAAGGATCTGTCATTAAAAATTGATCTGAGATGGGTTCTCTTTGTTAGTCTTTTGATAGGAGATAATAATTAAAATTGTTTGAAGAAAGATGACTGATACCATGGAACAAAACATGCCATATTGATTTAGGAAGCCATTAAAGAACACAGAAGCAATTTTTTTTTTTTCTATTTTTCACACTTGCATGTAGGGCATCCCCTTAACTGAAAATATGATTGCCATTAGCTGATTACCAAGGAAGCTTACATATCACTCACTTGGTGTTTAAAAGACTAAGCTACAAGAGTCAAATGGTTTATTGAATTAGAAGGGTAATTGTAAATAATACTTCAAACCTCTGCACAGAGTTCTTTCATGGTACAAGAAACTTGTAGACTAAATCAGCTGGTTAGTACTGACTGCTCCAATCATCCATTAAGTGTAGACACCTATAACTATATTCTCTAGACCTCAATATTTGTATCTTAACAAGAAAAATAACATCTCAAATTCTTTTAAGGACTCCTTCCATATGATGCATAAAATATCGGTTCTGGTTAGAACACAACTATAAATACTCGGGAGAACAACAAAATTATCTGTGTAAAACTGGATTCATGCATTGGAGCTATTAGATGGTTCACAGCTTTTTCAAACGTTAGAACTCTCATTAAAGTATCCTTGACTTAATTCTGTTTAAAAAAAGGAAAAGTTGCAATTGACACTCTAATGCTGCCTTACTTAATCTTCATGTATAATTTATTCATCATACACTGCCATTGCTAAATCATTTAAGAATAAATTTTCATTGTAAGAGGAACATCACTGTAGTTAGATCATTATGTACTTCCAAGAAAATGTATTACTCTAGAGAGAAGAAAATATTTTTAGCTTTCTTACATTCATTTTTTTCTAGTGATCTCTTTTTATCTCTCTTGTGTTTATCCTTCATCTTTTAAGCTCTCATTCAGAAAAAGCTTGACAATTGCTGAGTTTAAGCATACACTAATAGTTGGTGAGACTGAAAAAATGTGTTTTTAGAACATCATTAATTATTTTGCTAAATAGTGATATTTTCACAAGTTAAGGACTCGGAGAACTCTCTATGCTTGCTCTCCTTGGTGTAAGAGTCACTCATTATACCTTCATTATATCTCTGTGACAGTATAACTGTACTGCAACTGCAACGTAGATTGGCAGACCTGTACTAACTGTTCTCCAGGTAATGTAATTTTAAAAAAAAAGAAAGTCACATGATTAGCAAATCACCTGTTAGGCTCATGTTTATATCTGTGAGTGTGGGTGGCAATACTCTTACTTAATTGAAGTCACCAAGAATGTTGTGTATCTAGTTTAAACTTGACAGTTGGGTGGAATGCAGTTCCCGAAACATTTAATCTAGTGACATTTTAAATATCTTGGTATGCCTTGTGTCGCTTTCAGCAACAGCTCAAAGAGGTCTCCAAAGGGGTCTCTTTTGTCATGTTTTCCAACCCCATCTTGATGTCTCGGGTATCCTAGAGCACTTGAAACAGAGAATCCCTATTTTGAGGCAACTGAATTTCATCTTTGACTCTTCAAAGGAGATTAATTACCTTCTGGAGGTGTTCTCTGTTTTCATGGGATAAATAGAGTTTGGGACAACTACTTTGGACATGGTAACTAAATTTTAGGTGAGTGAAGTTAGGTGAAATAATTTCTTTTCCATGCTTTCCATACTAGCTGGATTAATAATCAGTCTCTGGTCTGTGACATAATTATATGCTCTATGAATAATACTGAAAAGTATATGAAATACAGTACATTAAAACCTGCAGTAAGGTATATAAAATATTAATATGAAGAATAGAGTGTTTAATATTATAATCTTTGATCTGTATGTAAGTTGGAGGGCAATTTTGGTCTTCAACTTGTAATGGCTATGTTTTGTTGTCCAGTTTACAGGCTTATAATATGGCACTTGTCCTAAATCTGTTTCTTAGCCTCCTTGAAGTAAAGTGTGAAAAATAAAAACCTGAGATTTACATTAGAAAGTGTATCAATTACCTGTGATAATAAAGATAAGCCTATGTAATTTATATGTATATGTCTTCTAAGAACCTTACAGAGAATATTTCATAAACTAGGGAAAGGGGACTAGAACAGCATAAAAGTATGATTTCTTTTGTTTGAATTTGTAATATTTTTTCAGTACTTTATGGTACCTATATTTTAACATTATGTTTTTGCAGTTGTGTTTTATTATTTAGTAGGTGATTATGACCTAAAAGTCTAGGACAACATATAATATTTGAACTATACCTGAAAGCTACATGATGGTGAGCAAGAGCAGGAGAAAGCAATAAGTGAGGTATTGGTACTTTACATAAGAATGTTAAAGTTTCTGATTTTTAGGTTTTATTGATCTTCCTTTAGAATTCTAAGGTTTCCTGGCTTTCAAATTTCATATTTCTTGCAGAATGCTCTAATGAAGTTTCTTTTTTTTTCTAAACTAATGGAGAGACATATCTGAAAATTAGTGTCAATGATTTTTAAGGGAATTTGGTTATTTTTAGTAAGAGAAAGCTTAATCTGATATTACTAATTATTCCTAATTATGTCTTTTAAAGTATTCTCAGGCAGGAAGATGATCCGAAGGCCTGCTTTTGCTGAGTACCTCCTAAACAAAAGCTCTGACAGCAGCCCAACTCCTGGGAACCTTTTAAACTGTGGTTCTTCCCTAGCCCTGGTAGTTCTGTCTAGTCCTGTAAAGCTCATAAACTCCTCACTCCTCAGTGAAGACAGGAGGATAAACCACATTTGCCGTTTCTACAACATGCTGTTTTGGGGATATGCTGTTCTGAAATACATTAGGATAATGTAACAAATGCAAATTACCACTGATTTTACAGCCTCTCAAATCTCACAAATGCCTTGTCCAATTACCCTCAAACTTTCTAGGGGGAAAAAAAAAATCATCTTCTTTCAGAACACCACACAAGAGAAATTTCTAATAGAACAGTCTGATGTTAAAATTAGATGGAATGGCCTAATTGAGCTTATAATGGAAGGTACTTACAACCTTAGCCATGGAATGACTACCACGGCTCCATAATACTGTCTATCTCAGAAAATCAGAAAGCTTTAGACAGACTGCCTGACAGAGTATTCAGAAATAGGGGGCAAAAATACTAGCCAAGAACAGGTCTGTGTTTATCACTATGCTGATATTGGCACTTACTGTATATCAAGAAAAAAACTACTATTATGTTGACTAACTAAACATTGCCCACATTTGTGTTGAAAATCTGTGGAAGCCAAGTACTTTGGAGACTGCGTTTACTATAACTAGCTGAGTTATTCTGTGTTTCCAATTATGTAACACATGACAAAATATGATAAGAATCTGTCCTTAATTCACCTATTAAAACTTATTTTTCAGCTTTTGGCTAAAGCACCACCGCTTTTCTTAGCTGGGCCAGCTTCATATTTATCTACACACACACACATTTGTTTTGTAACACATCTGACTGTGGTGGACAAAAACTCTGCTCATGGGAGTAAATAGTTTCTCTCCTACACCTTTATGCCTGAAGTCTGGCCTTGGGAGACCATTTTTATGCAGGTAATCAGGCCTGCATTAATATAATTTAAATTCAGACACCTAACCTAAGTGGCTAAATTACATCCAGAGTGACCATAGGTGATTCAGATCTCCACTGTGTGAGGAGTTGATAGGAACAGTGTTTGGTTAAGTACCTAAGACAAGCTGGGATAAACATTATTCAGTGTGCCTAGTCCTCCCAAGTCAGGTGAGGCATGAATAGGAAGAAAGCAGAGTGTTGAGTCCACTCCTTAATGCAGTGTCCAAGACAGCGCTGTTTTTTAAAGGGAATTGTCGTTTGCTGCTGGATTAGACCAACAGAAATTTACTATCCCGTTGAACAGGCTGAGGAGCATGGATATGTGTCTCAAAGCATGTCTTTCTCACAGTGTCTTTCCGAGTTACTGACCTATGGACACACTCCTCCTTTCTCAGTTTTAAATTGAATCTTTGATAGGTTTCCAGAGCAATTTTTTTTGTTATGTTTTGTTTTCTCTTCCATATTTTTATTCAGGTGGAACTGAGGAAAGATGCAGCCCATGAAAGTTTAGGAACTTCTGGGGTGCGTATGATGGAAGCCATGTGTTTTGCTCTTTAAATATCCACACAGTGGTGACTGTGATGGTCTCTCTGTCATAGCTGAACATTTCTAATGGGTTCAATGTACTGCTTGAACAGTGAACAACTGAATAAAATGAGACTTTCAATTATCTACTCAGTTTTACTGAAGCACTACACTGTTCCTATAACAGAGTAGTACAAAGATTTCATGCTTCTTGGCTTTCATTATTTTTCTGGTTTATATTTAAGTACTTTTTTTTTTTTTTTTTTTTGGTCTAAATCCAGATCAGCTATAGGGAAACAGAGAATGTTTTTCATGGTAATACCAACCAACGGGTCTATTCAACAGTAAGATGAATTGTGCCTTGAAGAGCACCTGTTTCTCTCATTGACTGTAAAGGGTGACATAGGTGTTCACGTAAGGCGTAGATATCTATACTGTAGAGCTATAAAACTGGTTGAGTTGTGATCGCATCCTTACTAAAATTGTTTGCAGCCTATGTCTCTGTACGGTGCAGGCATGGGAGGGGCTGCAGGGGTGGCATCTGTGAGGAGAGGCCGGGGCTGGCCCAGGCCAGACACAGCCGGTTCCAGCCGGCTCCAGCCGGCTCCAACCAACGTACCGCAAGGCACGGCTGAGCCCCTCAGACAAGGTGGGGGCACCTCGGGGAAAGCGTATTCAAGAAAGGGTGAAAAAAGCTGTGTGGCAGCAAGGAGTGAGGGAAAAATATGAAACAGTCTTGCAGACATAAGGTGAGAGAACTGGGAAAGAGTTGCTCCAGATAGGGTAGCCGACACTCCCCGGCAGCCCCTGGAGAAGACCGCACCAGGGCAGGTTTGTCCACACATCAGGAGCAAAGGAGTGAAGTTGAGCCTGGAAAAAGGGGGGAGAGTGAGGGGAAGGTGTTGCTTTAAGTTTTTTTTGTCTCCGTTTCTTACCACCCAGCTCTATTTTAGTTGGCAATAAATTAAATTAATTTTCCCCAAGTCAAGTCTGTTTTGCCTGTGGCAGTAATTGGTAAGGGATCTCCCTGTCTTTATCTTGGCTCATGAGGTTTTTTGTCTTATTTTCTTGCCCTCAATGGCGTCAATACATCAACTTTCTGTCTATAAAATTGCAGATCCTTCTGTTCTCTTTAATACCAAGAGGGATCCTTCCATTAAAAAATACTGTAGATTCCCAGTTAGTGTAAGTCAGTATAGATCTTTATGTCATGGAAATAATTTTTTAGGTAAGTTCTGTCCATAAAGACATCATCTCTGAAGCTGCATCAAATTTCAGGTGGTGATAAAGACAGATGTGTAAAATACATTTTCTCTTAAATATAGCACATGTATTTTTTTACAAGTGGATATCTCTTCTTGTAGGGATACAAAGCACATTTCTATTGCGGTTAATGGAAACAAAAAGAATGAACTGCCTGCTAAAATTTGAGATAATTTTAATCATAACTGGTACTTTAACTTGACAGAAAATAGAAAAAGTTCAGAAATTTTAAGAAGCAGGTTTTATTTATATTGTTTGGATGGAAGTTTTGGAGATTCTTCAGCTGGAAGTACAGCTTTTATTTCTGTTATGCTGATTACATTGTACATCTATCCATGCCACTGCACTCTCAGCGTGGGTCTGTTCTCAGCCTCGTTCTTCTGCTCCTAGGTAATTCATTCCGTCTTTAATTTTGCTGACTCCCATCTCTGAACCCACCAGACTAATTTATCTCTGGATATGGCACTACATGTTTTGTTATGACAAAAAAGAGGAATTACTGATGGTCACAGCTGGTAGATTTCTGTTGGAGGATGATTGAGAGACTAATTCAAATCTAGAAAGCAGCAAATAATGCTTTGAAATGTAAGGAAGACTATGGGCCTGTACTAAATAAACAACAGTACACACATTGCTGATGTCTTTTCCATTCAGAATTTAGCATAAAAGAGTTAAAATTAAGGCCATTCTGTGCAGTGTTTGACAGAGCTTTACTGTATTTTTTGCATATAAAATAGATCTGTGCCTAGAGACATTTTAAGACATCTTTATTTCTCCGTGGTGGTCTCATATATTTTATTTCAGTTATATCCTATACTGCATAGACCCCTGTCCACAAGTGATGCCATTGAGAATGTCAGACCTTGGCTATGTGAATAGGCTGTGTGAAAATGCTATTCTGTTCCTGAGGCTTACAATTTAGAACCACTGAATATTTGTATGGGTTGTAAAAATGTCAAATTCTTGATCATTATTATCATGATTGTGGTGCTTTTCATGAAATATAGTAATTATTGTAAAATCAGTAAGATACATAGCTATATGATATGTTTACATGACTACATGATAATTTAAGCTGCAGCATAGGAAGTATTCACACTCAGGATGTCACTGAATTGTGGATTACTTACAAGCATCCTGAATAAGGAAGGATATAAGAATGAATTTTGTCAGTATCTGTAGAATGCACCATCCACCTTCTCTCTCCTTCAGCAAGGCTTAACTAGAATGACTCATAGAACAGCTCAATAGCCTATTGAGATAATTTACCTACACGCTGACACACTTATGTAAGACATGGGATTGTCAGTAATTTACCTGCCATAGTAATTAGTTTGCTGTATTACCTACAAATACGGCTCATAGTGTATTCACTATAGCTCATTGCCTATTTAACTCTTACACAGTCAGCTATTTTTATCGTCTGACCCCTGAAGTTAGCAATACTGCTGATCTTAAACACCTGTTTTATAACAGATGTCTATTTCTCTCTATCAACCAGACACCTGGTTATAATATTAATAATATATTTTTTAAGTTAGTCCGCCTCTCATTGGCTTAAAATTTGAGACTTTCAGGTTGTAGCAGGATGCAGTGCTTCTTAATGATGTGTTTTTTAAAAAAAAAAATACACAAAAAGACACAATACACTTGATACCAAATCATACTTTAATACTGTGATAATACTTCTATCTTCTTCATTTGTTTTTTACAGACAGTCTTGTAAGTTACTGCTAAAACTCCTGTCTGCACCAGAACCATGCCTTGAAAGTTTCCACTCCCTCCCTCTAAAAGACCACCATCTTTCTTCCTCCAACTCTTGCCACTGCCAAAATATATAGTGTATATCTACCTCCAGACAAAGATGGTAACTGAGCGGTACCTGTGAACCAACATACTGCGAACTGCTGAATGACAGGCAGTAACACCTGAAGGAACCTGTCCAGGAATTTAAACTCTGAACACATACTCTGTTGCCTGCAGTCACTTGTTCTCTGTGTAAGTATATATTTATACACACACATATATATATCAGACCAAGAACAAGTGGACTAAGGAGATCTTATATTTTAAATAATGGGGACAAAACCAATCTCAGAAATTTTAGTATCACAAAGAAAAGTGTCCTTCTACCCCTCTCATATCAGTGAAGAATGTTTGCAATGTCCTAAAGATGACAGTTCAGTTTCCAAAACTTGGACTTCTGTTAGCGCTTCAATTCTTTAATGATTTATACTCAGTATGCATTCAGTCACAGAGAGGAGAAAGAAAACAGCTTTTAGAAAGTCTTGGATACATTACCACAATAATTGTACCGGCAAGGACTCTGGAGCACAGAAAAAATACATGAAACAGAGGAACATTCACTATTCACTCAAGAAGCGCAAAGGGAAAGATCAATGTTTGCTCAATAAGGAAGGTCAAAATACGCAGAAGGTAGAGGGAATTCATTGTCAAGACGGGTGCAGAAAATGGAAATTGTTTTTCTAAGTGCTAGTTGTTCTCTCTAAAAAATCTAGATTCTTCTAGAGATGCATTTTGCAGAATGCTAGTAGTTAATAAACAGATGGCTACATAACAGGTTTCGGCTGGAGAGTACCCATCAAGGGACAGAAGAGTGGAGATATGACCTTGTATTTTGAGGTAGGAGTGGGAAAAAAATGCAGTGTGCATCCATGCTAAGTACCTAGCTGTAAGCCTGCAAAGCCAACTTGATTCACTGAGCTTTGGAGAAGCAGGAGGTGGTCCAAGTAGTTACTTAGTGACTAAACACAGAAGTTACCTTAATATCAACCAAAAAATTCTGGGCTCAAATATAATTTTTGCCATTTTTTTAAACATAAAGCTCTTTGCTTCATTAGTACAGCAAGCTACGTTGTTATATTTCACAGCTGTCCTGAGATTGATAGTAATACTGCAGCAAAGTGAATATAGGTTTGTATTTGGGAAGGTGGATACTTAAATCTCTGTAATTAGGCTTCAATAAGGAAAGTAGTTAGTGGTAGCTGTTTGCAAAAGCGCTGTGCCAAGGGTTGTGCCTTTCTGAACCAAAAGGGTCAGATGCAAAAACTTTTATTACTTTCGAAATGCTAATTAAAGAGTCTGTCAGCATCTTGAAATACTGTTTCAGTAATTATGTCATATTATGAAGACAGCATTCACTAAAAGAATATGAGAAAACATTTTTTAATCAATATAAGTGGTAGCAATATGGACTGGCCACTATCATCCTTATAGAATAATACTGTATGTCATATTAGTGGAAAGTAATTTACTGTATAAGACATGCTTCTTCTGTATTCTAACAACAAAGAGGAAGTTTTATTCTCCACTTACTGTTTCAGATTTGTCTGATGAGAACATAGAAGCACGGCAGTTTAAAATGTAAAGATGGTGACACTTGGTCAGATACAGAAAGAAATAGGGCCTATTTCTCAACAACAATAGTTTTCACACTTTCCAAACCTTTCCCTGGGGAACTTCAAAGAAAATCAGATGTGTACCATAATCAAGTAGAAATTTACAGGATGAAGGCTTAAGTGTTGTCAACTTTCTGAAGGCACACTGAAAAATTTATGACAATTTTTTTCCAATAGTTGCAAGAAAAAAAGCAGAGTTTTGTAGTGATGGTTTAGATATTGATGATTAAAAAAAGGCTGATTTAGGCTATTAAAGCGGAGTGTTTCCCATCTGGAAGAGCTATATCCTATATAACATCTGTTGATTTCACTGTGCAGAACATCACTAAAATACTTACAATTAAGAAAAGCAGTGACTATGTATAAACATAGTTGACCATTACTGGAAGAAACACTCTATAACAGATGTAATTTTGATACCATGTAATTCAACAATGCTTCATGCAATATTAATGGCCCTTCGTAACATATTCTAATTTTAAAATTCATTGCTAAATTATTCAGCAGTCTATAAAACAGATGTATGGCACTGCAGCACCCAAGTTGCTGTATCCATTATAAAATTATATTTTTATAATCTGCATGTAATTTGTCCTTTAAGTCTCATACAGAATCAACGGATGTTTCCAGGTGCTATGACTCACCTTCAGTTTCCTCACTCCCCTGAAAGGTTTCACTTGTGTTCTCTTATTATCTGTTTCAACATTAAATGTCAAGCTTTTATGGTTAGTTTAATTGGTACTGTTGCTCAGAGCTTGATGGGCATGTATTTTAAGAAAATAGAACACAGAGAAAGTGTTTTATTTTTCTTGTAATATCTATTTGCATTTGCTGGAGGTTAGGAGTAACTTCTTTGTCCAAGAATTCTTGGTCTTTCACTCAGAAAAGATATGAACTAGGAACAAACCTTACACTTTTGAAAGACTAATTTGGATTCCTCCTATAGGTGACAACACAGACTTGAATGCTCTTTGCACCTTCATCTCCCATGAATGTTGCAGAAAATGTTCTGGAGGAAATTATATGACCTGGGTTATAAGTCTGTATGACACTTCTGGTAGCAGTAGAGAAGGAGAGGTGATTTTTTCCCTCTGTTGTGTTTGAATTGATGACAGGATGACATGACCAAAAGTTTGGTTCAGCTGTTTGCATTATTACATGGAATAGCAAAAAGTGGAGAGAGAGATTTGTTTAATTATAATAGCTGAAACATAAAAGCTGATGAGGTAAAACAGACAAAGCAGAAGGACAACAGACTGTGCAAAGTAAAACATGGTATACCAGCAAAGAAGGAAAAAGAAAGTCGATTTTAAAATGGTGCATCCACATCACTTACTTTAAAGTCCAAGCTATGCACCCCATCCAATTAATCAAAAAACTGTAGGGAAGTGTACATAAATGGGTCCGAACAGAGTCAGGTTGCAACTTTATTCAGATTGTTCAGTAAACATGTTTTCACATGCATTTTTGGACTAATCTGTTTCAGGGTCTGGGGGGAATGAGATCAGAGACTCCAAATAAGCCTAGTGCAATCACAACAGTGATTCAAATCAATTTACTGTTGATGTACCTGACTTAGGTTTGATCTCCAGATGGACTACTAAATTCAAAATCTTACTGGGCTGGTATCGTGTAGTCTTTAAACGGATCGAGCAGACAGGATAGTCTGCAACGCTTAGCTGTTGTCGGTATCATTAGAGATAGTTTTAGGTTAGATGCTTTGAACCTAGTCTGTTTTAAACTACTGTGAGGGCAGTATAGGGATAATCCTTTTTTACTTGTGTTAGAATGCTTTTATATGACCACATAAACATTTCCATTGTTATTCTTTAGAACAGAAGCAAGACATCTGCAGCATGGTACCTAGCTAGAGCACATTGTGATACACAGATCCTGTGCACTAAGTGTGCCTCAGCAAAGATTTGACCCACTTGGCAGTCTGCACCTACAGTAGAAATATGCCTGATGCAGGATTCATCCTGCATAACATCAGAGAACCATCAACTCTATATCTAAATCTGAATGAATCATCCTGTCTCCCCCTATAGCCATTAGACAGAAATGGGAACCCTCAGGAGGCTTTTTTTCTGATTTATCTTAGATGCCTATCATTGGGTGGGATGAATTCCCTTTTGGAGCTGTTTGCAAAGGAATCTAGGATGACTACCACAGACATAGACTGAAGATGTCGAAGGAAGTTCTATTCCTGTTGCAAACTCCTCTCCACCCCCCCATAATCCATGATCAGTATTATTCAAATATTTAAACTTCCTCTGTGGAGCTTGGCATACTTCTATCATTTAGCCTTTAATTTTGAAATATCTTGAGAAATGTTGCCTTCCTTTTCTAAATTATTATTATTCTTATAGGAACCCTGTGAACCCTGTGAGTGGTATGACATTAGAAATAACAATATCAGAGAACTTAATTGTTTTTCAACCTAGTACATTAGGAGTGAGACAGATTCCTCTGGAAAAGAAAACCTGTCCAAAAGGTTGCAGGGTGAGAACAATATAACATAATAACTGCAGAATCTGCCTTTTTTTTTTTTTTTCCTTGAAAGGCAATGTAGGGAAAATTGCTCAGCTATAGAGTTAACTAGGAGTAATCCCAAATGGCAGGAAGAAGGGCACTTCATAGTCACTAATCAACTGAAACATCATTTAGAAAGAACAGACAGCTGGCCCAGTCCAAACATCAGCAGCCAAGTGGGAGAGTTTGTCATTCTGTAAATGGCAAAATAACAAACACCTGACCTGAAGATAATAGGTTAATTGCTTTAATATTACATTTTGCATTGATGTTTGTTTTAATGTTGTGATGGTTGAAAAGAGGTCATTTTTTCTAAAATGCAGGCCTTCCAGAACTGCAAATGTCTGCCCAGTGGCCTGATGAAAAACATCTCTTAGGTGATAAAATGAGTTGCATGCAAATTACAAGTAGGCTTGATGTGCCCTGAAAACATTCAGCTTGGAGTGACCTGTGATCATAAATTACTGGCATGCTGCATCAGATCCTAGACTTGTAATTTCATCAAGATCAACAAGATGCAATCTTGAAAACTGTTTGCATGATGTGAGGACGAATTGATGCCCTTGTCCTTCCAGACTGTTGGATCTGATGCTCAGGAGTCTGACTACTTTGTGTCTCTAAGTAGCAGTATAAGGCCATTGTAAATAATTAAGTAGAAATTTGTTACCCTTTTGTCAAATGTATTTCTGATGTTAGTCTTCCTTCGTCTCCATTAAGAAATCCCTTGATTAAATTTTAAAGTCTTAAACAATTTGAAGGGCTGAGAGCACAGGACACAAACTACAGTCTGAATGTTTTGCACAGGAAAGTCATATTCTCTCTGGGAGAAAAGAAAATAATGTCACGTATTTAATATGCAATCCCATGATTCTCTTTCAAGACATGATGCTATAGATTTGATTACCAACTCAGTGGCTGGTACTTGTAGGTCACTTATTTTCTCATCTGTTTGCTTTTAGAGATTCAGAATTTCTCTCTCAATATATTTACAAATGTTTCTATATAAATAGAATGTATAGCTGAAAACTTAATCCCATGCAGTTACATCAAGAAGTTGTATATAGAATAGTTCATACAAATGTGGACTCTTCAGAATAAACATTGCTGTTCATAACTTAAAAGCCATAATCCTACCAATATACATATTCTAAGTTTTCTGAAGTGTATAAAAGAGCTTAAGAAAGAAAGACAATATTTTTACAAATAAATGGGAGCTGAAAAATTAATTACACTTATCTTGAGTTCTGCATCTGGATACATGAGTAGTGATCATTCTTTTTATTATATACCTCTTCAAAAATATATATGCATTTATAAAACACACTCATTATCATGCATCTCTTGAAGTAGACATATAATATTTATAGTGACAAAAGCCATTTACTGTGCATTGAAGAAAGAACACAATCTATACTCAATGAAGAAAAAAATGTTATCAGGGAGGAGCATATATTCCCACAGCAGAGAGCTTAATTCTGGAGCAGAGGACATATCATTAATGTTGACCTATTAACGCTAGCAAAAGTATTGCTGTGCAGGCCTAACTGCTCTCACACAAATACATCATTAAGCGTTTTATCTTTATTCTGATTTCCTTAACATCTGTACACTCAGTTACAAATAGCATTCATCTCTTAAAGCTATATATCATTTTTCACCTCACTCCAGTGAAGCAGTAGAAAATAAAATCATCCTAGTACAACATTCAAAAGACAGTCCCATGAGTGCCAGCTCCTCAGTCATACCACATTTCCTAACTAGAATGGTGTGAAAAAATGACAACTCACTGTTACAGTTTTATTTACTCCCCCAGTAATATCTGGACACCTGCTTAGAAGATTATAGTCATTAATGTATATTGCAGGCAGTGCATGCACTCCTTAGACTTTAGATTTGAAATATACGTGTATTAATTATTTGCTTACAGAAAATGATGACTCATCCAGTTTTCACATCAGACAGATGTAATTACATTTCATAGAATCGTAGAATCGTTTGCCTAATTACATGCTTCCATTTCAAATTTTTACAATGTCGGGTTAGATACTTCTCTGTTCGTAAAACAAACTCTTTGTAAAACAAATCTCTCTGCCCCTCCTCTGCCAACATTTCATTATCCCCCAAGCTTGATCCACACTGTCCCTCCAGCTGAGAAATGCATATAGTTTCTTATGAAATAAAGATACGCTGTTTCTACGAAAACCTCAAGAAAACCTATATATGTACCACTAGGTGTGTCTAGATACATCTTCTTCTGAATGAGCTGACTCCACAGACAGCATTTTCAATGTCTGTCAGAGAGCAAGAAAGGCTCAAATACTGAACTTCAAAAACATGTTCAGCAACTGTTAGTGGCTGCAGGCTGTATAAGGAGTACCACAGAGAACATTATAAACTGCAAGCTGAGGAAAGCTATGGGCACGATGGACTACATTATATTGTCCAATGTATGGTAGACATAATAGCAAAGGAACAGAAAAACATCTTGTATATACGGTTAGAGTTGTGGTCCAGCAGCAGATTTTTCTTTTTTTAGTTCCTCCACTGGGAAGACTGCAAATCTTCTGAGTTGCGATTGCCAAAAAAATACTATTATCTTAAATATTACTAACAAATTATATGATACCTGAGGTTCAGTTTCTACTCTGGACACTGCTGATCTAAATTTGGAGATCTCAGTTGAAGTCAGTGATTATTTTTGGCGGAAAAGCACAAGTGAGTCTGTATTATTCAATACTTGTCAACTACACTTAAAAAGTCAAGGGAGAGATGCCTCTTGAACAGGTGATTATATGGTATGCTCTTTGTTTAGAACCTTTAACTCACTTACAGTAATTTATATTGTAATGTTGAATGTACAAATAAACATTTCCCAGAAGAACTTTTAAAATAATCTTTTTGATCCACTTTCATAAAATTTTAATGTACTGATCTTCAAGTTGCTTTGCAATATCAGCACTGGAATAGTCTATAAAGTACCCACAAAAATTATAAGCAGATACCGTAATCCCGGTACAACTCTGTGAATTGTAAGACTAAGTTTGCCTGTTTGTGGCCACGGAAGATCTATACTACTGTCAGATAACTGGGGTGTGGCTGAGCCAAATTCCAAATCAAGTAATTGCTTTCTGCCCCCTAAAGTTCATCTGAGAATTTTAACTGAATAAAGTATTAGTCTTCCTTTTCTGTCCAGACAGCTGTTTTGCTGAGTGGTTTCAAGTATGTCTCAGGATCCTTTTCAGAGGTGGTTGGACCTTGCTCAATTTGATTTGTTTATGTAAGTATTGATCTACCATGGCTAATTATTTCCTATTTAATAGTGCCTCTGATTTTCTTTGAGCCAGGAAAGGAAAGGAAAACCACCAGTATTTGCCAGTTATTACCATGCTATGGTATGTGAACTATTCAAGGACAAGAAGGAAGCCTTGATGTCATAGACACTGATAACTGACAAATTGTGACATACTTGGTAACTAGTCTGCTTCTGTTGCCTAGTTACTCAAATAGAAGTTCTTTTGGGCAGAATGTGTTGTCCAGTTCTCATTTAAAAAAAGAAAAAGAAGGCAATATAAAGCAGCTGTGAGAACATGATTTTTCAGCATATACTCTTGTGGAAATTCCTGGATGGAATATGTATAGTCACAGGAATATATATACACATACACATGGAATATATATAGTCAGAGGCATGTCGCCTGCGACTCTGCCGCCAGTTCTTGGTGATTTCTGTTACCTCCATTGGTTGAACTATTCATTGAGGGTGTTTTACAAGAGGCTCATCCAGCAGCACAACTTCAGCTGATACTGTGCTGTGAAAGCTTTTTCGCTTTCACTCAGTCCTTACTTCAGGGGTAGTTTCTCACACTGTGGTATAGGGATTCTCTGCTTATCAGGCATTCACTCCTATGGCATTTCTTTATATGAGTAGGTAACAGATGCATTTACTTTACCCTTCCTGGCAGGCCACAACACTAGCAAATGCATTATCATAAATCTCTGTATGTATATGTAAATATTATCTTAAAAGCGAGGGGAAGAAAAATTCTACTGAGGAGATTTAGCTCTTTTAGACTTTGAGAAAGGCTTGGTCTCAGTGCCGTCTTACATTGTTTAGATCACTCGGTTGTATATATTTTTTCTATTTATAATCATGCCTTTGTGAAAACCTTGCTGTTTATAATTTTTTTTTTTTTTTTAAAAAAAAGGTTTTTAAATTCTTTACTTGGTTTAATCTCAGAATCATCCTATTAGTTTACATAGCCTAGTTTGGAGTCCTGTTTCTCATCTGAATGGAAGAGCTTTTTTGCCTTTAAAAAGCAAAACCAGAAAAGAATGTTTTGAAAGGTAGAATGAAATAAGATTGTCATGTTATTTGGTAGGTGATTTAACATTTGAGCCTCTGTTATTTGCATATCAAAATGAGACATAAAAGCAGCTTGAAAACAACAACTGCAAAGCAGTAACAAGAAGCTACCTACCAAAACTCATATATAGGACTGGGATAGACTGGTCTATTGTATATATTCATGTCATTCTTGAAAACACAGAGAAAAAAAAATTGTGTATGGAAACATCTGAGATTGCAGATCATTGTAACTGCAATTGCTCATTACTGAATTCTTTCCGCATGGATTTTTCCGCTCTTGAGTTTTAGTTGTTCTAGAGTTTCCTGTGCTCTCCCCCACAACGTTTGGTTTTGTTTTTTGTTGTTTGGTTTTTTTTTTTTTCCCCACTTGTCTTTTTAACTCAGTTGAAAACTGCTTTTCCTTCTCATGGGGGAATAACTGTCCCTTTCTGAATACTGTTTGGAAATGTAGCTCTTTTGACAAATATAAAGGCAACATTAGGCTGTGTATTTTTTTTTAAAACCAAAACAACATATGCAGCTGACTCTAATTTTCTATCATTAAAGAAGAATCAAGTAAGTGGAACAAAGAACTCTGTATACAAATAACAAAATTTCACTTTCACCTAGACATGTAGTCACATGGACCAGCTGGTATAAATTGACATTGCCTTTAATAGAGATATACCAGGTGACACCAGCTGAGCATCTGGCATCTATTTAGAGGATAAAATATAAAATCCGTTTGCTGTTTTGATATACGTGTATACTTTCAATGAAGAAAGGGTTGTTTGAGTTGGAATATCAATCTGCACGTTATTAATTAATAGATTAAAACTAATCTGAGAAGCACTGGTGAATACATACATATTTAGATTTTAACAAGTCTGTGTTTTTGCAGAACTGTGAGTAATTATATGCCTGACTAGGTGAAATGGGATGAAATAAATCAATAATTTATTATGAGAATTTACTCATCGATTTAGGGTGCAAATCATCAGTAATCATATGCACTGTGCCAAAGAGTGAGTTGAGCTGAGGTCATTAAAAAGTCTTATATAAAACTCAACTCCTTAGGATAGTTCGGTCACATGATTGACAATACTTAAGATTCTTATAGCCCTTCATTTATGTCAGCCTTAGTAAGAGATTCTTTTTGCTGTGAAGTCAGAGCACTATTATCCATCCATTTTCTCAGAGATGCACTCCTCTGTTCCATTCTCACACTTGTGGTAGTCTCTCAAACTCTGCTTTTCATTTTTCCTTTGTTAGATTTTGAAGTCTTTTAATTGACAAAAAGAGTAATTGACATTCTTTTAATTCGCAAGTGGTGAGGGTTTGGGGTTATGTCGCTGTCAATGTAAAATTCCCATTTGTGTTTTGTGAATACCCTGTTGTGTTCTACACTTCATTTTGAAGGTAACATTAAGTGCAGCTTAGAGCATTCATTTTAAAGCAGGAGGTTGACACATAGTGAAGAGACTATAGCTGGGAAGCTTTGATAGAGCAATCAAGGGCCATCAATACTTAATGGCTCTACACCAGTGAATCAATGGGCTTGCTACCAGCAGGGCCATTGACTTTGAACAACCCTCTGCCCAGAAGCTGAAAGGGTGCATGTTCATGTCAGAGCTGGAAAATTTGCAGCATAAGCGCAGGGGGTTGAAAGGAGTCGCAGGCTGTTTTGGAAGGGGAAAGTTCTCTGTGCAAACAGGAAGTTTCTTCTTCAGCAGCCAGGTGAGCAGCTTAACAAGGCCAGAGGACTGTTTGTCCCGAAGACACAGCCTAAACCCTGAATCCACTCTGCTGCTAAAGGGACAGGAGGGGTAAATGCTCTCTGGGATGTTTAGTTTTACATAGATTTATGCTTTATATTTTAAATATGACAGTGTATGTGCATGTTAGACAAATTGCATAGCTCAGTTAGTGGTTCTTTCTTTTCCTGTGCATTGTCCCTGAATGTTGCCATTGTGAAACCAGACTACGCTGCAGTATAGACATTTTTGTCAAAAATTTCCGAGTCAAATTTTTGTATACAGCTGTGTCTCAAGGAGGCTGATACACAGGTTTTATAGTGTTAGCAGCAGCACCATATGGTGTTTCATTAGATAAAGAGGATCTAACTTGATTTTGCACTGAAGAAGTTTGTCCAAGAAAGTTTTCTGGAATTTATGATCTGCCATTAACTAGGATTAGAGAATGTAGAAATGTATGGGATCCAGTGATTCAATCCAGACCTGACATAGAGGGAAAGTAGCCTTGACAAATCTGTGTATCCGTAGAGGTATTTTGATTTTGGTTGTTTACCTGAAGGAAAAAAAAAAAAAAAAAAAAAAAGAGATAAAAAAAAAAGTATGGTACGGGGGTTGTGCACAGGTGCATGCATTTTCTTCTGGCTAGCAAAACTCAGTGGTGTGACAGTTGCTTAGGTAACTGAATGTTTTGTTTAAGAGCTGAAGAAATGTGTGGTAAATGGACTTTGAGGATGAAATCCACGACTTTGTGCAAAATGGCTGAGAAATTGGATGTATGCAGGGAGGTAATGGGTAAAAGGTACACTAGATTCACAGACAGAACAATATGCTTGAGAAAAAAAGGTGGATAATGGAATGTGGTCATTAGAATGGGAATGTTTCAGGGGATAGGTGTGTTTTTAACAGTGGTGTTCAAAGGATATATCATAGAGAAGTACAAAGATTTAAATTTTTTTTAAAAGAAGCATTTATAGAATACAGACAAGTCCTACAGCTTGTGGGCACTGATATCACATCAACACATCACAAGCTTTTTATTTAATTGAGTGTGATTTAGGGAAAAGCATTTAGAACACAGTCTGCTCCATCACATCAAATCAATTTAAATTAACAGACCAATGTTTCAGCTGTAAACTGATGCTAAGCTAATCAAGGACAAGATGCTAGAAGTTACTAAGCACCTCCTGTAAGCTTTAAAGAACTTTGATTTCTGTTTACTACAGTTGGAATAGAGGCTCATGATCCACACCTTTCACAAAAAATTGGGGTCTTTGTAGGATTTTTTTCAGGTCATGCAGTTACTCTCACTGTTTGGTCTGGATTTGCTACAACTATAAGTAAATGTTTAACCAGCTCTTAGGTAACAAGCTGAATAGGTGATATCAGGCATGTGATGAAATCAAGTGTGTTCTTAAATGGATAGTGATTTTTGGTGCTATCATCTGAATATTGCAGAAACATTATTTAAAGCATTATTTTTTTTTAAGATTGAGACAATTAAAAATAGCTCCAGCAGAAGCAGTTATTAATGAAATCCTTTTATAATATTTCATTCTCTAATGCTACTTGAATAATTAAACAATAACAACAAGAAAATTCCCCAATGATGAGTTAATCTCATTTTCTTTCTTTCTTTCTTTTTTTTTTCCCTCCAACTAAAATCCAGAGGGACAAGTGGTTTGTTGGGTCAGCTTTAACAAATGGATGTGCAGTCCCTGTTACCAGGGCTACAAATTATGGCCATCTTCTCTCAAAATCATAGAAAGAAGACTACAACAAACATAAATTACCTATAATTTTCTTATTCCAATAATTCAGATTCACATTTCCATTGCTGGGGATGAGTAAAGGAAAGTATGATTCATGTTGCAGTGAAAAGCTATTAAGGTCTAAGATTACTTAGGCTTTGAGTGAAAGGTGCCTCTTACTGTAAATGTGAAAAGCTAAAACAAAATTTTTGAATAGATTAGAAGATGTATTTAAGATCTCTGCACTATTTGGCTGGAAGTGTGTGTCACTGAAATTTTACAGCCCTCACAAATTTCCTAGTTTATTATTAGTACATTGAAAACAATCTCATTTTCAACCAGGTTGTGTCATGTCCCCTCTTCCCCCCAAAAATATATATATGAGCAAAATTGAAATAATTCTTCTCCAGCCCTTCACTGACTTCCCAGTAGCGAGCTAGAAATTACCTTAAACGTAAGTCAAGTTGTTCACAAATGGGGGTCTCTCCTTTGAGGATCTGTATTCATTCATGCTCTAAGAAACAGGCTTTTCTGTCCTTGTGTACCTCGAAGCAGAGGGAAGCACTGTATAAAAGACATACTTTCTGCAGCAGTTATACAGCTCTGCACTTTAGTGAATGATGTGTCTGTAGCTAACACTCTAAGAACCTGTCAGTCTATCCTCACTTTGGTATTTTAGAAAATAGATATCTGTCTTCAGAGCTTCCCTGTATTCACTGCAAGGTATTCGCTGCCATGCTGCATCCCTCCATGCCTTCACGTGTGGGTCATTGATGTGAAGGCTCTTGCGCTTTCTAATGAGGCAATGAAGGCCTATGGCATTTGTACAACATTACTCATTTTGATAGCTTGAATAAAGGGAGATGTACTGAGGCTAGGATTCATGTGACCCAATAGAGTTCATCTTTAAAATCTGCACATCTACATCTGAAATATCAGTGCATTATAGGCAAAGAAATTTACAGTTTGAGTCCTTAGGCAGAAATCACATCACCTTTGGTCATATGAATCACACCCTAAAATTTTTGGTTTTCATTCTGTTGACTACAAAGGGAGTCTGGAGCAGCCAACTCAAACCAGGTATCCAAGTTGTAGGTGACAGAATCAGTTCAGAAGACATCCTAGTGTGTGATGGCACCTGCCACTGAATCTGTGGAAATATACTGGTCTTGGATCAGGCCCAGAATCAAGACTGGTCCTTTCATTATGCTATCTAATAATTCTTAAAAAAATCTGGCTCAAATATTTTAAATTTAATAATCTTAAGTTTAAATGCATTTATGAATATAAAATATTTCATAATGGTATATCACTAGCAATAAAGGAGTAAAAACAATGATTTCAGAGAGGATTGTATGTTAATGTAGATTTTTACACTTTAAGAGTATTTATTGGTATGTACATTAATAAATGCATAAAACAACATCAAAGTAAAAACATCAAATTAATTGAAACACTATTTTGATCTGTAGTGAATGTATTTGGACTCTTGACTGTTAATTTCAAAAGTTTATATTTATATTTAAATTCAGAATTACCTTTTTTATCTTTTGTGAAATATTAGAATATAAGAAAGAAAGAAATCAGCTTCTAAACAGTTCTAAATACCAGTTTCCCTGTAGTATTCTACTGTTTCTTTATCAAACAGTTCAGATTACTTATTTAAAATGCATTTAAGTACTTTTTATTTTTTCTGTTGAAATTAACACCATCAGTTAAACAATAAATGTTAAACTCTGTGACTTTTATTCTCAAGAATGAAGTATTGTTTGGGACACTAATCATTAAACATTATTTAGGACACTAAATAAAAGTTAGATACGTATTTCACTGGTGGTTGTAATTTTGTGCATTTATCATCTATCCCTTCCACATGTTCACAGCAAGCAAGACCAAGAGAGTATTTGTAGCTGCATGTCCTCAGCCTGATTTGAAATTTATGAAACATATATTAATACATTCAGAAGAATCCTAACTGCTTTTCCAGTAAGCCAGGGGGTACACGAAGAGTAAACATGGAGATTTCATTTCATAAATAAGTTCCCACAATTATTTCTTTGCCAAACAGGGGCTTTTAATTAAAGAATTTTCCATCATAAGTAAATTAAAAATAAAAGGTGTCATGAGATCAATCCTTCCAGCTCCCAAATGCCGATGAAGGGAAATGCAATAAGCTAAAGTGTAAGAATTCTGTTTTGCAAGGTGAAATCCAGCTTCATTATAATCAATGAAAAGCTTTGTTATCGATTTCCATACAGCCCAGATTTTTCCTGACACCATTTTCTAAGTACTTGTGTTAATAGGCTCTCACATAGCAGGAGGGATGTGTACTGTCATCAACAGAGTAAGCAAAGCTGCACTTTTGTCACTAAAGAGAGCATAGGTGAGTGGGAAGTAGCCTGAAGTACAGTTAAAGCAGCACAAGGGCACCTACTGAATGCACTAAGATGCAGCAAAATAATGTTTCGATTTTAATTTTCTCCCACTGACAACCACTATTCAACAATGCTTTCTGTGTGCTTTCAAACTCATGAGCAGGAGCAATCACAGGTTATTGCAGCACAGTGACAGGCATGTTCCCAATGAAACTTAGCCTCTCTGAAACCGCTGCTGAAAGCTGCACACCTTGTACTGGCCTCAGCTTTTGAAACACTAAGTTTTGTTCATGTATGTTTTTTGTATCATGTACTATAAAGCAGTATCTTGAACAGCCTTATTGTGGCTTTCTTATTATTTCCTTGCAACCCTGGGTGGAGCACTTTAAAATCTTTTGTTTTCTTTGCTTGCATCACACACTTAGAGAATGAATGTAAGCAGAACTAGCTCCAGCTTCAATTGTGCATAGCCTTCAATTCAAATTACTCCAGCTATGCTCTGTTTTGTTTAAAGCAGCTTATGTTCTCCTCTTTGGGAAATAAAAGGTTTTCTATAATGGGATAAGGGAGAAGACATTGTTAATTACTCATTTTCATTTTCAATAAACTTTGGTTAACCCAGGGCAAGGCCAACTCTTGTTTACAAAAGAAATAGATACTTATTTTTAGCTTCAATTAACCATAGCATAGACACCTTTTAAAAGTCCCATTTTAGGTATGAACAAACTTTTAGACTGTCTTGCAGAGAGGTGGAAAACTTGAGTTAAAAAAAACCCTTCATGTATCTCACCAAAGCCTTCAGGATCAAAGTTTATTTCTAGTTTGGAAAGAATCTCTACAAGTATTTACCTTTAATGGAAGTTTTTGGGTATTCTCAAAATGCTGTCAGGTTTCCGTTCCTAATTTCATCTTTTTTATGGTATAGGAATCACTGTGTTTTGACTCTTTTCCTCTGCTTTGTTTTTCGCTATATTCTGCTGACTGAATTCATGTGGAGGTACTGGTGCGATGTGAGGCATGCCCTAAAGTTCTTCCCTAACTGTCTAGCTGGACCTGATCAAGGCTACTTTGTTCCCTGTATGTGCCTGAGCCTCCTACAGTGTAATCTACAGAATGAGAAAGAGGAGAATGAAGAGCAGAGGAATTTATGAAATGTTGGCCTCCTCTGGGTATGTGCAAGGAGGCATCGGTTCAGAGGGGTTCTCCCAAGTCCCTCACTTTAAGAGCCATTGCTTCAATAAACTAATAAGCTTGATACGCTGGTAGAGAGCTTTGTCAGGGAATGACAGTTCTGTGCCGTATATTAAAAAATGCGTAAAACTTTTTGTTGAAACATCATTTAACTATTATTTTTCTGAACTTTGGTAGCTGAACTGAAATGATTAAGTATCTGAATTAACTGATCTAACTCAGTAACTTCAGAAATCTGCATCCAACTTGGATCTTTGATGTAGACATCGTCTGGTAATCAAATTACACCATCGCTGCTGCATTGCTGTTTTGCTCCTTAGTTTTTTGAGGAGACACAAAATACTTTGATAGTTTTTCTGTTCAGTCAAATGTGATGTATAATCTGTAGGTTGGTGATGGCAAGTCCTAAAATTTGCTAAGTACAAGCAAGTATAGTAACAGTTACATTCCAGCCACAGGGTTATATTCCCAATGATTCCAACCAACTTTAGGAACACTAAACATACAAGAACTATGTTTTCTTCAATCCAGGTTGTTATCTTTGCAAAACATATCCTGAAACATGATACAAAACTATTAGTATTTAAATATTTTAAAAGGTTAGGGAGAAAAATGTCTAAGACAACAGAGAGCTCCATGAACTCCAAGTTACACAAGATAATTTTTTTTCTTTTAATAGAGGTTTGGAGTAACTATTTACAAGTCATCCAATTTCTAGCTTCTTCTTTAATGCTAAAACTGAACTTATTTTATGGGGTAAAAGCCTTACAAATAGGTATATTTTTTAGTTTCAAATAAGTTCTGTTAGAGTTCAAAGATATGTGGAAAGAAAAGTATTATTTTCAAATAAATATCTAATGTATTGAATAACTAATGATCAGCTTTATAGCACTTGTACAGATTTTAAACAATTTAAAAAGTGAAGGGCATCAAAATTATTTCAGAGTATCACTTTAGAGAATGACATTCTGGACTCAATAAGTGCCTGCTAATGTATAAGAACCTTTAAAATCTGTACTTTTCCCCTTCCCCTTTACAGAGTATCTGGGGAAAAAAAAAATGCAGCCTGGAGGTTATGAAACTTTGACTTCTGTCAATAAGGCAGACACTTTTGTCTCCTCAGAGCTTTCTAATGCTGAAAAAATATAAAAGAAAGGCAGAAATCTGAAGCTGATATGGGCAAAATTCCAGAGTGTTCATGAAAACATTGTCCTAATCAATCTTCAAGTGAAACATCAGGCAATTAATACTGAAAGCCTATTTAATTAGGGTGAATCATATAAAAGGAAATGTTGTATACTTCTGTTTACACAATCATCATATTTACCCTTTTGCTAGAACTATTATTCAAAGTTTCTACACATAACTACTAGTGTTGTCTCATTTTCCATAAAGATTATAAATTGTTCTTCTAGTTAATTCTCAGTGACAATATGAGGAAAGTTTGTTAGTAACAGTCTAGATGCAGGACTAATGATAAGTAATCATTATATACAATAAGGAGCATACACAAAACTTGCGTAAATAGCTAATACCTAGGGTGTCCTAATGTGAGAAAATCATCGGAAAAGTTTGTTTAGCACATAATGATACCCCAAGCATTTGTTAACTGAAATCTCAGAGATCCACAGTCTATTTTCTAATGAGAATAAAATGCTAACTGGTAGTTGTTTGTTAGAAAATGAAAAATCTGTACACATTTTATTCAATACATATTTAGTAAGGTGTTTGTTTTGTAAAATACATCCATACATAATATACAGGTTCTTTATAAAAAGACACTTTCTCCAAAGGCTGTGACACTTTACATGGTTTGACTTCGCCAGTGTATGGTTCTTCAGAGCTCGTCAACAACTGACATGGAAGAGTCTGCTGGAGTCATCTAATTTTTAACTGTTCTACCCTTCCTCACATGAAGGTGAGCAAATATTGACTGACGATTTTCATAGTCTGTGGTGACCAGCAGCATGCTTGCTACCTGAGGGGAATATTCATAACATTTTGTACATATGAAATTAAAGCAGTGAGAGATGTATTACTTTAGCTTTGGTTTGTTCGCCAGTATTTTAGATTCTATAAAAAAGCATACCAAAGATTAAAGAAGAGTGTTCAGAAGACATATAAATAAATACAGGGTTTTGCTGCATGTTAACTTTAGCTGTCATTTCAGGGCAAGCAGTGAACAGGCTTGTGGCAGACCCACACAGAATTTGGACTTTGCAGATAGGGACAAGGACTTTTCCTCTGCTGAAGAGCTATATTATCTGCCATAAAGAAAAGCGTTCCAGTGTGAGATATTCTCATTAGCCTGCTTGGCTTAGCAGGTGTGCTGCTGCCAGCTGTGCCAGCTGCAGCTTAGTGGTGGCCCTCAGAGTCAAGCCAAGGTACAGTCAAGGTACAGCACAGCGGCAATCAGGTCTTTTGTGATAGGAACACAGTCTTTCAGATAATCACCCATAAAGTTTACTGTATTTAAACATTTTGAATGTTTTTACTGCTATGCAGCACTAAAAATAGCAAAAAAACAGTGGGAAACAGGGATTCAATAGGAAATTGTAAATAGTCTTAAAATACCAGTAAAATTATGCTGTATAATTAGCAGCAAAGGACAGCATATAGCATCACTAGCTGTCAAAGACATAGAAATTGTACTTCAGAAGTTTTTGTAGTGCCAAGAAAGTGTAGCTGAAGAAATGAAACTGCAGATGATCTAAAATCACATTTGCAAGAAACTGGAAAGTGAATCTTCTTAGTGGCTTATTGCTATATATGTTGTTCCATCAGTCACCTTACATTATTCCTCATGTCAAGGTGTTAGTGTCAAAAATTGGCTTTTACTCATGCATCCTTTCAGTAGGTAAGAAAGCTGATTAACTTATTTAGGAGGTAATTACCTAGATAAGAATTAAGAGTTAGACTGTCCCTGGATCTTTCCCATATGCTCAAAGGGAAAGAAAAAAAATGAACAGCCACTCTAGTTCTCTTGCTTCTGAGCAATGGTTCAGTTCAGGATAAGACCCTTATGGCTTCATGAGCAAAATGTTTTATCAAATTATGCTATTACCAAAAAAAAATGGTTCCATACACTTGATTTACCTTGAAATAGAACAATAAATTAAAACTGAATATCTGTTCCAGTTGTAGTTTGTGTAGATAAATTCTGAGTCATTTGCCTCTTTAAAGGCAAATTTTCTTGATTCTTCTTTTAAAATCAAACATTTCTTCCACAATGTGCAATCTGAATATCAACGTGCATCTTCCATGACCATATTCTTAAAACAACAGATATGAGGTTTCTGCAGGTAGAAGCAGTGCCTAAAGCTGTGCTATTTTGCACATAGAATCCAAGATTCACTGGGTAAGAAAGAGAAGGGCAAGTATAAGATTGTTTCAGTCTGTTATGTATGTTAAAATACAGAAACAGCCCTGTGAATGGGAAATAGAACTCTTTTCTTCTAGGTGAATCCCTAAGTACCAGACTATACAGTTTTCTCAGGTATATGTTTTATGTTTTCTCAAACACAAAATACCACTATGTTATCAACATGTGGTTGATAATGCATCAATTTTTCAGCTATTGCTGAGCAGTACTTGCACAGCATCAAGGCCTTTTCTGTTCCTCCTTCTGTCCCCACAGCACGTAGAATAGGGATGGGCAAGAGGGTGGGAGGGGACATAGCTGGGACAGCTGACGTGAACGGACCAAAAGAATATTCCATACCATATGACATGCTCAGCAATAAAATTGGGTCATAGACTTTGCAAAGTAGCCATTAGAGTCTCCTCTCCTCTCCTCTCCTCTCCTCTCCTCTCCTCTCCTCTCCTCTCCTCTCCTCTCCTCTCCTCTCCTCTCCTCTCCTCTCCTCTCCTCTCCTCTCCTCTCCTCTCCTCTCCTCACCTCTCCTCTTTCCTTTTTTCCCCTCTTTTTTCCCCCCCTTTTGTTTTATTTTTCACCCCTTTTTCTTCCCCCCCCCCTTATTAAACTGGCTTTATTCTGGACCCATGAGTTTTTCTCACTTTTCTCATACTGGTTCTCTACCCTATTCCACTGAGGGGGGATTGAGTGAATGACTGTGTGGGGGCTTTGTTGCTGGTGAGGGTCAACCCACCACATTTACTTACTGGTTTCAATTATGTTGTCTGCCAAGCACGGTATAAATGGGAAATGCAAAGTAGTAAGTCTTAGTGGGCCATTTCCCAAGGAATTGGATACTGGCATATCTAAGGCTTATGTTTCTGAATCAGCTGAATTTCTGCATTTTCTGTGAGATAAGAAACTCAGATAGAAACTCAAAAGATACAGAAGATGCTGGAGGGCTGCAGGTTGTGAAGTTCAGCTGTACTGGGGATTTCTCAGTAGACAGGGATTTTTGAGAACTGGTGCACTGATGACTAGATGAAATCAGTGCTCTTGGTGTCTAAATCCAGAGGGAAAAAAAGGTACTCGTTGCACAATGGCTACAATGAGAGACAACCATATACAGAAGTTATATTGATTTCCTTAGGCAAGATCGTAGCTCCTATGGAACTTATTAAGATGTGTCTTGTTTATTTTGTCTCTGCTCATTCTGTATTGAATAATCAGAGTAAAGAATCAAACTGACTTCAATAACACTTGGATCAGGTCCTGAAAGACTGAATAAGAAAGTTCCTTTTACTGAAATTACACAATGAATCCTTCTTCCTGAATTCATTAGCTATTCTTTACACCACACCTGCTTCTCTAACAAAGATTGTCCTTGGTACATGGTTGAAACAAAGGGAAAACAACAAACAAACATCTTCATTCTTGGCATTGAAAGATGCTATTTTGTAAAGGTAAAAATAGCACAGAAGAGGACCGTACTGCCTTTCTTACTGCTTATATTTATGTTTTCAGAAATACATAAATAAAATGTTCAGTTTACTGGAATCTTAATGCAATATAATCCACATTTTATACAAAATGTAATATTTACTCAGACATATTGTTGTCAAATAGAAACTAAACATTGATTTTTTTTCTCCCCTTAAATCTTATTGCCAAAATTGTATGGATAGAGCTTTATGTTATCTTCTGTCTTTGCTAACACTCTCATCAGGGAAGCATAGTGAAGAAGCAACCAATTAAAACAATGCCTGTTCAACCTTCATCATGGTCTCTTCCCTTTTCTTGCAGTGAGATAGTCATCTGTATTTAATTCTCCCATGAGAGAATAAAGGCTGCAATGGATAGTACCATTGCAATCTGTCTCACATATTGCTTTCTCCAGCAGAAACTGGTGTAAATATAAATGGTTAATTTAGTTTTCAAGGATATAAAATGAATTTTGAGGTCAGGCTCAATTATTAGGACACGAGTTTTCGATGTGAAACATCCACGTGCCACTGTGCTTTTTTATGTAATTACAGGTATGCTGAGCAGGCCAAATCCCAAGAAACACTCAGGTATGTAACTGCCATTAAAATCAATAGAAATCATGTGCCTAGAGGTTATCAATGATCTAGGTCTCAGTCTCTGTAGCTTAGATATTACTTATGCTCAGTGAGTCAGTTCTGCATTTGAGGTAGAATGGCTGAGAGAACATTTCTTTACCATGCAGAGACACTGCTAAGTACCTTGCACTCATTAATAGTTTTGATTCAACTTACTGTTCACTGTTGGGTAGGTAGACAACAGACACCATACTAAATTAACTGCTTTACCAAGAAATATGTTAAATAATTAAGACACTTCACATAAAATGTACAATGCTTTTTAACACAGCACTAACGATTATGCATTTTTAGCAGAAGGAGAAACAGTATGAGGCATAATCTGTTATAAAGCACAAGAAATTTTTTTTTCATCATCTTGTCAAGATTGATGGTTAAACTTTTTAAGATAAAAGTCTAAACATTGTTGAGGAATTCCTTATTTCTTTGGGCCTCTTAGGACCCCGTTAAAATAGTTATCAATCAGAATGGTATCAATTATGGACAATGTCTGCCTGAGAACAATCTAGGTCTTGTAAGACAAGTTGAACTTATCCCTGGTATGCACTCTCTTCATCACTACCTGGAGCTGCTTAAGCCTTTTTACCCTTGGAGATATCTAAATTCACTTTTCCAACTTCAAAGGTGCAAAAGTTCATGAGAACATTGGATCTTTCTGCCTTCATTATAAATACCACAGAGACTTCTGAAAACCTCTGCCAAAGATTTGAAGTATTCCTTATTTCATTAGAAAGTTATCTATATTACTAGACACTAAAGCTACAACATACTGCTCATATACTTTTTTGTGTTTGTAGTCAACCCAATGAATATCACACATTGTGAAAGGCTCAGAGTGCTTTCAAGTCCACTGGGAGCCATATGTAGTGATTGATATTTACTGAACTATGAGGGTTCTTAACAAATATTTTGCTGCATGCATAACTGGCTAGGCTGTGCTCAGTCCTTCCCCAAGCCAAAGGTTTGCAACCTTTTCTAGTTCTAACTGTGATGGCAAAAAAAGGGCCACTCTCTACCTCTTGTTGGAAATTACTATCACATCCCCAGTTCTTCCAGTTAACTATTTTTTTCATGACTAATACAATTGGCCCCCCAAAAAAATTATTCTAGGCAACTTAAAACATCAGAACCCATTTTATTTGCTGAGTAAAAAAATTAATAAAAGTTAGTAGGCACAGAGACCAAACTCCCCTCATATATGTGTTGAATACTCATATAAGTGGCTATGATTTGTTTCTGCATTTCATCTTCTGAATTCTGTATTAGTTCTGAACAGTGGTCTATCCCAGGTTCTGGATACTAACCAGAAGCAGGCTGGAATTTCTATTTTAACCCTGAAGTGTGGTGCCTAACAACTGGAGAGGTTTGCATGATCAGATATACACTCTGCTATTTAGCTTTTCTCATTCTCTGGCTCCACCATACTCATGAAAGAGATCATTTGGATTGCCTTTATAACTCTAATACTTCCTTGGAGACATCTCCCTTCTGCAAGGAACTTGATTCTGGAATATATGTGTTTAAAATATAAGCTTTACAGTACCAAATATGAAAATCAATTATTTGTTTTATGTGGCTCGATGCATCTTTAGCCCAACAACATCCTTTTTTTCCTAGTTTGTAAAAGCTTTTCTTATTTTTATGTTCCCCATACATTTTTCTCATATATACATTTGGTGATAACAAGCACACCACTGAAGTTTGGAATTTTACATTTTGCCTTTCATTACTTGTATTTTAGTGTTAATTCTGTGTCTGTTGTAACAGTAGTCTGTGCACCTTTGTCTCATTTTAAATAAGTAAATGTTATGGCTGCTTTAGTGTGATAGTTTAATTACATTCAATTTTCCACTGCTTCACCAAATAATTAATCTGTTCTAGAGCTGCTGCAGTTGTCCTTTTATCTTCATAGTGCTCACTGTAGCTGTCTGCAAATGGATCCAATTGACAGCTTTTTAAAAAATTTTTTAATACACATTGTCTTAACCTGTACTCATTTTGAGGTGAGAAGGAGGGAATCAAAAGACCCAGGAACTTGAGATAAGGGTAAGGAGGGATGATCTCATCCTTTAAGGCACAGACAAAAGACAGACTCATTAGGGGAAGAAAGAAAATAACATAAATTTAATACAGACACTAACAACACCACTTAACAGACAGAGTAGGACTGTGAGAAGCATTACAACGTCTTGAAAACACCTTCCTCAACCCCTCCCTTCCTCCCTGGCTCAGATTTGCTCCTGATATCTCTACCTCCCCTCTGCAGCTGTGCAGGAGTCAGGGAATGGAGGGTGCAGTCAGTCCTGCAGCTTCTTCCACCTCGGGGGTGGGGAACACAACTTCTGGCATTCCTCCCCTGCTCCAGGGCAGTCCCCCTCTCACAGGAGACAGTTCTCCACAAACTCTCTGACTTGAGTCACTCCCATGGGCTTGTGGGTCACCCCCGCATGTTGCAGTCCTTCCAGAGCTGAACTACAACAGAGGGGCCTTCTTCCCATTGGGTCCCAGTCTTCTTCAGGTGCGGTCACCTGGGTCAGTGTGGGGCCCCCATGGGCTGCAAATTGGTATCTGCTCAACCATAGACCTCCATGGGTGGAAGAGGGGACAGCCCTGCAGTTTCACCACAGGATACAGGGGAGTCTCTGCTCTGGTGCTCTGGTCCCCCTCTTCCTCCTCCTTTCTTCCACTTACCTCAGTGTTTGTACAGATGTTGTCCTCACAACTTCTCCTCACAACTCCAACTCTTCCTCCCAGGTTCCCCTTCATAAATATGTTATTGCAGAGGCACAGCTAATTGGCCTGTCCTTGGTGCAAAGGCGGGTCTGACTTGGGGCAGGGGGACCTCTGAGAAGCTTCTCACAGGGGCCCACCACTGTAGCGTCCTCCCCTGCTACCAAAAAACCCCTGCCACACACTCAAACCAGGACAGCTTATCAGAGATAAATAGCTTTACCATCTCTTAAGAGTTATGACATTCAAAAATAGTTACACTTTTTTTTTTTTTTTAATTTCATGCTTAATTATAAGCAGAATGCCAGAGTTCTAAAATTTCTTGCTTATTAAAGTAGCCTTTGTCTGATTTGCTGGGAAAAAAATGTAATGGGACCTGTGATCATATGACATAAGGTTTCTTTCTTTGTGTTCTTCTGCAGTGGTGCTTGTTGCTCAGAGACTCTGGGTGAAGTACTGATTCACCTGGGCATATTCTGCATTTTCAGGAATTTTTCAGCAGAGATACAGTTTTTAGCCACTCATTCCCCTACGTCAGGCTACTTTGAAGTTGATAATTTATTGGGAACTTTCATCTCTTCAATTTTTACCCCCTCCAGCCAAAAATATTTAAAGGAACAGTTTCCAATGCTACAAAAGTGATAAGTAGCTCTTAGAATTGATAATCTAGATTTATCCAAGACAGGGAATTATGGGAAAGAAACTCCAAGTTTAACATATTCACTGAAACACAGACTTCTTTGGGGACAGACTTCTTAGTAGGCCCTGTAGCGATAGGACAAGGGGTAATGGTTTTAAACTAAACCAGGGTTGATTTAGAATAGATATAAGGAAGAAATTTTTTATGATTAGGGTGGTGAAACACTAGAAGAGGTTGCTCAGAGAGGTGGTAGATGCCCCATCCCTGGACATTCAAGGTCAGGTTGGATGGGCTCTGAGCAACCTGATCTCTTTGAAGATGTCCCTGCTTATTTGCAGGGCAGTTGGACTAGATGATCTTTAAATGTCCCTTCCAACCCAAACATTCTATGATTCTACAATTCTTGCTGTGGATAAGGGTAGTTATACGCAATGCTGAATGTATGTATGTTTTACCAAAAGTAGCCCTGAACTACATATTCCTTAATTATGTGCAAAGTAGCAGCACTAAAACTCTTCAGATATTATGGTGTCTAAATAGTTGGTAGCACAAACAGGAAAGATGAAATTTCAGCTGAAACTTGATCAAAGCCTTCCACGTTACTCAACTCGTACTCGTACACACAGGTAAGTGCACATAACTATGTCTGCAGTCATAGCTCCTGGCTCCTGGGGCCCCATAATAATAAATGTAAAAGCCAATAAGTCAGCTATTCATAGATTACTCTATATTTAAATGCTAGCAATAGAACAGTTTTTCCTCTTTTCTGCCTCCTATGCTCATGTCATTTTCATAGAGAATCACTTTTCAGGCCAAGTTGTAAAACAATTCTTGCCTCCAGCTGTCACAGGTAAGTTAAAGTCCACCCTTTGATGGATTCTTATTACTCATTAAATATTTAATAAGCTCTGAGACTAGTTCAAGGCTGTATTTCACTCTTCCCAAGTAATTTTGGTGCTGCTTGTCAAGGAAATAATGCAAGCTGAATGAAGGGCACAAAGCATTAGTTAGCAGTTTGCGTACATGTCAGTAATAATAACTTACAGATGTATAATCAGTTTTTTTTTTCCATTTTAGCTTACAACAAGTTGCATTTTAAAGTATTACCCTAAGAGAAAAAGAAATAAAAGTGCTGAAAACAGATGCAGGAAACAAAAACCCAACAATATCCAACTGCTGTGCTGAAAAAATGAATTTAAAAGGATTTTTTTCCTCTTTTTTTCTGTGATTGGCACAATTTTTAGCATATAAAGAGCAGCAAATAAGGTCACTAGGCTCAACAAGCAACTTCTTGTTGTTTCCCTGTAGTTTCTTGCTTTTCCTCACTTTTCTGTCAGCTCTTTCTCTAATAAACATTGACTTTCTTATTTCTGAGGCTCTATAATATTCTGAACCAAGGATTGTAATCTTGAAGATTTCATTTATCATGACAGCAAAGTGATAAAAAAAAGAACTCTGAAAGTGCATCCATTTTGAAAGCATAGTGTAGAGCTGTTGCAATAATATTGCTGGTGATTTGGAAAATATGAAGGATTATTTTGTTTTATCTTGAAACTTCTTAAATTAACTTCTGTTTACATAACAGTTACCACTTTACAGTGCCACTCTGGTGCTCCATATCATTGTCTAACTAGAGCAGGTAGTGCGACCAGCTTCATTAATTCAGTGGGAAAGATCAGGTGTTAGCCAATAACTACTTTGCTTCTTGAAGAGTAGTCATGATTGATAAAAGGATGTTAGCATAAAGATGGTATAAAACAAAAATTTTGAATAAAACATACCATATTTGGTTTTCACCCTGAATTTGAGGTTTTCTAAATATAATTTGTATCTTTAAATTTACACTTATTTAAATATCAGCAATAAAATTGGCCTTAAATCTAACTAAGAAAGAGGAAGCATAACAAGAGTAATAATCTTAGCAACTTGAAGTAAATACATTTGTTATAGGATATATACACTTCTGAGGAACTAAATAAAATCACTAAAAATATGATTGTTACCAGGAAATAGAACATAACATTCAGTTTTGGGACTTTTATTTGTCAGTTATATGGGATATCAACATTAGTTGTTTTAATTCTCTATTATCAGGTTAAAATTTCCAGTGAAAAAATATTGAGCTGCCAGAGTCAGCTAGATGAAAAAAAATGTTACAATTGTAAATGTCAACATGTCATTTAATCACTGTCAAAACAATTCAGTATTTATCTTTTAGACAAAGTACTGTACTATTTTTGTGGACAAGTATATTTTTACTCAATGTGAAATTGGATCAGGAATTTCCGTATTGCAAATCTGTGGCACTGTAACCCAGTAAATACATTATTGCTGTTGTCTGTGACAGGCTGAAGACCTAGAATAGAAGGGGGAATAGAGACACAGGGTGATCATAGAGGCCTGGAACATACAGGCACAAGGTGAAAACAGATTCCAGTGTCTTCAGACCACTCACCAGTGTTCAGCTACTGGTTTTTAAAAGAATGCAACCTTGGGAGCTGAGACAAAAACAGTTATAGGGGTGACAGAAAAAAAGAGTGAGCAAGCATCCATTTTATGTAAATCACACCATATACAGTAACTTCAGATACATGGTGTCCTTGCAAGTGAAAGAGGAATGTAGAATGTGAAAATGTATGTATACAGATGACCCCAAGTGGATCCTAGAGTGAAGAGGAAGAAACCATTAACATTAACATCATACTTCTTTCATCAAAGGACTTGGTATACTGATGACCAACCCCCCGGGACCTGAAGTCATTGACCATAGGATGCAGAGGAGCAGTAGAGGACTGAGCATAATGCCAGAGAAAAGGGTAGATACTACAGAGTTTGTGTATACCTCATTCTGCTTGCATATGATTTGACCTAGAAGTGTTAAAATCAATGCAACTGGAGTAACAATTCTTTGATTATACTGTTAAGACTTTAATGAGACTAAGAATAAATTCTCAGCCTTTGCATATATGATGCATTCCTTTTGCCCATAACAATATTTTGTGTGTAACTGGTGGGAATTCAAGTATTCTGAAACCTGAATGCAACAAAATGGTAAGAGATGCATATAACCAGAATTAAGTTTTTTGTTCTTTTTTATACTTATCAAATATGTACTTAAAAATATTCAGTCTTGGATATTTTCTTTTTCAAGTATTTGTTATAATTATTTTTTTTTTAAAGGAAAAATATTCCAGTCTTGTGCTTCTCAAGGATATTGCTTCTGTCATCTTGCTCTCAGCTTCATGAACTTCACTAAACTGAGACAAATTTTGAAAATGGACTCCGTTCTCTGCAAGTACACTTGGAACTTGGTGAGTCTGTCACCTCATTATATATCTGTAATTAGACTGAGTATGAAAAAAAACCCAACTTTGCCTCTACAGTTTCCCCCACCATACATGACTCTCTGGGTTAGCATGTAGGAGACCATTTGCTGAAACAGACTTCAGTGAGTACCAATTGTCCTGTTCTATCCATCCTTAGTCTCAAGATCTTATGATTTGGGTAAAGTGAAATTGCAGAAGTGTAAAAAAGGAAGATTCAATCTAATGTACTGTTAATTAACTATCTGACCTCTGATTTGTCAGCACAAAATAGCTTTCTTATACCATGAGCACAGTGGCATAACTGCATCTCCTGAAG
This sequence comes from Strix uralensis, assembly GCF_047716275.1. Classification (NCBI taxonomy): domain Eukaryota; kingdom Metazoa; phylum Chordata; class Aves; order Strigiformes; family Strigidae; genus Strix; species Strix uralensis. The sequence goes on along the minus strand of NC_133973.1, from coordinate 95,803,396 downwards.
TCAATGGGTAAAACTGTTTCTTTGAAGCTTTCTACGTATCTTCAAGTTCAAGCATGAGTTCTAGGAATATATTCACAAAACTAACAGGACATATCTGATTTGTTCATGTACTGCTTCTTCAAAAAGCATGGGACAAGCCCACAGAAAGTAACAGTCCTGCACTCTGGGTCAGATGGAGACATTTGGAGAGCGTGGTTCTTTTTGCCTGTTCCCTCTCCACCTAAGCATTTGCCCAGCAGGGTGAGGCATCTGCAGCTGAGGGCAGGGTGACAGAGGTCAAACAGGAGATGAAGTGATGGCTCCTGAGGTAAGAATCTGCAGTTCTAGATAATAGATATCTCAGAAAAGCAGGGAACAGGTGCATAACTGCTCCTCAAAATGAGGGAAAGAAAAACTTTTCCTAGCGATTCAGAGGAGATGATGCAGAGCTTGCTGTAACTCAGGGAGACCCTGAATGGTTTCCAGACTGAAAGAAGGGTACCATAATGCAGATGCTTAGATTACTAGACAAATTTCTGAAAAATTCTTGTGCTCTGGTTTGAAGTTTTAGTTGTCCCTCACTTACTACTGATTCTGTTGGGATGAAAATGCATGTGTCTGTACTTCAGAATTCTTTTTGCTATCCCTGAATAAATGGTAATCTTGTTAGTGCTCCTTGGATTAACTTTAGTAAATATGGGGGGAAGGAATCCAGTGAAAATCCAAATGAAGGCTGAAAGATAGTTTTCTCACATAAATGCTGTGCAGGATCAGAAGAAAGTATATCATCTGATTATTTTAATTTTTTGACTGTAATATTATCCCTTTTTACATGAGACACTAAAAGGTTTGAGATGTAAGTTATTACAGTTAGGAGGTGTCGTGGTTTGAACTCGGCTGGTAGCCAATCACCACGTGGCCAGTTGTTTACTTCCCCCCCCTCCCCCCCACCCCAGTGAAATAGGGGAGGAACAAAAGAAGAAATTCATAGGCTGAATAAAAAAAAAAAATAGTAACAAAACCAACAGTAACAATAGTCCAAAATGGGTAAAATGCAGCAGTGGCTTACCAAGCGGCATACCAGTATGGAGCCTGTCCCCAGTAGCAATCCCAACCGCACGAGAAAATCCCACCACGCCGACCCGGAAACTGAAAAATGGGGCGAAAGAGAGCACACATCAGCCTATATACTGAGCATGACGTCATATGATATGGAATACTCCAATGATTGATCCGGACCTGGACCTCTAGCTGTGCTCCCTCTCAGCCCAAGGAAAGCTAACTCTATCCTGACCGAAACCAGGACAGTCTCCACCCCTTATTCCATACAATTGACGTTATGATCAGGTTCCAAATACATTCTAAGGAATCACCACCCCTTTTCCCAGGTCTCACAGATATCATTCCCTTAGTCTATGGGCCATCCTTCCAAAACGTCTACTGAGTTCATTTAGTCCATAACTTTGGGTTCCATCTGTCATGACAGTCTATAAGGCTGGAGGAATGAGGTGGAGTTGGCTCAGTCGGTGGAGCAGGAGGCTTTGGATGTGGCATGGGAATGTTGCGAGGCACCAATTGCAATAACAGGGTTATTTTATAGTTTGATTCATTGGCTATTTTCACCTAAAATCAAATCTCCTTGAGGCATGCATCAGACTTCTCCACTCTTCTACATTACCCATGAAGTGCACCCAGGTCCTTGTGCAAAAGTGATTCCAGCATGGGTTTAGCTTTACCCAATGCAGGAGTAACCCAGACGGCCTTCCCCAGCATATTCCTAATGCGCACTACGGGGGCTTTATCCCCATCCACGGTACGCAGGAGGTTTGATTGAGCAGGGCCAGCTTGCTTGGCAGATCCTCTAGTATTGACTAACCAGGTGGCTTTTGCTAAATGCATGTCCCAGTGTTTGAAAGTTCCACCACCCATTGCTCTCAGTGTAGTTTTTACCAACCCATTGTATCGCTTAATTTTCCCAGAAGCTGGTGCATGGTATGGAATGTGATATATCCACTCAATGCCATGTTCTTTGGCCCAAGCATCTATGAGGTTGTTTCAGATATGTGTCCCAATCAATCCTCAATCCTTTCTGGCGTGCCTTGCCTAAAATGGTGTTCTGGGGAGTGACATGGGACATGGCATAAGTTTCCAACCAACCGGTGGCTGCTTCCACCATTGTAAGCACATAGTGTTTGCCATGCCAAGTTTGTGGGAGCGTGATATAATCAATCTGCCAGGCCTCCCCATCTTTATATTATAACCATCATCCTCCATACCAAATGGGCTTTAATCGTTTAGCTTGCTTGATCATAGCACATGTCTCACATTCGTGGATTAGCTGTGCAATAACATCCATGGTTAAGTCCACCCCTCGGACACAAGCCACATATGTTGCATCTCTTCCCTGATGGCCTGAGGAGTCATGGGCCCAGCGAGACATAAATTGTTCACCCTTATGTAGCCAGTCCAGATCTACTTGAGACACCTTAATCTTGGCAGCCTGATCCGCCTGTTGGTTGTTCTGATGTTCTTCAGTGGCCCGGCTCTTGGGTACATGAGCGTCTACATGGCGTACTTTCACAACAAGGTTCTCTACCCAAGCAGCAATATCTTGCCATAATTCAGCAGCCCAGAAGGGTTTGCCTTTGCGCTGCCAGTTGCTCCATTTCCACTGCTGTAACCACCCCCACAGTGCATTTTCCACCATCCATGAGTCAGTATAGAGGTAGAGCACTGGCTACTTTTCTCGCTCAGTGATATTCAAGGCCAGCTGGATGGATTTCACCTCTGCGAACTGACTCGATTCACCTTCTCCTTCAGCAACTTCAGCTCAGGAGCAGAACATGTTGAGAGGATCCAATGCCTTCTTCAGGTAATGTCTGTATTTCCAAAAACCCATACAAAATGTTGACTTGCTGAATAGTATGAGAAATGAAATTACAAGAGACAATTTCCTGGCTTACTGAAACACGTTACCTTCACTCATTATACCCCAAAATCTTTGTAGCTTTTTCTCAGAATTACATTTAATCTGATGGTTAGATTGCTTCGTTCCTTCTCCTCCCTCCATTTTTGTCCATTTCCTGTTTTATCATTCTCAATTCTTTCTGACCTCTGCAATTATAACATTTTATCCCAAAGGTCTTCTGTCCAGAAAGCTCAAGTGGCAAAGTGACTACAATTATTTTGTTTCAATTTGGAGGCTTCCCTAATAAGTTTAATAATTTCTGCTATTTTTGATAAAAGATGCAATTTATCCTACTGAGTTGGAGAGGTTTAATCAAACCTCTAACAATGTTCTCTCAGTATTTTTTTTTGAAGATATCCTTCTCCAATTACTGTATGTGTAAAAATACAACACTATTCTGTGGCTTGTGCTATTAAGCATTCTGCAGTTTCATGTCTTTTTTTTTTTAAGCAAAATGGGCAATGTCAGCCATGATATGGATGATTAAAATGCATCAGGCTTCTGTGAGATAACATAAGCATAGACTCTGGGCCTAAGTAAGCTAATTTTCATTTTGTGTGTATTCCTCTTCCTTTAGTTTTAAGAGCATTGAGAACATTGATCACGTGGAAACTCTGAGGTGAAAGCATCTGCTCTGTGATTAAAAAGAAATCCAAAATAATATACTCTAAAACAATTTTTATGAAAACCTACATAAAGTAATTAACCTCAGTAGAACTGGGGATACTTGTCCAAGAGAAATTGTAATATATCTCTTGCATGAAGTCCAAGTATTGTAAGGCAGAGAGAAATTTACCTAGAGGCATTTGAGAAATGCAGTGGGACAGTGCAGTTTTGGATGATAAGGAAAACATTCAATAACAATAAAAAACTAAATTCTTAAATATGATCTTTTTTCACAGGCAAGGACTGATAAGCAACTAGCAATAATGAAAATCAATAGACTAAAAAGCAATGTAAAGAATAATTTTTATCGTGTACAGAGGAAATATTAGTTGGTGAATAAAATTCACTATGAGATGATGTCTTTTGGGTTAAGACAAGGACTATATGAATAATCATGCATAATAGGTAGGATTAAAAAATAAAATGTGTAAATATTCACACTCCAGTGAATGAACAAAATAGTAAGCATCTGGAGGTAAGGAAATAATTTATGTTGTTAAAGAAGAGGAACTGAATGTGCTCGGACAAGAAAAACTCAGAAGAGGAAGGGAATACTTAAGTGTGCCAAATTTGGACCATTCATACAGAAACAAGAACTCTGCTGCTCAGATCTTTGAAAAGGAAGATTGATTCTTTCACAATTTGGTCTCTCTTTTCTAGTCCAAATTCTGGTCCATGTAGTATCTGAGAATTTTAAACATTCAGCAATGTCAGCCATATCTATCACATGGGGACAATTCAGTTTTACTTCACACACATTATACAAATGCTCTGTGCACACAATAAAGGTAAAACTTCACAGATATGTTGGATTACTATGCCTATGCAGTAAAGATGTTCTCCATGACTAATGAATGTGTGCAATGCATGCAGGTGCTGAGGTGTTGGCATTGGGGGACTGCAGAGGCAACCTCTGCGAGCAGAGGCCAGGACTGCCTTGTGCCAGACACAGCCCGTTCCAGCCAGCTCCAATGAACCCACCACAGGGCACACCTAAGGTGCTGGCGCCTCAAGGAAAACATACTTAAGAAAGGGCAACATGTCACACAGGCAGTGAGAAGTCAGGAAAAAAGTGTTAGAAAGTCCTGCAGACACCAAGGTCAGTGAAGAAGGAGGGAGAGGAGGTGCTCCAGGTACCAGAGCAGAGATTCCCCTGCAGCCCTTGGTGAATACCATGGTGAGGCAGGCTGTGCCCCTGCAGCCCATGGAGAACCACATTGGAACAGAGATCTACCTTCAGCCCATGGAGGACCCCATGCCAGAGCAGGTAGATGTGCCCTTGAAGGAAGTTGCAGCCCATGGAGAGACCACACAGGAGCAGGCTCCTGGAAGGATGTGCAGCCCAATGGAGAGGAGCCCACACAGGAGCAGGCTTTCTGGCAGGACCCTTATCCCTTGCGGGACCCATCCAGGACCAGTCTGTTCCTGAAGGACTACACCCCATGGAAAGGACCCAAGCTGGAGCAGTTCTTGAAGAACTGCAGCCTGTGGAAAGGATTCACAGTGGAGAAGTTTGTGAAGGACTGTATCCTGGGGCAGGGACCCCACACTGGAGTAAAGAAACAACATGAAGAGGAAGGAGTGGTAGAGGTAAACTGTTATGAACTGACCACAACCCCCATTTCCCATCCCCCAGCACCCTTCCAAGTGGGGGTAGGGGATTTGGGAAGGAAGAAGTAAAGTTGAGCCTAGGAAGAAAGGGGACTGGGAGACAGGTGGTGTTTTACTTTTTTTCGTCTTTGTTTCTCACCACTCAACTCTATTTTAATTAGCTATACATTAAGTTAATTTTCCCCAAGTCAAGTCTATTTTGCCCATGATGATAATTGGCAAGTTATCTTTCTGTCTTTAACCTGAGCCACAAGGTTCCTCATCTTACTTTCTCCCCCTGTTCTGTTAAGAAAGGGGGAGTGAGAGAGCAGCTGGGTGGGCATCTAGCAGATGGCCAAGGTCTACTCATCACAACATGTATACGATTTTCAGGGTGCATAAGGTTTACTGTGAATGAACAGGCTATCTGTAGGCAGCAGATTGCACACCATCTTGGCTGGGCGAGAGACACTGTGTATGAACTACATAGCATGCATGGACTTATTTTTGTCTGACAAATTGGCAGACACATACAAGGATTTGTAGTTAAGCTTTATTCCTGTTTTTATTCTTTAGTTGGGCTGGAAAATTGAAATGAAGCTAACAAGCTTTCTTAAAAAACCCAAAAATATATATAAAGCTCTCTGAAGGTACTAAACCCAATTTGCCGAGGCAAGCAGCTCCAGTGCTGGCACGATCAACAGTGGAGCGCTCTGATGCGGTGCACAGTGGGATTTCCTGAATGGGGAAGACCTCATGGGGACCCAAGAGAGTGGCCAGGAGCTGGTACCTTGCACCACAGTGGCTGGCAGGACCTGGTGGTGCCAGGAGCAACTAGCAGGAGCACTAGTGACCAGTGCTGTGAACAGGGCAGGCAAACAGGGTGTGGTGCGTCAACGAGGATGTGGTGCAGCAGTTTGCATGGCAGTTCGCATGTAACGGTGCACAGGAAGGGTGCTGAAGCCCTACCAGCTCAACCAGGGAGCAATGCTGTCCAGCCGGCAGAAAGCCATGGCCTCTCTGACCTCTGCACCCACCACGACTGAGGCAGCTGCCCAGACAGAGCTGTGGTGGGGACACGCTGCCATCCCAGCACCAGACTGCAGGGTGGGCCCTGCTCTGACACCAGTACGGGGCAGCAGACCTGAGCACAGCTGTGGGAGGTGTGCCCAGGGAGAGGAGCTCCTCTGCTGAGTGACAGAGCTCCGTGAAGAAGTCAGTAGATTGAGAGGTATCAGGGAGTGTGAGAGAGAACTAAAGTACTGGAATCGCACCCTACCTTCCCTGGGACAGGCCCAGCAGGCAGACAGAATGCATAATATGGAGGATTCCCTATCCCTTTTCTGCCTGGCTGAACACACAACAGTGACTTAAGGGATAGGGGGCAAAGTTCCTGCCTGGCACAGCTGGTGCATCTCCTCCGTGACTACCCCACCTTCCCAGGTGGCCTTGCATAATAGGTATGAGGTTTTGCAAGTGGAACTGAACAATAAATAGGACAATGGTTCATCTAACTTGGAGGTGTTGCCAAGGTTAAGTTGGCCTATGTCCTATGTCAAAAGTGCTTCAATAAAGAAAATAGATGGGTCATTTTCATAAGAGGCTTCCTTCTGAAAGGAGCAGAAGGCCCAATACGCAGATCAGACCCACTTCTTAGGGAAGTCTGCTGCCTCTCTGGGGCCTAGGTTAAAGATATGAAAGGAAAGCTTCTTACCCTGTATGGCCCCCAGATTATTATCCATTATTGATTTTTCAGGTAGGCAGTGATGAAGTTGCAACAAGAAGTCCTCCGAGGGCAATCAAGAAAGACTTCGGGGCCTTGGGATGACTGGTTAAGGGTTAAGGAGCACAAGTAATGTTCTCTATATTCCAGTTGCAGGGAGTGATAAGTGAAGAAACAGGAAGAGCCAGCGGATCAATACCTGGCTCTGTGCCTGGGTTAACTGGCAGAATTTAGGTTTTTTGATCAAGTGTTGGTTTACATGACACCAGGCCTGCTGGTGACATATGGGGTACATCTGTCTCAAAGGGGGAAAAGGATCTTTACACGGAAGCAGGGATCATTGAAAGAGCTTTAAACTAGATTTGAAGGGGAAAAGGGATAAAACCAGGCTTGCTAGAGATAAGCCTGGGGGCGGCACACCAAAGTTTGAGGGACGGTGTGCTAGAAAGGTCCTTCAGTCTGCCATCTCAGTGGAGATAGGGGATCCATGTGGCAGCAAAGACACAAGGGTTGTTCATGTGCTAGAAATCATCGAAGTGCCTGAGAATGGTCATGTAACAATTAGGGCTTCTCCCCCCAAAAAGGTGGCAGGATCAGTAGCCCAACTGAAGTGCATCTACACCAGTGCACACAGCATGGGCAACAAACAGGAGCTGGAAGCCATTGTGGAGCAGAAAAACTATGACATAGTCGCCATCATGGAAATATGGTGGGATGATTCATGCAAGTGGAGTGCTGCAATGGATGGCTATAAACTCTTCAGAAGGGATAGGCAAGGAAGGAGAGGTGGTGGGGTAGCCCTGTATGTCAGGGAGTGTGTTGATTGTCTAGAGCCTGATGATGGTGATGATAGAGTTGTGTTTATGGGTAAGAATCAGGGGAAGGACAACAAGGCAGATGTCATGGTGGAAGTCTGTTATAGACCACCCAACCAATATGAAGAGGGGGAAGAAATATTCTATAAGCAGTTGGCAGAAGTCTCACAATCACTAGCCCTTGTTCTCACAGGGGACTTCAACTTACCAGATGTCTGCTGGAAATACAATACAGTGGAGAGGAAACAGTCTAGGAGGTTTCTGGCGTGCGTGGAAGATCACTTCCTGACACAGCTGGTGAGTTGACCAACTAGGGAAGGTGCCCCACTGGATCTGTTTGCAAACAGAGAAGGACGTGTGGGTGATGTGATGGTTGGAAGCTGTCTTGGGCAGAGTAATCATGAAATTATAGAGTTTTCAATTCTCGAAGAAATAAGGAGGGGGATTAGCAGAACTGCTACATTGGACTTCTGCAGGGCAGACTTTGGCCTGTTTAGGCACCTGGTTGACAGAGTCTCTTGGGAGTCAAGTCCTGAAGGGCAAAATAGTCCAGGAAGGCTGGACACTTCAAGAAGAAAATATTAAAGGGCAGGAGCAGGTGGTCCCCGTGTGCTGAAAGATGAACCAGTGGGAAAGAAGACCAGCCTGGCTGAACAGAGAGCTTTTGCTGGAACTCAGGAAAAAACCCAAAGTTTATGATCTTTCAAAGTAGGGGCAGGCAACTCAGGAGTACTACAAGGATGTTGTGAGGTTATGTGGGGAGAAAATTAGAAGGGCCAAAGCCCAACTAGAACTTAATCTGACTACTACCATGGAAGACAATAAAAAATGTTTTTATTAATATATTAGCAACAAATGGAGGACTTTATTGAATGAGGGAGGAAACATAGTGACTAAGGATGAGGAAAAGGCTGAGGTACTTAATGCCTTCTTTGCCTCAGTCTTTAACAGTAAGACCAGTTGTTCTCTGGGAACCCAGACCCCTGAGCTGGAAGACACAGACAGGAAGCAGAATAAAGTCCCCATAATCCAAGGGGAAATGGTTAGCTACCTGTTACACCACTTAGACACACACAAGTCTATAGCACTGGATGGGATCCACCCAAGGGTACTCAGGGAGCTGGCAGAAGTGCTCACCAAGGCACTTTGAATCATTTATCAGCAGTCCTGGCTAAATGGGTAGGTTCCAGTTGGCTGGAGGTTAGTGAATGTGACACTTGTCTACAAGAAGGGCTGGAAGGAGGATTTTGGGAACTACAGGCCTGTCAGTCTGACCTTGGTGCTGGGAAAGGTTATGGAGCAGATCATCTTGAGTTCCATCATGCAGCATGTGCAGGACAACCAGGTGATCATGCCCAGTCAGCATGGGTTTATGAAAGGCAGGTCCTGCTTGACTAACCTGATCTCCTTCTATGACCAGGAGACCCATTTAGTGGATGAGGGAAAGGCTGTGGATGTTTTTTACCTAGACTTTAGTAAAGCCTTTGACACCATTTCCCAAAGCATTCTCCTGGAGAAACTGGCTGCTCGAGGCTTGGATGGCATACTCTTCACTAGCTGAAAAACTGGCTGGATGGCCAGGCCCAAAGAGTGGTTTCTGAATGGAGTTCACTCCAGTTGGTGGCTGGTAACAAGTAGTATTCCCCAGGGCTCAGTATCTGGGACAGTTCTGTTTAATATCTTTAACAATGATCTGGATGAGGAGATTAAGTGCACTCTCAGTAAATTTGCAGATGACACCAAGTTGAGCGGGAATGTTGATCTGCTTGAGGGTAAAAAGGCTCTACAGATGGATCTGAACATGCTGGATCAACGAGCCAAGGCCAATTGTATGAGGTTCAACAAGGCTCATTGCCGAGTCCTACACTTGGGTCATAATAACCCCATGCAATGCTACAGGCTTGGGGAAGAGTGGCTGGAAAGGTGCCTGGTGGAAACCAATACCTGTTGATTGATAGCTGGCTGAACATGAGCCAGCACTGTTCCCAGGTGGCCAAGAAGGCAACTAGCTTCCTGGCTTGTATCACAAATATTGTGGCCAGCAGGACTAGCAAAGTGATTGGCTGCACCTTGCATACTGTGTTTAGTTTTGGGCCCCTCACTACAAGAAAGACATTGAGGTGCTGGAATGTGTCCAAAGAAAAACAATGAAGCTGGTGAAGGGTCTAGAGCACATGTCTTATGAGGAGTGGCTGAGGGAACTGGGGCTTAAGCTGAAGAAAAGGTGGCTGATGGGAGACCTTATTGCTGTCTACAACTACCTGAAAGGAGGTTGTAGTGAGGTGGGTGTTGGTCTCTTCTCCCATCTAACAAGCAATAGAACAAGAGGAAATGCCCTCAAGTTGTGCCAGGGGAAGTAGTTGAGTCACCATCCCTGGAGGTATTTAAAAGATTTGTAGATGTGGCACTTAGGGACATGGTTTAGTGGTGAACTTGGCAGTGTTAGATTAACAGTTGGACTCAGTGATCTTAAATGTGTTTTTCAACCTAAACAATTCTATTCTATTGAATTTGATTTAGTTAATTCTAAGAGTGTAGTGGAGGAATGTCCTGCTATGGGAAGGAAAATGTTTTCAAGAGTGGTGTGGGACTACAAAAATTACAAAAATACAGATACTTTAAAAATCTCTTTCTGCCTGAGATCAGGAACATCAACTCTCATTCTCCCTTCTTATCTCTTCCCAGATCTTTCATCTGGATAAAATTTAAAGGGCAGCATTATAAGGTACTGACCTTATATATTGTGTAGTCCTAAAGGAGCTGTGAAGACAGAGAGGTAGATAGATATGTATCCCAGCCAAAACCAGTAAAAAGTACAAGTCACCTTCCCAACTGCTCTGCCTAATCACTACTGCAGTGCTACCACAATGGCTAATTTTGATTCCATTTTCCAGGTAGAAAATAACTTTTGCCTAAGCTTTGGACATACTTTTCTGTAAGGCCTTGAAGCCCAGTTGCAAACCCAAACATCTTTAAATTACCTTTTTTTCCCCTGGAATATTAACCTAAAACTATTTCATCTCTGAAATGTTGAAACGTATGTGACAAAAGTGTTTTACTACAGTATACGTGTGAGATATAGTGCAAATTTTTAAGCTTAAGTTGCTATGTTAAGCTTTTTGATTAGTGCTTAAGTACCTAAATATTACACTAGAATTATTTTTTTCCTAATAACTACGTACCCGCAGATGAAGTCAATGAAAAGTGAAAGAGCAAAATCTCTTTAAAATTGGTCTACTTTTATTTACACTTTTACATTTGGATTTATTAACTTAATTTGCAAGGAAGCAATGCACATAAATGAACATGAGAAACTCAGAACTATTTTCTTCTATAGAACAAATTAAGCATTTTTAAAGGCTTGTAGACTTTGACCATTTTATTGTGTTTTTTTTTCTGTGCTGTAAACTAACAGACTTTATCCATCTCACTGAAGGATATTCACCCAGGAGAGGTAATTCAGTGACATAATGTATCCTTATGTCCCTCCTTGCCCCATGGCAGAGCATATGGGGCAGCACTAGTGGTCATTGTAATGATACAGGTCAGGAGAAAGTGAGCAGGAAAGCAAATGGTTTAAGCACATGGAGGTAACAGCTTTTCTTAATGATAATCCGGTGTCCAGTCATAAACTGAGGATGCCCGATGTACTTGGTAGCACCTCTGAGTACAGCAGTGGGCCTATGCCAGCCAAATTACCCCTGAGAAAAGGCAGTTGTGCTTCCTGAGGGGGATGTACCCCATCTCCCCTCACACTGCCATCCACTTCTCCTTTTACTCTGTGTCATCTTTGCATTTGTGGGCAGTTAGTTAGGTGTTATTTACCTCACACATTCTGCAGATGTTAGCACTTTCAGACATGAACACTGACCCACATAAAAACATAGTAAGTTATTTTATTCCACCACATAATCACTAGTCTATTTTTTAACTAGTTCTTTATCCTTTTCTGTGTCTTAATCTGGATCTCTGAAGCCTGTAGTTTTAAGCTGAGGCCTGTCATGTAAAACTTGATCAAAGGCTTGCTACAAATCCAAATAAAATATACTATATGCACACTCATTATCAACCTTGCCTGTAAAATGAAGATATAGGTACAAAAATCTTAGGCTGTAGCAATGTATTTGCAAGCATTACAACATGATCTGCTACAGAGGGCTATTCTTTTGATGTTTCATTTGTAGTATATATTGTTCCGTGAATAAGGTAATCCTTAATAATTTTTACTCTGCAAAGTACAAAAAGAATGCCAGAGTAAGTAAAGCATTGTGTAAAACGCTGCAGTTTCTCTTTAAAAACTGTGTTAATTTTGGTTTGGAACTTGTTTGTTGTTTGGGGGATTTTTATTTGTTTTTCTGATCCTGTATATTTGAGATATTTATTTTTTTTTAGTTTGCTGCCGAATACAGCAGTTAGTACTCTTATGTAGACTTGCGTGTGTTTTAAATTGTCTTGTCACTGGGGATAGTAAAAATTTTGGTTAGAGGACAACAACATATAGTTCTGTGAATCAGGAGACTCGTTCTTATTAGTGAGAGAGAGTACTTGGTTACCCAAGTCAGTTGGAGTCTTTGCATGATTTCTAAATTATCTATGTATTTTTAAAATCTGTCCATCATGTCAGAGAGACATGAAAAGAGTAGCAGATGAGCACAAGGAGAAACTAGGTTCCTCACTGTTGTTTTTAAGCTTCTTATTGCTGCTGACCTCCTTGGTCCATTGTTCTGTAAACTGGCTCAAGGCAGACCTTTTTGTCAGTGACTGAAAAGGGGCATTGATTTTGGCAGTTGCTATTCAGCATGGCAGGGACAAGTGTACTATTTGAGTTGGTACTAGCAAGAAAATTACCATTAGCATATCCCAGTTCCTGTATAGTTACAACTTTAGAGTCCTGCAGTCCCTTCAAAGTACAGTCCTTTGACAAAAGTTTTATGTCACTTCATTCCTCTTTGTATAGCACTATACCATTCCAGAACTGGTAGGCTGGATCTCTGCACTGAACCCCATACCTGATCATACTAACATGACAGGCATAGCAGAGTTTGATGTCTGTGAACTCTTTCACACTGATGTTAGTAGGTGATTGTGAATGGCAAAAACTCTCTCCTGCAAAACAAAATCTGATTTACTCGTTCATGTGAGGTTCATGGAAGATAAAAGAAAAGAAAAAGAAGAAGAAAAGCTTAATATCTATGAATACTAGTTACAATTCACTTACTTTTCCCATAATTTCTAAACCCTCCCCATACCAATTAATTCCACAACTATCTAGAAACAGGATTGCTTTCTCTATGCTCTGTATGTCTCTTTCCCAACATGTGCTACAACTTACTATTCTTCTTATTGGGTCAGCTGCTTCAAGCCTCTAGAGGCTTGGTTCATGGATAGGAAGAACACCTTTGGCTACTTTGCGAGACTTTTCCCCATCAAAAATTACCCTTTATTACCCCCATAATAACCCTTGCTCCCTTTTCTTGTTAGTATTCTCTATGAGAGCACCTTATCACATCATACTTACATTCCATTCAGTTTCATTCTAATACTCATATTTGATTCAGTACATGCAAGCAGATGATGTTCTTGTTTTTATCAAGATTAATGCAGACAATTTCGTGAGTTTTCATATAGTGTGAGCTGATACACCATGCAGAAAGAAACTTGAAATTTTGTCTCCAAAGTGAGAGAGCACATGATGTAAAAATAATTTTAAAATTAAAATTTGTAGGAAAAGCTATGATAATTTGCAAGAAGGGATGAGAAAGAAGAAAAAAAGTTGTTAAATACTACACTTCACAATGTTACAGCAACAGGATGGATAGCTAGTGAAGGACAACATATTGCTAGAAGAATAACATATTAAGCTAGATTTTTGAAGCATTGCTTCTACTTTTTACCCTTTCACATTTTTGTTCTCTCTCAACTTCATATTTAGTTGTTGATTAGGGATGTTTTCTGTTACTAAGGAGTTATGAATAAAATTTAGAGTTCATGAAAAAGGCAACTAGGGAGTAATGTAGTCAGAAGTCACAGAGAGGATAGTGAAAAATTATACTCGTAAGCATAGTGAGATTTACGAAAGAAAGCATCCTACCACATGGTTTTGTTTCCCCCAAGGACGTACTTATCTTGAAGAAACCTGATTAAAAGAAATTGGTAGGATTCTAAAGAAAGCCTATATCATGCTTGTTCTTTTGTATTGAGTTTGCATGGCAAGGTTTTGGTAGCTGGGCGTGTTACAGGGGTGGCTTCTGTGAAAAACTCCTAGAAGCTTCCCCCATGTCCAATAGAGCCAATGACAGCCATCTCCAAGACAGACCCACCGCTGGTGAAGGTCGAGCCCATCAGCAATGCTGGTAGCACCTCTGGGATAACTTATTTAAGAAGGGGAAAAAAGTGTGCAACAGCAACTGCAGCTGAAGAGAAGAGTGATATGAGATATGTGAGAGAAAACAACTCTGCAGACACCAAGGTCAATGAAGAAGGACGGGGAGCAGGTGCTCCAGGCACCAGAGCAGAAATTCCCCTGCAGCCCGTGGTGAAGATCATAGTGAGGCAGGCTGTGCCCCTGCAGCCCATGGAAGTTAACGGTGGAGCAGATCACCTTCAGCCCATGGAGGAGCCCACACCAGAGCAGGTGGATGCACCCGAAGGACGTTGTGACCCTGTGGGAAGTCCATGTGCTGGAACAAGTTCCTGGCAGGATTTGTGTGACTCCATGGGGGACCCACGCTGGAACAGTCTGTTCCTGAAGGACTGTGCCCCATGGAAGGGACCCAAGCTGGACCACTTTGTGAAGAACTGCAGCCCGTGGGAAGGACTCACTTTGGAGAAGTTCGTGGAGGACTCTCTCCTGCAGGATGCACCCCACGCTGGAGCAGGGGAAGAGTGTGAGGAGTCCTCCCGCTGAGGAGGAAAGAGTGGCAGAGACAATGTGTGATGAACTGACTGCAACACCCATCCCCTGCCTCCCTGTGCCGCTGAGGCAGGAGAGGAGGTAGAGAAAATCAGGTGTAAAGTTAAGCCTGGGAAAAAGGGAGGCATGGGGGGAAGGTGTTTTAAGATTTAGTTGGCATTTCTGATCATGTTACTCTGATTTGACTGGTAATAAATTAAACTGATTTCCCAAGTGAATTCTGTTTTGCCTGTGACAGTAATTGGTGAGTGATGTCTCCCTGTCCTTATCTAGGCCCATGAACATTTCGTTATACTTTCTCTCTCCTGTCCAGCTTAGTAGGGGAAGTGATAGAGTGGCTTCAGTGGGTACCTGGCATTCAGCCAGGGTCAACCCATCATCAGTTTGTATCATCAATTACTCCCATGAAAAACCTGTGGTCTTATCATCAACAATGGAGTTATACCATGGACTTACTTTGAAGTCATAAGTACACATTCTGACAAGCTTCCCGATAGCAACACCAGGACTCAGTTCCAATGATGATAAATATCTTTTATTTGGGAACTGGGTAATACTGTTGTGCCTCTAAATTGTGTTTGGCTACCTCTACAGAGAGTGTCCATGAAGTTGGAGTTTTGATTAGTTATATGGACTTAATTCCATATTGCCTCTTTCTGTACAGGAGTATTTCTTAAAGTACACACCAACACATAATAGTATGCCATCGCAGGGGAACAGGGTGGAGTGGCTACAAGAACAAACCACACCATCCAGGAACATAAAATCTGAAGTTTATTTACTGAGCAGGAAAGGTGTATAGTAATTTGTATTCTAAGATTTCTGGGACAAGCATACACTGTACAAATGTACTTATGCCAGCCAAGGCTCCTGCTCCTCTGGTGTACTTGTGTCTGGCACTGTAAAACTGGAGACCAGGACACTCACTCTGACCTTTTGATCGGGCTGGGGACTTGCTGGCAGCCTGGCCCCTACATGCAGCTGTTCCCACTGCAGTTTAGCCTTCTGCTTGGTGTTGGACATCCATGAATGAGTTTCTGTCCAGTGAGCTAATGATATAACTATTTATTGTTTTGGATAAGCCCCCAATAGCCTCTCACATAGCGCTAGGCCAATGTCCTTGACTTTCCCCATAGCTTAAGCCAACAAAGCAATTGCTACATGGGTGACTGTCACATTGTGGTCTCTCCTCAAGTGTGTTACAAGGAAATGTTGTTAACCAGTCAGCTGTGCTTCTGTGTGTGTTTCCTGTGCAGATCTAAACCATTAAAAGAGGGCCAAAGTAGTATAGGCTAGTGCTTTCAGATAGGCCTGCCCATGACAACTATCATTGCTTCTTTGTTTTCCGCAGTGGATGCCAGAGTAACCTTAAGAGCTGGAACCAGGCAGATACAGTTCAAGAATCATTTTGTCTGAGTGGTTCTTTTGGGTAGATTTCTCTCATAGCATATGTCTAAATCAACATACTACTGTTGTCACATTATTATGCATTATAACTTTTAACTGTATCAGTGACATTTTTGAGTGTGAGGATAATCTGAAGAACTGGGAAGGCATTGATGGGCATGGGCTAGAGCATGCCCTGATCCTGGAAATTTTTACTGGTTCTTGACCAGGGTCCTAAATTAATATACAGCTATTTCCCTAACTCAGGAAGTATTAATGGAGGTTTTAAATGATTAAGATACCGAAAGATCTTAGGTCAACATGGATAGTATTAAATTCTTGTTATAATTTCCTATTTTTATAAAGGAAATCAATTAAATCTGAATTTGATTCACTTGCTGTTATTGTTGTTTGATAATCATAGATTAATAGGTTAATTTTAATATTTGGTGAGTCTGTACCCAGGAATTTATACTGCCAATAATAATAAAATATTAATTATTTTTATTAATAGTTTAGAAGTAATGTAATAAATTAATACATAAATGTAAGTCTGGTTTATACAGACAAGTTTCAGTTTATAATCAAGGAAACAAAACCACAGAGCCATGAAGTGACCTTAACATATTGTGTATGACAACAGCCAGCCTGTGACATAACATTTCTCTCCTGACTCAGAACCCAATACTTTGTGCACTATATCATGCTATATGATATATTTTGAATTAATTGTACTTTACTGTTAAAAAGAATTATTTAACCAAATAAATACCTACCTTATTACATATCTCAGTTGTTAGCAGAGTTAGTGTACCAAAATAAGATGATGAGTACATGTTAATTTATCTGTGAATTTAGAGTACTTGATTTCTGGACTGTATTTATCTAACAAAAATATTGCAGCAACATCTCTTATACCTTTCTGAAGACAGTTATCTCTCCAGAGGTCAAGTGCAGGATAAATCCTAGGAGGTACAGAAATGTGATATTTCTAAATGGTATTGAATTGAAAGTAATAATTTATCTGTATCTAAGTATTAGATTCTGTACTTAAAATTCCTGGACTTCAACAGAAGTTTTGAGTGATGGGATTTGGGAAATCAGGCTCAACATCTTGTAAACTTGGAGTTACCAGATGATGAGCCTGTATAAGGCATTGCAGAATCAGAATTATATATCTTCTCCTGTGCAGAAAGACTACACAACTGACAAGTGTCATCTTTTACATGCTGCGTAAGAACTTGCAATGGACCTTACTGGATTGAGCAGAGATGGACCAGGTGAAGCCAGGAATGAACTGGCTTCAGATGTAATGCTAATAAAAGGTGATTTCTGATTACCTGGACATTCTCATTTTTTAAAATTCCCTCTAAAGAAATTGATCTGATTTTATGATATAATATGAACATTCTTACTCATGTTATCAAACTTTTTTTCCCTGTGTCAGTTTCTTTACAACTAATTTTCAAATTGTAAGGCACATAAAAAAAGTGTTTAATCTTACTGGTAACTTAACCTAAATGAGTTCAAAAATCCTTTAGGAATATAAAACAGTTCATCAGGTCTGCATTTTTTTTTTTTTTCCCCAGGAAAGAACCTTGCTGATTTATTTATAATATTCAAAACCAATTAAAATGTCATCTAATTATTAGGAATACTTAATCTTCTCTAAGGCAATATAAAAATTAAAATAATTAAAATAACAGCAGAGAAATTGAGTATGAAGAATAACTATACTAATTGTAAGACATTATTAGGAAAAAACTTCTGGGAAATTTACCCACAGTTTTGATAATGTCCTCTGGTTGCTAAAATTATCTGTATTTTCTATTTGAAAATATATATAGGAAAGGTATTAAAAAAGAATGTACTTATAAACTTTTCTCAAATAGTACAGACTAGAGAATTTGGGAGAGAAAAAAATGCATACTTGCTGTTTTATATTTATATAAAGTGCATGAGAAGTACCACCTACAATGTAGCTATGCTACAGCATAGTTTATAACTGTTTTATAAGAACCTAGTTATTCAAATGAAAAATTAGTAGTTACAAAGTGTTTTTGTAATCTCTACAATGTAATTATCCTGCCTGGTGTATGAAAGTCTGCCAATATTTTTATGTGTTCCTTTGGAGTCAATTTATTAATTAAAAAATTAGGTCAACTCCACTGACCTAATTACTCTAATAAAACCAACTAGGTCACAATTAAGATTCTCCTTTCACATAGGTATTTTCTGTCTCTTTAGTGTCATTTGTAATTTAAGTCTGGAGGGCTAGTACAATTGTTTCGTGCTCTTTACATCTTACTCTCTTTGTCACCTGATCTGCTTATTTAAAACATGTGTCCCACAGCTAACAAAAGCCAGAGACAAAATACTTGAAATGCCAAATCTAGCATCTGTGTTATTCATGTCATTTGTGGTCTCTATGAAAATATAAGGAAGAAGATCTGTGCTAAGGAATGAGAAGAGTCTTATAATCCTCAGTGTATTGTCACTGTAGCTTCCAGGGTACCAGAAAGGTTACTGGTTTTACATGGGTTGAGCTTCAAGAATTTATCAACTGTCAGGTTAGGAAGTGTTGATTACACATGTGTTACTGGGTTAGGTTTGTTGCACTGAAGAACTATGTTGTTAAAAAAACACTGTCTGCGCTACAGAAAACAAATAGTAAAATGCTTCAGAATTAAATTAAAGCAATATGTCTATCCAAGCATAAAGAGTTTCAGAGCAGGACCAGGTTCATCTTTTGTTTTAGTTTTATACTTAGAAGTTTGATGGAACAGGATGCTGAGGTGTTTAAATAGCACTGTGCAGAAAGCTCCAAAGTGTTCAAGTTGTTTGTCTGTTTTCCACTGTAATTGGTTAATGGGGGAAGATAGGACACCTAGATGGTGTGTTATCCAGCTTAGGCACCTATGTTAAGAGGGGATGTTTATTTATCTCTGCTTCCTGAAAGACCAAAAATAGCTTAGATGAGGAGTCTAATCATTCAGATAGTTATTGTAAGTTAAGAGGGCTATAGTAAGTTAATCATTATAGTAAATTAATCATGCTTGTTACAGGCTAACCATAGGCCAGGTTGTCTAATAATTCCTTGTCCCAAAGAAACTGATGATAAATAAAGTGAGTGACACAACAGAAGCCCTGAATAACCCCTGAAGAGAGTGCCTCATGGGAAAACAGGCATTCCAGAAAGACTTAGCTAGGAAGTGTCTTAGTTGTTGTTGAGGTTTGAACTCAGCCGGCAGCCAGATGCCACGTGGCCGGCCGTTCACCTCCCCCCTCCCCAGTGAACTAGGGGAGGGACAAAAAGAAGAGAATTCATAGGTTGAATAAAAAGAAAGAATTTGCTAAATATAACAAGCGAACAACAGTAACAATAGTGAGTCCAAAAGAAACGGGTAAAATGCAGCAGTGGCCTACCGAGCGCGGCGACTGCCCCCACAGCAACACACACCCGGACCGGAACCCGAAAACGGCGCCTGCCCGAGAGAGTCCACCCACCTGTATCCCTGGGCGTGACATCACATGGTATGAAATACTCCAATAAAAGTTAACTCCATCCTGGTCGAAACCAGGACAGTTGTAGGAAGAAATATTGAAAGTGAGAAAAATCTTCTAGCTTCCAGAACTCATAAATATGTCAAAACTCTTTCTGTCAGGTAGTTAGATGACTCAGTTAATTCAAAATAGCAAAATAGTGATCCTCTAGTGATTATATCTGGTGTGAAAGTAAAAATACTACCTGAAAGGTGATTTAATGCGCTCATAGCACATTTTACATAGGCCCTAAATGTTGCTGTTTTCAAAAGTTTTACTAGAAGAAAATGAAAGTTATGGGAATTGACTCCAGTCAACAGCCATTGTTGGTAGCAATTAATGTCACAAAGGTCCTTGCTTGGCCAAAGATGACTGCAGCACTATGGCAGCTGTGATCACCTTTTTATATAATGCACATTGTAAACTACTTTCCTCTTCTAGCATTCACAAAGAAGATAGTGATGTAAACACTACGTTCTTTCTTCTGAGGTTACTTAATATACTTTAAAACTCCAATGTATGAATTGAATATGAGTTTAGCAGACTCTGCTTCAAATTGTTGCACTATTCTTATCTATTTATTTATATTTTTACAGATTTTACTTCAGAAAGAGATATTAATAATCAAGTTCAAGCTAATGAGTGACTTAACAACACTAATTCACCAAAGACTAAATAACTATAAACACAATTGGAAAAAAATAAGGAACTTTCACTTTTAGAAATCTAATAGAATATCAGTAATCAATAATTTCATAATGAATTGTAGTTCTCTGGCGAGTACCTTACACAGTTCCCATACCTTTTTTTGTCTAGTAAAGGATAGGTAGAAAATGGTCACTATCATTTAGGTGGAAACTTCTATTCTCTATATGCAAGGCCATCCTGTGACTGTTTATCCTTCCTCCTATTTACCAGTCAGTACACCAGTACATTATAATTCAAACTACAGCAAGTCGCAAGTGATTGTCCATAAATCATAATAAAATATGTCACATAACATCTAGGTTTTAGTGTAATACCCGAGTTATCTGGTGAGACAATCTGGACATTTAAATTGTATGTAGTTTTCCATTATCTAGGAAACAGCCTAGTTCTCTAGATAGTAACAGGGATACACTTGCAAACACAGAAAAAAGTTAGGGAAAAAAAATTTTTCTTGTAATATTCTTTATTTCTGCATGAGAGTTGGATGCAGAGTATTTTCTGAGCATAATTCTTTTTAAAGGGCAGAAAAGTAGAAAAAATATTGTAATGATCTTAAGTTAGGTTGAAACGACACATTTTATCAACTATAGATAACCATGTTATTCTTGTTACTATGGAAATTAAATGACTCACTATGGAAATTAAATGGCCCACTGTAGGAGAAGATCAGGTTTGAGAACATGTAAGGAACCTAAAGGTGCACAAGTCCATGGGACCTGATGAGATACATGCATCTGCGGGTCCTGAGGGAACTGGCGGATGAAGTGGCTAAGGCACTTTCCATCATATTTGAGAAGTCATGGCAGTCCCACTGCCTGGAAAAGAGGAAACATAGTCCCCATTTTTAAAAAGGGAAAAAAGGAAGACCCAGGGAACTACAGGCCAGTCTGTCTCACCTTTGTGCCTGGCAAGATTATGAAGTGGATCCTCCTGGAAATTATTCTAAGGCACGTGGGAAAAAAAAGGAGGTGATTGGTGACAGCCAACATGGCTTCACTAAGGGCGAATTGTGCCTGACAAATTTGGTAGTCTTCTACAAAGGGGTTACAGCATTGGTGGATAAGGGAAGAGCAAGTGAAGTCATCTACCTGGACTTGTGCAAAGCATTTGACACTGTCCCACACGACACCCTTGCCTCTAAATTGGAAGGACATGGATTTGATGGATGGACCACTCAGTGGATAAGGAATTGGCTGGATGGTCACACTCAAAGAGTTACAGTCAACAGATTGATGTCTGAGTGGAAAGCAGTGACGAGTGGCATTCCTTATGGGTCAGTATTGGGACTGGTGCTGTTTAAAATCTTTGTTGGAGACATGGACAGTAGGATTGAGTGCACCCCCAGCAAGTCTGCAGATAATGCCAAGCTGTGTGGTGCGGTTGACATGCTGGAGGGAAGGGATGCCAAACCCAGAGGGACCTTGACAGGCTGGAGAGGTGGGCCTGTGCCAACCTCATGAAGTTCCACAAGGCCAAGTGCAAGGTCCTGCACATGGGTTGGGTCAATCCCAAGAACAAATACAGGCTGGGCGATGAGTGGATGGAGAGCTGCCCTGCAGAGAACGGCTTGGGGATTGTGGTTGACAAAAAGCTCAACATGACTTAGCAATGTGCATTTGCAGCCCAGAAAGCTAACCGTATCCTGGACTGCATCAAGAGAAATGTAACCAGCAGGTCAAGGGAGGTGACTATTCTCCTCTACTCTGCTCTCATAAGAGTCCACCTAGAGTACTGCATGCAGCTCTGGGGCCCTCAACATATGAAGGACATGGACCTGTTGGAGCAATTCCAGGGGAGGGCCACAAAGATGATCAGGGGGCTGGAGCACCTCCCTTATGAAGACAGACTGAGAGACTTGGGGATGTTCAGCCTAGAGAAGAGATGGCTCTGGGGAGACCTTATAGTGGCCTTCCAGTAGTTAAAGGGGGCCTACAGGAAAGCTGGAGAGGGACTTTTTACAAGGGCACGTAGTGATAGGACAAGGGATAATGGTTTTAAACTGAAAGAGGGTAGATATTGATTAGATATAAGGAAGAAATTCTTTACTGTGAGGGTGGTGAGACACTGGAACAGGTTGCCTAGAGAAGTTGTAGATGTCCCCTCCCTGGAAATGTTCAAGGCCAGGTTGGACAGGGCTTTGAGCACCTGATGTAGTGGAAGGTGTCCCTGCCCATGTCAGGGGGTTTGGAACTAGATGATCTTTAAGGTCCCTTCCAACCCAAAACCATTCTATGATTCTATGATTTATTTTAACACTTCTGCATGTGACCCTAACTCTGAAAAATGAGGACTTGTTATGCTGGAGCAAGTCTAGCATGATTTTACTCAATGTATCTAATATCAGCATTAGTAGCAGGATTAACAAACAAAGTAAAGCAAAACACCACAAGATGTTACAGAACTTATGAAATTTTAGACAACAAACAGAACTTTCTATTTTTTCTTCCCTGCTATTAGTATATTTTTCTTTGTTTTCTTTATCATGGAAGAAACTGCTTCCTTCTTATGCAATATAATAAAAATGAAATTTGTATTTTAATTGAAGAAAGACAGCAAATTTTCACAAAACCAGTCAGTACAATACAAAGTTACTGGATTTTAGTTTTCTTTTCTATTTAACCAAACTATTAGGAATCAGGTCAGCATTCGTGCACAAAGCACTTAAGAACTGAAAAAAATTTGGAAAAGCCTATGTTAGTCAAAGCTTCTTCAGGGGATAGAGAATGCAATAACGAATTGTTCATCCCAGGGAAAAAAAGGCACAGCTTGGAAATTTGAGAAGTCTATAAATATTCCTGAAATTTTGCTTTTAATGAGATGGATACATTTGCAAACCTTTATATGCTAAAAACTCAAAGATTCTGGGTGGTTAACTCTTTTACAGATAAACTGCAGAGATGAGTAATTGCATATCCAGATGACTAAGAAGTATCTTAATTAAGCCATAAGGAGCTGGATGTTTCCAGAATTTGTCAGCTATGTTGATGAAAACTGAATTTGAAACATGTGCATTGCTGTGCGTGGGAACACTAGCTGTAGAATAGAAATTATGACATCTGTGGCAACATTTTGTCAATATCATAGATTTAAAATGTAAGGATGGTCTCTGCTCAAGAAGTGTGGTTTACATAGTATGAATGGGGATCCATAAATTTGTCCCTCACCTCAAGTCATGTACATGGCTTTTTAGCATGGCAGACACTATCTCCAAGCAGAAAATTCACTTAAAAGCTGATAAGAAGTATCAGCCCTTTAGAATGATTCCGTTGTATCAGATCAACAGGATAATTAATTATTGAATAGAAAATATTCTGCTCTTCTTTCTGTTTCTTCTGATGTGCAGTCTTAACAGTAACCTTTTTTTTTTTTTTTTTTTCCCAGTAAGGGTGATGGACTGAGCAGCTGAATATCGCAATTAGATGACTTGCTGTAGTGTTTCTAAAGAATCAAATTTCACTGATCTTTTATCTGAATTTTTCTGTAGCCATAAACTTACCTGTGCTAGACACTACTCTGAGTTAGTGACCTGAGTAAGAGCATTTGGGATTGGTGATTAACCAGGGAAATTTTTTCTTGCTTTGTTTTTATGGTAATTTTGGACTGAGCAAGACTACATAGCATACCATTCTGCTTTTAGAGTAGGCAACATGAATTTCAGCCCTCTACATGTCAAAAGAAACATTTGTGCTGCTGCATTTTTTATTAAAGATTTACTGTTCCTCAGGTGGGAGTCATCACCTGACTACATGTAGACTGCCACAGTGAAGACAACTATGTCTGAGAGAGTGAGTGTATGCTCCCTTTACAATCAGTGAATAGGAACTGGCACTTGTAGAACATGGGTGTAGCATCCTGAAGTATACAATCAGCAGAGAACAGATTGACTGTTTACTAGAAGGTCTTATCTCTCTTCAATGACTATAAAGAAGTGACATTTTCCAGTCTTTTTAAATAATCAGAGTATGATGTGTAAACTTGCTGACGAGGTTCAAGGGAGAGGGAAGAGCAACAGAAATGTATTGCACTAGGCACCAGAATGATTTTCTTCATAAAAAGTACAGATTCTAAGGGTTTGGGATTTATTTTCTTTAAAAGACATCATTGGTCCCTAAGAAGCTACAAACCTGAAATAATATCTATAGCATGGCAACATGTTTCCATATATACAGTGGTTCTCCAAGTTTTGAAAATGAAATCTATCTTTGCTGGATCAGGTGTCTTTGTGTGCCACCTTCTGCATATAATTCCAAACTAAACAGTTTTTCCTTCAAAACCTTATTTTTTATTAACCAGTCACTTTGATTTAAAATGAATAATTTTATTTCTAGGAAAGATTTTGCATTCACTTTCCCACTTATATAAAAAAACCTCAATAACTAGCACCATTTTACCATTTCTCAGCTGAGGTGGCAACACGGTTCCCATGGGTTAGTAAATGAAGAAGACACATTTACATTAGTAAATTAAGAAGTGCACAAGAAAGTAAAGAACCATAAGAACCACTGTATGGTTAAGAACCATACGATGTAAATCAAGGACCATACAGTTTCATACTTTGTCTCTGTTGATGGCAAATAATAGATCCTTTAGAGAAGAGTGCTGGAACACAAAGCTGTAGTGTAGGAAGCATAAAATATCACTTCCATTAACAAAACTTTCTATTCGTGCATGTTTTTCTTTTTTGAACTCATCTCATGACTTTTGTATTTCATATAAGTTTTTGCCATCTGCTACATTCTATAAAAATCAGTTCCAAAGTTTAACAATGCATGGTGTGATAAGAATGTACCCCTTCTTTGTTGACTTGAAAACTTGTCTGTAAGTGTTGATGTTAAAGGGGTGGCTGTTAACTACCCTTAATTGCTGGCACTAGCATTTATGCCTGGGTGGGGAGTGAACACTGTACTGGTCCTCTGTTTGAAGATGTTGGAAGAAATAAGATAGTAACTCCACAAAACATTCTTGTTGTAATTTCAGGTGTTTCTCCATAAATAGAAAATAGTACTATAGACATTGAAAAGTAGATGTATTTGCATAAGATTCCCATGAAAATATATGAGGTTTTATTTTTTAAGACCAGATATTAAAAAAAAATATCAGGGAAAATAAGGTCTTGAAAATTTAAAGAGAGCTTAATAAGATTATTCTTTTGGACAGATAATAATAAATTGTATGGGTAGTTGGTGAAAGAAAATGTAGAATGAAAGACTGATTAAAGAAAATGCAGCAAATGCAGTACTTTTCTAAGAAGAATACATTTAGAAATTATAGTCACAGAAATCTGAAATCACCAATGTAAATGTGTAGAAGTAAATAATATTGTTCAAGTTCATGTAAGGAGTTTTTTATGTATGCATTATATAAAGAATACAGCTCACTTATACCATCAAAAATAATTTTTTGACAAAAAAAAATTGTTCCAAGTATAACGTAAAAAGATGTATAATTTAATAGTTTTGATATTCAGTGGCACAAAAGGAGAAAACATTGAGTTGGTGTATTGTCACTTTGGCAGAAGCATTGGCAAAAAGCTTTGCTGTAGGAATTGCTTTTAATAAATTACTGGCATTATTGTAGTGAAGTGAAAACAATGTTCATGCTTTTGCCCCTGTTCATCCACCTTACAATACAGAAGCTGTAATTTTTTTCTTCTTGTGTTGGGGTAGTTTTCCCTATAGAGGAACTCTAAATCTTTGCTGTCCCATAAATATGTGAACATAAACAGTGATTTATTGCAATTTAGCTCCTGTTTTGGTGGAGGAGGTTTATGGTGCTGAGAAAACTCATTAATCTAATTCGCAGCTCATAGTATAAACATAACCTTTACAATATATAACAGCAGAAATTATGCGTGGTTATGATTTACTGTTTGTGTTTTGGAAGGAGAAAGAAGTGAGAACTTGTTTTGCCACTTCCAGTTTTAATAGTCATTGATTAAGTTGAAGAGTTAATATGATACTGCTATAAATAACAATCTATGTGTATTTATTGTTTATATGTTTCTTTTTTAATATAAAATATTAAAATTCAGAAGCTGTGAGAACAGTGTACTGTTAGACAAGCAACTTTAAAAAGCATATTCCAAACAAGCAGAATTGCTATTAACCTGATCATTTATTATAACAGTAAATCTAGTTGAAAGACAGAGTTCTGAAGTTGCGTCTTGAACATCTACATAACACAGAAAAGTAAGAGGTTAAGTAACTGTGTTGTAGTAGTGTTAAATTGCTCTTTAAGTCTTACATACTTAAGTATGCATATTTTATTAGGATTCATATTCTCACTGAAGTGGAAAACCTCAATTTTGAATCAAGAGTGGCTGTTAATATAATAATTGTAATATATTCATATCATGTTATGCTATTATGAGTTTACCTATGCTTCTACGGAATTTTAAGAGAAACCTGTGATGCTTGAAAAATAGGCATATTTTTTTGTTAAATGATCAAAAGAACTATCAAATTTTGGTGTTTCTGTTTTCAGTCACTGTGCAGAAAATCTTGAATGTCTAAAGAGATAATGCCTATAATTATGAAATCTCACTATTTTTTAATATACATTCTGAGATGTTCTTAATATGTTTCCTGTACTTTAACTTTCTATAATATTGTTCAGAGTATTTGCAAAATGTAAAAAAAAAAAAAAGAAAGTAAAAAAACCCAAGGGTGATATCATTTGAATGTTTCATTGTTAAATATATTTAGTTGAAGTCTTTTGAAAATGTTACAATTTTTATATAGAAAAGTTAAAAATATGTTATCAAAAACTCTTGACCAATCAAATCATAATTCTTTTATAGAGTCATGTTCTCTGCATAGAGACTATTTTAATAGAGAATTAATGAAAGTGAACCTTACACAATATTTATGGTTTTTAAACAATACTGATATACTGATACATTGTTACTAATAATAATCTAAAATAATGTATTTTACTATTCAGGAATTATGAGAAAGTTAGAATCATTATAGTGATAAACTGTGTTGTAAAATGTGACTTTCCTCTCATACTGCAAATGAACCTTCAATTTAAATTCACTAAAATTATGATAAAATTGCTATTGGAAAGATTTTATTATTACAAGCCTTTAATTTGTAAACTATAATTCTTTCAAACTGTAATAAAATATTGCTGGCTCAAAACTATTTTACAAAGAATGTTGATTACTTCTAGTTCATCTTCATCTGAGCCATACCACCATTGGTGGTCTCCTTGTGGCCAAAATTTAGTTCTATGAGTCATATATTGTTTGCATTTATAAGATATATGGGGGAAAATGATATCTCTTTACTTAATACTTCACAGTTTTTCCTGATTCTTTTCTTTTGTATGGTGACAGTTTCTGTACAATACAAGAAACTAATTTTAAAGTTTCTACTAATGTAGTACATATTCCAGCAATGTAGCTGTAATATGCTATTTGAATTTAATGTATATTAATTTACAAAACTAGCTAGTGTTAATTACTCAACTTTCCTTCCGATCTCTGAAAGAAGGAAACAAATGAGAACCATCTCTTCAACAGTTATTAAGAAAACAGTGGTGTGTCTAGTAACATTGAAAGAACATAGATATTTTTAAAGAATGAATTACTAAAAAAAGAAAAAAATCAAGAGCTAGAAAATGTTTTCATAAATTATTTAGTGACTTAGACATTTAAAATACTATTTTTTTTACCCACCTACACATTCATGTCTTTATGTGTACTGAGTATATATTATTCCAAAAGTTAAGCAGAAGATGTTTGGATGACTCTGGGTGAAGTTTCTAGGCAATGTAAGGACACTGAGGACATATCAGTTCTTGCAAAGAGTTTTAAGTAATGGAATGATTTAACCTGAAATTCAATGGAATTTGACAGATAATTTCTCTAGAATCTATTTTAATTTTCAATATTAAAGCTAACCAGTGGAATGCATAAACTGTTTTCCTTGTATTTTTTTTTTTTTTTTTTTTTACAATATATATAACTGTCATGAAGAACTGATTACATATTAAAGGAAACCTTTTAGAATATAGTGACAGATGTTTTCAGCTATAAAATATTCCAGAATCTACTTATTGGGCTAACAATTTTCCATTTCTTCAAGCAATGGCAGAAAACCCCATTACCAATTCTGGATAAAAATATATTGAGTTTTGATGGACTCAATATAGAGCAGTTGACCATATTGCAGGAATGTGAATCATAACAGTGAAATCCCTGGCAATGTATTTTTAAGACTTAAAACTTAACGGCCATATACTGACCCTAAATTGTATAATCAATAATAATGTATGAACAGTGATATAGTAATACTGAGAGTTCTGCTATGGAATTACAATACCCTAAATGAAGCGGTCTAGCTAATTACAAAATGTTTTCTTGAATGCTAAATTTACTGAGTGAACAATCAAAACTGAACACTGTCATGTTTCAAAGAAGAGCTTTATATAAAACAAGCCAGCCTAAATCTAAAAAGCTTAAGAATGTATTTAAGTATTTTAATATCCATAAATCCATAAATAAACCCATATAGTGTTATACAAATCTGCAAGTACATTTCCCTAATACCTGAAAATCAAAAGAAGACAATTCACTTACAGCTTTGGTAAATCAGGCTTAATCATTCAAACCTGAAGATAAATGATTATGATCAGATGAAAGACATTACAGAGTTATTTCCTGTCTAGACTAAATTTAATCACAGCAAGTACAATTTCATGTAATCGTACTCAAATCTATTCCCATCATTCACTAATTCATTAGTGAAAATACTCAAGATGAAGAAGATTTAGAACATATACTCCAATAGTGTATTTCAATATTATATGTATCAATGTCTCTCACATATCCGTTTCTTACAGTATCCTTCTGGACAAAATGTCTAGCATACAGCTAGGCAAATCCATGATACATTGGGTGAGAAATTGGCTGGCAGGTTGAGCACAAAGTGTTATAGTAAACATCAGGCTGATGGCCAGCCACTGATGGGGTTTCCTAGGTCTCAATTTTGGGGCCAGTGCTTTTTAATGTTTTACAAATCATCTGGATGCAGGAATCAAATGCATATGAAGTAAGTTTGCTGATGTTACTAAACTAGGAGGAGCTGTGGACTCCCTTGAAGGGTAGAGAGGCCTTACAGAGAGATCTGGATAGACTATGGAGCTGGGCAATCATCAATCATATGAAATTTAACAAAAGCAAGGGCCAGGTTCTCCACCTGGAATGGGGCAATCCTAGTTATACTGGAGGACAAGAGGCCAGAGAGCAGCCTTGTGGAAAGACACCTGGGGGTCTGGGTTGATGGCAAGTTGAATATGAGTCGACAGTGTGCTCTGGCAGCCAAAAGGGCCAATCATGTCCTGGGGTGCATCAAGCACAGCAGAGCTAGCTGGTTGAAGGAGATGATTGTTCCACCATACACTGTACTGGTGTGGCAGTTTTGGCTGCTTCAATGTAAAGACATCAAACTATTTGAGTGTGTCCAGAGGAGGGTGGCCAAGATGGTGAAAAGTCTTGAGGGCAAGACTTGTGAGGAGCAGCTGAGGTCACTTGCCTTGTTCAGGTTGGAGAAGAGAAGGCTGAGGGTTGACCTTACTGCAGTCTACAATTTATTCGAGGGGGGCAGCAGAGGAGGAGGTGCTGATCTCCTCTCTCTGGTGACCAGTGATAGGACACGAGGAAATGGAATGAAGCTGTGTCAGGAGAAGTTCAGACTGAACCTTAGGAAAAGCATCTTCACTGAGAGGGTGGTCAGTCACTGGAACAGGCTCCCCAAGGAGGTGGTCATGGCACCAAGCCTGTCAGAGTTCAGTGAGTGTCTGTACGATCCTTTTAGTCACATGGTTTAGTTTTAGGTAATCCTGTGAGGAGCAAGGAGTTGGGCTCAATGATCCTTATGGGTCCCTTCCAACTGGAGATATTCTATGATTCTATAATGACTCATGTACATTATCCTACATATTACAAAAATAATTTGACTGATAAAATTAAAAATATACTAATGTGCATGTACTACTAACGTGTATGTGTAATTGTGATTTCTGATGTATTTTGAAAAAAATCTGATTGCAATATAGTATGGGGGGGGGGCATTGCTTTGTTGGGTTTTTTGTTTTTTGTTTTTTGTTTTTTTTTTTTTGTCTTCCTAAATCAGGTTAAATATCAAATTAGAAGAGCAACAAAGCTGGTGAAGGAACTGGAGTTGCTTAACCTGGACAAGGAGGTTGAGGGGAAACCTTAATGCTCTCCACAACTACCTGAAAGGAGATTGTAGCGAGGTGGGTGTCAATGTCTTCTCCCAAGTAACAATTGACAGGACAAGAGGAAATGTCATCAAGTTGCACCAGGGGAGGTTTCAATTGGATATTAGGAAAAACTTCTTCACCGAAAAGGTTGTCAAGCTTTGGAACAGGCTGCCCAGGGAAGTGGTTGAATCAGCATCCCTAGAGGTATTTAAAAGACGTGTAGATGTGGCATGTAGGGACATGGTTTAGTGGTGGACTTGGCAGTGCTAGTTTAATGGTTGGACTCTATGATCTTAAAGGTCTTTTCCAACCTAAATGATTCTATGATTACTGTATGATAAGATTCACAGAAGTAGGTGGGACAGTTTGTGAAGACAGATATTATATGGTAAAAGAATATCTGAAATCAGTCTGCTAGTTATTTTTTTTATACAAATGTCTCTGATGGGATAAGAATGCTTAAGTAATAAAACAAAGATCAAATTGGTAAGAAATAAAAATACAGTTATATTAATCTTTGTAGAGGGACCACATTTTGAAAACTTTTCTCTATGAACAAACCCAGTTATTCACTTCTTCATAGGAGATAACTTTTACTCATTCCATTTTTAAGTCCAGATACCTCTTTCTAGAGAACAGTTGAAAAAGGTTTTTTCTAGTTTATTTCCTTATAAGCAAACAAGAGCACAGTGAACACTCATTCCATCTAAAGTATGCTGATTTACTCAACAGTTTAGCATTAAACTGATTGTCACATAGAATCTGTCCTTAGAAATATTTTCTACTGAAAGCAACATGGGTGTGTGACACTTATGCTATATCCACCCCTTACAAAAATTAAAATACTTGACAGTAATTTTTGATGGACTCAAAAGTTCCATCAAAGAAACATATCACCAGCATGCTTTTTTGAATAGTGATATTCATATATCCTAAGAAAGGCATACTGTGGGCTTAATTGAACAGCATCTAAGAGTAATTCTGAGGGATCACCAACTGTGTCTTCACAACTCTAGTTCTAGGTGGGAACATCATGTAGGAGTACAGATTCATCTTTTAAAGGTGCCTAAGTTGCTTCACTAAATAAAGATCCCAGATCTCTCTAGCTCTGAATATTCCACTAGAAATGGATACACCTGAGACATTATGGCTCCCATTTCAGGCCAACATGGACTGGCATTAGGACATGCAGTTTATTTAATTCAGAATCTCATTGAAAGGTTAATATAAGAATCAATACTGAGTCCGACAGAAAGGTCCAATTTCTGTCCTTTCACAGAATTACACAGAATCATCATCTAGGTTGGAAAGGACCTTGAAGATCATCTAGTCCAACCGCTAACCTAGCACTGACAGATCCCAACTACACCATATCCCTAAATGCTATGTCAACCTGCCTTTTGAACACCTCCAGGGATGGGGACTCCACCACTGCCCTGGGCAGCCCATTCAAACGCCTAACAACCTGTTCTGTAAAGAAATACTTCCTCATATCTAGTCTAAACCTTCCCTGGTGCAACTTGAGGCCATTCCCTCTTGTCCTATCACTTGTTACTTGGTTAAAGAGACTCATCCCCAGGTCTCTGCAACCTCCTTTCAGGTAGTTGTAGAGGGCGATGAGGTCTCCCCTCAGCCTTCTCTTCTCCAGACTAAACAGCCCCAGTTCCCTCAGCCGCTCCTCATACGACATGTGCTCCAGACCCTTCACCAGCTTCGTTGTCCTTCTCTGGACACGCTCGAGTAATTCAATGTCCTTTTTGTAGTGAGGGGCCCAAAACTGAACACAGGAATCGAGGTGCGGCCTCACCAGTGCTGAGTACAGGGGCAAGATCCCTTCCCTGTCCCTGCTGGCCACGCTAATTTCTGATACAAGCCAGGATGCCATTGGCCTTCTTGGCCACCTGGGCACACTGCTGGCTCATGTTCAGCCGGCTGTCAATCAACACCCCCAGGTCCCTCTCTGACTGGCAGCTCTCCAGCCACTCCTCCGCAAGCCTGTAGCGCTGCTGGGGGTTGTTGTGGCCAAAGTGCAGCACCCAGCATTTAGCCTTATTGAACCTCCTACAGTTGGCCTTAGCCCATTGCTCCAGCCTGTCCAAATCCCTCTGCAGAGCCTCCCTACCCTCGAGCAGATCAACACTCCCACCCAACTTGGTGTCATCTGCAAACTTACTGAGGGTGCACTCAATCCCCTCATCTAGATCATCAATAAAGATGTTAAACAGGAGTGGCCCCAAAAACGAGCCCTGGGGGACACCACTCGTGACCGGCCTCCAACTGGATATAACTCCATCCACCACCACTCTTTGGGCCCGGCCATGCAGCCAGTTCTTTACCCAGCAAAGCGTGCGATCATCCAAGCCTCGAGCAGCCAGTTTTTCCAGGAGAATGCTGTAGGAAACGGTGTCAAAGGCCTTGCTAAAGTCAAGGTAAACTACATCCACAGCCTTTCCCTCATCCAATAAGCAGGTCGCCCTGTCGTAGAAGGAGATCAGGTTTGTCAAGCAGGACCTGCCTTTCATAAACCCATGCTGACTGGGCCTGATCATCTGGTTGTCCCGCATGTGTTGTATGATGGTACTCAGGATGAGCTGCTCCATCAGCTTCCCGGGCACCGACGTCAAGCTGACAGGCCTGTAATTTCCTGGATCATCCTTCCGACCCTTCTTATATATGGGTGTCACATTGGCCAGTTTCTAATCTGTTGGGACCTCCCCGGTCAGCCAGGACTGCTGGTAAATGATGGAAAGCGGCTTGGCGAGCACCCCAGCCAGCTCCTTCAGCACCCTCGGGTGTATCCCATCCGGTCCCATAGACTTGTGTATGTCTGTGTGATGCAGTAGGTCACTGACTATCTCCTCCTGGATTGAGGGGGGGTCATTCTCCCAGTCTCTGTCTTCTGGCTGAGGAGGCTGGATTCCCTCAATAGAACTAGTCTTGTTATTAAAGACTGAGGCAAAGAAGACATTAAGGACCTCAGCCTTCTCCTCATCACTTGTTACCATGTTTCCTCCTGCATCTAGCAGGGGATGGATACTCTCCCTGGTCTTTCTTTTGCTACTGACATACTTATAGAAATATTTTTTGTTATCTTTGACAGCTGAAGCCAGATTAATTTCCAGCTGGGCTTTAGACCTCCTAATTTCCGCCCTGCATATCCTCACAGCCTCTTTGTAATCACTGTGAGTGGCTAGCCCCTTCTTCCAAAGGCTGTAAACTTTCCTTTTCTCCCTGAGTTCCAGCCAAAGCTCCCTGTTCAGCCAGGGTGGTCTTCTCTGTTGCTGGCTTCTCTTACAGCACCTGGGGACCGCCTGGTCCTGAGCCATTAAGACTTCCTTCTTAAGGAGTGACCAGCCTTCCTGGACCCCTCTTCCATTCAGGATTGTCTCCTGAGGGATCCTTTCAAGCAGGTGCCTAAACAAGACAAAGTCAGCCCTATGGAAGTCCAGGATGTCAGTTCTGCTTAGCCCTCTCCTGGCCTCTCTAAGAATAGAGAACTCTATTATTTCATGATCGCTGTGCCCTAGTCGTCCTCCGACCGCCACATCATCCACCAGTCCTTCTCTGTTCACAAAGAGGAGATCCAGCAGGGCACCTTCTCTGGTCGGTTCTCTCACCAGTTGCATCAGGAAGTTGTCTCCCACACATTCCAGGAATCTCCGAGACTGGTCCCGCTCTGCTGTGTTGTATTTCCAGCAGATGTCTGGGAAGTTGAAGCCTCCCACAAGAACAAGGGCAAGCGATTGTGAGATTTCTCCTAAATGCCTATAGAATATTTCATCCACCTCTCTGTCCTGGGTGGGTGGCCTATAGTAGACTCCTACTACAACATCTGTCCTGTTGGCCTTCCCCCTGATTCTAACGCAAAGACACTCTACCCTGTCTTCACTACACTTGTACTCAAAACAATCATAACAGTCCCTAACATACAGCACCACCCCACCACCTCTTCTTCCTTGTCTATCCCTCCTAAAGAGCTTGTAGCCCTCAATTGGCGCACTCCGGTCATGGGAGACATCCCACCATGTTTCTGTAATAGCCACGACATCATAATTTTCCTGTTTCATCATGGCTTCAAGCTCCTCCTGTTTGTTACCCATGCTGCATGCATAGGTATACATGCACTTCAGTATCTGAAGGCCACTTTTCATGCATTGTTTTCTCCTAGAGGCTAATTCTTATACCATCTTTCAACAATTTGCCTGGAACAAGATTCATTTCATGTACTCCTAGACAGGTAAGCATTACTCTAAGCTAGTTGTGTAATCCTCCCAAGAAGAGGGATAAATACAAAGGAACATTCATCCTAACTGAAGATAGGTGTATAAGCCAAAGCAGATGACTGTTCTTTTTTCTGCATCTCTGGTGCACAATCCTGACCTCAAGTTATATGCCTGATGCTGTTTCAGTGATCCAGCCTTTGTATGCTTCGAATTAAGTGCTTCAGACCTCCTAAGCTCCCTCATTACTACCTCATGCTCTTTCAGATCTTTCCCAAGACACGGTTATATCCTCTTACATTTTTTCAAGAGAATTTGGCAGGAAGAAACATAAAGTTAGGGTCAGAACACACCTTCTTAATTATTTCTACTTTTTATTAAAGCAACTGACAATTACAAGCTTCGCCTCCTTTTATGAATCAGGGATTCACCACTATATCAAGCTGAACTGAATTCTTCCTTCTCTCTCTTGACAACAAGTCTTTAACTGCAGTGGAAGATTCTGCAAAGGATACATTCTGCTTTGAGATAGGCTCCTCTTCCCATGACATTTACTCACACTGAGAAGGTATGAATCAATTGGACCACACTTACTATGCCTTGGAGAATGAGTATGGAAGGGACATTTTTGTCACATTAGCAATAGACCAGTAGTTGGTAATGCTCCAGTGTCTCTCAGTCACTCTTCCACAAGGTATGAAAGACCTTCCTTGAACAGGTCAGTCATTTTAGAATATAGTACAGGAGGATACGTTTGAGCAGTCACTGTTTCCACACATTGTCTGAAAGAGTTCACAGTGTGTTATTTCTACACAATACAAACACAATAAGAAGCCTATTTCTAATACTGGGGAAAGGATAATCTCATGTACAGTTTCTCCTACTGGAAATAGGAATCTTCATCTTTCCACTATGAGTCCAAAAGCAGATGCAACCTTGATCTAGGTAAGGGCTGGTACAGCAATAAGAACTGGAACTTCATCTCATGATGCAAGACTCTGTACCACCTGTGCTTCTGGTAATTTGATAGGGATGGTAATAATGAGGCATACAAGCTTGAGTTTTCTCTGTTCCTTTACATTCTTGGATGCAAAGCGCTCCTTTTCATACTGGAGAAGTGCTGGTTTCTTGTAAAGAACCTGTTACCACCTAGAACATAAGAATTTCCAGACTATACAGCTGCATCTCTAGAGTGTAAGAATAGCTCTGAAGCTTGACTCCTGCTGCTGTTTCTTGATTAAGTAAGAGTGTATCAGTGTCTTTTTGTTGGAGATCAAGAAGCTGTAATGGACAATAATCTATTTCCAAGGTCCGTGCTGTCACCCTTGAAGAGAAAGTTGGGATTCAACAATATACTCCTAGTCTTCTCAAAGTAATTTTCTACTTCAGAAGAAGTCAGTAGCATTTCTGGGACATATGTACCTAGATGTTTACTCTTGATGTTGTAGTCCTACATATTGTTAATGGTAGCAAGCTGTGCATTGCATGTCAGGATATTTCTTCACCTGTCTACCTTGTTCCCTCTCTCATCCATTATCTTTTTTTCTCCTCTTTTCATCCTTGGATAGCTGATCTCCATGAAGAGAGAAGCTCATATATCTCATTATTTCACATTTTCCTCCTCACAGATGGTAACCCCACCTGCAGATCTGCCCTTTTCATGCCATTACTAACTTCATGCTCTGTTTAAACTCTGTTATATTTGCAACCAGGTCACCTGCTGAGGGAATGGCTACTTCTGACAAGACCCAATCTTCTATTGAGCAAATGAGCTACAGACACAGAGGCCCAATTATTATTAAGTGTTAGCATAATTGTAATTATAAGTAGACTGTTTCATTATAATACAGCTGTTGAGCCTTTAATGCATCCCTGTAATGTGCTTTATTAATAAGCTGTATAGAACTGCTGACTTTACAATTTTCTGTATCACATTTACGATAACAAAAGAGGTTATGAAAATGAATTCACTACGGGAGCCCTACTGTGTTAGTTACTATGATTCAGAAGTTTATTATGGTAATAAAGCAACATGAGACAATAATGTTGGGAACTGAAATACACTAATGATGCTTCATATTGTTCCAAAAACATTATGCAGAAGTGGTAAAAAGTGTTACGACTTGCAGATAGTCAAATGTAGCAGATGTCACACTACTGAATAAAAGTGAGAGAGACAATACTGTTAGCCCCTGCACTGTTTGCTGCTTCCTCCCAAGTCTTCCAAAGTGAAGAGAATGTTTAAGGTGGCTGGCTGGCTGGTTGGTTAGTTGGTTGGTTGGTTGGTTGGTTGGTTGGCAGAAAAAGATGATTTTTATTAATTCTTACCAATTCCTAAATCAATATTTGAGTGAGGAACCATGTGATCTTATTTTCACTAGATGTTCTCTATATAAATGTATTGACACTTGGTAACCAGGTCTCTGGAGCAAAGGCCAAGTTTTCGAAGGCAATGTTCCTACTAGTCTTAAATGTACTTTCAAGCTAATTGGTGGCGAGTTAAAATTGCTCAGGATAAACCTACCTCCAGTGGCTTTGAGAAAATAAGAACAAGACAGAACAGAACAACAAGGGAAATTTATGAGAGACCTCCCAATTTTTTAAATAATGTCAGAGTCCACTGTCCTGGATAAACATTTTTATATGACATTATTACATACTGTGTTTGATTCACTCTAAGCAGGATTCCAGCAAGACTCACTCTATCTGAGTTAGGATTACTCAGAAATGGGTGGCACTCTTTAGACACTAATTTTTATTAATCTGGATATAACTGCATTGCAAACAAGAAAGCACCAAAGAAATTACTGTACCCTGATTGCCCATGCTGCTTAATAGTTAACTGCACCTTTGATTTTTGCTTTCAGCCTTTTTAAACTAGTTTGCTCAAAGACAAATCTTCTCTGAAGG
Source organism: Strix uralensis (assembly GCF_047716275.1). Lineage (NCBI taxonomy): Eukaryota > Metazoa > Chordata > Aves > Strigiformes > Strigidae > Strix > Strix uralensis. The sequence goes on along the minus strand of NC_133973.1, from coordinate 95,765,745 downwards.
GCATCATTCTTAAGAACTATGGACACAAATCTGTATATGACACATAGCATGAAGACCAAGTTTTGGGCTCTGGTTCTCTTTTGTTCAGCAGCGTAGAACTATGCACATATATCTACATTTGTTTATATAGATATACAGACTTCATATAAAAAATACATTTTTACATTAAGAGATTACCTGTTAATTTTAGTGCTATAGACCTGTATACAGTGTGCAGAGGAAGACTAGTAAATTACTCTTACAGCAGAGCTGTGCTGTGATTCTCATAAAGTATGTCACAGTATTGAAGACTGGAGAGTACAATATACATTAAATGTACTGCAGCATGACAAGAATGATCAGAATCACAGAAAAAATCATTTGAAGTGAGATTAAACTAATGAATGGCAAAGTTATAAAAATATGATGTCTATCTCAGAACACAAGAACAGTGAAGACATTTAATGAAATTAAAGGTAGCATATTCAAAAATGATGACAATAAATATTTTCTCATAAACTGTGTGAAACTCATTTGTTATAGGATTTTGCAAAACCAACAAAAGAAATTAAAATGGAGTATTTACCTACAGATAGTGGTAAACATAAAATCTGGTGCCCCTAAAAGCCACTTAAAATACAAAGAGAAACCTAGTCCATCTATCTTAGGGGACTGCTTAACACAATAAGTACTTCAATTCGTTAGACATCTACTTGAGTATCTAGTTTTCATTATACTGAATATGCCTTATGTACTTAATTTTGTTTGCCAACACATTCTTGACATGTATTTTCTGCTGAGGTAGGTAATATTTGTCCAATTGTAAAATTTAATTTCAAAATACAGTTAGATGACCCTTAAAAATAAAAAAAAAACCACATTCTGAGAGCAAATTTGAAATCATCGGTCTTTTTTGCACTCAGCTATAAATACTATTAATCAGGCTCTCTCCTCTGATTGGACTTCTGGTGCTTGCATGCTGGGATTCACAGTGGCCTGAAGTTAACTAGAGAGAAGAAGAGTAATACTCTATGTAATTAGGGTTGCAACCCATCTTTGCCTTTACGGAAATGACTATGTCCCCTCACAACAATCTCTTTGAGTGAATGCTCAAAGTAGTAGATTATTAGGCAAAAAGTGCTCTTCTCCACTCTTCTAGTGAAGAGGGTTAGATGGTTCCAAGAAGTCTGAGATAGTAATTTCCCTGTAGTAGAAAGAGCTAGGTAGTTGACCTAATTAACTGAATTTCTTTTTGAAAGAACTCATTTGAAAATTCATTATACATACACTGAAAAATGCAGGCACCTTATCTGGGTGGACTGTATGTCTTTCTGCTTATCTTTGAAGGAGTTCCTGCTCCAACTCAATAGAGAACTTCATGTTAAATAGATTGAATTGCCTCCATGGGGCCAAATACCTAGAATTTTGATGAAGTAGTTGTTAAAGTACATATCTAAACTAGGATGCCATGGAAGAACATTCTGTCTTAGAATCATAGAACAGTTTAGGTTGGAAGGAACTTTTAAAGATCATCTAGTCTGCCCCTGCCCCCCCTTCCCCCCCCCCCCCCCCCCCCCCCAATGAGCAGGGATATCTTCAAGTAGATTAGGTTGCTCAGGGCCCTGTTCAACCCAGCCTTGAATGTTTGAACCTACGACCTCTCTGGGCAACCTGTTCCAGTGCCTCACCACCCTCATTGTAAAAAAATTCCTCCTTTTATCTAGCCTAAATCTACCCTCTTTTAGTTTAAAACCATTACCCCTTGTCCTATTGCAACAGGCCCTGCTAAAAAGTTTGCCCCCATCTTTCTTGTAGGCCCCCTTTAAGTACTGGAAGGCAACTATAAGGTCTCCCTGGAGTCTTCTCTTCTCCAGGCTGAACAACCTCAACTCTCTCAGCCTTTCTTCATAGGAGAGGTGTTCCCGCCCTCTGATCATTTTGTGGCCATTCTCTGGACCTGCTCCAACAGGTCCATGTCTTTCTTCTACTGAGTACTCCAGAGTTGTATGTAGTACTCCAGGTGGGGTCTCATGAGAGCAGAGAAGGGGGGGAGAATCACCTGCTTCGACCTGCTGGCCACACTTCTTTTGATGCAGCTCAGGATACAGTTGGCTTTCTGAGCTGTGAGTGTAAATTGCCAGCTCATGTGCAGCTTTTCACCCACCAGTACCCCCAAGTCCTTTTCTACAGGGCTGCTCTCAATCCCTTCATCCCCCAGCCTGTACTGATACCAGGGATTACCTTGACCCATGTGCAGGACCTTGCACATGGCATTGTGAACTTCATGAGATTCACAAGGGCCCACTTCTCAAGCTTGTCCAGGTCCGTCTGGATGGCATCCTGTCCCTCAGGCATGTCAACCACGCCACGCAGCTTGGTGTCATCTGCAAACTTGCTGAGGGTGCACTCGATCCCACTGTCTATGTCATTGATGAAGATATTAAACACTACTGGTCCAAATACAGACCCCTGAGGCATACCACTTCTCACCAATCCCCATTTGGACATTGAGCCATTGACCACTACCCTCTGGATGCAACCATCCAACCACTTTTTCATCCACCAAACAGCCCATCCATCAAATCCATATCTTTTCAATTTAGAGAAAAGGGTGTTGTGGGGGACTGTGTCAAAGATCTTACAGAAGTCCAGATAGATGATATCTGTAGCTCTTCCCGTGTCCACTGATGTAGTCACTCCATCATAGAAGGCCACTAGGTTGGTCAGGCAAGACTTGCTCTTGGAGAAACCATACTGGTTGTCTCAAATAACTTCCCTGTCCTCCATGTGCCTTAGCACAGCTTCTAGGAGGATCTGTTCCATGATCTTCCCAGGAACAGAGGTGTGGCTGACAGGTCAGCAGTTGCCCGGGTCCTGCTTTCTACCCTTTTTTAACAATGGGTGCAATCTTGAATTAATTGTCACTGAATGTTACAAGATGCAATGGCCCATGCTTCACAATGCGAATCAGTTAGAAATCTTATGTGACTCAAGATACCCCACCATTCTTAGACAATTTACTTTTCAGTGGTTATTGAGCAATGCATAGCACCAAAAAAAAAGATTAAATGAGAACTGCAAAAGAAGACTGGAGTAATGAAAAATTTCACTAGACTTAAAAGTATTTGGAAATGTGGAAGATTTAAACTTCACTTGAAACGTGTAATAAATGGGTGACAGCAGAAAAGAAGACATGTAGAGGCAGTCTTATTTCTAAAGCAGCTATTTCTGAAGCATTATCTGATTTTAATACTGCTCAGTTAAGTCAAGCAGAGGAGGCTAACTATATAACTATTATAGAAATGAGGAGTACTGCACTTCATGTAAAATAGATGGAAAGATGCTTTTAATAGAGTTTATTAAAATAAAAGCAGAGAGATATTTGTAATGGATCTATGGATGAGATCTCATATTGCAATTTGGGGGAGTAATTGGAATACCCTATTATGAAATAGAAATAAAATGAAAAATTAAAAAAAAATACAAGAATACAAACATTTAAAAAAACTGGTTGAAAACAAATTTGAGATAACAAAGCAAGCATAATTTTCTTTACAAAAGAAATTTCCAAACCAAAACTGAATGTGATGGAGAAAGGATAGGATTCTTGAACTGTTGAAGAATATACTATGAAGAATATTGAAACAGAAATATATAGGAAATTCAAAGCTGGAATCCATCCAAAACTCTACATGGCAGAGGACCAAGCCAACACTTAACATTTGGGAAAAGACAGAGGAAATTATCATGACCATAAGAGATTGCAAGTATCAGAACAGAATGTGCATTATTGACAAAGTGGATAAGGTATCATTGGTTAAGAAGAAGTATTCATAAGATGTTATAGCTATGAAGGAATGGCTGAAAACAACAAAGAAACTGTACGGATTTACGTACGTGATGCCAGAAAAGATGACACTAGTACTGTTAGAGATCCATTGGTAACAAAAATGAGTCATGATGATTATTTGGGTCTTAACCTGATTATTTTGTCCAGAAACATGTCAGATAAATGTATGTGCAAATATATGGATAAAGTTGCAACTTTTAATTTCTTCCATCAACTATACCACAAAAAATTAGATTATACATGGTCATTCACTTGACTTCAACATAAATGAAAAAAACCCCACACCACTGAGTACGCAGACAGCACAGATGAAGATTTTGAGAAAGTTCACCATACACTAAAGTACAGTTTAAGAGGACATTTTGTTTTAATCTTGATATCAGAGACTGAAGAGAAAATGTATAATTACTTTATATACTTTATTGTCACTGAACCATAGGAAAAATGCAAAATCATGGGGAAATGAAGAAGTAGTCAAGGTACTTATGCTTATAGATAGGCTCAAAGAAGCAAATACCTAGAAAATTAACATTTTCATTTAGTTGCAAAGGGAAACATATTAGAGAGATGGCTGATGACAGGTATTTTCTAACTTGACTGAGCATCCAGGTCCTGACATACAACCACAGAAAACTAGAGCTCATGTTTATGCACACTGTATAGTTTCTTGGAAAGTACCATTTCCTCTGACTGCTGTATGATGTTCAGCACTTGCTGCATATCACTGGGAAATGCAACAGATTTATTTTATTGCATCGAGATGGGTAATTTCTGCACAGATTATGTTTTGTCCTGAGAAATGACAGTAAAAATGTGGGGCCAGAGACTCCAGGCAGTCCTGCATAGCATCCATGCCATGGCACCTGGGCTAAAGCTGAACAAAAAAAAATTTAAGTGTTTGTTATTGGAAATATATCTGGGATGAAATTAAGGTGTAAGAGAAGATCACAGTAAAACTGTTTTGATCCTCAGCATGCCTACCATAGCAGAGAAGAAGGGATACTTCATGGTAAAAATAAATGCTGGAATTCTGTAGCTATATCAGTAATCCCAGAGTGCTACTGTGCAAAATTGTCTAATAAAGTTGAGATACAAATTCTAACACAGAATTTAAAGAATGGAAATGCTTTTTATTTACTTCTTTTAAATGTTTTTATAGTATTGCATAGCATTACATAATTGTTCAAAGAGCTTAGTGAACCTTAGCCCTTTAGAACTGTTGTGATAAACAGAAAACTAGGGATACGTGTTTGCTGTAATACAGAAAATGTATCTTCTCAGGGTCCATGGTGGCAGATTATCTGCCTGGGAATTTTTTACAATACACCTGACTTTCTACTCTGACTCCTTTGCAGTTATACTTTAACTTATTAATAATAATACATGAATGCTAAAAACTAATGTCTTATCATAGCTGGTTCTCAATGTCATGGATTATTTAAACAACTGTGTTCTATTGTGTTCAAATAAAGAAGATAAATCTGTTCTTAGTGTTAGGTATGAAAAGCTTCACTTTGATTCTAGACAGAAATTGGTAGCTAAAACTGACCATAAGCTGCTTACTTCCAATTTCTGGTATTCATGCCTGAATTTCAAATTGTGTTGGCAAACATCTTCCACAACAAATGTATAGATTTCTACCTTAAATATATAGATTGGATAGATTCTGGACCTCCTGGTCAAATTTCTAGAGCAGTATTTAACTATTTTTGAAAAAGCAGTGACCACCTAACCTTTATGAAACATCTAGAAAACACCTTGTACAGAGCTTCTGTTATTTTTCATTATTTTTGCTCACGGACACATAAAAATCCACTTAGGTTCCACTTCAAATATTAATTTTTAATCTTTATTTTATCTCAGTTGTCAGGTAAATGGTTGCATATTTTTCATTCTTTTTCAGATTGCCTTTATATTTGTCTTATTGCCTGAACAAATAGAACACAATGTTCATTAGGAGCAATTCAAAGTATTATCTTAGGCGGAAATCATCACCTGTACAAATAAAGCCCAAATAAAATCTAGAAGTTTCAGAAAAAAAGTAAGTTTTTCTGATATATCTTGTGTTGCACTAAAGTCAGTGATGTCTTACTACTCAAGACCTTGTAGGAGCTAAGTAAACAGAAGAACAGTATGTATGGCTTGCAATGTAATCCATTAGTCCTGCAGAACACTAGTAGGACCTCATCTGGAACATCAGGCGGAATTTCTCTCACCTAACTTTACATAACTTCAAAGTAACATCAACATCTGAGATGAACAGTGTAGAAAATATGTGAAAAAGCAAATTTCATTTTATCCAAAGGTAAGAAATCTAAAATGATTCAGGTGAAGCTCACTCTGAGATACCTGTTTCTTCCCAATTTGTAGAAAGGAAGAAGACAGTAAAAAGGAATTTTTTCTGACTCCCAGAAATGAAGTAAATATTCTGCAATGCCTGGCCTAAGTAAAGTCTCAGTAGAAAAGAGTTTTTCAAGAAAGATGGGGCTCGACTGGAGAGAGTCTAGAGGAGAATGATTCCAGGTCTGGAATATATCATCCAGTAGGAAAAGGAGATCTGGAGATCTTTTAATCCTTTGTCCTTTTTGACAATAAAAACCCAGTTAAGATCAGAATTAATGGAGCTACTATGTAACATCAGTTGGGGTTTTTCATAATTTTTTTTTTTAAAGGAAGGTCCTCAGATACTTGTGACAATGTCAGGCACTTGGGATATTGATTTCACATTCCTAGCTAGTTTTAGGTCATAGATGAACTACATGTTTTGTAAAAGAAAATATTTTTAAAATTTTAATGTTGTGTGGATTACTAGTTAATATTGTATGCCTAAAAAGGGTGTTGTGAGAGATCATAAATGGTCTAACATATATCAGCTGGACCATATTTTCTGTCCTCCTGAGACTCATGTTGAGTACTGACAATCAAAGTTCATATAGTAAGTGAAGCAGTCTGCTGACAGACTTAGTTTTTAGTGATTTCTGAACAACACAATTCACCATTTTCAAGGCTAAATTAATGTAATTAGGATGTTTATAAAGGTTTATCTTTAAAGATATTTGGGATTCCAACAGTCTTGAATTTTAAAAGCTTATGACTCTAAATCATGTTTTCATGTGAAACCAGATCCAGGATATATGATAAAGCTTAGAGAAGTCTCTGTATGTCAGTGTTTAAACAGGTGTGCAAAAGTAAGAAGTAAGTTGTACACAGGATGTGAGTGATAAACTGTCTTCTCCTGACTGGCAAAAAAAAGAGAAATATTGAGACTTTTCTGAGTTTTTCATTATAACCAAAGGTACAATGACAAGCAGAAGCTCTATTATCTTGGATACTCCTGGGTAAATTTGGTGAAGCCGGATTGCCAAGGGAAATCAAATAAATTTTAAAAAGCCTTCCCATGTCCTGTGTGCTCCTCAAAGGGGGGGTTAGATTTTTGATTCCTGCTTTAATTATCAGACCTCTGACTTCTGATCAATTACGATCTTCTACCATATGCTGAGCTTCTTATGTTGGAACTATAAAAATGTGAATAATCAACCCTAGCATTCACCTGAGATGACTATAGAAAGCATGTTATAGTGGCAATATCTGTCAACTTTGTTTTCATTACTATCTGTAAAATTTAAAAAAAAAGTATTTTTTTTAAGGGAAATATGAAAGCACTGTTAGGTTTTTTTTGTTTTTATTTTTTTTTTTTGTTTAGTTGTAAAAGAAAGTGGAAAATCAGTGAAAAGCAAAAGGGAAGAATTAAAGTGTTTGGTTTTTTAAAAGCAATGACATGATTATTCTACTTCTAGAAACTATCTATATATTTCAAGTAACAGCCCTTACAGAAAAGACCAAGTCCTGCACATGGGTCAAGGCAATACCATGCACAAATATAGGATGGACAATGAGTGGATTGAGAACAGCCCTGTGGAGAAGGACTTGGGGGTATTGGTGGATGGAAAACTGACTGCGAGCCAGTAATGTGCGCTTACAGTCCAGAAAGCCAGCTGTGTCCTGGGTTGCATCAAAGAAGTGTGGCCAGCAGGTTGAGGGGGATGATTCTTCCTCTCTACTCTGCTCTCATGAGACCCCACCTGGAGTACTGTGTCCAGCTCTGGGGACCCCAACGTAAGAAAGACATGGACCTACTCAAGGGGGTCCAGAGGAGGGCCACAAAGATGATCAGGGGGCTGGAGCACCTCCCTTATGAAGACAGGCTGTCAAGATTTGGAGTTGTTCAGCCTAGAGAAGAGAAGGTTCCAGGGAGACCTTATAGCAGCCTTCCAGTACTTAAATGGGCCTACAGAAAAGATGGGGGGGGACGACCTCTTTATCAGGGAGTGTAGCAATAAGACAAGGGGTAATGGTTTTAAACTTAAAGAGGGTAGATTTCAATCAGATATTAGGAAGAAATTCTTCACTGTGAGGGTGGTGAGTCACTGGAACAGGTTGCCCAAAGAAGTTGTGGCTGCCCCTCCCTGGAAGAGTTCAAGGCCAGGTTGGACAGGGCTTTAAGCAACCTGGTCTAGTGGAAGGTGTCCCTGCCCATGGCAGGGGGTTTGGAACTAGATGATCTTTAAGGTCCCTTCCAACCCAAATCATTCTATGTTTCTATGATTTTATGATTCTATGAAAATGTCTTTCTGTTTAATATATAAAAAGTCAAAACAACTACTTTCAATATAGATGACTTTTACATTTTATTAAGAACAGCAACAAAACCACTTTATAAGACCTCTCAGCTTGAAATTCTTTCCAGAAAAGCCTTTCAGTGGAAGTATTTAAAGGTATATTGCCTAAAAAGACATAGGCAAACTGGGTTGCCAGATTTGTGTATCAAAGGCATAGCTAAAACTTCCCCTATTTGAAGAAAATAGCATGTATTAGTATATGAAAATACAGAATTTAATAAAAATTTAATTTTTTCTTGTCATAATATTGCCTTTTTTCAAAATAAATCATAATTTTATAAGCACTTTTTCTGTTGGAGGTGATTATACAGGTAGTACAAATATATTTAATTTCTGATCTCCAAAATCAGCAACTATTACCATATTTTGGAGAGCAACTTTTTTATATAAACTTAATGATTCATAAAGAAAATCATCTCACTCTTGTAGATTTTTATGTCCAGTTTAAAATTGCACACAATGAGAGTAGCTAAGATGGAATTGCTGCCCAATTATGAGCATTCTTTGTTACAGGTTTAAACACAAGACGTAATATGGCTGAGCACAGCAGCACTGGATGTGTGGTAAACCCCAGTGCGAGATACCATTTCATTCATTGCTGTTCAACATTTCACTCTCAGTATGCTGTAGCACTTGGAGTCCCATGATTCTGCTCTCTGAAAAATTGTTGTAAAGATTGTAAATTTGCTCAACTATTTGTGCATCATGCTAACCTCTGAAAAAGGTGCTATATAGAAAAAAGAGACACTATTGTTTTCTTTCTGTTTGTGACCAGTATAAGCAAATCCCCAAGTCTCTTCTGTTTATGCAAATAAAATACTAAAGAAGTGTCATGGAGTGACCTTGGGATTCAGTTGATTTGGAGCATCTGGAAAACTTTGATCTACTGGATTTCTGAGAATCACATTCATTACCTTTTTTTGTTACGCAACCCCCTTTTGGAGCACCAGCCATGCCCAAGAGGTACCTTTTAACCCTTATAGACATCTGATTTTATTCATCACCTCAGTCAATGGTATTGAAATTTCACAGTGAGAAGTGTCAGGTCAATAATTACTGCAGTTCTTTGAGGGTCTCTGTTAGTTGTGACAATTAAAGCCATGAATAGATGGATTAAATGTTTGCTTAGTCACTCTCATCTAAGCAAAGATATGATTTAAAAAGGACAGTGATATAGTAGCTGGAACCTTTGATCCAGCTTTTCTTGAAACAACTACCTCAAGACTGGACCTTCAGTTAATTATGGCCTATACGATGAGCATATTCAATGGGTTTAATTTAAGGTTTGTTTTCAGTTGTCTGAGTAGGTGTGAAGAAAGAATAAGGAGCTGTCTCAATTTTTTCTCGCCTTCTGTCACCCGACTTCTTCCTAGGATGTATATGTTAAATATCTCAAAGAGTTTGAGGATAGACAAGAGTTCATGATTACAACTTTACTACTCAGTTGCAGAGTACTCACGGCAGTTGTTCATAAAACTTTGGTGTATAAAGGAAATAAGACACACATTTCTCTCTAGTGTATCACCCTCTCTTTGCCTTCATAGGTCTTCTAAAGTAGTCTTTTATTAAGTCTAATTTAGAATTTAATAGACCTATCTTTTAAAATGTATTTGCATATAAATGGTAATGCAGATATATAACTTTTTTTTCAAGAATCAAGGAGAATCAGACTTAGATCATTAATCAAAAATAACAATACACAAGTAATTTTATTTATACCATTAAATATTCATTGGGTTGTAGTAGTTTATTGCTATTACTTAGCCAAATTAGATTCAAATAGGTGGCCAAGAGGTCACTGTCTTTAAAACCCATAATAATCCTTTCAGGCATCCATTCCCATAGGAACACTTAAAACTGAACTTTAGTTTATTATTGTGACAATTTAAAGTTCTAGAGAACTAACCAATGGAAAGGCCTGTACTAAACTCTTGGCACTTTTAAAGACCATGAGCTAAGAATATTCTACAGCAGAGTACTGATGAATTCTCCCCCGTGCCCCATTTTTGTTTCATTTAGCATAAAATTTGTAAAACTGGTGAATATCTGGCTCTGAGACAAAATCTTTTTCGACCTTCTGCTATTTACTTTGTACCTTTTATCTGCCTGCAAAAAAAATACTCTTGATTTTATCCTGCTTTAACTCCTATATTTCAGTCGTAATGTCTTCATTATTAGTACAAGGGCAAGTACACTGCAGCTTTCACTTTGGTCGAGGCCTCAAGCTACATGAAAGGAAGGCTGAAAAACTCATATTTTCTGTCTCTCCACCAATGCAGTGAATAACCTATGTGTGTCCTAAATGGCACCTTTTGTTTTTCTTTCTTTTTTTCTTTTCTTTTTTTTTTTTTTTTTTTTTTTTGTGAATTTAAACTAATAAAGCTGTCCTAACCTCATGGTAAGAATACAAAATCAGAGCATTGTGAATTTGTGAGTGACTGCTCTATTGGCCCATAACATATTCACTAACATTAACCAGGCCAAGTGTCATACAAAGAAGGCTCAAGCTTTTCTGACTTCTACCTGCCTTTTTCACTTTTTAACCACCTCTGAGACTTAAAGCTCACTTTGGAGGAGAGTGCTTGACTGTCGGAAGTATCCTCCTCATGAATCAGAAGCTATTCAAGACCTGGGTGTTGAATATTCTGAGATCATCTCAAGCTGCCTCAATTGGTCTCAAGAGGGCTGTTAGTGTTAAAGATATCTGTGTCATAATGCCAGACTTGATCTAGGGAGGCACAGTGAGGTCAGAACACCAGAGCAATGGCATGAGTCATTACTGAAATGATGTGACTGCTATGGTTTTAATGTCCCATCTTTTGCTGGTGTATCAACAGCGCTGGTTATCAACAATGCAAAATCCTACTTACATAAAAAATAACCATTTAATAAGTAGTGTAGCTGCTCATTTTTAAAGAAGTGATGTTTAGCAGTACTAAGTTAGATTATGAAGATGTTCTTGCAACATGCTTGAGAACATAACAGAGAGAAAACTGTAAGGCTGAGAAATGAGGCTATGTAGACATGGACTGGAAATGAGATCTTCAGTCTTAACTTGTTCTGTAGTCCATCCTATGTAGGTGATTTTGCACAGATGTCTTGTGTCTGAATATTTCAGTAATATGTATTTTGTGTTTCACTCCTCAGCAGTAGAAATATTAATATTATTATGTTATATACACACTTATATCTAGAAAAACATTCACAGTTCTGTACATTTCTGTTAGAGAAAACAAGACATGTTATTTACATCTTGTACTTTGAGGAGGCATTTGATTGTCCTCAGTTCCTGGGAGAGCTGATTCTTCAGTCATTCAGCCTTCAGAAGAGTTATTAATTTTCTCACCATTTAGCCGAAGTAACTGAAGCTCCGTAAGACCTGCCAGATTTCTCATTTTAATTCAGTCACTGACTTTGTGTATCAATTACCTCATAATTTTTAGCAGCTATTTTAACTGTTGTCTTAAATTCCCTGGTAGTGGATATGTCATGAAGACAAAGGGTTAAGAAATGAGTGTGTCCATATGGTCAGTTTCTTTCCCAGTTTTGCTCCAGGACACGGGTCTATTGACTTTGCAAATTGCACTCATGTTGGTTTATTCCTGGGCTTTCTCTGTTCTGACAGAATCAACTAGCTGTCCCTGGAGTAAAATTTGGGCATGGTTTAAATTATAGCTTTCAATAGTGACAGCTCCTCATAGACATCAGTTGTGTCTACATAGATATCAGATATACTGGATATGTATTCTGTTCTTCTTTTTGGCCTAGGCAAACCTCTACAACTGTTCCAGGAGGCTACAGAAACTCTGTAGACATATCCACTAGCTCTTCATTTTTCATCTGGTAACTGGATTGAAAATGTTATAAATGACTGGAATCTGATTTTTATAAAAAGCATACAATTTTATTTGAGTTCAATCAATTTAGACTGAGAAGCAATAAGCAAAGGAGCGCTGGGTGCGTGGAGAGCCTCTCTTAGCTCTGCCACAACGCACACCAAGTTCTGAAAGCAGCACCCTTTATATTCTTGCACCAGCATCTTGACCAACCTCCTTTTGCCAGATAGTCGTCCTGCTCTTCTTCCATTGGGTCATTTGAGTTGCTGGCGTACGTGTCCTCCTCCCATTGGGTCTTTTGAAAGTCTCGAGGTCTTTGTCTCTTGGCACGCTTTTCTCCTATTGGATCTTTTGAAAGTCTCATGATCTCATCTTTCGGCGGGCTTTTCTAAGCAGCGGTTATATCAGCTCTAGGCGGGGTTTTCTAAGAAGCGGTTACATTGTTCCAAGGGAGAAGCACACTCGTCTATATTTTATTCTTACATATTCTCAATTTGATTCAAGCATTCATCACAATTATGATATAGGTTATAGTGATCACAAATCATTTCAGATCCACACAGGGTACAACAATTGCACTTATCACACCATATTCTATTTTGACACGAATCATGCCTATGTTTTCCACAAAAAGAGGATGCCTTATTCCATCTTTGTGCTTTCAGGTACAGTTAAAAGAGCAAATTAAATATAAGTATTATTAATTTTATATTGCTGTGGCTGAGATGAGATGTGATGGACTGTAAAACATAGTGAAGTGCATACTGTTGAAACCAAGAAGACAGTTGAACAAGTGTTTTGGCTGTGCGAGCAGACATTTAAATATGATATACTCTAGCAGGCACTTTAAATGCTGCATTGAAAAACCTTATTATGGATTTACAGCACTTGAAAGATGAAGCCCGATCCATATAAAATAAAGACAATAATAGGTATGAACAGCACTTCAGCAATTCAAGACAATTGTAAGATGACAAACTTTATTTGTATTTGGTGGGATTTTTCTTTTTTTCTTATTTCTACAGACTTATTTGTAAGAGAAAATAGTTGGAGAGATAAATTTAATACTGAAGAATTTTTTCAAGACCATTTAATCTGTATTAATGTGACCCCATGCTGCTATCATGGCCAGTGAGACCTATGATGACATGCTGAGTAAATGCTATTTGTAAAACTTACAACTACCTGGGGGCAGCATTAATTATAGCAAGCAGTTTAACTCCAGAAAAGATAACAATCAATTGGTGAAGCTTGAATGAAAGCCACATGGCTGCTCTTCAATTCATATTAGAAAAACAGAATTTGTCTTCCTGAAACTGGCTACTAACTATGCTTTTAAAAGATGTGACTCTTTCTCTTTTTCTAAAATACTAAAGTGTCCTGATTCATTTATGAAGTGTTATGCATAGGAAAAATCTCTACTGTTGTAATCCCCAGCCTGAGGGATGAGACGTAGCCTTTGTAAGGTATCTTACTACAATTCGGATTCAACTGTACTGCAACAGTTACTGTAATTATACTTCAGTAATGGACTAATCGATTGTTTGACTGATTTAGGGTAAGCAAAGGAGTGAAAGAGGTGAGATAAATTGTTTTGCATTTGAATATTGTCTGTGTGCACATGTTGAAAGACTAAGGCAGGACACATCACTTGAAAGGACCCCCCAAAAATTAGGTAAGATGGCTACAACGATGGCTGATGCTCTCTCTGAAGGTATGCAGAGAGTTTTTCTTAGGAGTAAAGAGTCTTAAGTTAGAGAGCTTAGTCAATACAAATAGTTATAAATATACAAAATAGCTGTTCACCAAAGAGCGAGGATATTTTGAAATATAGACCACTGCATCATTTCTTCCACATATTTTAGAAGCTGGTATGACTATAATGGCTGTATTGATATGGGAAAATGCCACAGACTTGCCAACACATGCTACTCATTAAGGGCAGTTTTTTGGACTGGATGAATAGTATTCAAGTGTAATATAAACATACTTTTTCAGGTGAAATGAAATATTTTATTTATTGCTGGCTCAGGTGTTTGTCTATATCTGACCTCTAACATGCCTTTTCATTGCAGGTCTCATCTAGAGTTGAAATTACCATTTATAGAATTTTGAGCTATGAAATACCAAAATCTGTTTTAAAGGAGCAACCAAGCATATGTTGTCTTGTAGCTGATTTAGGATTGGAAATCTTCCAACAAATGAGTTTCGTCTATACTATACCATGATTTAGCATTTAATAAATGTTACACAAATATATCTTTAGGATTTAGGAAACAAGTCAAAAAGAGTGGAAAATATCTGTGCAAGATATACTTTTAGTAGATATATTTATTTCTTTTTAAATGACTGGCCAAATTCTAACCTTATGTTGGTTTTAAATTGCTCGAAGTGTAATGACCTCGATCAAATTTTTTTTTAATTTACACAGGTATAATTGAGACTTGAGTAAGACCCAGATGTGCACCAATGATCGCTGCTGCACTTGGCATTCAGTTTTTACTATTTCTCGGCCAAGTTTAAGCAATGCAGCCATCTGATTTCTAAGAGTGTGAAACAGATCTTTTGTGTTAATGCTTCTTCTAGCAGCTGCAGCAGTACAGTATGCCCTAATTGAGCAGATAAGAACTTTCCTGAAATCTTGCAATTCTTTTATGCCATAATTGTCAGTTCTGGTAGAAACTCTTTCTTCAGTTCTTGGGCTCTGTTGCAGTCAGGATCAAGGATCAAAGAGTTAGAGTTTAATTATCTTGCATTCCCTTATCACAAAAATATGAAGAATGGAGAAAAATAATAGATGACTATTATTTTGTGCTACTCTGTATTTGTTTGGTGGTAGGGATCAGCCATTTCAAGCAGAGACGTATTCCTGTGAAAATGCCTATTCTATTGGTAAGAATTACAGATGTTTTGAAATAGATCTGAAAATAGCAAAAAATATCACCCAATTTTTCATCTCAATACCCATAAAAAACCTCATATAACTCTGTGGAGAGTAAAAGTATCTGGAAGCTATCAGCTGATAATTAAAAGATACTAAACATAAACTGTGATTATAAATATTATTCAAACTTCTGGCTCTTGATGCATTAAAGTCCAATCATTGTGTGAAAATAGGCACTGGCACTTCTAAACAAAAGTTTTAATAAAGGTGGAAAGAGAATTGAAACCCTTCAAAATGGTTTTACTTCTAAGTGTGAAAATCCTCATTCTGGTTTAGAAATAGATATCTAGGATGTGCAATCTCCCTTTATGTCAACAGTTGGCAAATCCAAACTTCTCTTCTGTATATAATTTCTTCAAAGATATCCTGCTTTCAGATTGTCTATGCTCTTCTTGTTGATAACTGATTAGAGGTATGGTTAGACCGTATATTTTGTAAAATATAATCATGATTACTGGATGTTGATATAAAATTATGAAACAAAAGATCTTCAGAATGGTTTGCCATTCCCAAGAATGTAAAAATGCTTTTGTTTACTGTGAGCCATGACTTTATTTTGCTATGTCCTGCATTTATTTATCAGTCCTGCCTTTGCACAGCAGCTGGTAAGGAATGACAACACAGTTCTCAAATGGCTTTCATGTAGTTCCTGTTGCATGAATGCATTAAGCTTCATAGGGATAATTTATCACATATCACACTTAACTGAGTATTCTCACATATTACCTCCTTTTTGTAGAGGTGTTCCTGTTATTATTTCAAGTATAAGACAAAGAAAATTTTGTCTTCCTGTTTGAAATAAAACATTACTTCACAGATACCTATTTCCAACAGCACTGAACTTTTCTTCAATTAGTCCAGACTGAATAGTCTCTGATAACCCTACTGTGAAATTACAGAAAGAGCAGGCAGATATTTAGCTTGATTTTGAATCTCATCCTTTCTAGTTGTAAAGAAATCCAAACAGCATGCCATTTATCATATCCTAAATTAAACAGCTGGAGAGCTGCTATAATTTTTCAGTGGACTGTGTGTTGTCATTTGCAAGGTTGTTCAGAAATCCTTTGGTAAGTGAACCATATGTGCATATGCTGCAACTCTGTTTCTCTACAAAAGCACACATTGTCCAAATGCTGTTTCCTAGTTGACCTACCATTTACATATTTCACAAGTCATGCTGTTGCTCTCTGAAATAATTGATCACTATTACTATTGCTTTCCTGCTGTGCAATGTTTTGTGTCTATTTTAGGGTCATATCCATCATAGTTTGTACTTATTTTTGCTTAATTTTATGGAGTACATTTCATGGCCAGTTTACCATTTAAACCCAGTCTGAGATTATATTTCTCTGTTAATTTTGTTAATTCAGCAATGTGCTCAGAAATTGTTTAATTTTCCTCTTATATCTGTTTACAAACCCATAAGCACTCTACACATGCCAGTGGCTTTAAAGATGGAAAATTATGCAGGATTTCCAATAAAATGCAGTTTACTTGTGAATTCAGTGGAATGTAATGTAATGTGTCTATGCAACAAGTAGTTACCAATTAGTACCAAATAGGTACAATTAGTACCAAACACAGGAAAACCACAATTTTATTCCCCCCCCCCCCCCATTAATTTCCTTATATTAGAATAAGTTATTAAATGAACATAGAAATATTTGATGGATTACCCCCAGGAAGGTAAGAGTTTTGGATTTGTTGAGGCCTTTTTAATTTTTCTGAGTCCCAGTGAATATAATTTCTCCCCAGGTTTCTTATCTTTGCATCTCTTTTCCACATTCAGTTCTATTATTGATTTAGAATTCCAAACTTATTGTTATATTCATGTCTTTTCTTCTTTGCACAATGACAAGCATGTGAAAGACACACAAGGGAATAGCTGGGGCCTGAACAGTCATTTACAAGCACAAGAGGATTATTAGTTGCTCTAACTGGTTTCTAACATCTTTTAAATCACAGATATGATAGAAATATTGGGATTAATGTATCCTGGTTCTTATATGTTACTGATATAAACCTTACATTTCCCATATTAATGTCTCCCTGAATTTACCTAGAGCACAAAGGAAAACCTAGCAGTAATTGAAAATATTTTTTGATACCACACTCCTATATAGTTCTTTTTAATTAATTGATCTTGAAGACCTTTACAAAGAAGATAAAATCATTAACTAGTTGTGTTACAGAGGCTCTTAAATAAACCACCAATCACCAAAAATTAAAAATTTATTATTAACAGAATTAACTAGCTTTCCATAAATTACAGGTTCAAATGTCTGTGAGAGGAGAAGAGAACAACTTTCTAGGGTTTAACAGCAACCCAAAACACATAACAAAGAACTCTATAGGTTTAACAGCAACCCAAAACGCTCTATCACTCACCTGACAAGTGAGGGCTCTCAACCTCGGGGACCTGCTCAGGGCAGTGTCCCGACCCAAGGCACCTCGAGGAGTTTCCTTGGGTGGCATCCTGACCCAAGGGGAAAGTCCTCAACCACAGCGTGCTGCTCCAGGGGACAAGCTCAAAACGGCTCCCCCAGGGGACTCCATTTATACCCAGGCCAAATCTGACCTGTAGTCAATAGCGGCTCCCATTGGCCAAAGGTCCCAACTACCGCGAAGCCCTGAGAACAAAGGCAGCCAGGAGCTGCTGCACTTCAGCAGCCAAGAGGCTCTGCTTTCACTGGGCGGATGCACCTGCCACAGTAAGCACTTGGAAGAAAAAGCAGACGAGTAATAGTCCACATGGACATGGTGCAAACAAGATGTCTTTACTTGGTCTCATTTTCTTTAACAACAGGTTGATATTCCTTGTGGGCAAGAAACCCAGAACCCTCAATACATATGGTGTTACTCTTTTTCTTTCAGTATTCTCATAAACAAAGGAGGAAAGTAATATCTTCTAATCAGTGCCTTCTGTCTACAGTCTAGAAGAAATATTTTACATGTGTGAAGATCATTGGCCAAGTGCTATCAGGGAATAAATTGTAATGGTTCATTGTCAAAATCCAGGAATGTACTAGGAGGTCTGTGATTGTTATGCAGGTTCAAAAAGTGAAAGAAGAATTCATGGCAGAAAATTCTATTGATATTGGATAGTAGGACATCAGCTCTTACTGAGGAAGTTCCTGAGCTATCAGTTTGAATCTGGGGGAGTGTTCTGGGGAAGTAGAATAGTATACTTGCCCTTAATTTTGTTCTTTTTGCAGGAATCTGTTATTGTTATTCCAGGAAACTACAGGCTGGTCAGACTGATCTCACTCCCTGGGAAGGTGATGAAGCAGCTAATCCTGGAAACCATTTCCAGGCACATTAAGGGAAAGATTATCAGGAGTAGTCAGCATGGATTCCCCAATGGGAAGTAATGCTTGACCAACTTGATCACCTTCTATGATGGGATGACCAGCTTGGTATATGAGGGTAGAGTAGTGGTTATTGTCTACCTGGAGTACAGTAAGGCCTTTGACATAGTCTTCTGCAAGATCCTCATAGAGAAGCTTTTGAAGCATGGGCTGGATGAGCAGAATGTGAGGTGGATTGAAAACTTCCTGAACAGATTGGCCCAGAGGGTGATGATCAGTGGAACAAAGTCTAGTTAAAGGCCAGTACTAGCTGTGTACCCCAGGGATCAGTACTAGGATTATTCTTGTTTAACATGTTCATTAATGATCTGGATGATGGGGCAGAATGTACCCTCAGCAAGTTTGCTGATGACGTGAAACTGGGAGGAGTCACTGATACACCACAAAGTCATGCAACCATACAGAGGGATCTCAACAGGCTGGAGAAATGGGCTGATGGGAGTCTTGTAAAGTTCAAAAAGGAGAAGTGTAAAGTCCTACATATGAGAAGGAACAATCCGATGCACCAATATATGCTGGGGGCCTCCCAGCTGGAAAGCAGCTTGGCAGAAAAGGACCTAGGGTTGTGGTAGACATGAAGATGAACATGAACCAGCAGTGTGCATGACCCTGCAGCGAAGAAGGTGAATGGTATCCTGGGCTGCATTAGGCAAAGTATTTCCAGCAGATTGAGGGAGGTGATCCTTCCCCTTTGCTGAGCACTGGTCAGGCCACACCTGGAGTACTGTGCCCAGTTCTGAGCTGCCCAGTATGAGGGGGTCATGGACATACTGGAGAGAGTTCAACAAAGGGCCACAAAGATGATTAAGTGAAGAGATCATCTCTCATGTGAGGAAAGGCTGAGAGAGCTGGGACTGTTTAGCCTGGAGAAGAGAAGCCTCAGGGGAAATCTTATTAATATATATAAATACCTGAAGGGAATATGCAAAGAAGACAAAGACAAGCTCTTTTCAGTTCATTCGACATTCGTTATGCTGAATAAAAATCATGAGAAGAGAAAAGCAATTGTGGACTTGTGTCATGGTTTAATCCCAGACAGCAACTAAGCACCGCACAGTCATTCGCTCACTCCTCCACCCCTCCCTGGTGGGATGGGGGGGAATCAGAAAAAAAAGTAAAACTCGTAGGTTGAGGTAAGAACAGTTTAATAACTGAAATAAAATAAAATATAGTAATAACAATAACAACAATAACAACAACAGTAACAATAATTTTAATGAAAAAGAAGATAATCAAAAAAAAGAAAGAAAACCCAAGAAAAGAGAAGTGATGCACAATGCAATTGCTCACCACCTGCTGACCGATGCCTGAGCAGCGATCCACCCCGCAGTCAGCTCCCTCCAGTTTATATACTGAGCATAATGTTCTATGGTACAGAATATCCCTTTGGCTTGTTCGGGTCAGCTGTCCTGGCCATGCTCCCTCCCAGCTTCTTGTGCACTTGCTTTCTGGCAGACCCTGGGAAACTAAAAATCCTTGACTTGGGATACACACTCCTTAGCAACAACTAAAACATCAGAGTGTTATCAACATTATTCTCACACTGAATCCAAAACACAGCAGTCTACCAGCTACTGGGAAGAAAATTAACTCTATCTCATCCGAAACCAGGACAACTAGCTAAAAATTTTCAAGGATACAAACCAAGAAATTTCAGAAATTTAATTAATTAAAACAAAAATTACTTGCATTATATAATGAGACAGAAGTATATTGCAGCACTCAGTAATTTTAATTTAGGTAAAATTCTAAATAGTTACTTTGATTAAATTATAATTTTACTTTTATAAATACACAAAAAAAATTAACAATGAGCTGGAATTACTGGAAAGAAGGCCAAAGAGTCTGACAAGAGAGTAATCATCTGAAAAGTGAAGGCACTGGGTCCATGATATACAGTATGTATTTTCACTGCAATTTAGACACAGCTGAAAACTTCCATTTTGTGGTCACATGTAAGTGTCAGCTGTATTTGTATCCTAGAAAAGTTTAGCTCTTTATGTCAGTGTATGGTAGTGTCAATTCTTAGTGTGCTGATGAGAAGTGTATCAATATATGAAATCCAGGTTCCATGAAAGTCATACAAACCTGTGCTCCCCTGAAGCATGGTTGACTTGAGTAGACTTGCATTTAATTACAGACATTTAATAAAAACCTAATAAAAATTAAATGTGGCTTTGTTCATCTTTGGTGGTTGAAGCCTTGAAAGAATATAAATATTTGGGATTTCAAGAATAGTTTGCAACAGGCAGGAGTAAAATCTTTCACAGGTATTAATTAGTTCACATATAAAAGATCCACACATCCAAACACATATGGTGTCAAATAATACAATAACTATAACAAATATAATTAATATACTATACTATAATATAATATACCATGTTTGTAGAAGTCAAATGTTAATTTGTTTTTCAATCACCCTCAAACATTTGCAGAAAGATACAATAATAATCGATGAAAATATGACCAGTAAAACCATCAACATTCTAGTGTCCAGAGAATAAATCTTCTACACACCTAATAGAGTCTTTGTGAGGTTTTGGACTATTTAAAGCTGGAAAGCATTACTTTGTATTCTGTACTTTTTTCAGTACACTCCTTGGGGAAATACTTAGATTTGCTTGTACTTGCTTCAGTTATACCATTAATAACTTTGGTTTATGTGCCCCCTTTGATCACTGAGGATAAACAGCTTGCTATTCAGTTTTCATAAGAAGTATTGGAAGTCCTGTTCACCTTGCCTTGACACTCAAGATTCTGTGCAAGTCAGTGTGAAAGTTGCACTTTTGTATAACTGTAATTCTGAAGCCCAGAATATAGTAGACTTACCTTTATGTTATAGTGTTACTAATGCACTTTTCTGGCTTGCTTTTTATTTCCTCCTTTCTATTGCTCAGTCTGTCTCGGGAGTCTGCTTCCAACTCATTTCTACTCTATTTCTTTGGGGACAAACCCAAACAACCCCACAAATTTATTAATTTCATTTCATGCTCATCTAGTTGCTGGAGGATCACTGTAAGTACAGAGATGGCTATTTACCTTGGAAGTGTCTGTAAGCTACCAGTGTCTCCCTCAGATCATACTCTCCTGTGGATGCTGTGCAAAGTACTGCTCTTTAAGGTGGAAACTTTCAAATTCAGCATTGTAGCCTTTCAGTTATGAAGTCTATATATTCTGAGAATTTCTTTCTTATTTTTTGGGAATTAAGTCTCTCATTCTTACAGTTTTCTCTATTTTAGGCAATAACACTGAACATGAAAAAGCTTGTAATTATAGGTGCAGTATAGGAGAGACATTTCATGGCTGCTATGGCAGAAAAGTTAGAAAGATAAACACGATGTTTCAGAGGCTTGATTTAGTCTGAAAAATCTGGAAATGAATCGTTGTATAGATGCCTTAGATACAAGTAATTTTCCTGTCCTACTAAAGGAAATTCTCAGAAGTCTTTCAGAGTTTCTTTCTTATTTATATTCTGTTGCACCCCCTTATTTACAGTTCCATTATTTTAATACATTCAAGCAGAAGTTCAATAGCAAATATATATTCCAGATGCATCTTGTTGACCTTTCCAAGACTCATGAATAGTTGGTGCTGTCAGTCAGTTATACTTTGATGATAAAGCCAGCCAATCAGTCCTAGAAAACAATACCAGGACAGGGGATTAATGCAAAATCTTCCTAGAGAGTTTTTGGGTCTCACTGTTAGAAATGGGCATTTCAGTAAAGAAATCTAGCTTCTGTCAACATACAATATGAGAGTGCAATTTGTGTTCCGTTTTTTTTTTTTTTTAGTAAGTGATTTGTAGAGGCTTGTTACAAATACCAGGTACAGTACTTAGTTCTGAAATACAAACTTTTTCTGTAGTCACCTACTGCAATACTAGATGCACATTGACCCTTTATAACTCTCATGTTCTTGGAAACATTGAACTAAGGAACATAATAGTTGAGTTGTTATTTTTTTTCCCCCTAGTGTGCCAACATATGTTTGAACAAGCATTTGATACAGAGTTCTGATGTCTAAACCTATCAAAATAAATTAATGAACAGGTTTCTGAGCTTGCAAAGACTATTCTTTAAGGAACTACATGAGACTTAGACAAGATTTATTGAAACTTTGGTTGGAATGACAGCTCAACATCCACTTTGAAGTAAGTTCAATTAAATTAGCATTCCATCACAGGATATTAGTTTCATGGTGCATAGAGAAATTATAGACTGATATTTGCATATATTGAAATCCACAAGGGGAATGAAGCATATAGAAAGAGGAGTAAGCAGCGGTAACAATCAAATTAATTTGTTGTTATATCTATCTAGCAAGTATACAGAAAACTAAAATAATTTTTATAAGTGGTTCCTATGAAAAGAATATAAACTTATTATTGAAAGACCAAAAATTGCCTTGCTATACTATCCTCTCTCCCTTGCTGTAGGTTTTCTTGAGCTATTAATTTTCTGGCAAAAATAAAAAATAATAATAATAAAAAAAAAAAGACACCAAAATATCCAACAAAAACCACAGGAGATACAGCTTTCAAGAAAACAAGACACTTCTTACAGTGGCTTTCATTTATTCTTTTAGTGAAGAGGAATGAAGCTAAAAGGTGTTTAATGAATTGCATAATGATTTCAAAGTCTTTAGGTGGGATTTGTCTCACTAAGTATAGATTTTAGATGTGTCTATCAGCCTTTCATGCAGGTCTTACTTCATAGTGAATAAAATCTAGTTGATATAGTCAGTGGAGTCTACGGCATGATTCACCTCATTGTAAGGCAGGCATTAAAGTTGTTCAGAATAGCTACTTCAGAAAAAGTGTTCCTTTCTTTTTATTCACTGTTAAGAGTCATTATGTTACTAAACTGGTTTGGTGACATCTATAAGATTTGTTTTCTAAGATGGGACTTGGACATCTGGGTTTATCCCAGCAATTACTATTGCTTGTTTCCTTCTTTTGTGCCGCTGTGTTCTTATTTGTGAAAAAGTATTTCTCATACTGACATTTATTAAACTCTCTAGACCAGATGGATGCAAAGTGCTATAGAATAATTAATTCATGGATTTTTGACTTTTTACTCTTGAAAGTTGCATTTGGTTTTAAAAGAAAACTTTAGATCTAAGATTATAAGATTTAATGTTTGAAGATAAGCGAAGTAATGAACAGACTTATTTTCCCATATAGAAGAAATGGAAATGTTAATTCCAGCTCTTTAGTTTCCTCTTCAAAAGCTGATATTAACTCCCCTCCTACCTTTTTCCACCATTTCTGTCTGTGTCCCTAGAAATCATGCTCACTCCAAAACATAAAGATTTAATGTCCTAAGCTAAAACAATTTTATCTCATTGTGAAGAATATAATTTAACATTAGTTATAAGTATATAAGTACTCATAAAGTGGTACTTATTGTCTGTGGCAAGATTTTGATAGTGAGGGTGTCTGCAGGGTGGCTTCTGAGAGAAAAGGCCATGTGCTGCCCTGTGGTGGACACAGCTGTGTCCAGCTGGCTCCACAACAGACCCACTGCAGGACATAGCTAAACCCATCAGCCAAGTTGGGGCATCTCTGAACCAGCTGGAGGAGTTTATGGTTTTTCTATGAAAACATATTTAAGAAAAAGTCGAAAATGCCAAGAGAGAGGAACAAGAGGCCAGAGCAGTAGGTGGTGCTCTGTGAAGGAGCAGGTTCACCTGCAAAGTGACTGCAGCACTTGGGTAACTCATGCTGGAGCAGAGAAAATGAGTAAGAAGGAAGGAGCGAGGGAAGAAAAGCATAAGAAACAAGGATCAGAAGAAGGAAACTGCTGCACCGTGACCCCGGCTTCCTGTGCTGCCTGTCACCTCACCTAAGGGGCAGATAATTATCACCTGTGGTGATAACAAGGAGAGGCTGGGAAGGGGAGATGAGGGTGTTTGGAGTGAAGTAAAGTCTAGGAAAGGGAGGAAGAGTGTTTTCCCTAAGGGTTTAAATGTTGGTCTTTGTTTTCCCATATCTGAATTAGTCATTAAATGTTGTAAATGAAGCTAAATTCCCCGAGTCAAATCCCTTTTTGCCCATTAAAGTAACTGGAGAATGATTTCCTTGTCTTTATTTTTTACCCATGAGTTCTCTTGCTCTTCATATTTTCTTCTCTGTCCTGCTGGGCAGGGTGGGGGCCAGAGACAAAGAGAGTGAGTGGCTGTGTATGTGCTTGACTGCTAGGCATGGACAATCCACTACAAGAACACGCTTAAATTAATTGAAACATGAGAATCATTTGCATCTTTTGGAAATGCAGCTGTCAGAAGTAACTGGCTTTGTAACTCAAGAATGCCTGGGCTGAAATAGAGCCATAAATATTCTTACAGTCAAGAAATGACCTAACCAGATTGAAAACTAATTACAAATCACAATGTATTGTCAAGAGAGAGAATATATAAAAAAATATTTTTTTGTTTGTTTCTTTCTTTCTCAGAATAGGCATCAGAGCTTGTATTTTGGATAGCAGATCATCTGCTTGGTCACTCACACACAACAGATAGACAATTTGTGTCTATTTGTGTTAATTGACTACTATCAAAACATAACCTTTAATATTTTTAAATAAATAATTGTTATTTTCTGTAAATACAGGGGTTTATTTTGCAGTGACCTAAGCACCTTAACAACCACCTTATCTTATTATCTTTGTTTCTTGTTCTCTCTGTTGCTACAAGAACAGATTGGTTTATGAATAAAATCAGTTCCTTTCTCACACTGAAACTATTGGCATCCAGACCAGCAGTCTACTTCATCGGTGTGTATGTACTGTAAGAAAGAAGATAACTGAGCATCCTAAACTGTAGCAACAGATAATATTTGTGCCTGTGATCATTAAGTATTCTATTATGAGATTGCTGAAAGAAATTACTACATTCCTATTAAAAAAAATACTATTACAGCAGAATTTCTGAGTTTATAAAGCTTGTCAATTGATACAGGTCAAAATTTGTCTTAGTTTGGGACCCATTAAAAAGTATATGTAGATTTTGAGTTGATCTGTAATAGAACCAGACTCCATTCCCAGAGTAGCTTCACAATATATTTTAAGACATAATCTCTAAGCCAGTTTCCATTTTAAAAATGTTTGGAAACTGAATGGTCTACGTTATGAACTAGTCAAATTTAGCATTTTTACAGGAAAGTGAAACAGACCGTCGCTGATGCTTACATTTTGGGAATGTGCAACATTGACAAGACAACCTAATAAATTCCCAGTATTCCTAGGATACCTCAGATATATGCAGTAGCTTTGTCATGGTGTGAAAGTGTTCCAGTTCTCATTTCTATTTCTTTACAACTATTGAAAATCTTGGGCTATTTTTTATCATCCTAGGAAAGATTAATCCTAGTTATGTGTTGAAAAATTGAAGTGAGAAATAATGGAGACCTTCTTTCTTTCACATTGTTTGCACTACATTTAACCTAAAGATGAGGGAACTGAAGGGAGAAATAGGATGTAAGATACTGAAAACATTGAAACATTCAAGGTCAAGCTGGACAGGACTTTCAGCACCCTGATCTAATTGAAGATGTCCCTGCTCATTGAAGGGGGCGTTGGACTGGATGACCTTTAAAGGTCCCTTCCAATCCAGACCATTCTATGATTCTATGAAAAACTAATAATAATCCAGCATAAAATGAATATAGTTTACTGAACTAATGCTGAGTATGATGTATGGATATAGCAATGAGTGCGTCATAAAAATATGGTGTATAGAGTATATCCTGAACTGTATTTAAGAGAAACAGTATTTAAGAGAAACATTATTTAAGAGAAACAGTGATCCATTTGCCCATGTCTGAAACCATCACTTAAGTCCCAGAGTTTCTGAAGGAATTTTAAATTTTAAATCCCTGTCTGAGAGGAATAAAGGAATGCATCTTTTGGTAAACTGTGGAAATTGATGTGAAAGGGCTCTGACAAATAATTTCTTGTGCACTTAATGTTCTTTATTAGGCATATATCAGGTATTACCAGGGTGGCTGCCATGGATTCCAGATTTCATTCAATAAAAATGGAAAGGAAGCACATAATTCAATGATGGATATTTCATTACTGATCAGGCATGTAACTGTTTAGACCTTATATTGTTGAGTAACTTCGCATTTATATAGTCTTTGAATGGGGGTCCAATGCCTGTGCAACATTCTGAGAGCTCACACTCAAGGGTTCCAGTGACATCATGTTACATTATTGGTATTCAGCTGCAGTGAAAGACAAGTACATTTATTTGTCTATTTAGAAACATGGAACAAATATTATTTTTCTCTGAAGTAATGTGGTATATTTGGTTTTCATGGCAAGGTTTTGGTACTGGGGGAGCTACAGGGGTGACTTCTTTTAGAAGATGCCAGAAGCTTGTTCTATGTCTGATAGAGCCATTGGCCAAAACTGAGACAATCAGCGATGGTGGTAGCACCTCTGTGATAATATATTTAAGAAGGGGAAAAAACTCTGTGCAATAGAACCTGCTGCCGGAGAAAGAAGGGAGAATATGTGAGAGAAACAGCCTTGCAGACACCAAGGTCAGTGAAGAAGGAGGGGGAGGAGGTGCTCCAGGCACCGGAGCAGAGATTCCCCTGCAGCCCATGGTGAAGACCGTGGTGAGGCAGGCTGTGCTCTGCAGCCCGTGGAGAACTGTGGTGGAGTAGATATCCACCTGTAGCCCTTGAAGAACTCCACACTGGAGCAGGTGAATGCACCTGAAGGAATCTGTGAACCCATGGGAAGCCCACACTGGAGCATGTCTTCTGGCAGGACTTGTGACCCCATGGGGGACCCACACTGAAGCAGTCCATTCCTGAAGGACTGCACCCCATGGAAAGTATCCATATTAGAGAAGTTTGTGGAGGACTGTCTCCGATGAGAGGGACCCTATGCTGGAGCAGGGGAAGAGTGTGAGGAGTCCTCCCCCTGAGGAGAAAGAAGCGGCAGAGACAATGCGAGATGAACTGACCACAATCCACATTCCCCATCCCCCTGCGCTGCTGGAGGAGAGGAGGTAGAGAAACTGTGAGTGAAATTGAGCCAGGGAAGAAGGGAGGGATAAGGAAGGTGTTTTAAGATGTGGTTTTATTTCTTATTGCCCTACTCTGATTTGACTGGTAATAAATTAAATTAATGTGCCTGAGTGGAGTCTGTTTTGCCCGTGATGGTAAATGCTGAATGATCTCTCCCTGTCCTTATCTCGACTCACAAGCCTTTTGTTGTATTTTTCTCCCATGTCCGGTTGAGGAGGGGGAGTGATAGAGCAGCTTGGTGGGAACCTGGCATACAGCCAAAGTCAACACACCACATGTGGCTTAGCCACTACAATCTAACCTTAAATTTATGACTGGATTCATAACAACTGACTACATGGTTTCTTTTAAAATGTTTCAACTGCCCTAGATAATTACATTACTTTACTTTAGTAGATGTATTGTCCTACACTTTATTATTAAGTAAAATATGCTTCAGGATGAACTCTGTCTTGTTAAACCAGAAATTGATCGAATTTGGATTATAATATCAGAAGAATATGATCATGTGTAGCCAACCTGCTTTGACATTGATAAAGAAAACTCTTGCTGGAGAAAATCTTTGCCATCGTGTTAGAGGAACTTCCATTGAAACTGCTACCTAAATCAATTTCCAGATCTGAGAGTATGACAATGAACCAGTATAATTAGACATATAAATATGCAGAAAGTTTATCATCTCCATTTCTTGGTTGTAATAGAAGTTTGAGACTACAACATTTTAAAAATTAGTTATTTTTTCAGTCAAATGACTAAATATGGGATTCTAGTTAGAGGGTTAAAATACACTGATTTTTTTTTTTTTTTAATATTCCAAATTCTTGGTTCTGTTACTAAAAATGTGTATAGTAGAAAAGTGTTTTTCACTGTTGATGTTGTTTTGTGTGTTTTCATTTTGCTATTGTACCTTTCCAAAACTTGGAATAGTGGAAAAGGAAAAGAAAAAAGTAGTAGCAGTCAGTGGAAAAGGGGGAAAATGACTTGATTGTTACTGTATTTTTCCTATGACATTGAATGGTATAAAATGTAAAAAGGGGAGAAAGGAGAAAAGAGAAACTTTAGCATTTTCATGAGAAGCTAAACTACTTCATTAAAGATTTTTATTATAAGGGTTTTCATAAATGACTGGTTTTATATATATTTTAAATTGAATCAGATTATTGATCAGTGCTAGTATTAGCAACTTCTAGTCTACACTAAAAATAATGCTTTCCTAATGAAAATAAAAGTTGGCACTAGTAATATTTGTGGATTAATATCAAGGAAATTACTTTCATCTCTCTCATATACATGTTGCAAGCAATATTAACAGTTTCAACTCTTACACACTTTGCAAGCAATATTAGCAATTTCAACTCTGGAATAAAGAAACTACAAATTGCACTGAAGTCAAAGACCACCACCTCCACCCCCACCCCTGTCACAATTTCTCAGGATGACGACGCAGATTCACTGATTCCTAGGTCAGGATTAACATGAAACGTCGCCAAGGATTCTTCAGTTCATAAAACTCAATATTTATTTGCTCACAACAGATATTGGTATGAAACTATCTTTAAGCCCTGTAACCTCTGCAACAAGCGGTAAGCTTCATAACATACAACGACAAACTGCAAACCTTACAACATACGCTGACAAGCAGCAGATCTTATAACATGCCATCACAAGTTTAAGCATGCCCTGATAAGCCTTGCCTTATATGCAGGGATACAGGGATGCAGGGTCACAGGTATACAGGGGCAGAGAAGGGGAGATAAAAGGAGAGAAAGAGAGAAAAAGAGAGAGCGAGGGAGAGATAGGGAGGGAGAGAGAAAGACAAAAAAGAAAGATTTCACCAGTCCTGGTTCCAGCCTAGGGGTCCAGTTCCAGAGGGGCACCACCACCCAGGTCTTTGACTTATGTCCTTTTATAATTCCTTGCCCCTCCTGTGGGTGGACACTTGGACTCATTCGGCTAATTAGGCATAATGTGCAGTCTATGCTTCTCAAATTCTCTCTGCTTTAGTGCATGCATAGTTTATACCTTCAGATTCTTCTAGAAATGGGTCGGTAGGCTTGGGGCTCATTAGGGAGTTACTCCCCCCCCCTGCAGGTATGACCATTGCCTGACCTTTCCTTTCGGTGCATGCGTTGTGAAAATGGCTTCTCTATTGGCTCTTTGAGGAGTTGCTCATGATAAGGAAGTTCAGCCCTGGAAAAGTGTGATCCCACCTCCATGGGACCCCTCCTCTTGCTGCATCTTCCTTCTGTTGCCTGCACAACCCCGGTGTGTCCACAGAGACTCCTTTACCAAAGTTCTTTATCAGATGTTGGAGAGATTAACTATGGTTTCATCAGACCGTCACAACCCCCCAATATTTCTATTCATGACTAGAATCTAGTAATATATTCAGAAAAGATGTCTTGGTCAATGGCAGAGCCAACTACTATTTTGGAAAGAAGATTGGAAGCCCAGGCAACATAAGAGAAAGATGCCTGTAACTTTTTGTAGAGGGTTTGGATAAAGCTGTTTGGTCTTGAGTCAGAATTGCTGTCTGTATTGATGAGTAAATGTGCTTTGTTGTGCACCTGCTATTCTGGTCATCCAGACAGGAACACATTGTAGTTCCTTCTCTGTGTGCCCAAGTTTCCTTCCAAAGGAAACCTTAGAGTACAGACACAATGCATACCCAGGTGACTTACTGGCTTGCATCTGGGATGTTTCCAGATCATATACTTATAGATCCAAGATTATAGAGTACATCTGCCCTGTGGTGTTGATGTGGTCACTATTCATTCATTTAAAGCAGTTTGGATCAGGTTACATTTTCTCTCTCATTTGATTTTTACTCTTGAATAGTTTTATCATGAATTTCAGAAGCAGTGGGTAATGAACAACATTGCTTGATTGCTTTTTCACTTCTAAATAGCTTAATGATATTTTCTTCTCTCATTTTTCCTCTCAGTTCAGGCACTGAAGAAGATTCTGCAGATTCCTGAAGCACCAAGAAAATACAACAATCTCTAAAAAAGATTTAGAAAAAAAAGGAAGCTAAAATAGGAAGACTGTTGAAAGTGCCTCAGGAAAAAAAAAAAAAAAAAAAAACACAAAAAAACCCCATCACATCATACTTATTATGCACGGGCATGGGGCTGGAGCAACACTTTCCATGTATACATATTCTGTGATTCGTTAATAGAGACTACTCAATGGTTGATCACATATATTTCAGTTGTACTCAACTAACATTACGATTATGCCTCAATCTTTTTTTTGATGACTGTCTTCATTAAAAAGAAAAATGAGAGGAAATAATGATTTTTGGGTTGTTTATATTTGCTTGTAATACTGATTTGCATGTCATGAAATTGCTAGATAAGATTTATATGAAACAAGTTTTAGATTTGTCTCTGTATTACACAGTAAACATGTCAGTGAAAATCAAGAAGGGATAAGAGATCAATCCAGTTAATGTGACAGAAGCTAGACAAGATCCAAGGTATGGGAAAAGCAAGAACCCAGCAAATAGTAAAAATAAAAGGGAACAAAAACGTAAATTTTGAGTGGATCCCAAATTGTTACTAAGTGTATGACTGAGATCCAGCATTGTAACTTAAGTATCAGTATTGGTCTGTTTAGACCAATAGACAGATTAAAGGCAGCTGGGGAAGGCATAATGTGCCAGCTTTCATAGTGGCACAGAAATAGTGGCAATGAACTAAGGAAATTACTTTAGATGATCACCAATAATTTTAATTGATGAAGAAAACTCATCCAGTGGAAAAACCTAATTGGCAAACTAGTGAGTAAAAGTGATTTAATGTGTTCTATGGATCAGAAAATAAGACCTGGCATGGGGTATTGGCTATTAGTGCAGCTGTTGTGAAGATGATCTGCATTGGAAAACTGAACTGAAAAAAAGACACTAGTGAGCAGAAACTTTGAGAAAATACCGGCATTTAGTAGTATTTTCTGCAAGAAGTTTAGGATTTTTGTTCTGAAGTTACCACTAATCACATAACAAATCATCATAAAGGCACTGTAAGAGTCAATAAGAACATACAGTGATTGGTGAGGATTCAAAATATTAAATGAACAGCAAAATCAAGAAGGTAAGACCCATCCTGCCTGATACTAAAGACTTCGATGTTCTCCTGTTGGTTTAAGGCACTAACCAGATGAAATTATTGAAAAGGAGTAATCATAGAGATGAATGAATATAGATGAGCTGAAAATGAACTTTATAACTTATTTTATAGAAATCAGTGTCTATGTCTATTTTGTGTCCATGCCACAAAATACTTGTGTATGTGCTAGACCCGTAAGACACTGAGAGGAGTATCTAAAACAGCACTTTGAGATGTGACTGGATGTGTGACCTTCCTGTGAGATGGAGGTAAATGCTTCCTAAATCTACTGATATCAGTAGCAGATGAAAATATTTATCCTTCTAAAGTGGTCAATGAACATATTGCACAATGAGGGATAGGATTCCTCTTACCTGCATTCTGATATGTGAAAATCAGATATCTAAATCTAAACCCTCTTTCTTCCTTGCTGTGAAAGAGTACTGAGCATATAGTGGATGTCTAACTCAAAGTTAGATGCCTAACTTTTATGTTAACAAAGCTCAGTGAGATGAATCCCACGTTCTGTGTTAAATTTTTGTATGGCTAAAGATATCCAGATATTTTTCACTGTTTGACAGCTTTTAGGGAGGCTGGTGAATTCACTGGGAACATTTGAGTAGTATTTTTTTAGTGAAATGTGGGCTTATCTCTTCTTTTCCCTCTTGTGAGATAAAACCTGATCATGATCATTTAAAACATTAGACTACCCAAGGCAGGTCATAAACTATGAACTATCATCAGAGAGTTGGAACTTCATATTTTGTGGCTACGAGCTAGCTATCTGCTAACAACGTTGGAGGTAGCTTAAAAAGAAACTTCATGTGTTTCATCTACGATTATCACTTTATATCTTAGGACTGAACTGATAAATCAGATTGTGCTGTTTTGTGCAAAACTAGTCATGCTTAGCTGTCAACTAAAACAATAAACTGAGACTGCACGTATGCAGAATGTAACCACACTGTCTAAAGTGTCGAGTTCTACACTGGACAGAGCACTTGGATAAAAGGGAAATGGATGGCTAATGACTAGCTTGGCATTTTAGCTGAGATTTAGAGAGCCCAGAACAAGAATCAGTTTATAAATGCCAAAATCACTTACAGTATAAGAACAAATGTACAAGTTCAAGTCAAATATTTTTCCTACTACTACTGACTATGTGCTATAAACCTTTTCCCCCACTAGGACTGATGAATAAATATAGTGTTTGATGAGACATACTATTCTAAAGAAATATCTAGCATGTGTTTTGTGCAAAAGGAAATATTTAAGGCCTTCATATTTTGAAACAGCTTACTGAATTTAAATTTAGACATTCCAATAATTAATTGGGATGTTAAGTATGTTTATTGACTTTCAGTACTTCACAGTTACTCAAAGTGATATATCTGATTGATGATAAAAGCCAATTTCTGCGGTCTTATATAAAATAGCTATTTTAAGTCTATTCCCACTGAAATCAGAAAGACATCATGTGGAATAAGTGGCTGCCAATGGTGAATAAAGGTGGCAGGAGCTAACTCAATGTCTTTTCATTCATTTATAACATCTGGTTGGAGTGGGTACAGCCATTAACCACTGACTTTGTATTCATCTGATCTGCTGTGTGGTTGGCTATCAGGTAAGCCAAGTCACCGTTTAGCTTTAAAATCCTCTGTTAAAGCTGGCTTGATTTGATTTAATCTTGATTTATTTGAAAGATCATTGATTTTTCTTTACTGTGGAACTTTTGTTTTGTTTCCAAACTCTGCAGTGCTTTGAACTGGGTTTGCTGTTAAAAAGCCCTTTTGTAAAATAAAGTTGTGGTAAAAAAAGAATTGCGTGGAGGTTACCTGGAGACTTCACAACGTGACATTTCTCTGTAAAAGTATTGTGTGAGAAGTAAACAGCAACACAAGAAGAAAAATGTCCTTTTAAAAAGCTCAAGCCTGCTACACAAGATAAGCAGAGGGGATAATGAGTGTTATAAACACTGAAAATTACCACTAATTTTAGAAAAGTTTCTATGTCAGAGACAGAAAAAAGTAGATTAAAAGAACAGAGTAATTTGTGTAGACAAAACTGTAGTTCTTCCCCCAGTTAAAAGGAAAACTAACTCAAATTTTATCACTTAACCAGCTCTCCTTTACGAAGAGGAACATTCTGGTATCGCTTTTCAAGCTACCAAGTGTCATGTATTGTCAGCTCATATGGGATGTTACTTTGGTTACATCACAGATTTGTTGGGAGTGTCAGCTAATCAGTAGGTAATATTGAGTAAATAGGTTTTATTTAGATTACCAGAATTCATTCTGTAAAAAGCAGGAATAACAGTAGAAATTCAACTGGAGCAAGAATACAGCTGTGAATACCCAGAGGAAGTAATTTACAGGATAAGAATATTTGTCCAACTACCTCTTACATTCAGTCCTTAACATCTCTCTTGTTGGTGCCAAGGGTTTTCAATGGTGTGGGCACTTGATTGCTAAGGATTGGAAAACCACCCCAAACCCATTTCAAACTCCAATGTCAGACACCAATTAATGAAATTTTCCAGTCCTTCATCAAGCAAACTTCCTTAGGCTTCTTTCAAAGTTTTTCCAATCAATGGCTATGGAATTTGACCTCATAGACTTAAGTACTAGTTAAGTCAATCAGTTGTTTTGTTTTAATTTTATTTTTCATTAAATAATCTCCTGTGTTTTCATGGGATACAATTAATACTGAACTGTGATCCTACTAGATGTATCCAGTCTCTATATGATTTCAAAGGCACACAAACTAAAAACCTCTGATTTTGTGGGTCCAGACAAGGAATTATGCAGCTGCACTTTCATCTCCACAGACAGTCTGCAAGTGTAAATAAAAAAGGTATTGTAAAAAGCCAAATTTTGTAAACCTTTGAATTCTTCACTCAAAAGTGACCTCTTCTAAAACTTTGTCCTGGAGCTGTTCTCCCTGCCATCAGAGAGAGAGGCTGCTGCTCTCTATCCTCAGTACAGAAAGGGAGAGACACCTCTGTGTAGACATTCTTTTGCCCTATCTTTGGTTAGACACTAAAATACCTGGAAGAAGTTGGCAGTGCCTGTTCTTCTCAGTTGACTATTCAGACTGTATACATTTAGGTTAGATGTTTAACCTTAAGGAAGTTAAAATTCAGTCAGATGAATCCTACTATTAATCAATCACGTGTCAAAGAGTAAGCATTGTGAATCTCTCCTTGTATTTTACATTTCATTTAAAATATAAAGTTTTTAAGAGTAAATTTTTATTTTTCAATGCCTGAACATTTTTCTCAGGCAGATGACTGTGAGCCTAGATTAAGACAAAATAAAGCACACAGACCTGTGCTGCACCTATGGCAGGAGTGTCGGACCTGACTGAAAACTAAACTTCTTCCACAAAAAAGAAGGATAAAATAAGCAGATGAACCCAACAACAGAGCTGATTAACAAGACGTATGATAGGCAGCTGTGGGACTTAAAGGTCATCCCTAAACATGAAGCACATTTACCCTTTTAGCTACAGTGCTGTGGTCTTGTTCAGGCAACAGACCCTCGAGATTTCACTGTTACCCGTCTATGTTGAGTTACATTGCTAATTTGAATGCCTAGTGATTATGCTGTGTTATATCAATTGAAAGGTCAATGAATTCAGGAAATTACTTTCTTATAGCTTATATGACAGTCTTTTTGCGATTTTCAAGAAAAATTGGATAGTTGATTACTTTCCATATTACATAAGACAACAATCAGGGAATATAATGATAACATTCACAGAGAGGTACGATGTACTTGCTATGGGTTTTAAAAACATAAGATTAATGAATGAAAAAAAAACCCAACAATCAAAGTTCCCCTGTAGAAAACATTACTTCTATCTTATATACTGAATAAGGCAAATACGAAAAATATAATATATAATTTGGTTTAAAATCTCCGTTGTTCATACTTCTTTTTCCCTCTGCATTTTAAAAAGTATGAAGGTAAAATATGTATGCAAACAGATATGGAGAAATGTATTAAAACAATATTTACAAATATTTGTTTAAATTCCAGATGGGTGTTTACTTTAACTTTTTTCAAACTGCTTTTATTTGCAAACTGTAAATATTTACAGGAACAAGTTTTTGCTTCTAAGAATGCTTGGGGGAATATAATTTTTTCTGTAGATACTTATATGAGAACAAAGGCATTCACATATGGACATATGTATTTGTTATTTGCTGTTAGCTATACTCTACTGTTCTCTTTACAGTCAACTATGCCAGGAGCAGAAACAATACCATGTGATGGCGATGACTAATCACATACAGCAGATTTTGAGTATCTGTGGGAAACAAACCACAGGCTGCAATTGTTCACATTTATTGTCCATCAAACAATTTAAAATAACAAACTTATAAAAATCTAAATAATGAAATATCCATTAGTGATCAATGGCAAAAATGGGTTATTTTTTCCTTGATTATTTATTAATTTTAAGAAGCTTTCTACAAAACAATTTGTTTCTTTCATATAAAGCTTTTCTGACTTGTTCCACTTAGAGCACTGGCTTTGGCAACACTATGAAAAATTGTGAAATTGTGAGTTCATATCATGTATTATATGAAGGTCTAATGTGAAATAAATTTTATATAGAAAGTTGTGGTGGTTTGACCTTGGCTAAATGCCAGGTACCCACCAAGTCGCTCTATCACTTCCCCCCCCTTTCCCCTTTTTTTCTCAATAGGGCAAAGAAGGGAAAGAAAATAAGATAGGAAAACAAAACAACCCTTGTGGGTAAAACAACAGCAGTTTTAATATAAGCAAAGCAAAGCAAAGGTCCGCGCGCGGAAGCAAAAAAAAGAAAACAGATTTATTCTCTACTTCCCATGAACAGGCGATGTCGGGCCTTCTCAGGAAGCAGGGCTCTGATACGCGTAGTGGTTGCCTCGGAGGACCAAGGGTGACCCCACCCCCTTCCTCCTTTCTCCCAGCTTTATACTGAGCAGACGTCATATGGTATGGAATATCCCTTTGGTCAGTTCGGGTCAGCTGTCCTGGTTGTGTCCCCTCCCAAAATCTTGCCCACCCCGTCCCACTGTGGGGGGGGAAATGTCAGAAAGAGCCTTGGTGCTGTGTAAGCACTACTCATCAGTAGCCACAACACCAGTGTGCTATCAACACCCTGCCAGCTCCCAGCATAAAACACAGCACCATGAGGGCTGCTACAGGGGAAAACCAATTCTGGCTCAGCCAGACCCGGTACAAAAGTGAACAATGTGTGAATGTTCTGGTCCACTTTTGGAGGTTAAAACCTATTTACATGTGAACAGGTCCACTCAAAAGTTGCAGTTCTTTTCTCAGAATTCCCATATGAAAAACTTACACAAAGCTAAGCTTTCAAGATCTGATCTAACTAAGCATTTAAGGTATATCATAGAATGGTTTGGGTTGGAAGGGACCTTAAAGATGATCTAGTTCCAACCGCCTGCCATGGGCAGGGACACCTTCCACTACACCAGGTGCTCAAATCCCCATCCAACCTGGCCTTGAACACTTCCAGGGAGGGGCAGCCACAACTTCTTTGGGCAACCTGTTCCAGTGACTCACCACCCACACAGTGAAGAATTTCTTCCCAATATCTAATTGAAATCTACCCTCTTTAAGTTTAAAACCATTACCCCTTGTCCTATCACTACACTCCCTTATAAAGAGTCCCTCCCCATCTTTCCTTTAGTTTAACTTTAAGTACTGGAAGGCCACTATATGGTCTCCCTGGAGCCTTCTCTTCTCTAGACTGAACCACCCCAACCTTCTCAACCTGTCTTCATAAGGGAGGTGTTTCAACCCTCTGATCATCTTTGTGGCCCTCCTCTGGACCCACTTGAGCAGGTCCATGTCTTTCTTACATTGGGGACCCCAGAGTTGAACACAGTACTCCAGGTGGGGTCTCATGAGAGCAGAGTAGTGAGGAAGAATCATCTCCCTCTACCTCCTGGTCACAATTCTCTTGATGCAGCCCAGGATACAGTTGGCTTTCTGGGCTGTGAGCACACATTGCTGGCTCATAGTTTTCCATCCACCAATACCCCCAAGTCCTTCTCAGCAGGACTGTTCTCAATCCACTTGTCACCCAGCCTGTATTTGTGCATGGTATTGCCTTGACCCATGTGCAGGGCCTTGCACTTGGCCTTGTTGAACTTCATGATGTTGGCACAGGCTCACCTCTCAAGTCTGTCAGAGTCCCTCTGGATGACATCCCTTCCCTCGAGCGTGTTGACTGCACCACACAGCTTGGTGTTATTGCAAACTTGCTGAGGGTGCATTCAATTCCACTGTCCATGTTGCTGACAAAGATGTTAATCAGCACTGGTCCCAATACTGACTGCTGAGGAACACCACTCGTCACTGGACTTCCATTGGACATCAAGCTGTTGACCACAACTCTTTGAGTGCAACCATTCAGCCAATTCCTTATCCACCAAGTGGTCCATCCATCAAATCTATCTCTCTAATTTAGAGATATGATGTGTGGGACAGTGTCAAATGCTTTGCACAAGTCCAGGTAGATGTCCTTAATTTAAACATGAATAATCACTGATAATCATTTGATGGATGAAACTATGAAATCTTTCTCTTTCTTTTGTTTTTTTTTTCTCCATAAAAATACAATTTTAAACTTGTTACAGCTTTTGTACGTGATATTAAGTTTGTGATTCTGCTTTTTGACCACTGTTGTCAGTATAACCCTACAAAATGTTTTCTGCTGCTGTTGTTCATTATAATCTGTATATTATTGCACAGAGATTAAGCTAATAAAGCATTTGTTTGTGTTTTTATCTTCCTAGTGTTTTTGTTCTCCATGCAATATCCATTTGTCAGAAAGTGAAGAGAACCATAAAAACAAATGCCCCTCCACCAGGGCCAAATAAACATGCTCTGAAAACAAAGAAGCATTAAAAAATAAATTGTATGAAATTATGACCCAATTAAATCAAATCTTTTTATTGTTTTGGTTTGTCTCAGATGTGAGCCTGTTTTGGTTTGGTTTTTTTTGTTTGTTTGTTTGGTTTGGGTTTTTTTTGTTTTGTTTTGTTTTGTTTTGTTTTTTTTTTTTATCTGATCCATCCACTTATCTAAAATAGTTTTTGATTTGAAATCTATTCAAATCTACAATGTTACAGATGCCCTTCAAAGCTGAAAGTGTTTGACAAAGCTGACTGTGTCATCCGATATATTTCACCTTCTAGTTCTTAAAATCCAATAATAAAGCCACCAAGAACTGAAGGGAGGGAGGAGCACTCAAGCAAATATTGATTTTAAAATACTTTGTCAACAAATAGATCTTTAAAACTGAAGTGTAAAAGGTACCTCTTGATAGCAAGAACAAGACATGAATGAGGCATATATGTAATAGAGTAAATGAACACTCCAACACAAAGATCTGTTTCTAAGTATTTCTGTCTCATTATCACCTCTCAGTGTAGATTTTAATTTCTCAGTAGGCTAATGAAGTCCTTTAAGAAGAAAAGAGGATTTTGCAGGGGTGATGTACACATTTATGCTACCATCATATGTATCCAAGAGTTAAGTCATCAACTTCTAGATAAAAATTTAAGGCTAGAAGAGCTAGCAATTCTGACTGCTATACATTAAACATTCCTAAAGTAATTTTATCTGGTTTATGTTAGTAATAATCAATATTCATTATAATAATCCACTAAAAATGCCCATAACTTCAAAGAGTGAAATATTAGTGACATAAGTTTATGAAGTCAAAATCAATTTGGTTTACAGGGGCAATTCATTTCAGTTGAAATTTATGCCAGGTAAACTACTTGTTGAAGAGTACAATCTGGATTGAAAACAAATGCTGCAACAGCACAACTTTTATAGTTTTCTATAAAAAGAGACATTGCTAGTATCCAATATGTGGTTTCCTCCACCCATTGAAGGTTACCAGACCTCTATGTTGTCAATGCTTAACATAAGTATAAAAGCAATAAATTGTATAGCTGTGCCAAAATATATCTGTCATTTTTGAAGAGCCAGTCTGGAAGTTTTCAAAAACTTTGCAAGAAGAGAAGTATTCAAACACAGCTACTAGTGTACCTAGCATTTAAACTGAGCATTCATTTGTGATTCTTTTGCAAAGTGAAAGGATGTGGCAGTTTTAAGAAGAAATATTTATTGTGTACTTGTCTATAAATGTGACTAATGAAGCAGGAAAACTGAATTCCGTGGTTGTGTAAGGTAGAAAATATAGAAGCAAAGTGCTTTCCCTGAACATTTTGGCTGGATGTTTTGAGTGACCTTGCAACTAAAGTCATCGTACTCATTTGCAATACATGATGATCACAGGGTACAGAAAACATTTTTTTTTCTAAGCTGGACAATACAAATTCTCCATCAGTTCTCCTTAAGAATATAAAAAAACAAGAGGAGAGGTGCCTGTCTGCTTCAGAGAAATTATGATCACTGAATACACACAAATCTATTTGACCTGCACTGAGCCTCATCGAACAAATTAACCATCCATCTGTCAGCCTTCTCTGACTCTTGTTTTCAGTATGGCTTTCAGGGAGTACTTGTGTTTTCTGCAGGCAGAATTTTTCACCCTTAGTCCAATCAGCCATATAATGACTTCTGTTTTCAGATGTCTCTGTTTTCAGAGGTCTTGGCATCCAGAACATTTGAGGTGCTAGAATGTGGCAAAGTAAAAGTACTAGACATTTTTTAAGAGAGAAAATGACACTGCTTTTTTGTCAAGAATTTGGAACAGACCAGCTTTAGTGACATGGAATTTTGTAAAATTCAACTGTTCTGTCATTCAATATTTTATAATATCTCGTAAATTTGACATGATGGCATTTAAATTTATAAACAGGTCTTAAACTGACATTTGTTTTATCACAAACCATTTCTATGTAACCCCTGAACCTGATCACACAGGTTTGGTTATATCTCTTAATACTGGAATCCTTCATAATTTTTATTAAAATATTGCCCTGCCCTATTGCCATTCATAACCTTATGAAAAGGTTAAGCACTTCAGTACAAGTTATACCCTCAGTCTTGACTTGCATTTTATTGAAACTAAGTAACTTACTTACATTTTATCTTTTTTTTTTTTTTTTTTTTTTTTTAACTGATGCTTTGCTTGGTCAATTTGGTGATTAAATATTGAAATTAATTAGTGGCTTTCACTTTGATAAATTATCTCGTTACAAGTATATAGCTGCATCATCTGGCACAGGCAAAAAGTGATGTTAAAAAATAGGAATATTCAAAGAGTACTTGTATTGTGAAAACACGTTTTTAGAAAATAATATCTATTCTGCCAAAGGCAACATTGCAAAGACAGAGCAAAAATTTATAAGAAGAACCCATTCTGAAGACAGAGAAATCACCTCTGAAAACTGCCATTTCTTTCACAACTCTCCATAATGTATTATGGTCTGAAACTGTGAAAACCCTAATATTTCTGTAAGGTCCTGTCGCAGGTGAAAAAACAGCTT
Organism: Strix uralensis; assembly: GCF_047716275.1. Classification (NCBI taxonomy): domain Eukaryota; kingdom Metazoa; phylum Chordata; class Aves; order Strigiformes; family Strigidae; genus Strix; species Strix uralensis. The sequence goes on along the minus strand of NC_133973.1, from coordinate 95,724,456 downwards.
AAAATGTGAATGCTAACATAGCAGATAATTGGACGTATGTGTGTCTGAAAATTTTGATAAAACTTGGACTGAACAAAGTGGCATGTCCTGAATCCTCTAGCTAACAGTGACATGAGACACAACTACCAGTGAGGAGGCTGATTACGTATTGTTCTTCTGTATGCTGACTAGATTTAGGAAGAAGTGATCTCTCAAAGAAGGTGAAGATCTTGGCTGAAACAAAGATCTTGGAAGTGGGGGAAAATCCCAGATATCAGAGATCTGTGTGGGGACAAATGATGGCGGACTTTGGGCAGTAATACATGAGGCTGGTGACTGTGAGCAGTAGCATGGCAAAAACCAACATGACTTTCTGCCCAGTCTTCCAGGACCAGCAATCACTTCCCTGCAGGGAACAGATGTCAAGACCTATTGAACACAATGCTGGAGGGAGGGAGGAAGGGAGGGAGGGAGTAAAAGTGGATTAAAACCTCTAATCTACTTGGTTCTTAAATATAGGATATTTAGGATATAGATATTAGGAAATAGATATTAAGAAATCTAGGATATAAATCCACTGTGGTTTGCCACTTACTCTGTCCTCACCCATGACAGATCCTTAGAGTGTAATACATCTTACCTAACTAGACATCTACTTCATAGTTATTTTCTATAGATGAGACTGCTGTGCCCAAATTTCCCTATTTCTCCCTATTGACTATTCAAAACAACAAGTTCAGATATGTCTGATTGAAGACAGACAGTTACGCCCTTCGTGGTTGTCATGTTTTGAGTCCAGAGGGCAACCAAGCACCACGCAACTGCTCGCTCACCCCTTTCCCTTCAGGAATGGAGAGGAGAAAATAAAGTAAAAGGCTCGCTAATTGAGATAAGGACAGGGAGGGGTGACTCACCCATTACTGGTGCAAAAAGACAGACGTTTTTGGCCATCACAGGCAAAAGACAGACTCATTAAGGGAAGAAAAAGAACATCACTTTAATTCAAACACTAACAACAGCAACACTTAACAGACAGAGTGTGACAGCAAGAAGCATTACCACATCTTAAAAATACCTTCCCCCATCTGTCCCTTCTTCCTGGGCTCAGCTTTGCTCCTGATATCTCTACCTTCTCTCTCCCAGTGGTGCAGGGGGCAGAGAATGGGGGGTTCAGTCAGTCCTGTCACTCCTTCCACCACAGGGCGAGGGGAGGAAAGGGAGGGGAGGATGCCTCACATTCTTGCCCTACTCCAATGTGGTGTCCTTCTTATGGGAGACAGTTCCCCAGAAACTTTCTCCAACATGAGAAGCTTCGAGAAGCTTCTCACAGGGGGCCACCACTGTAGACCCTCCCCTACTACCAACCCCCCCCCCCCACACACACACACACACAAACCCAGCACAGTCATATCATTTCTCATTCAGATATATGAAATTAATGAGCTTTCTAGCATTGAAAATGCTCACAGGTTGAAAGACAAGGCATTTACCCCTTGGTGAAATTTATTTTCAGGTGGAGTTACAATTAAGAACTTTTCAGATACTTAATACAGACAAGAATTTTCTTAAAAATAGTGCCTGCCAGAAATGTGAAACAAGATTATTGTAATTTGAAATAATATGACCAGATATATAATATCTGGACCTGGGGGAAAACAAATTAACCACGATCCAGCAATATATAGGATAACATTTTACTCATTCAGAGCTTTCACTGAAGCTCAGGAACTAACTGCTGTATGAAGAACCACTTCTTGTTTATAAGAGGGGGGAAATTATGTTTCCTGGATCTGGTCCAAAAATGGTCTTAAAATCAATAATAATTTTTTCATTTATTATAGTGGATTAACATTAGACTCTTAAGCAGTGCAGATTTAAATTCAGTGTCCTGTTTGACTCAGGAAGTGTTTTTATAATGAAGTGTCTAAATGGGAATTCAGACTTGTTTTAGTGTTTCGAAGAAGTAATGATCAGATCTCAAGGCTCACAGCTTCAACACTTCTCCTGTCTTGTTTCATTCCAGTCAGTTATGTAGGTTAGCTAACATCAAAATTGCTCACTACTAGAATGTTCTTGGAAAACTTGAAGAGAAAAAAAGCCTAACACATTGACAAGGATTGGTGCTCTTGAATCAGTAAGTGGCACTCAAATCACTGGGTGAGCACTAACTCAGAGATCAGGTTTTTGAAAGGAACTCATACATAATATGACATTTCTTTGGAGATTTTTGCCTGTTATTGCAATGAAACAAGACTGTAATCATTGGTAATATCCTAAATGCATAAAGAAGGGTGAATTAAAGGCTTGATACTAATTATATATGAGATGCTTCAGAGGACTACCCTTTAAATACTGGATAAGTGAGAGCAAATTACACAGTATTGCTTTACTCGAACTCCTGTGGTAATCCCACTTTACCGTTTGTGTTCAGAGTCTAGAATAAAGCCACTATGATTTTGTCACAGAGCCGGTCATGTTCTGAAGGAACTGAGACACCAACCTAATTATGTCCCAAAGTAAGTTGCCTAACTTTCTCTGAGATAAATCTGGTCCCTACTGCCTTACTTATGGTGACACTGTACACTGTGAAAGTCCCTACACCAACCTCAAGTGGGGTACAATTCAGTGTAATTTGCTATGGTTTAATGTCATATTTCAGTAAAGTCATACTTATAGTATGCATAGTATACCTACTTGTCACACTTCTACTCATTATTATTTTGGCAGTGTTTACTATCTTCATGTTTAGAAATAGAAAAATATTTTCTATTTTATAATGTGGCATATTTTGGGGATCAGTCACAACTACAAATATTTTGTGTGTTCCTTCTTCATCTGTGGATGAAAGGGTCTCCAGGGCATCATAAATTTTATAAAAGGCAATCAGAGATTTTAATTAGCTTTTTTCTTTTTTTTTTAAGCTGAAAGGTATATACAACTACATGTAGCCTGGTAATTGAAAACTACACATACTAAGGATTAATACTGGCATAATAATACTTCCATTTACTGAATGTGTGTGGCCGCTGCATGTGACAGAATGTGTTTGGTGCATATGGCTGATCTAGAGGATAGATCTTAAATTTGGAGAACAGTGAAAAGATTTTTCTTAAATGAATCAAAGGTATTTGTTTTCTTGTTTTTAAATAACTAGATCTGTCAGGCATCAGTTCCATTAGGTTGTAGAACCTTTGAAACAGATCACAAATACCTTCAACATATCTTTGTATTATCATTACTATAAAGAGGAACTCCCATCTAAAGCTGGTAAGATCAGTATGCCATACTTTCTGTGTTCCAGTGTGATCCTTATTTTTCTGCATGTCAGAAGTCCTGCCTGGTTGCTAGTGGACACTGAAAGAATGCACTTTTTTCTGAACTCTAGTTTTCTAATCAGTTGCTGCAGGTTCTGTAGAGGCCCAATATGGTCCTTTGGATACAGTGGAACAATTTGCAAGGAAACTGTATTTGTTTCACAGAGCCTGCCATACATATAGGGATGAAACAGGTTGCATATAATAATATTCAGAAATAGTAGAATATGCTTGCTTATAGAAGAAAATTAAAAGAGAGAAAAAAAGAAGAGATTTGTAGTTAGTTATGTTGAAATAGATTATTTCTTCTTCTCTAAGCTAGAGTTTCCCTTTCCTAACTTTAGATAGCAGTTGTCTTACTGTGCTGTTGATTATTTTAATTCTCTACCACCATCCCAGAAGAGAGAAAGAACACAGACAAAAAGTTATGACTGTTTCCATATTCCTTAAGTTTTCCTACTATCCATTTATGAAAGATTCCTTCCTGTTTCTTGTAACTGAGTTCTGGGGAACTACCCAGTACAGTGTGAAACATCCTTCCCACTTTCTCTTTTCATGAACATACAAAATGCATATATACTATGCTTGATTCTTTCTAGTTTGATAGAGCTTTCCTTTGTTATTTTGAAAAAAAAAACTATAAGGGGAAGTATTTAATTTGTATTCTTGTTGTTAGGGTCCCTGCTGTGCATTTCCTGTATGATGTAAATAGAAGTCAGATTCCAGACATTTTGAAACTAAGAATGGAATCTTTAACTTCAATAACATCCCCACAATCTCATTCTATGCTAGTTCTGAGCTTTATGGAAGATCCACCTGGGAAATATATTACAATGGTATATCTCCTTCAAATAATTTGTAATTAATAATCATCCTATAGCCCCAGACACTCAATCTGACCAGACACACTAATGGATTTTTAGTGGAGTTTAGTAATAGAGTCAATGGGCTGAGATTCTAAAAGGTCAATAGAGTATAAGTACAGTAATAGTGACGTTGTTAATATCAACAGTAAGTGAAAGCTGTTCAAATATATTTATTTACTAATTATCAAATTTTATTTAAATAGTTATCCAAACTAAGAAGTTACAAGTTGCACTGAGGTGTACAAATCTGTCTGGTTACCACTTTCTTACAAAAGGAACTATAATTTATGATTTGCCAAATTTTCTCAAATAGAGGCACTCCCATTTTACTCCAATTCCAATAATAAACATAAGAAAAAAAAAAAAGCTGGTTTACTTATGAAAAAAAAATAAAGGTTCATATTTATTGCTTTGCCCTATGAAAAATTTTAACAGATTATGTTACAAACTGCTGCCAGAGATTGACCAGAACAGATATCTGGTATGTGAGGGTCATAAACTCTCTCTGTATTACCCAGTTTAGGTCAGCATATGTCTATTAATTCAGATGAGAACTCTGTTAACTTGTATAAATTCATGTAGATCCAAGGCAGTTACAACAAAAGCGTTTTTGTCCAAAAGGCAAGCAAACAGGGCTGTGTGATAACAGTTTTAGAGCCTTCGGCTATAGTTTATTGCAAACTGTTTTCTTCTGGGCTAGCACTGGCATCAAACCTTTCAGACTGCAAGCAGTTTCTGAGAGTGACTGATTACAGGTTGACACTCTCTCAGTGGACAGTACATTACACAGGAGCTCACACAGAGAGGTTATATAGATAGCTGAGTAGGTAACTAGCATATTCACTCGTATTGGGTTTGTGTGACAAGGTTTTGGTAATGCTGAGGGCTGCAGGGATGGCCTCTGTGAGAAGCTGCTAGAAGCTTCCCCTATGATAGAGCCAATGCCAGCCAGCTCTAAGACAGACCTGCCACTGACCAAGGCAGAGCCCATCAGTGACAGTGGTAGCACCTCTGTGATAACATATGTAAGAAGGGGAAAAAGACTTCTTAACAGCAGCTGGAAGAGAGTAGTGAAAAAATGTGAGAGAAAAAACTCTTCAGACACCAAGGTCAGTGAAGAAGGAGGGGAAGGAGGTGCTCCAGGTGCCGGAGCAGAGTTTCTCCTGCAGCCTGTGCTGAAGACCATGGTGAGGAAGGTCATCCCCTTGCAGTCCTTGGAGAGCCATGGTGGAGCAGATCTCCACCTGCAGTCCATGGACAACCCACAACAGAGCAGGGGGATGTGACCAAAGGAGGCTGTGAACCCATGGGAATCCTGTGCTTAAACAGGGTCTTGGCAGGACTGGTGGCCCCATGGAGAGAAGAGCCCACGCTGGAGCAGTCTGTTCCTGAAGGACTACACCCCGTGAAAAGGACCCACGCTGGAGCAGTTCATGAAGAACTAAAGCCTATGTCAAGGAACCATATTGGAGAAGTTCATGGAGAACTGTCTTCCGTGGGAGGGACCCCATGCTGGAACAGGGAAAGAGTGTGAGGCATTCTCCCCGTGAGGGGGAAGGAGCGGCAGAGACAATGTGTGATAAACTGACTGCAACCTCCATTCCCTGTCCCCCTGTGCCACTCAGGATGAGGAGGTTGAGAAAATGGGAGTGAAATTGAGCCTCGGAAGAAGGAAGGGATGGGGGGAAGGTGTTCTAAGGTTTGGGTTTATTTCTCATTACCCTACTCTGATTTGATTGGTAAATTAAATTAATTTCCCTGAGTCAAGTCTGTTTTGCCTGTGATGGTAATTGCTGAGTGATCTCACTCTGTCCTTATCTCGACTCACAAATCTTTTGTCGTATTTATGTGCCCTGTCCAGATGAGGAGGGGGAGTGATAGAGCTGCTTGGTGGACACCTGGCATCCAGCCAGGGTCAACTCACCACATTATTAAAGGAGGTATGTAGTATTTCAGGATGGAACCCAGAGTCAATTTTCCCATAGAGCCAACATTTACCTTCTTTCCTGTCCTCTAACTCAGGAAAAATCATTCCCTTGTAGAACTGGATTATTTGAAATAGTCCCCTCTCTTTCCCCTAATTTAAAATTGTGCTGGATAAGACAATCAAGTCTATGTAAGTTGTGTGAGTTAAATAATTTCCATCAACCTTGTAGATCTCTAATAAATAGTTTGGTGTAATACAAATCCCAAAAGTTTTCAAATGAATAAAAGAATTCTTTACAATAGACAAAAATTACTAATCAATTCAGAATGAACATCACATATTGTAAGATTGATCAAAGAGATAGCAGCAAGTATAATGTCTGCTCTTTAAAAGATTGAACTCTTTCATGCAAAGATATTTTAATTAGAAAGTTTCTGGTTTTGCTTTGTAAAATATCACTGCATAACTTGAAAATTTACAAAATAAATTAGGAATGTGATTAGGAAGCAAAATAGTGTAAAAATTCCATAAAAATAACTTGAAAGAAAAGTATTATTTTATGGGCTTTATCAAAGAAAATAAGCAGGAACAATGTCAGAAGCTATTAAATATGTAATACAATTCACTGTGAAGAGCAAAAGGGAAAAAATAGGGACCCAAAGGGCAATGCACATCAGCTAACTTTAGACATTTGTGTTGCAATATCTGCATTTGCATTACTCATCTTGCCTCCTTTTATAGTCAATAGAAAAAAAATAGTTATTCCAGGATGCCATTAATCTCAACCCAACACACCTGTTCAACTATTCAATCACTGAAGGTGGCTAGATATCTCCAGGAACATATGGTATAATTTACTTGAGTAAGGCAACCATCTTGCTCTATTCACTGTGTAGAAAACCTATTGGAAATGTTTAAAATCTGTATACACATGAATGGAGATTCAGTCTACTTAAATCATGCATCCAGCTATCTTGACTGATAGAGTAGGGAGCCAAAATGAAGTGACAGGTACCTATGTAACCTGAGATGAGCTTTGCATAGCCTTATTCTGAAGTCTGATACTAAACAGAGCAAGTCAATTTTCAAAAATGTGGGGATACCTTAGCAGTTAGAAATAGGTTTCTATGTATAGGGGCAGGATTCAGTTCCACAAAAAAAGACTCACAGCTAAGACAGTCCAAATCTACATGGAACTGAAAGAAGATGCCCTGCTGTTGCTTCAGTTGCAGCAGTTGCCAGTACGTATAGCATAGTTAATCTAAATCAGTAGTACACACCTTTATTTGGACAGTTCTACTTTCCATGTGAGTGAGTCCCCACAGGTAACAAAACTGAAGGTTTTGGTTGCCTACTATGGACATCTAGTGTCATTTTAGCACTGCTGAGTATCCTATTTAGCCTATAGATTCTGATAGGAACAAATAAAATTTTTTTGTAGGTTCCTTGTGATATCTACCAGCACTGCATGAATGTGCTTCATGACATCAGATACCCACATCTGACTATAGATGTTTAAAGTTCCCATTGGCAGGACTGTAAATGCAGTCCATACATAGTTTTCTAGGGCTAATGGACATGTTCCTGGGTATCCTACCTCACCTCAACCTCTGTGCTAGAAGGATATTGGTCTTTTGCAAGCTGTATCTCATACCTACCAGAAACTTGTGTGGCTGCCTTGGATGCTCTGAGGATGACTAAAGTGCTCTGAGTCAGTACCCAGAGTAGCTGTGAGCAGCTGAATCAAGCTTTTAGGAGCTGCATTAATAATAAGGAAAGTGTGGATCCCCAATGAGAGGTGTCTGTTACCTGACACAGAATCCTACCTGAGTACTGTGACTCAGCTGTCCAGGCACAGGCATGTAGTACCACCTGAGAGGACCCCAAATTCCTGATAGATCTGTATGGAGCTAACAGATATAGCAGAGTACTTATGAGAGATTCAAAATCTATTGGAATGGCAACCAGAGGCTGGGCAGGATTTCCAAGGAAATCTCAAACAGAAAAGATTGGTGTATGTGAGCAACCACATTAAGCCTAAGAGCTCTACTACTGTTACTATTGTATACCAAAGAGACTTCACACAGATAATAAACTTGAACAAAATTAATTTGTAACCAAATCCAAACAGCTGAAACCAAGGAGATGATGGGTGTAACCAAAACAACACTCCTGTGACATTTAACAAACTACAGGTTTGATGTACCAGTTGGGGAAGTTATTACTACACAATGACCCAGAGAACGATGACACATAAGAATGATGACTCCAAAATGTGCACACACTCACTGAAGGGGAAGTCTCTCACTCAAGGGTACCTCAAAGATGTAACCACTCACCCAATGAGGGCAAGGGATCACTCAAGGATATCCAGAAGTATTCACTTACCAAGGCGAGGTGAGGGCACTCAGTCCTGGGAAATTTCCTTGGGTGGCATCCCAGTCCCAAGGGAAGGGCTTCCGATCACAGACCCACTGCTCTGAGGAGAATCACTCAGAGGGGGGCTCTCGCGGGGGCCCCATTTTATAGCCTGGTCAGATCTGAACTGTGTTCATATATGGTCAGTGTTCCAGAAGCTTCTCTTGACCGAGGTGTTTTGTTGGCTGAGAGCCTTGTCTGTCGACCAGGGGTCCCACCTCCCTTTTCCTGCCACAGGGCAGAGGTGGTGGTGGGTGGGCTAGTCTGCACCTGGCTAGGGTGCATATGTGATGGCAACCACAGTGTGCTGCCAGAGGCATGACAATAATGGTGCAAAAGAGCTGGCAGCTGCCATGTTAAAAGCCCTAGCCCCTGCTGGGTGGGCATTGGAGTGTGCTCCTGCCAGAATGATGTACCTGATTTTCCATATTTCTATCACTCTTTTTTTTCTAGTGTCATATTTAAAGCTGATAAAAACACTAAAAATAATTGTGAAACAAAATATTGCTGGGTACAGACAATAATGGAAAGCTCTGTTGCATGGGGAGTGGGAGAAAAATTGTGGCAGCTAGCTCCATTTAGACCACTTCTATGAATGGATCTCTCATAGAAGAGACCATATGACTAACACTGACACATTTCCTTAAACCAAAGGAAAATATGCTCAGATCTTAATTTCATGGAAGACATTTAGGATTTTGCCATTGACTTCAGTGGAGCCAGGAATTAACCCAGGGAAATATTGATATATATTTTCTTTTCCTCTCATTGATAAAGCACTTCTGTACAGAAATTCTAAATGAAAAATTAAAAAAAAGAGAGAAAAAAGAAAAAAAAATAGGAATAACCAATAGTGGCACTTCAGCATTTTGAGGTCAAAATCTGTGGTTTCTATGAAAAAATGGCTTTAAGATTTTTAGTTGTATCATTAAAATGAACTGAACAATGAAATAAAAATGCCTCAAGAAACTACCTTTTTTTTTTTTAATGTGTTGCTCTAGTCTGTCTCTTTAGTGTCTGTCAAGAGAATCCTCAAGAGACAAATAATTCTGAATACTAAATAAGTGGCTAATATTAAAGTGTCACTATAGTGATCATCTGCACTACTGCTGCTGCTGATGCTCATCGGCTTGTGCATGAATATGAATATTCTTTTCAATGTGTGGGCACACATAACAGAAGAAGTAGGAAGAGGATGTTCTTATTACCTTGACCTGAGTGCCTATCTTTAAGCTAGTGCATGACTTGTGCGGTCTGGTGGTTCAAGACCTTGTGCAGCTTTTACAATGCAAAGAATCATTAACATTGGTTTTGGTTATGTTTTCATTTCAGTGCCATATATATAGTTGACCTGTTTCAAGGGTAAAGACTTTAACTCGCAAAATCCCCAAAGATTTTATGTTCTTGATTTGGCATAGTCTGATCCAAGGTGAAGGGTGAGAGAAGGGACATAATGCAGAATATGGGTCCATGGAATTTTTTATCATAAAAGATGTATGATAAACATGATGTATGTTATAGGTATGTACAGACTTATATACCTTTATAACTTCTTTTGTTTCTTGCTTTACATTCATTTAGTGGCTGCATATATGGTGTTTAGATTGAGGTCTGAAGGGCAGTAGAATCTAAACAAAAAGAAATCAGTTCTCAGAAGAGATTGGAAGAAGAGCGAATTTCCATTTTGAGGCAGAACAGGAAAAGCTGGAGCTGGGCTACTTGGAGAAGGAAAGGGATGCATGAAAGTTTGCATATTCACTGAACACACTTTGCAAGACATTTAGGGAAGTGAAAGTGAGGAAGAGGAGATTGACTGGGCTCAGTTCAGTTGCCTACAGAGGCCACTATTACTGGAGAGCATGCAGAGGCCAGGAACCTGGCTGCCAGCAGCTGCTGGTCATGGGTCACCTGTAGGTCCTGTGACACGGAGAAGCCAGGCCTATGTGGATTTCCGTATACCTCTCGGTGTCTCAAATGATGGTTGTTTACTGTGCTTAGGTGACTTTGACAGAGAAAAAAGATAGAGTAACATTTTTTATTTTTTTTTAATACATGAAAATAGCTACATTTAGGCATCTACACCTGTGCTAACTACTTTACTATTTATAATTGATGGAGACAGAAAGCACTTCTAGATGTGAAGAATCTTTTCCCGTAATGGAGCTCTGAAAGAGGTCAAGTGAATACATCTTGTATGTGACTATTTCTCTCCATTGTCTTTAAAACAAGCATAGGCTGAGAGGCAGGCGTCAGCACTTATCAAGTCAGGATTCTTCTGAAGCATCAGGTTCAGGATGGAGTATCAGGCATTGCTAGGGCTGTGAGCAGGGGACTGGCATATCAGTTTAAGGGTCTAAAGAAATGCGATTGACATGATTAATTCATTTTAACAGGAGAGCTGGAAAAGATAGATTTAGAGGAAGCAATGAAGGAGAAAATGTTGATAAGGAAACCAAAGGCAGATATCTCAAGCCAATGAGTTAAGAACTTTTGCCATTCATAAAGAAAGATTTATTCTTGGACTGAGAATAAAAGAGTTCTTACCCTGTCTGCCACTAGTTTAGTGGTTGGCAATGTCTGTTTTAGGTATTGGTGCCTCAGTTTCCTCAGATCAGAGCAGGATATTATAATGCTTTAAATAATTTTATAACACATAAATGTGAAATGTTACAGAAAAGTTCCTAACTCTGTAGACTGCTTTTTGTCTCATATTTGTCATTTATATTCTGGAAGAGACCAGAATATGACATATAAAATTACAGAAAATTACTATTTGAATTACTGAGGGGAATAACAAGTAATAATAATAATAATTAAAAAAACTCCAGTTACAGTAACTGACTAAGCCTGTTTTAAAATGACTTAAAATCCAGTTTGAGGAAATAATCACACATACACAGCATGCTGTTGTGGCTTTTTAATCCAGTAGGTGTAAAATTGAAATCCTTACATTACTTATGGGAGAACTATTTTAGGTAATTAGGGCAAAGCCTGTGTAAGATGTGCTAAACATAAACCATCCAGGATAAAGAATTACAGGATCACAGAATCATCCAGGTTGGAAAGGACCTTGAAGATCATCTAGTCCAACTGTTAACCTAACACTGACAGTTTCCAACTACACCATATCCCTCAGTGCTATGTCGACCTGCCTCTTAAACACCTCCAGGGATGGGGACTCCACCACTGCCCTGGGCAGCCCATTCCAACGACTAACAACCCTTTCTGTAAAGAAATACTTCCTAATATCTAGTCTAAACCTTCCCTGGCACAACTTGAGGCCATTCCCTCTTGTCCTATCGCTTGTTACTTGGTTAAAGAGACTCATCCCCAGCTCTCTGCAACCTCCTTTCAGGTAGTTGTAGAGGGCGATGAGGTCTCCCCTCAGCCTCCTCTTCTCCAGACTAAACAACCCCAGTTCCCTCAGCTGCTCCTCGTAGAACATGTGCTCCAGACCCTTCACCAGCTTCGTTGCCCTTCTTTGGACACGCTCGAGTAATTCAATGTCCTTTTTGTAGTGAGGGGGCCCAAAACTGAACACAGGAATTGAGGTGCAGCCTCACCAGTGCTGAGTACAGGGGTAAGATCACTTCCCTGTTCCTGCTGGCCACGCTATTTCTGATACAAGTCAGGATGCCATTGGCCTTCTTGGCCACCTGGGCACACTGCTGGCTCATTAAACTGTGATCAAAATGGGATGTTATAAACTTTGTAGAATACAAGGTGATTTTGAGTGGTGAACTACATTAGTCTTGAGCAGTTTTACATTATGATTTATATGATTTTCCCTAACACTAATATATCAGCATTTGTAGCCTCCAGTTCCTACTTTTTCCACTTCCCTGTCCCTTATCCATCACTATGAACACCATCAGCAATAATCCTCTGCACTAACTGCAGAGGCACCTTTGAATCTTGGTTTGTTCTTCAGATCCATCTGGAATCGCAACTTCGCTGTGGGTTATTGACAAGATTTCAAGCTGATATCTTCACTGTATACATCTAAGTGTTGCAAGGGTCGAATCCCATTCTTAAGAAGCTTTTCCTTGTACTTGGGGACTGGATTAATCTCCCAGATTGTAAATTGTGGATGTTGATTGCAGATAATTAAATTTAGTCATCTCAATGTGGAATTCTACATCTATCTAGGTATTTATGTTACTGTTACAGTCAATAAAGATAACTAGTGAATGGAGTTTAGAGAGCAATTCAATTCACTGGAAAATAGACCAGTTATTTTTGTTCATCTAAAGTTTTCTACTCTGTATTAATTAAAACCCACCCTAATTTTGGTACCTAAATATAGCTATACAGTATCTTCCTCTGTGGTACTCAGAAGTAGCTTCTTATTTCATCTGTCTGTGTGGAAAATTATTTGGTATTTTCTACAGGAAAGCATGTATGTGAAAGGTGAGTTTCTAAATTAGGCAGATTCCACTCCACCTGGAGACTTGTTAATGCAGCATTGTGGGATCGCTGTCCACAATGTACTTATATAAATACATATAGTGGAAGTACTAGAGATGGATGAAAAGTGCTATTGTCATGGAAAAAAACAACTTGCACATATTACCTGTAATTACATTTAATAGATCTGAAGTGACAGTTATCATGTAGTTAGAAGTTGGTAGAAGAAGAAAACTTGTTTTCCCACAACAGAGAAGACTGTGGGAGGTTACCCTGCTCTACAATTTCTGATTCTTTGCTTTTGACATTGTAGATCCTGTTAAGACTGCATGCAGCCAGCACATTGTGAAAAGGAGAACTTAGGAAACTCACTCCAAAGGAGAAGTTCAAAAGGAAAAGAGTACTGGTGCCTTCTGTAGTTAGATTAAGTTGCTGAATTGATTTTGAGTTTTTTGAGTAATGCAGTAGCAAGCTGACCCCATCTTGATGAAGTATTCTAAGAACATATTCAGAGATTTTAGCAGTCATAAGCGTATATATGAGTCAAAAGATGCAATTTAGGGAAAACCAGTATAGAAATAGATATAGAAGAGTTTAATGACGGTATAAAGGTCAGTAGACAGAGGACAGTGGTTGCCTAGCACTAAAAAGGAATATGCAAGCTTCTTTGATATCATTGGACCAGATATTCAGGCCCAGCTTTTCATATACAGAGTTGTTCGGGTATTCAAAGATATATGTAGACATCTCTGAGTATCTGACCTTTCCTACTAGGAAAATTTCAAAGTGGCAGAAGTTTGAGTTTGCTAATATAAAAATTCTCAGCACTGATATTGAATAGATATTCTTCAGTTTTCATAAAAATACTTACAGTTTGATATCGTTTTTACAACTTTTTTTATAATCTATCTCTATTTTACTGATTATTGAGCCTCTGGTTTATTGAATATTGAGGTAGAGACAAATTAATAGATGTTAATAAGTCAATAGTGTAGAAAGGTTTGTATGAATACAGATGGTTTCAGGCTTTCAAGGGTATGTTTAGTTAACTGAAAATTAGAAAATTTAAACTTGAAAATGAAGAAATATCATTGCAAAATGAACATTTGTGCTGTAGAACTCACTGCCAAGATTCTCAAAACAGTCTGTTGAAGAATAGTAGATTTCAATCTTCCAGGTTAATGTTTTTCTTTCAGAGGCATCTTGAACAGAATCTGTATAACTAGTTTTATTTACTTTATCTATGCTGATCTTTCTACAGATATGTTCAGAGCGTATAAAAACAAGCCTTTCTTTCAGGAATGCAGGAAGGTTTTTTCTCTCTGAAGCACCATTGTCAAGGCACTGCAATAGTTCACTCTTATAAAAAGGTTAAAGCAAAGCACAAGTTTCTGTTCTGTTTGCAACAATATTCAAAAGTAATAATAACAATAATAATATATGCAAATACATATATTCACACATAGAAAGTGTAACATTTCCTCAAATTGAACTGTGGCTGACTACATAGAAAAGGAACTTTATGTAATGAGGATTATTATATCACCAAGCCAAGATTCAGAAAGTAATTTGTCACTGATGAGAATATCTACAGGTTTAAAACTAAAAACTAGTAATTTAGATAGAATGCAAACTTGTATGCCTCGGGTCTCTTGTAACAGAGTTAAGAAGAGACGCTGCTAGGAATAAAGAACTGAAGAATTCCCCATATCATTGCTCAGGCATATGCATAAAGAAGTAATGAGCACTGGAGATGTCCATACTAGAAAGGATGCTGGAAAATTTAAACGGAAATTTAAACCTTCTCCTGTGTTATTCTGCTGTGCTCCTGGTTTTAGTTTTGGACTAAAGTCCCATCTCAGCAATGATAAGTAAATCCTTGTAGAAGACTTGCAGATCTGTTAATAGTCTAGAAGTGCTGTACTCTCTTGAGACTCAGATATACCTTAAGATGAAGAAAATATCAATGACACATTCTATGTGAGTACTTCCATTTGCTTGATATTGGAGAACAAAAACTTCTTTTCTGAGAGAAGCTCAGTCAACCCCTGCCTGATAACAAGGCAAATAAATAAAATAGAGTTTGAAGTATAGTGTCATATTAATAGCTTCAATTCATGCAAGAACACACAGAACTTCACAGCATTATAAAGACAAAGAAAAAGGATAGATCCCCACCACCCCAGCAGAACTAATACTTAAAGCCTGTCTTTAAAGACCATGTTACAAACTAAAATGAGAACTGAGTCAACTTGAATACAAGGCAGTGACTTTTGGAGTCTGAATCCAATGCATTATTGTCCTCCAATATGTCACACACACTGTTGGTTTATTTATAACAACTGGTCTGTACAGTAATGTAAATCATTATTAAAAAAAAAAAAAAAAAAAAAAAAGAGGGAGTGAATACAGTGACCACAGCGAACACAGCTTTTCCACACTTTAATAAGAATGCCACTCCAGGGGGCCTTCAGGAACTAACACTCATATATCAGTGACTGTTGACAAAACTGAAGTGCTAAGGCTTGGACAACAGGCCCAAGCCAGAGTTGACCTATAGATGAATCCTGTATATTTTATAACTGATAACCATTGTGCTAGTAGGTATTGTACTAATTTATAACAACCCACTTATGCTGGTGTAAAAAGTGCTAAAGCATTGAAATACTGCAGCCTGAACAACAGGCCCCAAGCCGAAGCTGCTAACTTAGTATGTAGTCATTAATAAAATATATAAACTCACTAGTGAAAGACAAAATATAATCAGTAGTGAGGAGAGAATGTATTCAACTTTCCTTTCGCAGCCTTCTTCAAGGCTGAGAACCCAAGTGTTTGGCCTTGTTAGAAACTCCCTTGGTTCCCCCCCCGAGCCCTGGCCAAGCTTTGGGTGGAATCCAACAAGAGAATGAAACCAGAAATTTTCCACTCAAAACAAAGGTGCCAGTTATTCTGGCTTGTCGATCTCTGGTATATAAGGCTGGGCCCATTTGCAGCGACTTTGGATGCCTCACCTATGGGTGGACGCACCACGTAGGATTTCCCACTTGCCGGGACAGGCTCTCCAAATCCTCGCTGTAACCGGGGCTCCCCAGGGTCTGCGGATCTGGATGATGATGATAATATATGCAAGTGGTGATGTATTTCTCTTAATCACTATTCTCTCTCTCTCTCGTGTAGTAATGATTTGATGCATTACCCTGTATTTTCCTGTTTGTTGCTTTAGGTGCACTGTTCTGCCTTTTCTTACTGCATGTTTTCTGTATTACGCTGTTACATTACTTGGTTATCACCAGTAAAATACGCCTACGCTTTTCACTCTGGTGTCCAAGTTTAATTGGTATCCTTAATCAGCAAAACATAAATACAACATAGTATTAATCCTTAAACTACTTTTTCAAATACTGTGATCAATGACATTAAGAGCAAATCATTCTTAATGCATAAATGGAAAAAAGTTACAATAGGGATATAAGCATTTCAAAGATTTCTGAAGAAGGAAAAAACTAAAAATTCTGAAGTCTTCTGAAAAGATTGAAATATGAAAGAATTAAAAATCATAGACATTGTCTAAATCAAAGATCAATACAATGATAGTGGAAAGACAGTAGAAGTAGCAGGAGCTGGGTTTTGAAATTTACAGTAGGAAGCTTTGTTTCAGTTAGCTTTTCTGCTCTGATGAACGGAATTCTTTTAACACTTGGGCTTACATTTTTCAATGCTACGTTTTCCAAGGGTACAGATCCAAATTTTTTGCTGGCTCAGTGTTTGCTCTCTATCAGGAAAATAAGTTTCTGAGCCGAGTGTGTGAAAGGAGAGCTCTGAACACAAAATGACTCATGATTTTGGAAAGTGGGGTGTAGCACAACTTTCTGATATCTGTTCCAGGGAGTTGCTACTGACCGCAAGTCTTTGACACTGGATGGCTATTTCCTTCCTTTATGTGAAATGAAGTAATGACACTGTTTCAATGTCAGATTCTTCTTTATAGATGTTCACATGTCAAAGAACTCACACTTGGTTTTGGCAGTGCTCTCAGAGGGGGCAAAGATTCATTAAGCACAGTTCCCTCTTCTGCAAATGTGTTTTCTTTAGTCAGTGATAAGACGTATGATCAATGTGGAGACTGCAATGCCATTGTTTTTTTGTCTTTGGGATCTAGTGTAGCTACAGTCTCAGTAGAGGTTTAACTTGTACCTGAGGGCAGATGTAAGCCCTCTCAGGAGAGGTTCACCTTACATGGTCATCAGTTCAATAATTGTTAAGAAATTATATGATTCATTCAGTTCCTCCCTATTTTGAGAGATATATTCTGGAAGTATTAGTGCTTGTTAGGACCTTTGTATCTTGAAGTGTTCATTGTGTTTAATGAAGTGCCAGGAACAGAATGAGTTGGAGACAAATTCTGAAGGTACTTCAAATTCTATAGCCCATAGAAGTGTTCAGCAATTTTATGCATCCTATAGATATACCTAATATAGAAATACCTAATGTTGTTAGTTAAATCTAAAGGTAAATGACAGCTATACCTAACTTGATCCTAAACTGTGGTTTAATAGTTCTTCTCAGGTCAATAGCCTTTCCAGCCTGTTCTTTTGCTAACCCAATTTTTTTTGAGGTCAAGTTCTGTTCTCTCAGTAGTTTTTCAAAGACCTTTATACAGGTGTTGTTCCAGCTGCAATAGCAATTAAACTTGGGTGGTTTTCAGAGTTGAAGTTGTATGCAATTGCCTCTTATAAATTTGAACAATGACATACTAGTCTTGGATCCAATATCCACTTAGAGATCATATTCTAAGTGTCTATCATTTGTGTCTATGATTCTCTATTTCTTGGATATTAGAACCTGGAATAGCCATTGAATCACAGAATGGTTGAGGTAGGAAGTCACTTCTGGAGATCATCTATTCCAACCTAGTCTAGCTCTAGTCAGAGCAGGGTCATCCAGAGCAGGTTGCTCAGGGCCATGTCCTGTTGGGTTTTGAATATCTCTAGGGATGGAGGTAGCCTTGGTAGGCTCTCTGGGCAATCTGCTGTAATGTTTGATTGATCCTACAGTAAAAGTTCTTTTCTTATGTTTAAGCAGAATTTTCTGTATTTCACTATGTGCACATTGCCTTTTTTCCTGTCACTAGATATTACTGTGAAGAGTGTGGACTGGTTTTCTTTATTCCCTGCCATCAGGTATTTGTGCACATGGATAAGAACCTCAGTGAGTCTTCTCAAGCTGAACAATCACAGCTCTCTCAGACATTCCTCCTATGTCAGATGTTCTAGTCCCTTAATAATCTTTGTGGTCCTTTGCTGGACTTGTGTCAACATGTCCATATCTCTATTGTACTAGGGAGCCTAGAACAGAACACAATACTCCATGTGTCTCACCAGGGCAGAGTAGAGAGGAAGGATCATCTCCCTCAGTCTGCTGCTGATGATCTTCCTAATGCAGCTCAAAATGCTGTTGGTATTCATTTCTGCAAGGGTACGTTGCTCAGTCATGGTCAACCTGGTGTCCTCCAGGACACCCAGGTCCTTTTCTGGAAAGCAGTTTTTCACCTTTTTGTTCCCCAGCATGTACTGGTGGATGAGGTTTCTCCTCCCCAGGGGAAGGGCTTGTTTGCCTTTGCTGAACTTCATGATATTCCTCTCAACCCAGTTCTCCAGCCTGTCCAGGTCCCTCTGAACAGCAGCACAACCATCTGATGTATTAGTCACTCCTCCCAGTTTTGCATTGTCTGCAAACTTGTTAAGAGTGTGCTCTGTCTCATCATCCACATCATTAATGAAGTTCCTAAACAATATTGCCCCAACACTGACCCCTGAGGTACACCACTAGTGACTGGCTTCCAGCTGGACTTCATGACTCTGATCACAACTCTTTGAACCCAGAAGTTCTGACAGTTTTCAATCCACCTCACTTTCCATATATCTAGCCCATACTTCATCAGCTTGTCTATTAGGATATTACGGGAGAGGGTCAAGAGCCCTACTAAAGTCAAGATAAACAACATCCAGTGCTCTCCCCTCATCCGTCAAACCATTCATCTGATCATTAGAAGGCTATCAGGTTGGTCAGACATGAATTTGTCTTTCTGAATCCATGCTGACTACTCCAAATCATCTTAACATTCATGTGTCTGAAAACAGTTTCCAGAATAATTTGCTGTCTTCTTCTCAGGAAACAATGTGAGGTTGACCGGCCTGTGTTTCCATAGATTTTCACTTTTGCCTTTCTTGAAGATAGATGTGACTTTTCTTTCTTACTGGTTCTCAGGAACCTCTCCCAATCAACATAACCCTTTAAAGATAATCAAGAATGACCTTTCAATGACATCAGACAGCTACCTCAGCACTTGTGAGTGCAGCCCATCAGGTCCCATTAGCTTTTGTATGCTCATTTTTTTTAATAAAATATGCCCTAACCTCATCCCCTGAGGGTCTTTCATGTTCCAGCCTTTCACACAGGTCTCATGGACCTAAAGAATCCTGAAGTCTGATCTTACCACAAATAACTGAGGTAAAGAGATAGTGAATATGTATGTTTTTTCTTTATGCTTTATCACCAGGTTCCTCAGTCAATTCAGCAGTGCGATCACATTTTTCCTATTATCCCTTTTGCTATTGATAGACCTGTAGAAGGCCTTCTTTTCGCCCTTCACCAGACTCAAATTCAGGTGGGCTATGGCTTTTCCAAATTCATCCATCCATACTTGGGCAGTGCTTCTATATTTATTCCTCCTGGTATGCCTGTCCCTGCTTCCATCTCTTGTACTGTTCCTTTTCATATTTGGGGTTAGTCAAGAGCTTACTGTTCATCCATGCAAACTCCTGCACCTTTGCTTGACTTCCTGTTCATTGAGATGGTCTGTTCTTGAGCTTGAAGGAGATAATCCTTCAAAAGTAATCGATTCTCCTGGATCTTTCTTCTCTGTACATTTGTTTCCCATGGGATTCTTCCAAGGAGATTCTTAAACAGGCTGAATTCTTCCCTCCTGAATTTCAGGCCTGTGACCCTGCTATTTGATCTACTCCCTCATCCCTTATCAGATGAAGAAGAACAACAGAGGTGGTGCGAAGTTAATCTAGCCAACAATGAGGGTAGTCCCCCTTCCCCTTCCATCACGGTGCAAGCCTCACCTTTATCATACAAGGAAGCATGAAGTCCTTAGCAATCTGGCTGCTGTTGGATTAGCTTCAAAAGCCTTTTGGATAAGCAGATGTATTTATACCTCTCAGTTTGGGAGTTTGCACTTTACTATTTCCACAAGTTAGTGAATTGTGAAAAGGCTGCCAGACAGTGAATTTGCAAGAATTTTGACTGCAAGAGAGAGCAAATTGCAGGTGGTAATAGCGGCATAATGATCTTTATCTCTTCCTGTCCATTGCTATATTCCTGCCTATCTGTTGCTCTCAGCTTGACCTAATGGCACTGCTCCCGGGATGCATCAGGACTTAGCATGGGGTATGTGCTAGTCAAATCTGAGCAGGAATTGAGTGAACAGTCACAGGAGGCATCCCTGACCACCAGGGGATCACAGGTTTTGCCATCCAGAGTATCTCATGCGCTGTTACACTTCCCTGTTCCATAACAGGTGTCATCATATCCTGGCAACACTGTGTACCAGGTTTCAGGAGCAGGGGGTACCAGTCAGGTCACTGTAGCCAAAGCTACCTTCAGCCTTCAGATTTCTGACAAGTGATTCCTTGTTTGTATAAGGTCCAGCAGACTGTATCTCTCCTTATTTATTTGTGCTAGAAACTTATCATTAATGCTTTCCAGAAAGCTTATGATGCTTTTGCTCTCCTGTGCTGCCCTATTGATCTATCTTCTTGGTCTTTCTTCAGCTCTCTGCTTACATGGTTGGATGTCAGGAATCCTCTGACTTTCTTCCATGTCTTTATGCTTCCTCATATTTGTAAAGGTTTGTATATTACTGAAAAAATCAATTCTCCATAACTACTTTATCAACTTCTGCTCTCTCCATGAGCTTTCCCCTTACTAGACCCTGTTGCTTTCTTTTCCAACTGCTACTCATTGATCACAGAGTTGCTTAGTTGGCATACCTCTAGTTCCGACTTCTGTGCTCTAATCCTGTCTTTCTAATGTTTTCAGTCTCTTTTTTTATGTCCTGAAGGTAGGATGAAGTATAGATTCCACTTGAGAGGATTCTAGGTCAATGAAGATGGAGTTGAAGAGAATACAGTTTTTCTACCTGGAAGGTTCATCAGAAATGACTTTAAACCAGTGCATCCTTCTAGCTTTCTGCATCTTGTGTTAAATAAATAATGCAATGTGTCCTAACATGCTTGTCTGATTATCAGAGAAAGCTGTATCTTGCAAGAACTGTGCTGCTTCTAAAAAATTAGGCAGAGGATCATAAATCAGGCAGTGCAAACCATAATGAACATGTTATTAAAGAATCAGTTCATAAAAAAGGTTAATAAATGTTAAACACTTATTTTGACCTCAGCTCAGTCAATTTTTTCTGCAACAAGTCATCAGATGATATCTTTCCCTGTCAAACCACTTAAGACTTGTTTTGCTGAAAATGGTGATGTTTGTAAATAGCACTGTCCAAAATACTTTTTTTTAAAAGGTTTTTGTTTAACTGTCACACATATACATATACTTTAAAAGTATATATATATTAAATTAGAGACATGACATTTGAACAGCTTTAATTTTGTACTAATGTTCATGTCAAAAATTGATAAATCACCACATTGTTTAACATCAATTAAAGTTAACAACCGTAACTTTTCTTCATAGCAAAAATGTTGAAATGTCTTACTTGTCATATAATTCTTATTAACTATTCAATTACTATAGAAGAAACATAATCCATAACGGCATAACCTGGTAATACGGCATGCATACCTTTCTAGGAAACTGCACTATGTAACACTGTAAACTACTGTTTCTGAATAACTGAATCCATGAAATAAGTCATGTTTAAATAACGTTAAAGAAGTGTTACTAATAAAGAAACACTAAGGAAATTGCCCAGAAACTTCATTTGTTAGTAGCTTCCAGAAAATCCCAAACATTTTAGAGGTCAGCTAGAAAAGCTAAGGCATACTTTCTTTCTTCATCTCCTCTGGACGTTAGATGACATATGTTTCCTCCTTTCAGACTTACAAGTTTATTGGTCACTTAATTTTCTCCTTCTTCATATGTCCAAAATTGCTGTGTGAACAGCCCAGGATCTATCTCTTAGCCCGAACCTCAGTTTTATTTATAAGACAGGCAAAGTATATGCATATTAAAGGAGGACCTAAATGTATAGATAACCTAGCAGCATGCCTAATAAATCTTAATATGATTAAATCTTTCATTAAAGCAGTTGTAGATGCAATGTGTAAAAAATGTATAATAAACAGTCACAGGAAGACCTTTTCAGTTTCGAAAAAATTATACTGTCAATGGGCCTGGAACAGGATCGTCCCTGACTCCAAATCTTCCAGTTATACAGCGACAAATTTCATAGGTCTGTGATGGAAATATGCAAGCCATGGACTAATTCAACAGCATAATCTACTCTGTTTGGAAAGGGCATCTGTGCATTGCAGGCACTGTATACATTTATATTATACGCTCACTGGATGAAGACCAGAACTAAACCTGATTCACAGGTCTACAGTTCACCTCTTAGGCAGCAGAGATTTTCTTAAGTGAAAGATGATAAAATAATAAAAATCTATATAACTATATAACTATTTTATAAAAGGTAAATAACTTATTTCCCTAATAAGTTTATACCATTAGAAAAAATCCTACTCTGGCATTATTATATATTTCAAAAAAATCCAGTTAATAATTTCTATTTTGCATAATCATTTTCACTTGTTCTTGCCTAATTGTCCAGAAAGATGAGCCCCAAACCATTTATAGTACCCTGTCATTCTGAAAACAGATGTGCACAAATTTGAAAAGGAGGAAAAGGCTTTTCTTATGCCAAGAAATTGTTCTTAGGACTTAAAATGGGCTTCAAAAATGTCATTTTCAGAACATGACTGGAAGTGAGATTGCAGTGCCAGATATCACTAAGCATAAAAGCATATTATGTAACTTTTATAGCTCTCTTTTGTGTGATGCCTTTCTACGCTGATTAACTGGAAAATTCTATCATTGTCATTTTGTGGCCCAGAGTGCAATGTGATGTTATTTAATAAGATGTATAATCTTGCTGCCTGCCTATTCTTGTCAGCACTGTTAAATAGGGTGTACATACATCATCGTGACTGTGGCAATGTTTTTTGTTGATGTAGTTATGGTTTCCAAAATACTTCATTGCAAGACATGTTGACATTATTTTAAAACAAATCCAAAAGAAAGAGAAGAGAAATGTATTTAACATTATTTTCATAATGTCTCTTTCCATAATTTTACAGTACATTTACTGAGTCAGGAGAGAGAAGGACAGCTTTCAAAACCACCTGGGAATTAAAATCAGAAAAGCCAGTCACCAGCTATAGCATTCTCCAATTAAATCTCAGGGAAAAAGTCCTCGTATTATGTCTTCTACTTACTGCTCTATTGCTCATTTGTAAAAACAAACATTTGCCATGAAGACATAACTGCCAATTTAGACTAACTAAGACAAATGAGATAATGAGGCCAGTGGCAGCTTTGAGTTGACAGACCCAGCTGAATGCCCAGCTCCAAGTAGAAAGCTTTCTTCCCTGCCAGAAGGTCTATATGCTAATACTAACTAATTTGCCAACCTTGGCCCTACAGTGTTTGACAATAGGAGAGCATACCATTTTGTTACAGATGTGACATTAATTTGGATGTAAACTAAAGCTGGAACAGGTAATCTATGAAATCTTCTAACCAAGGAGGCAGTCACCAAAAATGTAAAACCTTGCCTGATAAAAATAGATACAAAAATACATAAGTGTGAAGGACAAATTATTTAAATGCAGGTGATGCTGAATGAATGACAAAGTCTATAGTAAATAATGAAAGAAGTAAAGCCACTATAGTCTAGAGCTTCTTATACCCCTTTGGTTTTATGTCATTACCTTAGTCTTAAAAGAAGAAAGAAAGGATTTGCCTAAATTCCAGACCCAACACAAAAAGACCACTTCTGAACTGATATTCATTTGAAGAGCTGTACACAGAGAAAACTTTTCAGAGTATTTTGAAACACCTTGTTTAATTAATTTCTGTCACTACTATTTTTGAAGGAGTTATTTCCTAAAGGAAACTTTTTTACTCCCCCCCCATCCTTCCCCCAAGCTTCATAGAGAAAATAAGTGAGAGTGAGTGAGTTAGGAATATTGTTAGGAATTCCAGTGAGGAACATTGGTTTGGTTTTTTTTATAAATGTTTTATTGTGCAAAACTGCATTTATAAGTTCTTTCCAGATACAAGGTTTAAATGTATTTCATAGATATCTAGTACACGATATAACAACAAAAAACCCCCACATTAATTTATGTTTTCAATCTTTGGAGCTGTGAGAAGAACGTGCAATTTTAGAGGCATGAAGGACAACATGGCAGATGTGTAACACTACATATCATGTTGCAAACAAAGCTCTATATTGTCCCTAACCACAGTGGAGCTGCTGGTGATTTCAATGGCAATTGTCTACATTGACCAAGGACATTATATGGCCTTACACTAAGACACCTCATAGAAAAAATACTGCTATATAATTGTTCAGATTTCATCCTAAAAATTGTCTACACTCAGATAATTGAAATAGAAATACAATGCCATTTTCTTCCTATTTGTAATGTGGCCATTATGAAACTCTTCTAATGTGGATCAGTAGAATTAATCATTATCTATAACTAATGCACTTGAAACATATATATGGGTTTATGCCAATTTGCTAAATGAATCATAAATAAAATATATGTTTTCTTTTATGAAAAATAACCAAGCATTATATCAGGTAATTATACATCTGGCCAGCTACATAAAGAGAACTTTAATTTTTTAGAGTTTTATAGTTTTGCTTAATCTTCTATAGTTTTGCCCTAATTTACTGTATCTTAAAAGCTATGTAAACTAAATAATGAAAAAAAAAATCAATGCAGGTCCAGATGTACAAAAAGAATAATGTATTCTAAATTTAAAATAACCAAATTCATTAATGCAATGAGATTTCTGAACTATTTCCTATAACATCTTAACTTCTGATATGTTAAAATAATTATTTAATATTATAGAGTGAGAATCAGTATCCCTTACTCAGATTTCCAAGCTAGATGAATGCAATATTCTTCCGTAAACCTTTCAATACTCTTGCCATCTCCCTTGACAAAGCAGGGAGAACTCAGTTGTTGATTGTGGGAGAACTGTTTTGCTATGTGCCCACAATTATATGCAGGTTTAATTCCAACATTAGTCATTACGGGAATAATTGTGAACTCTACTGATTTCTGTTTTGTTGTTGTTGTTGTGCAAGTTGCTAAACCTCTACAGTTTTAAACAATTGCAATTCTAGCTTGTAATCATTAAATGCATGCTGTTATCATCATTATAGGTCATATCAGTACTATTACTGTCAAATACTGGGTATTGAATACTGCGACAAGTGTAAGTCAATTGGAAAATCTCCAACTACTTTTTAAGGACAAAGAAAACTCTCATTACAGGGTGAAGGATTGAACAGAAATGGGTCTGAACAGGAACCATTGATGCCATGTTGTGTACCTTGGCCTGGTGGAGAGTAGCAGACTATTCAAGAATGAGGAACCTGGCCTGCTGGGGCTGATGGGGTCCACCTGTCAGAGAAGGACAAGAACATCTTCAGTCATAGGCTTACCAAGCTGGTGAAGAGGGCTTTAAACTAAAGTTGACAGAGGAGGGGAACCATCCCACTCCTATCATCTTGATGTCTTTGTCAGCAATATATGCCCAGAGCCTGAAGAGAGGTCACAGGTCAGCAGGAGAGCACCTGAAGAGCAGCACAAAGGAATTCCAGCCACTAAGTCAGCTTCATTGGGGGCCTAGTTTAAATGCCTCTATGCAAATGTGTGTAGCATGGGGAATAAAAAAGAGGAGCTAGAGATGTGCACACGCCTGCAAGGTTATGATCTTATTGGGATCATGGAGATGTGGTGGGATGACTCCTATGACTGGAATGTTGACATGGAAAGATACAGGCTCTTTAGGAAGGACAGAAAGAGAAAAGAGGAGGAGGGGATACAAAAAGGACAATCACCACCCTTGGATCCTGCATTGTCGCAGAGTAGCCAGCTTGGTCTGTAGGTGGTGGGTCAACCAGGACACACATTGGGTGTTGCCTTTATATAGTCTTTCTTATGTATGCACAATACGTTGTTCCAGAAGGTTCTCATTTTCTCTGGCTTGTACCTGCGCAGTTAGGCAAGTTCTGTCTCTGGGTAACAACAGGAGGGAGGAGGAGAGAAACGGCTCGCTGCCTCACCTCCACACAGCTCGCTCCACTTCTCTCCCACAGGGCATCCTACTCTAGTTGTTTGACACATCCTCTTTATGAACAGTTTCTTGTTTACGAACAGTTTATGACACACAGCACGGCATAAGCAATACAGGAGGTTCCTGGAATGTACTGATGATAACTTCTTTTCTAAGTGATAGAGGAGCCAACGAGGAGAGGTGCTATGGTGGAACTTGTTCTCACCAACAAGGAGGGGCTGGTGGGGAATGTGTAGTTGAAGGACAGCCTTGGATGCAGTGTCTATGAAATGGTGGAGTTCAAGATCCTTAGGGCAGTGAAGAAGGCGCATAATGAGCTCGCTAACCTGGACTTCAGGAGAGCAGACTTAGGCCTCTTCAGGGATCTGCTTGTCAGAGTACCATAAGATAAAGCCCTGTAGGCAAGAGGGACCCAAGAAGGCTGGTTTATATACAAGAATCACCTCCTCCAAGTTCAGGAGTGATGCATTCCAACAAAGAAGAAGCCAGGCAAAAACATCAGGAGGCCTGCATGGATGAACAAGGAGCTCCTGGACAAGCTCAAACACAAAAAGGAAGCCTACAGAGAGTGGAAGCAAGGACAGATAGCCTGGGAGGAATATAGAAAAATTGTCTGAGCAGCCAGGGATCAGGTTAAGAAGGCCAAAGCCCTGATGGAATTACATCTATCCAGGGACATCAAGGGCAACAAGAAAAGCTTCTAAAGGTACATTGATGATAAAACGAAGAGTAGGGAAAATGTGGGCTCTCTCCAGAAAGAAACAGAAGAACTGGTTACTTGGGATATGGGGAAGGCTGAGGTGCTTAAAAACTTCTTTGCCTCAGTCTTCCCCAGCAAGTGCTTCAGCCACACCACCCAAGTTGCACAAGGAGAAGGCAGGGAATGGGTGAATGAACCACCCGCTATAGGATAAGATGAGATTCAAGACCATCTAAGGATCCTGAAGGTGCACAAGTCCATGGGACCTGATGAGATGCATCCACAGGTCCTGAGGGAACTGGCGGATGAAGTGGCTAAGGCACTCTTCTTCATATTTGAGAAGTCGTGGCAGTCCAGTGAAGTTCCCACTGCCTGGAAAAGAGGAAACATAATCCCCATTTTTAAAAAGGGAAAAAAGGAAGACCCAGGGAACTACAGGCCAGTCAGTCTCACTTTTGTGTCTCGCAAGATTATGAAGTG
Source organism: Strix uralensis (assembly GCF_047716275.1). NCBI lineage: Eukaryota > Metazoa > Chordata > Aves > Strigiformes > Strigidae > Strix > Strix uralensis. Next base: position 95,696,955 of record NC_133973.1, on the reverse strand, counting down.
GATCCTCCTGGAAATTATTCTAAGGCAGTGGGAAAAAAGGAGGTGATTGGTGACAGCCAACATGGCTTCACTAAGGGCAAATCGTGCCAGACAAATGTGGTGGCCTTCTACGAAGGGGTTACAGCATTGGTGGATAAGAGGAGAGCAAGTGAAGTCATCTACCTGGGCTTGTGCAAAGCATTTGACACTGTCCCACACAACACCCTTGCCTCTAAATTGGAAGGACATGGATTTGATGGATGGACCACTCAGTGGATAAGGAATTGGCTGGATGGTCACACTCAAAGAGTTACAGTCAACAGATTGATGTCTGAGTGGAAAGCAGTGACGAGTGGCATTCCTTATGGGTCAGTATTGGGACTGGTGCTGTTTAAAATCTTTGTTGGAGACATGGACAGTGGGATTGAGTGCACCCTCAGCAAGTTTGCAGATGACACCAAACTGTGTGGTGGGGTCAACATGCTGGAGGGAAGAGATACCATCGAGAGAGACCTTGACAGGCTTGAGAGGTGGACCTGTGAAAACCTCATGAAAATTAACGAGGCCAAGTGCAAGGTCCTGTACATGAGTTGGGGCAATCCCAAGAACAAATACCACCTGGGCAATGAGTGGAGTAAGAGCAGCCCTGCAGAGAAGGACTTGGGGGTATTTGTGAATGGAAAACTGACTATGAGCCTGTAATGTATGCTCACAGCCCAGAAAGCCAACCATATCCTGGGCTTTGTCAACAGAATTGTGACCAGCAAGTTGAGGGAAGTGATTCTCCCCCTCTGCTCTCATGAGACCCCACCTGGAGTACCATGTTCAGCTTTGGGACCCCCAGTGTAAGAAAGACTTGGACACTTTGGAGTGAATCCAGAGGGCCACAGAGATGGTCAGGGGGCTGGAGCACCTCCTCTAGGAAGACAGGCTGAGAGAGCTGGGGTTGTTCAGCCTAGAGAAGAGAAGGCTCTGGGGAGACCTTACAGAGGTTTTAAAGTACTTGAAGGGGACCTACAGGAAGGATGGAGTGGGACTCTTTATCAGGGAGTGTAGTACTAGGATGAAGGGTAATGGTTTTAAAATGAAAGAGAGTAGGTGTAGATTAGATGTAAGGAAGAAATTCTTTACTGTGAGGGTGGTGAGGCACTGGAACATGTTGCCCAGAGAAGTTGTGGATGCCCCCTCCCTGGAAATGTTTAAGGCCAAGTTGGATGGGGCTTTAAGCAACCTGGTCTAGGGGAAGGTGTCCTAGGGGTGTTTGGAACTAGATGATCTTTAAGGTCCCTTCCAACCCAAACCATTCTATGATTCTATAATAAAATAATATGGGCAGTTTAATGGTTTGTAATTTAGTATGATGATTTGGAAGACACTATACTCCAACTTTGAAAAACTAGATGACTTTCTCTCAGTTTAACTATATATTTTATACTTCCTGGTCTTCCAACTCCATGAACACTTTTGTCAATTTTACATGTCTCTTGCAATATTTTTGATCATTCATTTTCTCTGTAAAATTGATAAAAAGTAGGCTAGCAATGGGAAAAACACACATTACTACAAGATTTCAGGAGAAACAGTTGAATGATGACAATTTTCCATTTAGTTATGTTGTAGGGTCTATCAGTCAGGGAATTCTAATCTATTTAAAATACAGTACCTGAACTGTGTATGTATTTTTAATTGTAATGGCATGATCACTTATATTGAGCATTATAGTTTAAGTAAATTATATGAACATATTGTATTTTAATTTACTCAATCTCATAAAAAAGAGATCAGTCTTTTCTGGCATTTCTGATTTTTTTAATACCCTGTTGACCACCAATAATCATAGTAATCATAATTAATTCTTTAATGAAGAACTAGTCTGCTGGTTTTATTTTATGCTCTATTTGTGGACAATGCAGTATTATTTTAATTCTTTTTGTTTCTTACAGGAAAAACAAAACTGGAACAAAAAGTCTCAAAATGCTGACACATTTCTAACTTAATATACTTTTAAAAGTACCTAAAACTTTATATTCCCCTAAATGAAAACTGACAACAAGAGCCTCTTATATTGTCACACAGCCAAATAATGCTTTGTGACAGATATCTGTCTTTCCTCTGTTCTTGAAAGAAGTACAGTGTAGAGAAGCCAAAAAGCATCTTTTACCTTCCCTGTAGCAGTGCTATTTTGTACAGGCAAGAAACTGAGGAGATAATAGTCATGAAATCCTGATATTTCTTTCTCCATGAAAGCAGAGTTTAGCATTCAGTTTGGACTAATTTCTTTATAGGCTGCTTGTTGTGGTAAAGAGTAGTAGATGCATAAGTTTTAGAAACTAACTAAATTAAGGTTAGCGGATCTGGGTGATTAGTTAGCAAACAGCTGGTTAAGTTTCTACTCTGGATGAATAATCATGTGAATGTAAATTCATCTTCAACTGAGAGTGACTTGAAGAAACAAAATAAATATTGGGTGGAAGTGATAAGCAAAAGAGGCAATAGAGCTCCTTTAAGAGAGAAAAGCACAAACGTGGCAAATGAAGGTGGGAAAGAAGCTTAAAATAACAGGGTGCCTTTTGAATGAGTAGTAGTTTATTAAAAAATAAAAGTTATGAAAAGTACATTTGGAGAGACTTTGAATGACAATAGAGGGAAGAGAAGTGCCTGTTTATAGAGAGAAGGACAACCTGTCATTTTGCTAATGGGAGAAAATAAATTTAGATCAGATTTATCACAAATTATTTTGTAAACCTACTATACAGATAACGTCATTAGTGCAAATGAACTAAGCTCTCTTTATTTGTGAAGAGCAACAGATATCTCCAGGGGTCAGTTCAGAGAAGTGATTTTATATGCCTATATTAAACCTAAATGTGTTACTGCCTCTAACTGCAACTTTCTCTTCATTGATCATAATTGAAATCAAGACAATGAGCTCAGATGTAGACATCAAATACAGATATAGTCTAAAGTCTAGATGTCTGAAGTCAAGGTGTACCCCCCACCCAGTTTATATTACTCATTTGGAGTATTAGAACTGATACAGGTCTGCTTCTGGAATCAGCAAAATTATTGAAAAGGTGAAGATGATTCTAATTACAAGCCTCATTTACTTTGGACAACATACTTCACCGATTCCACATACACATCTGCAGAAGTGAGCAAATATAGCAGAATCAAAAGAAATGGAATTAAATCAATGGTTTCTAACTTTTTTTTCCACTTTATTAGAAAAAAATAGCATAAAACTTTTGTGAAACAAGAGTTTGGATGCATACATACCTGTGAACATTTGGGTCATATGCGAGGATGGTAGTACTGCCAGTACTGCCTACTCCTACTTTTGCAGGTCACTGATCTCAACTGCTTATAGCTCTACCAAATTTCTGTTGTTCAGCTGGATTTTTTCAAGCTGAGTGTAAGACTAGGTGATATTAGTGGTCTCAGAAGAAGGGTACCTTTGATGATTTGCCAGAAAACATCTGTGGAAGAATCCACAGGGGTGAACACCATCTACACATTGCTGTTAGGGTTTGATTTAAGCTCCTACTGCTCTCATGATTGCCACTATTATTGTTTGATGGTTTCTGACCAGGCAATATCACCATGCCAGACATGTAGTCCTGTGTTCCCTCTGCCTTACTGGCTGGGCATGTCTACAAAACTCAATCTCCAGCTAGTGACCCATTGATGTTAACCAACTGACCTGCAAAAATCGTGGCCTTTTTCTGATTTTAACATTGTACCTTCATACTTGTAATAAAAGTCATGTTGTTATATAGAAGTGACAGCCTTTTGCACTTTTGCTTTCTTTTTTTTTTTTTTTTTTTAATTTTCATGAATAGAGGGGTGTCTTTACTCAATACTCTACTTCCTAAGCAATTAGTTCCAGCAACTGGTAGATACTGAGCTTGAATAAAGGTGTGCAGAATTGGGTAAAGAGAAATTATCTGAGAATGATGCCTACAGAACAGTTTCTTCAACACCTAAGACAGACTTATATTAAAAAAACCCCATGTTGTTCTCAAGTTGTTTTTATAGGGAGTTATACATTTAATCTTGAAAAATCATTCTTCAGCCATTTTTCTTGGCATTTCAAAATGAAATAAAGCATGTCATCTCACACAGCACTCTGAGGTTTCATGCTGGGGTGAAGGTGTAGACAAGCTAATGCTGTACCATTCATAATTTGTCCAGGCTGCCTTTAATAACATCACAGCTATAGCTGAAAACTGTTGCAGTCTAGAATATAAATACACTAATCACATATATCGATTATGGTTACTTCCTTTTCAATTAATTACAGCTGTGGTTTTTGTAGATGGATACATAAAATTTAAAAGGAGTTGGTTTGTTTGACAAGATCTAAGCAATTTCATAATCAGATGACAATTTTAGTGTGCCTATTTCCTTTGGCTAATAAACTATGTTTAAAATATTTGGTTTGAGATATATTTTTCTTACATAAGGGAAGTGTTCAGGACCAAGTGTAAAATAAACATTTGACATACACACTTTTAGTACTGTGTAGTGACACAGTAGTGTCACTGCTGTTCCTTTTGATGAAGACTGATCTTACTTGCTCATGTTCATGCATTTGCTTGTACTTGAACAATTTCATGGAACTATGAAAAAGCAGAATTTCAACACTCATAATACTAAACAATTTAGAAGAGAACAACTGGAGAATAAAGAAGGTCCTAATATTTCAATACCGTGACTCATGAGATTTGGCTTTTCATGTATTTAAGCTTAAAACTTAGAAAAATTGTTTTCGTTGAAGGTTATGAAACAGACGTGACTTTGTTATCAAAAAGACTGCTTAGTTTTCTTTGACCCATTCCAGGTGAAATAGCGATGATAGTATATCCATTTTATGTGTTGGTTTTTTTTTTTTTAATATTATTTAGACAATAAACTGTTCAGAACAAAGATAGGTTTTCAGAAGTGTTTAGTACAATTTTGTCTCCATCATATGATGCCATCATTAATGTAGCGATGTACCAAATATAGTAGTCACACCAAATAGTCTGTGTGCTTTCCACAGAGCATCAGTTTTTCACTGTTTGCAGTGTTACAATATTTAGTATCATGCAGATCTTGAATTTTCTTTTGGAAAATCTATCAGAGAAAGCAACTATCTTTTGGCATTATACACATCCTAGAGTGTGCTGTTTCTTTCTGCCCCACCTCCAATATACAAGCATGCAATTCATAGCAATTATATGGGCTAATGGTTTCTCTCTCTGGTACAAATCACTAGATGCAGTTTTTCATTGCAAATTGAGTTCTCTCTGTAAAAAATATCAATTTAAGGTATTGAAAATATGAGTTCAAAACAGCAGGGCAAATAATTGTAAGCTGTAGCTCTGTTTCCAAATCTTTTGGAAGTGTTCTGAGCAATTATTCAGCATTCTGTCAGCAACCCAGACTTCTTCATGTAACATTATAAAACTGGCTGAAAACAGTGAGAATAGAAAGTTTAAAAAAAGAATATATTTTCAACAGTATTCAACATAAACAAGATCTGACCCTTTTTTGACCTCAGTACCATATCCCAAAGACAGGGCATCTCTGACTACCATATAATATATAATTTCTGTTTGTATATCAACAAGTTATATACTTCTATACAGAGGCACTAGTTAGGTACTCCAGTGGATCAGGACTGAGTGTTCTAAACTCTCTATACACAGATCAGTTTCAGATTTTGCTTTCTCAAAACCTAGTTTGTATAAGAATTTATATAGTAGCAGATCTCATTTCTGTGGCTTCCTCACCCTGAGGCAGTTCAAACTTGCATTGACAGAGCTTTGACACTGCAGATGAGAATTTAAGATTTATGGGATGAGAGAGAATAAGCATAAGAAGTTCCTTGATTCTTAACTGGCTGATGGGATCACTCATTTGAGAAAGTGGCCTTTTTTTTTTTTTGCATTTTATTTTTATATTATTCAACGGAAAACACGTGAGCAGTTGTAGGTGAAGAAATCAGATTTAAGTGCTTTCTTGCTCCCAAATTAGTAGTCCAGTTGTCATCACTACCATGTGATGCCCCCAATTCTGCTTTCCCTACATTCCTAAGAGTTGTTCATACCTTTCTGCATGGTTCTACAGATTTAACAAATGTAGAGAACTTACAGTCCTTCTTTGCCAGACTAGTGGTTAGGTTCTTCTCTTGGGAAAGGAAAAATTAAGATTGAATCCAGAGGAAGTATTTCGATACTTAAGAGGACATAGAATCTAGTGGTTTTCCATCTTGAACATAAACTCTAAACACTAATCTGTTATGCAAAATTGAGCACAAAAAATAACTACATCCCTATCACTACTCCTATATATTAGCAGCTGGTATTCCACCAGAGTTTTACACCAGAATTGATGTAACTGTTGCTCTGAGTTTAATGAACTCCTATAACGTGGGTTAGCTGTGGTCAAAAGCTACTTCAAAGACTTCTCAAGACAAACAGAAAACCAACTACTTGTGTGAAGTGGTCATAAACAGAAAAGAATCTTGACAATCTTGCTCGCCAAGCCACTTTCCATCATTTACCAACAGTCCTGGCTGACCGGGGAGGTCCCAACAGATTGGAAACTGGCCAATGTGATGCCTATCTATAAGAAGGGTCGGAAGGATGATCCAGGAAATTACAGGCCTGTCAGCTTGACTTTGGTGCCCAGGAAGCTGATGGAGCAGCTCATCCAGAGTACCATCACACAACACATGTGGGACAACCAGATGATCAGGCCCAGTCAGCATGGGTTTATGAAAGGCAGGTCCTGCTTGACAAACCTGATCTTCTTCTACAACAGGGTGACCTGCTTATTGGATGAGGGAAAGGCTGTGGATGTTGTCTACCTTGACTTTAGTAAGGCCTTTGACACTGTTTCCCACAGCATTCTCCTGGCAAAAACGGCTGCTCGAGGCTTGGATGATTGCATGCTTTGCTGGGTAAATAACTGGCTGCATGGCCAGGCACAAAGAGTTGTGGTGAACTGAGTTAAATCTGGTTGGCGGCCGGTCATGAGTGGTGTCCCCCAGGGCTCGTTTTTGGGGCCACTCCTGTTTAACATCTTTCTTGATGATCTAGACGAGGGGATTGAGTGCACCCTCAGTAAGTTTGCAGATGACACCAAGTTGGGTGGGAGTGTTGATCTGCTCGAGGGTAGGGAGGCTCTGCAGAGAGATCTGGACAGACTGGAGCGATGGGCTAAGGCCAACTGTATGAGGTTCAGTAAGGCCAAATGCCAGGTGCTGCAGTTGGGCCACAACAACCCCCAGCAGCGCTACAGGCCTGGGGAGGAGTGGCTGGAGAGCTGCCAGTCAGAGAGGGACCTGGGGGTGTTGATTGACAGCCGGCTGAACATGAGCCAGCAGTGTGCCCAGGTGGCCAAGAAGGCCAATGGCATCCTGGCTTGTATCAGAAATAGCGTTGCCAGCAGGAACACGGAAGGGATCTTACCCCTGTACTCGGCACTGGTGAGGCCACACCTCGATTACTGTGTTCAGTTTTGGCCCCTCACTACAAAAAGGACATTGAATTACTCGAGCGTGTCCAGAGAAGGGCAACAAAGCTGGTGAAGGGTCTGGAGCACATGTCATAGGAGGAGCGGCTGAGGGAACTGGGGTTGTTTAGTCTGGAGAAGAGGAGGCTGAGGGGAGACCTCATCGCCCTCTACAACTACCTGAAAGGAGGTTGCAGAGAGCTGGGGATGAGTCTCTTTAACCAAGTAACAAGCGATAGGACAAGAGGGAATGGCCTCAAGTTGTGCCAGGGAAGGTTTAGACTAGATATTAGGAAGTATTTCTTTACAGAAAGGGTTGTTAGTCGTTGGAATGGGCTGCCCAGGGCAGTGGTGGAGTCCCCATCCCTGGAGGTGTTTAAGAGGTGGGTCGACATAGCATTTAGGGATATGGTGTAGTTGGGATCTGTCAGTGCTAGGTTAACGGTTGGACTAGATGATCTTCAAGGTCCCTTCCAGCCTAGATGATTCTGTGATCCTGTGATTCTGTGATAATTCTAGTCATAACCGGGTGCAAAACTCTGGCCATGTAGCACATTTTATTAGTTAAAAAATAAGCACCTGTTTTCCAAATACCTACAGAATTAGGCAGGATTTTAACTCACCTTGAACTTGACCACTGAATTAGTCTTCTGGGCTCTACTGCTTATCAGGTTGACCTTCAATGCCGATGTTTTAAGAAGAAAATAATGGTTTACAGTAACACAAAAATTGTAAAAAATCATAATTTTGGGAGTTTTCTGAAATATTTCTAGTATCTGATACTTCTTGTATATGTGCATACCATTGCACTATATTGTATTTTATTTTTGTTAAAGAAACCAGTATGTTTATCACTCTATTGTTTTTTGGCTTCTGCATTTGTATCTTTTATTATATAAGGAAAAATATGTACATTAATATCAGTATTAGTACATAATATGTACATTAATTATCAGTAATAGATCTGTGAAAGTAAATACTTTTTGACAAAACAGAAAAAAGAAACACTATTACAATATGACCATCATAAGCTAAATTAAACTATTTCTTTGACTCCATATGAAATATGCCTTCTGATATTTAAATTTATTCTGATAATTTTTCTTCTAAATTAAAATATGTTACATAATGACACAATTCCCATTAATACATATATTTTCAGATTTCATATTAAAGTGATTGACCTAATTATATTTTTTCTTCCTAATCCTTTAGAAACTTTTAACAAAAAAGTAAAACAAAGAATCTTAATATGTTAGATTTTATAACCACACACAGAGTTGTCACTTGTAATCATATGTACTATTCAGTTCAGTAACACTATAATTAAGATTACTTGTCCTCCTCATTATATTCATGATTCCACTATAAAAAGTGTGAAGTTCTGAGACATGTGCAGCAGTCCCATTTACTCCAATAGAACTTAGATCTTGCTGAATCAAGGCCATGAGGATGATGGCAATGTTAGTTCAGACATATTTATTGAAAGACTTCATTTTCTCTTTCACTTTTTAATTATTAATGGATTTGTAGCAAGCTTATTTGATATATTTTCAGGCATTTTGAAAGTTTTTCTGTACTTGAAAGAGTAATGTCTGCTTACATTTGACAAAACATTTTAAGGTCTGGATTCAGAGAAATATCCTTATACTTCAGTTGTCTTTAAGAATCCGCTTATATTCTATCCTTTTTGAAGTTAAACTGAAACTTTGTCTGCTTCCTGTGGTGGGAACCGCAAGAATAGACCATGTAAAGTCAAGGACTAACTTGATAATGGAGGAAGATTTACTCAGAGGATCCCACTCCATTCATCACATTTGTGACCATCAGGTGATGGTTACAGAATAATGTCAACTATAAATTGAGAAAGAAGTCTGTACATTTACTGTTTCTTTAAAACTATTTTCATGGTTCTAACAATGTGTCTTCAGAAAGTTGTAACAGAGCCAAGCAGCCTGAAACCAAGGATGTACTAATTAATATATACAAGAGAAATATTAATCAGGTTATACATTAGAGAGAAGGGGAAGGAAAAAGAAAAAGCTCTTCCCCAAAAAAGGAAGTAGAAAAATCCTGTCTATGGAAAACAGAGAAGGACCTTTTGGAAGGAGGAGATAAGTAGATATAGTAAAAAGGATATGGTAGAAGGGTCTGGAGATTTGCTTTGTCTCCTTCCTGTCACTGATAGTGGAGAGCAGATGAAGGTGTCATCATACCTCAGGAAACAGCCATCAGATCAAAAGTTTCCTTTGACCTATCAAGGGCTAATTTGTGAAAAGAAAGTGATAGTTATACAGTGACTTTTAAAGACTGCTGCTTTTGAAACAGTATTCATTTTTTTTTTAATTTATTTTTTTTGTCTATTGAGGGTGTAGGAACTAAAGTATCAGTAAACACCAAAGGTTAGGAGCTAAAACCTTTCTGGACTGTAGTTTCTTCATGTCCACACAGCACCACCAACAAAATGCTAAAAAGAGAAAAATTTTGGGTTTTGAGAACTAAAAAATACTGTAGATTCAATTAATCTGTAGGTCATCTTTGCAATTGATTAGAATAAAAATTATGGTGAGATGTTGGTGAGGAAAGAAGGTAGACTAGTAACCTGAGGCAGATTTACTGGAAAATCAAGCAGCACTAAAAACTGAGATAATGAAAGAATAAAAATAAAATTAAAAATTCTTTTAAAAGACTGAAGAAATCCTAGAAATCGATACATTACCTAGGATCTGAGAAATGTGATGACTATGCAGTATCAGTGTAGTCAAAAATACTATACACGTCATGAGGCAGCTGAGTTTATAGATGTTGATTTGAAATGTGTGAAATATTTTGCAAGATTATAACAATAAAGTATTGCAAATGTGTATTGAATCTGAAGAAAACCAGTCCTGTCTTTTTGAGTTTACCATGAGCTAACATAAACTGCATCAGTGTGGAGTGGGGAGTATTGAGAAGAAATGCGGTAAAAACTCACTTATATATCCATGACCCTCTGTGTTGAGCATTCACTAGAAATGATATGACAATAGTAGTCACGTACCATTGTTTCACAAATCCTGTGTTACAAAGGCCATACTGAATCAAATTAAACATTGCTTTCCCAATTTGACCATCTGTGGTATCATTTTCAATTCTTATGTAGTGGTTAAAGTGCAACACTTAAATCTTGTAAGGAGGTCATGTTATATATCTGTGGCAGGTGCACCTGCCCAATGAAAATAGGGCTTCTTGGCTGCTGAAGTGTAGCAGCTCCTGACTGCCTTTGTTCTCAGGGCTTCACGGTAGTTGGGGCCTTTGGCCAATGGGAGCCGCTATTGACCACAGATCAGATTCAGCCTGGGTATAAATGGAGTCCCCTGGGGGAGCCATTTTGAGCTCGTACCCTGGAACAGCACGCTGTGGTCAAGGACTCTCCCCTTGGGTCAGGATGCCACCCAAGGAAATTCCTCGAGGTGCCTTGGGTCAGGACGCTGCCCTGAGCGGGTCCCCGAGGTTGAGAGCCCTCACTTGTTAGGTGAGTGATAGAGTGCTCTGGGTTGCTGTTAAACCCTAGGGAGTGGTGCTTTGTTCGTTTTGGGTTGTCATTAAAACCTAGGAAGTTGTTCTGTTCTCCTCTCACAGACATTTGAACCTGTAGTTTGCAGAGGGCTAGTTAATTGTGTTAATAATAAATTTTTAATTTTTGGTGGTGGCTTGTTTATTTGAGAGCCTCTGTAACAATATGTTACAGTGATGTTGTATGAAATTCTACGAGTTTATCTGCAGAAGGCTCTATCAGAGACAAAAGCTGGAGCCGACAGTGTGCTAATTAAAAGGAATGCAACAGAAAGATGAATGAAGAACTTTATGGTGAGGGGAAAAGAATCTAAGTGAGCTCCCTCAGTATCAAGAATTCATCTATGGGAAGGTAATGTTCTAAAGAAAGCAAGCAAGACTTTTGCAATGTTTCCACAGGAATCCCTCAGACATTACAATCATCCAGATTAATGATGTGTAACTTTTGTGCTCTTAATCAGAGTGATCACACTGTGCATATTTCTGAGAAGTCTTTGTCTCCTTGTCCCAGCTATCAGATATTCCTGAAGAGGAGATATTGCAAGTCAAATCGAGATCCGAGAAGCAAGTACTTGAGTTTCAGGGGTTGAGGTGAACTATGGACTCTGCCTTCCAAGAAGGAATACAAAGTGGTGAAACCCTGCCCAGAATGTGAAACTGGAAGCTAAAAGAAAAAGTATGTGTCTCTTGGATAGGTGCTGGTGGGAAAGCAGCTGAGTTATTAATATCATGTGGCTCTTATATCTTGATCCATGGCCAGATGCCCAGCCCTGTGGGATAAACCAGTGCAGAACAAATGTTATCTTAGATATCTGTGACCCAAGTGATATAGTGGGCAATGTGAACTGCAGAAAATCTAACTGAGCTTTATATAAAAATCATAATGTATGAAGACCTATTTTAATCTTATTGTTAAAAATATTCTTAGTTTATCACTGCAATTATGAAAATAAGAGAGAATATTTTGTATAAATAAGAATATTTGGGTCACTTTATTACAGTTGGTCTACTTGGTCTGCATTATCAATAACTTTTAATTATATTATCTCATGCAACATATGTTCTCTCTTACAACTTCTCTAGAAGAACATAATGTCAGTTTACTTTAACCAGTTAATCATTTAAATTTTATACATGAACATATCTTTTACTCATAGTCCTAGTAAAAAGCAAAAATATCCTATGGCAGTCTAACAGTTAAACTACCTATGTGGTGAAAAAAAATAAGCAGAAAAATACTTAACTAAAATATCAACATTGCCATTTTTAATTATAGTTTTGTAGGGATTATATTACAAGCAGATTCTGGATGACTCCTTACTTACACACAAAGATAACATGAAAATTGTTGTATAAGCTTTACACAAAAATAAAAATTACTACTTTAAGAGAACTTGAATTCTGCACATTTTCTGATTGGCTGTTCATATTCATAGACTCATAGAATGGTTTGGGTTGGAAGGACCTTACAGATCATGTAGTTCTAACCCCCCTGCCATGGGCAGGGACACCTTCCACTAGACCAGGTTGCTCAAAGCCCTGTCCAACCTGTCCTTGAACACTTCCAGGGAGGGGACATCTACAACTTCTCTGGACAACCTGTTCCAGTACCTCACCACCCTCACAGTAAAGAAGTTCTTCCGTAAATATTCTAAAGCATAAATTAATTTCAGTAAATATCTTCCCTAAAGCACTCTAAACTGCCAGCTCATGGTGATCCAAATTATTTGCTCTAAATAATTTATCTCCACAAAAAGCTGACATAAAATTTGGTCTAGCAATTAACATGACAGGATTGTTGTCAGATACTCCTACTATAGGCTGAGACTGATATACTCACTGAGGATGTGATGGGCTGTTTAACAACAAGTCTATCTGCCACTGACAGAAGTCTACTCTGGTACCATTCTGTGAATTATATAGGTCAATGACTTGTACAGCTTGGTTAATACCTCAAAAACTGTCTTTATGTACTTGCTTAAATAAGGGATGGAAGTATGCTTAAGCTGAGTTTGCATCCCCTTTGTGTTAGATGTCTGTAAATATTTCATTGAATAAGCTTATTGGCAGGATGTTCACGAAAGCGCGTTTTAAGTCTGTATTAAGGAATATGAATGTGTGACCTTAAAATATGAGTATTTGTCCCATACATTCAATTCTCAGAATTATACATCTAATTAGGAAACAGATGTCATCTGACTAGAGTAGACATAAAAATGTACAATTTCTTCATGAGAAAATTCTATTTTTTACTCTTTTCAAAATTTCTATGTATTTAGTAATTTTTCAGTACTCCCCATCAAGTCAGAAAAAATAAAAAAGTCCAATAAAAATAAAAAAACAGGATGAAAAAAATTATTAGTGAGCATGTTAAAGACTCTTCATTTCAATTATTTTGAATCTGACATAATTTAATTTTAAATGCCAAAAGTCAAAACAGAGGAATTTTATGCTAATTCCTGTATATTAGGAAACTGAATCACAAAAATTATCCAGTCTTTACTATGAAGCACAGGGTGAGCATGATATTTCCTTGAAAACAAGATACAGACTCCTGAGGCAAAAGAAGTTTGAGTTCACTCTTGCAAGTAAATATATCACATGACAAAATAAAAACACTACATTCTTTGAGTATTGTTTATACTATGAGAAGTGAAGATTTATTTTTTTTGTGTCTGTGTGTATGCAGTTACATGGGTCAACTGTAACTGCATATTACTAATATCTTGGTATATGTGGTAATTAGATAACATTAAAACACCAGTACTTCCAAGATCAAAAGAGACAATTGTAGCAAGTTAGTAAGAAATCTTATATGCTACTGAACTTCTACAGACTCACTCAGCTGCAAAAAGTGCTTAAAAGTGAATGATCCTTTTCATGTACTAGCAGTTAACATGTCCATGAATATTCACATAATTTCCAGGTATACTCCAGAGACTATATCTATGCTAGTGAAAACAGAGAAAAGGCACGGCCCTGGAGCACTTGTATGTGATGATCCATGGTTTTGCACTTTGATGCACAATACAGAGGGATAATTTGGGGAACAACATGCGTCAGGGACCTCACCCAGTAGTGTTATTGGTAAGGCTATCCTTCTCAGGGAGAGGGATACACTTTAATAATATGGAAGATAGCTATGATTCTCCCTCAAGGGTCAGAGAACGACTAATGGCCTTTCTTATATATCTTTACAGACATTACTAAAGACTAATGTTTGTCGGTACACTTGGAAAAACCTGATGTAATGGAATCTTAATTTTCTTCTTCAAAGCGTTAGGTGTCTAATAACATATAAAAAGAAGGGGAAAAAAAATTATTGGAGAACTGCTCTGCTAACGCAGAGCAGCAGTAGAGTATTTTGGACTTACTGTTCCTGTAAATAACAGTAGTATATTCTCTGATTTTGCTCATCAGCTGTCTCTATAGTGTACTGAAAGTACAGAAAGTCCATGAAGGACATGAGATTTAACAAAAAAAAAGGCAAACGTAAGAAGTAGTTGTGTTACTATAGTTCTTAATTTTTTTCTAAAAAATGCATGTTTCTCTTGTTGCTTAGTGGTAGAACTAGTAGTTTGTATATTTTGACAAGGACTATGTTGTAGGAAAATATTTACAACTTGAGACAAGAAAATCTCTGGATTAAAAAGAAAAATCTAATTTAGAAGAAATAAAGAAAAATATGTCTTAGAAAATGATCATCCTTTAACCTTCCAGGACTATATATAATTCCACACGCTATTTCTTCAATCTGAAATAACAAATTGGCAAAAAGAGATGCAATATATGAATATTTATATTTTGTTATATTTTTAAGTATAAGAAACTATGCTCATTGATGTTTATCTGTGGCTACTTGTATTTTGTAAATATAGAATCTGTGTACATTTAATAATTTCACAGCCTACTAGAAGAATGCTAAGTACAACCACAGAAAAAAAGAATTAATTAAGAGATGCCTACACTGTGTCTTAACAGCTGGCTCTGCATATTTCTCCTGATTACAGCAGGGGATTTCCAGGAGGAAAGCTGTGCAGAATGGATTTGAGAATTTTTGTTTAAAGACAACACATTGCCATTATGACTCAGACCACTTTTATTACCATGTCTGGAACTTGTCATTAGAGCTTTGATTAAATTTCCATTTCTAGGAGAATAAAAAGACTGCAGCATGACAGTAATTCAAGATTTCTAGAATCATTAGATTTTTTTCACTTCAGTTAGTGAGGTTGCATACCAGGAGATGAAGTAGAGAATGCATTGACTGCATTTATTAGTGATCTCTTCCTGACAAGAAAAGCCACCCTCTTCATATGTAACTTCACTAACCAAAGAGACAACATGCAGCCCATTTTTTAGATCTGTTGACAAACTTTCATACTCCTATTTGTAAGCTTGAGCTGTTTCTGCAGTCATGTTAAGCAATAATAAAAGATTTTTTGCTTGCAAGATTCTTCTTCTTCATTTTCAAAGAAATACAATGAAAGGAGACCATTTAAAAATTTCAAGAAAGATGGTCTCTATTCTAATTTCTGGTATAATAAATTTAAAATAATTTTAATCCCTCTGACTCAGTATAATCATTTATGATTTATTTTCCTGAAAAAAAGATCTAAATCTGAGCCCAAACTTCAAGCAGTTCCAACTTGTGAAAGCCTATTAATCAAAAGATTACAGTTATTCCCTAAAGATAATCATGGTTTTCAGTCAGGTCATGACATGTCATAAAACAACATTCAGGCAGATATTACCCTTTATACAAATTACCCTTTTGTTCCTTCCAAAGGGATCACTGATGACATTTAACAGTTGGAAGTGAATTTGATACTGTTCTTCTGCATGAAAATATATAAAAGTTACTAACATTTTGCTTGTAAATGGAAAAGGATGAAAAACAAGAATAATACATGGCTGGAGGATAATGCATTTTGGAGGCATGGCCCATAGACTAAGGGAATGATGACTGTATGTATACATCAAAGACCAGCAAAAGGGATGGTGGTTAAATAGAATGTATTGGGAAACATGGAACCTGGGCATAATGTAAATGGTGTGGAATCCTTATTGTGGATACTGTCCTGGTTTCAGCTGGGATAATTTTTCTTCTTAGTAGCTAGAATAGTGCTATGTTTTGGATACAGTATGGGATTTTGTATGAGAAGAATGCTGATAATAAACTAATGTTTTCAGTTGTTGATAAGAGATCAAGGACTCTCCAACTCCCCATGTCCTGCCCGTGTGCAGCTGGGAGGGAGGAGAGCCAGAGCACCAGACCCAAATGAGCCAATGAAATATTCCATATCATGTAACAACATGCTCAGTATATAAAGGAGAGTTGGGCAGCAAGGAGGGAGTTCTCTCTCGCTTCCGAGATTGTGGTTTTGGGATCTTGGTTTTCTTCAGGATCACTAGCCAGGAAGGGGCTGGGTATCAGCTGGCAGGTGGTGAGCAATCACATTGTGCTTTACCCATTTGTACTTTCTATTGCTGTTTTATTTTATTTCAATTATTAAATTGTTTTTAACTCAACCTATGAGTCTTCTTTTACCCCTCCAATTCTCTTCCCCATTCCCCAGGAGGGGGAGAGGGAGAGGGCAGTTGTGTGGTGTTTGGCTGCTGGCCTGACTTAAATCACAACAGTGGCAAGCCTAATGCAACATAAGCATAGAGTTATGTCATCTTTTAAATGAGATCTATTCAGATTTAAATATCTACAATAGATCATAAATGTTTTTGTAGTTAATTTAGTTAACAGAATTTCCTAGGACCAAATGTTTAGCTAGCCTTGTGTTTGCAGAATATTCTTTCCTGTGTATAAAGTAATCATTGTGCATACAGCTGTAAGTACTTGGTAACTGTTGAAAATTCAATCTGCATTTAAAGTCCATTCTCAGTATTGCATGTTGCTATGATCCCAGTCACATCAAAGCTGCCACAGAGAACTTCCTGTAAGATTCTGATGTAAAGACTACTCTAAAAAAACAGGGGAACTTCATTTACTTCATTGGATTTGCATCCATGCCAGAATTTTTGATGCTTTTTACCTCAATTTAGTGACTTCTTATCTTTAACTTTACTGCATGAATTATTTTGAAAGACTCACTGCTACTTATTACACATTTTGATATTCAAAGATGAAAGATGCTATAAAAATGAAAGGTATTATTATTATAATTCTGTAATTTAAGAACATGGAGTCCTTCATGCTTTACCTGACTCATATGTAAATTCCACATTCTTGGTCATTTAGCAATTATGCTATAAAAATTAAAGGTTTGGAACTAATTTTTTTCATTAGCATAAGTGTTTTGATATGAATATTTTGCCAGTACAATTAAGTTTAATACAAGAAATTAGAAACTAGAAATTATTAAGCCATTTTGCCTATCTGTCCTTTGTGGAGTTTGAAACAGAGTTTGCCTGACACATACTGGTTTCACATTACCATTATATGAGTTTAAAGAAAGGTCGTGATGAATTTTGTACTATTACTGTTCTGGTTCTCAACATCTTTTTGGAAGCATATGGGCATATCTTTTAAGATGTCACAAAAAGACAAAAAATGGAAATTATATATTAACTAGATGCTAACCCAAAAGCACATTGAAAAACTCTTGGTAGAATTCATTAGGTGCCCCAAATTGTATGTTTCTCAATTGAGCTGATAAGGGTGAGTAGCTCAGTGCTGCTATGATGCCTAAATGTAAGTAGGATCTTGGAGCAGGTATTTCAATCATCTAGATCTCTTGAAGATCTTATCTGAGGGTAGGCTCTGACTATTATCAGTATCCAATGGCAAGTGTATATTATAGAACAACAATATAAAATGTCAATGAAAAAATAATTATTGATTACTTTATTATATACTAATGCAGTTATCTGGGAGAGAATTTTAGTGGTCTATCTACATCTTCCATGTCCTATGGCCCTTTTCTGGTCACCAGATGACAGAGAAAGGACACATGATTATACAGCTTGGTGTCTAATGATACAGGATATTTGATTTTCCATTCAAGACATGTATTTGACATTTTAGCAATGATAATCTAAGGGAAAGTACACAATATTTCTGAGAGATAAAACTCCAAATCTCTCTTACTGAACATCACTTGACTCTTTCCATTGGTTTGGAAACTCTTTATTCACCATAAATAAATTTGTGATTCCAAAAAGAAATGTAGGTACCTTGGAACACCTGCAGAACTATCTGTTTGAATATGCTCCTGAAGAACATTATCTCAACAAAACGACTCTATATTACATACTATGGAACCGAGCAAAACATTTCTAGTACCTACCCAGTTTCTCCCTACCTCAAAACTGTACAAAGAAAGCCTATAATAACCACATTAAAAAAACAATAAAAAAAACCCAAAAACAACCAAATGAAAAACCAAACCCCCAAAACAAAAACCCAATGATGAAGATATGGTTCGGTACTGCAAAGAGGCGAAAATATAAACTCACAAAGGGATGATTAATCTCACAAGGAAGGCAAAGAAGACTCCATCACTGGAAGTTAAATTTAGGAAAATACACATCCAGCATAAACTTGGTTATCAGTTAAAAAAAAGCTGTGAAAGGAAACATTAAGTATTTTATTCCTTTTAGTATTTCTTTCAGGTTTGAACAACATTTTGAAATTTATCCTTTACCAGAGTTATATGACCTGTTTATTTAATAAATCATATTAATGATCAGGTGTTTCTGTCATGTCTCTAAAATATATACATACATAAGCATTGCCAGCTGTAAGAAATTGCCAAAGTGCTCAAGAAAAGAGTTTGTGACTATGCATAGATTAGTATTACATCTTGGCCTACTGTAATAGAATTTGTTAGTGATTGCTGTGGTGGAAACTGCTGAAATTATTTTCCTTAGAGGTTGGATAAAGAGATTGTTGAGTTTCTTTGAAGGAATTTCTTATTCTCTGGAGAACACATAAATCTCTTTCCTAGCAGGGTTAAAATGATCTTTGCACTCTTGAGAACATATAACCCCTTTATGAACAGTGTATCTTGTTGTTCTGAAAGACAAGAATATGTACATTTTTGTAGTTTAAAAGAGTGGAAAAGAATTTAAACATATTCAGATCAGATGTGAATGTCCTAATTTTAACCTTTTAAATATTATTTGTGCTTGAAGTACAACCAAATTCCAAAGCTCAACTCTGCACCTCTGTCGCAGAGGCTTACCAAAAATCAAATCAGGAAGGTGTTAAACTCAAAATAAGCTTTATTCTAACTGAAACTATTTTAAGACTCCAACCTACAGGTTAATTACCTACAGGTTCAGAATGCCAAAGGGAATTAATACTACACAGCCAACTTAAGAATTCTTAAGCTTTAGGACTGAGGATCCAAAATGCACACTCACTCACCTTATAAAGTGAGTTACCTTGGGCAGTATCCCAACCCAAGGGGAGAGCCCCTGACTGCAGACCCACTGCACTGAGGAGGACTGGCTCAATTCTGCCCTCCAGCAGGACTCCATTTATACCCTATTTGAATCTGATCTGTGGTCATACATGGTCATGTTTGTCCCCATTGGCTGAGGGGCATAGTTTCCTTACTCTTTCACTGAACTGTGTACGTGACCATGCCATAGTCACCTTGCAAGCATGTCGTTTCACGTTTGAGAAGTTTCTAGCAGTGTCAGAGCAGGTGCAACCTGTCACAACCTCAAACGCGTCCCCCCGCCTCCAGAAGGTAAAATCCAAGATGTGTACCAACCGTACAGTACACATCTGTCTAGGTTTCCATAAACCCAAGCTCATGGACCAGACAGCTCACAAGAGACAACCTAAAAATAGAGCCCTTTTTAGTTGTTCTCAGGCATGTACTTGCTATGACTGCAGATTCATAGCGGTATCAGTTTTGACATTTATACTGGTAAAAAAGCAGTTAAGAATTGTTAGCAAGTTATTGGCCATCCACGTTGTCAAAACAAGATGTATGTAGTGCATGACTGATGTTACTAAATTTAACTAAATCTAACTGGATTTCTATTATAAGCATTTATAGCAAAACACAGGTCTTAAAATGGTCATGTGAAGTGGACCTTTAGAAAACCTATTTGTCTCTGTTAACTGCAAGAAGATATCAGACTGCCAGTTCATGTACAGGTGTTGATAATAGACATCTGAAGTTAAACCATCCCCAACTGGAAGGGAGTTTTCAGTGTATTTCAGAAGATGAAAAATACATCTTACAGAGAGATTTGAGAATATTATTTATCTTATCAAAAAAAGGTCAGGAAGTAACCTAATGCAACTTTCCAAGTCACCTAGAGATAGGATTTATGATATTAAAGATTACATTAAAATATGAAAGCAGATCAAGAACCCCTAGTTGGAGGCTGAATGCATACTTCAATTACTTAAAAAAAAAAAAAAAACCAAACCCAATTTTCAACAAAACAGATTACATGAGAGTGGGGTACATTCTCTCCATCCTTGAAGGCTTTTAATTGAATTAAAAAAAAAAAGGTGGCACAGAGAATGACAGTCTCTGTAAACTCTATTGCATGCACACCCACTTTAAAATCTATTAATATGTAATTAGTACTAGTTATTACACAGGCACTGCTGGGGAATAATACCTTGGAATATACTTGTTTCTATTCTTGGAGCCTTCAAGCAGTCCACATACTTTCTGTGCTTTCTAATCTGACCATTTTTCAAGCCTTAAAAATTATTTTCAGTTTTAAAATTTTGTTTTAAAGCCATCTTACAAGCTCTTCATTACATAGTGTTTTACTGTTTTTAATAAGAATCAAAATATTTTAATGGTATTTTATATGATAGTGGCAAGATAATTTTATCTGAAGAATTTGCTTGGCCTTTTTTTTGTATTAGCCACTCATGACATAAAAGAAGACAGATGTTTCACAGATGTGGGGGAATAAAAGCTCGTTAATAATTAAGATACTCAGTTTCATAATTGCATAAACTATATAGATAAGTACCACATAAGGAATTTGTCTGACCACCTAGGACTTTAGAGAAACATGACATTAAAAACTAATTTTTCCCTCTGCTATGTTCTGCATATGCAAATTCTAACTGCAGACCTCTTTGTGTGTGTGTGCATTTATTTTTTCTGTTTATTTTCTTTTTGCAGAAGTCCCTGAAATCTCTGGCTACTTTGATCATGTGTTTTTGACAAGAAACCTTTTTTTTTCCCCCTCCAGGACCACATTCTCTGCTGTGCTATGTCACTACTGGTTATGTCAGTCAAGCATCTCCACAATAAGTGCTGTTATAGAAGAGCAGAGAATGATAGTTAAAATGTCTAATCAATTCTAAAACATATGTTATTACACTATAACACTAAACAACACATAACTGTAGCAGTATAGATGTGTTTAAGACCAGTGTATGCATTCTAATCAAATTGCATGCATAATAGAGATTTATACAAATGACATATTCTGAAGCTTTTTACAAAGGCTCTGTCTATTCCTTTTTTGGTAAGTTTTGAAATTAGAACGTGGCAAATTTTCTAAAGCTCAAAAGTTTCAAGTAATATCTGGTGGAGGGAAAGGAAGAGAGAGGAAAAGTAATATTCTGGAGAGGACAAATAGAGGAGGATGCAGTAGGTTGTGCTCACATAGAAAGTACAACCACAGATTGTTTTACATTATTTGCTGTGAGAAAGATCCATTAGGATTAGAAATTTTAGATTGAGAAAGACACGTACCGTATTACTCTCCATGAATTAAGATAAACTGGTTGTCCATCTCTTTTTGGAACTGGCAAACTTATATAGCTGCTTACAAAATCCTAATATTGGCACTAGAAATGCATATTATATTGATTTGCTGTAAAGCACTGCAAGGTAACACTAAACTTTTGAGTGGTCTCTGCAGTATATTTTCTTGTTTTGGGTGAATAGAACGTATACAGCGGCTGTTGTAGTACATCACTAGAATTAGTTTCCTGGGATTAGCATAATGCTATTCTATGAATCCTCCTTTCCATTTTACTGCTTCTGTGTGGCTGTTTGTTTATAGAAAATCCTATCAATCACCTGGATTCATTAAAAGTCTGCCTAAACAGCACAGTTCTGTATAATTTTCTTTACCATTATTTTTAAAACTGTGCATGGGAAACCAGTGTCTATGCAATTTTTTATTCAGTGTAACACTCTCCTTTGAGAGGTAGACTAGATTTACATCAAGGCTGATTACGCCAAGATATGATCAAGCTGCTAAAAAAGTATGCAAAAACATCTACATTTTCATTAAAAAGGATCATTTCAATACAGAAAATTATTTGGTCTGGGATAGCAAGGAAATGTTTTGCAAATGCTCTTCCAGAATAATGATATTCAGGCACTGCCTAACAACCCATTTCAACATAAAGGTTTGGAAACACTCTAGAGAAACCTACTTCTGTAGAGATAGATTTAAAAACAGCTTTGAAGCTTTTTTCCAGCAAAGCCAGGTCTACTGGAGGCAAATCTCCCCTTTCTCTCACCTTCCTTTCTTTCCTCTGCCCCTCATCCAAGTGATATTAGAAATGTATTTAGCTGAATACAGCTCCTATCTGCAGCACTACATATGTCTTTTAGTGACTAGCACTGAAAGTTACATGGCTGTAGGAATTCAACTAATGTAAAAGAGCCTTTAAATATTAAATGCATATTTTTTTTCACATTAAACAGGAAGGGTGTTGTCCTTGTGACTTTGTGGGGGAAATATTCCAAGTCCTTTTACATGTGTGAGGGTGAAGCTGTGAATTCACTGGATCCAATGGAAAAAAAATATTAAATGGGGCCAAAATAAAATCTTGAATGTTTCATAGAATCATAGAATTGTTTCTTGGAATAATCTTTCTGAAAGCTTTTTAATTTTTATAGCTAGCTATGAGTTAGCTGTGTTTACCTTGGTATCATAATTACTTATTTTCTACGTATCTTCAATCCCTTGTTGTCTTTCCCACTTTATTTTTATCATTTTGTCAACTGGATATGGATTCAGTCATGTTCTCCTACATACTATAAAAAGAAAGACACTAAAGATAAACAGCATGCATTTCCTCTGCATTGTGCAAATATTTAATTCCTTTGACATAACTAAAGCCTCAATAAAATTTCAACTCCATGGACAAAATTCAGAGGTTCCCCCACTCAGAAAAAAAATATTTGAAGTAACATTTCTAGTAACAATGAGAACTAGAAGAGCCATGCAAATTGGTCTCTGAGGATCAATATGAGGATATGAGATGCATACTCATAAATCCTCTTTTTCTTGAAGAATTATATGGAGGAAAAATATCTACCAGAAGTGTAATCTGAATAGAAAAGTGAAGTTTCTTCTTTTTTCATGTTTTGGTCCACTCATTATATTTAAGTTTGTTAATTATTGTATGTGTTTAATAAAACCTTCAGCTTGTATAAACTAGCATGTCAAGCTTATTGGGGTATTTTGGTTCATCTCCATTTAACCTGTAGATGGCATCACTACTACATTTACAGACAGAACTAGCCAAAACAGGGGTAATACCTACTGAAAAGACGAAGTTTCTTAAAGCACTTCAATACTGAAAATAATGGATGAAATATATTAGAAACTGTAATTTCCCTCAGTATTTCAGTGGCTTTTAGGTCATTCTGTGCACATTTTGTGAGCCATATACTGAGACATCTTTTGGAGTAATTTTGTTAGAGGAGGGACATGATGTTAGATAAATCACATAATGCTTAGTTTTCTTGACTCTTGAGTATGCTGCCCCAGTTTCTTTGCCTTTCTTATCATTCATTACTCATATTGAGATAGTATCTCTGAGGCATAGATGCCCTTTATGTGTTGTACAAGCACAGGAAACAGAAGTTTCCCACTGCTTTGCTTTTATTATTCCGGAAGTACTGAAATGGAGACCGAGGAAGCACCTGATGAAGGGTTTTTACCCCTTCTGCCTGTTTTCTGGGTGATCATGGCTCAGGGTCATGCTCTCTTTGTGCCTCAGTTTATGATGCTCACAAATATTTCTAAGCTGAAATCATAAAAACTGGCCAGTGTTTTTCACCTGAAGCCTGTTTTCCTGACTTCATAATGGAAACAACCCTATGGAACTGCGGGAAAATACATACTGGATCTTAAGGCCTGAGGTCATAATTATGGTTATTGTCATTGGACAGTGTCAGAACACACTGTAAATAGTGTTGGGTGAAACTGTGGTCAGAACAGAAGAGTCAGTAACAGTTCTACCAGAATCCTAGCAAAATACATGGTTTCTGTCAGCGTCTTTAATATATAGTTTAAGGCAGAATTTGTGATCAACAGCTTTTAAACATTTCTCATATTCACTGAATTAATCTGCTTACCTTACATGCAAGAACAGCAGGTAAGAATAAAACCTATCTGAGATTTTATCAATAACTCCTGCTATGTTTTGCTGAGTTTGTATGAATTAAACGTATATAAGTTCCAGGGAAATTTATTAAAATTTTAAATATCTCAGTGATATTGTTTCTTGCTGTTGTGATTTGTCCACATGAGGTCAAACATCTAGTCAACACACTATTGCAGATATAACTGAAATTTCTTTCTCATTTTGGAAACAGTTTTATTTGACTTTGGATAAGGAGAAAATTAATGCAGGAAAAAAAGGTTAAACAGAAAGAGTATTCTGGAATGCCAGTTATCCACTCACTTCCTTTGCATATGATGCACAGGAAACAAAAATTGTATGAATTACTGCAACTTCCTTTTCCCCCTGCCTCCCTTTTCCCCCCCTTCTTCTCTCCTCTCCCCCCCTTCTCCTCTCCTCTCCTCTCCTCTCCTCTCCTCTCCTCTCCTCTCCTCTCCTCTCCTCTCCTCTCCTCTCCTCTCCTCTCCTCTCCTCTCCTCTCCTCTCCTCTCCTCTCCTCTCCTCTCCTCTCCTCTCCTCTCCTCTCCTCTCCTCTCCTCTCCTCTCCTCTCCTCTCCTCTCCTCTCCTCTCCTCTCCTCTCCTCTCCTCTCCTCTCCTCTCCTCTCCTCTCCTCTCCTCTCCTCTCCTCTCCTCTCCTCTCCTCTCCTCTCCTCTCCCCCCCTTCTCCTCTCCTCTCCTCTCCCCCCCTTCTCCTCTCCTCTCCTCTCCTCTCCTCTCCTCTCCTCTCCTCTCCTCTCCTCTCCTCTCCTCTCCTCTCCTCTCCTCTCCTCTCCTCTCCTCTCCTCTCCTCTCCTCTCCTCTCCTCTCCTCTCCTCTCCTCTCCTCTCCTCTCCTCTCCTCTCCTCTCCTCTCCTCTCCTCTCCTCTCCTCTCCTCTCCTCTCCTCTCCTCTCCTCTCCTCTCCTCTCCTCTCCTCTCCTCTCCTCTCCTCTCCTCTCCTCTCCTCCCCCCCCCTCTTTTGTATCTCTTTTTTTGTTTTATGTTTGTTTTTTGTTTTTTGCTTTTTTTTTTCCTTCATCCTGGAAACTCATCCCTTCTTTAGCACTTGTTGAGCACAATTATTGCTGGTGAACTGAAAGGACTAACTGGTGAATCTGAGCTCCATTTTCCATTTTATTGATAGTAAAGAAAAGTTCAAATGACTTTTCAGCTGGAAAAAAAAAAATTGTTTTATTGACTATAATTTTCTAGCACAATAAATTATAAATAATGTGAGCTTGCAAATCCTGGAGAAGTATTAAATTCTAGTGAAGGTGAAGGGAATTTAGTGTGAAAATACACTTCATTTGTAATTGGAGACAATACCACTTTGAAATGAAGCTGAGTGAAAGACTGTAAAGTGAGATGACTGTAGTTTGCAGTGGTTCACTGCAAGAGGACATGCACTTAAATTACAACACAACTTTATTTACTCATCTATGAGCCATTTAGCAAAATATATTCTACAGGTTATCTTTTGTGGTTTCCTCCTTTCTACCCAGTAAATGTCTGTTATTACCTTTCATGACCCAGTGCAGGAAGTGCCTAGCTTTGCTTGGACCTCATTGCCTTTTCCTCCTGTCATAGTTAAAAGGAGGCAGTCACTTAGCTGTAAACATTAACACTAAGTTTCCAGATGCTCTACTGTGAAAACAATGTTCATTCCCTGATTCATCAAACATTTACAAAGAGCATGTCATCTGCCACAAGTTGGCACTAATGACTAGCTTGAATGGTTTCCTTTGCATGGGTTTCTGTGTAAAAACCTACCTTCCTAACATGACTTTAAAAATTATATCAACTCTCAGGTACGAAAATGTGTCCATCTTCCCTAAAATTTGATGTATACAATAGTTTTGATGAGCAGCTACCAATCTTTATTGGAGAAAGTTGGGGTTTTTCAGCCTGGAGAAGAGGAGGTCCTGGGGACACTTTATAACAGCATTTCAATGTATAAAGGGGGCTTCTAAGACAAATGGAGGGAACATTTTTACTAGGACTTGTAATGATAGAACAAGGGTCAACATTTTTAAACCAGAAGAGAGTAGGTTTAGATTGGACATAAGGAAGAAATTTTTTACTGTGATGGTTGTGAGACACTGGAGTAGGTTACCCAGAGAAGTTGTGGATGCCCATCATTGGAAATGTTCAAGGTCAGGTTGGATGGAGCTCTGAGTCCGCTCACCTAATGAAAGTTGTCCCTGCCCATGGCAGTGTGGATTGGACTAGGTGATCTTCAAAGTTCCCTTCCAACCCAAACTATTCTGTGATTCTATGATTCTGTGGTTCTATTACAAGTCTATTGGCTTTCCACTGCCTTCAATCATAGCCAGTTCTGCTTCTGCATAACAGCTAACAGTTTTCTTCATTGACCTAAAACTTATGCCTTAATAACTGAATTTCTGCTTTTATGAAACTTCAGATAGTACTTTTTCTTTCCTTCTTGTCATGCCAACCCATATTTAACCTGACATCAAGGGCCAGTTCTGACTCACTGGGACCTGTACACAATTCTCATTCAAATGGACTCTCCAGCAAGAGTATTACCTGTATCTTGCATGTATTTAAATGACGGTGACTGATGAACTGCAAACACTCAGTCTAAATAGGTTTTTTACTCTTAGTCTTTCCTATTAATTTAATTCAGGTACCCACAGATTTACTTATCCCATGGGTTTTCCCACCTGAAAGGGCCTTGTAGTTTTCCTGAAAGCAATTCCACTTTGTATGTTTTACTCTACTCTTTTAAGAAGTGCCTACATTAAAATACCTATGACCATCTTGAGATGAATAAGCAATGTTTGAACTGCTTCCTTCGTGAGTGAAGTAACATTATTTAAACTTGAATGTAATTTACTGAAAGTACCTGTATTTACACTAAGGAAACGAATTTATTTCCCCCAAAATAATTACCTATTACTGTCTATGCATTTTGGGAAAATTAGAGTCTGAGAAATAAATGTTGTTTTGGATCAAATCAGGCACTCTTGAAAATGACATCAGTATAATCTAAGTGAGTTATCCACAGACCAGTTTAAACTGTAAGGGTTTTTAAGCTTCTGAGCTGCAGGTTTTGCTTTATGGCAAGTTATTACACAGTAAGTGCACAAGAGACAACATGATATGATTTCAAAGACTAATCTTGGCAGATCGTCAGCATTCAGATTACTTGTTCTGAATGCAACAGAGTGTGTAGTTCGCTATGCAATACTTTTGTTGGTGAAGTGTCTTTCATGTTGTTGAAAATATGCATATACATACACTCAAATACAGTTTTGAAAATGAACACACAGAAAAAATGGACTGTTGTACCAATTGTATCATAGGTAAGCTAATAAATAATAGTAAAAAAGCTCATTCAGATGAATGACAATAGCAGCCTTGCAAGATATAGCACTGCTAACTTTTTTTATTCTGTATATAAATGAGATGTTTTAAACATTCAATTAGTTCTAACCATATGTCATTATATCAGAATACAGCAGACATACAAATGTGATACACACATAGATGAACTACAGTGGATATTACAGCAATGTAGACATAGAAATAGGGGTTGCATTACCAACTATTGTATTGAGGATAATAACACTGTTCATTCCATTAAAATCTACACAAGACACACCTTCAAGAACATATTATGGTAGGTGTTTTAAAATTAGTCTTCTTAGGGTGATGCCTAATTATTACATATCTAAAATTACTTATGAAATATCTCAGCCATTAAAACAAGTAGCCTATCAATTTTACTTTTCTGTTTCATAGTTACTTATTTTCAACTGTACATGCTACTAGAATTTTTTAAAAAGAAGATGTAAAACCTATAGAGTACTCTATTCAAGTAAATGGTGCTAAATTGTTGCTTATATCTTTAGATGTTTCATACCCATAAGACATAAATATTTTTAAAAACAGAAAGTTCATTTTAAATACTGTCAGTAGTTTTAAATGTTTTTATTGAAAAACTACTTGTAATAGTCTAAATGGAAATAAAAGATTTAATTTAACTAAATGAAAATGACAAAGTCTGATACTATTTTGCAAAATTCTTCTGTAAAGAATTTAGACCTCAACTATTGAACAGTGTCTCTTGAGCCACATCACTAAAAATGGGATGATGGCCCAGTTAGATACCTTTCTTTTGAACATTTTCAAAATTTTATAACCAACTTGAAGACAATTAGAAATGTCTAACAGGATTCCATAAATCTGCCTCACAGCACATTCTTTTCTCAAAATAGCTTAAGATGATGACAATTACAGTACCCTACATACAGGTAACACATTTCCTACCCAACAATTCTCTGAGTATTTTTAGTGGACTAATAGTGTAATAATAAACACCCTGTGTACCCAACTCTTAGGCCTTGGCTTACAGTGTGGAGCCCCTCAAATTATTTTAATGTCCAATCATAACACGTTGCTGTTTCAGAAGTATTCAGATCTGTCTTAATTTCATCTTGATTTTTAATTATACCAAGCTAATCTTTTTCCGTGTGTTCTATAGCAGTTTTTAATTTCTTCATGTTCAGAAAAAATATCCAATGTCAGTCTCATTGTTTAAATACGCTGATATATAGTACTTAATATAATAATTTTTTCATCTGCCAAGGAAGCCAGACCAGTAGAGAGATAGGATACAGGAAAGAAAATGTAATAAATGACCTGAGAGATGAGGACATATTTAAAGAATTTGGTACTTTCTTTGATCACTTTGCTTTCTAGAATATGATCAAAATAGTTCTGTGAAAAAATAAGAAAACTAATTTTTCAAAGACATTAATGGAATTTTAGAGGCAGAGTGTGCCGGAAGAAAAAATATCTTCCATTAGTACTTTATTAACTGAAAAAATTGACAAGCCTTTGCTTCCAAATTGCTTCATCAGCTAGTGCAATGCAGTTCCTGTAGAAAAACACAAACAAAAAACCAACACATTTTTTAAACGAGAAAGGTAAGACGCTCTGTTATATTACTTATTCATAAGTTAACAAAGGCTGTGAAACTATTATTGTGAATGTTACAGAATCCTTGCTTCTGTGTTGCTGACTCTAGATCGGAGAAAATTCCTTCCTCATGATTAGAATAATATAACAGAAAGAAATACAATGTGTGAGCACACATGGAGAACAATCATCAACCAAGCTTTAGCCATCTGAAATGGCTAAAATATGGCTGAAGTTCTTTCAGATTGGGAAGAGGCAAAGCAGATGGCAAGGCAAGAAGAGTGTACGGAGCATTTGAGGAGGAGGGGTTGAAAACAAGAGCTAAGATGAAGATGGACCTTTTTTTTAATTATTATTTTTAAAGTTATGCTGAGGTCTTAGAGTATGATCAAAAAAGGATGTAAAGGTGAAGAACATTTGAGGTTTACTGATTAGGTGGAAGAAATTCCACAGTCAAAGCAACAATAGAAAACTTATAGCACCATAAGATTTAATGTTTCTAAAAACTCAATAAAAAGAGCTCAACATTTCTCAAGAACGAACAGGCAGTATTGCAGGTACATGTAAACCACAAAGCCAACCTTCTCTTTTCCAGAGCCAATTTCTGAAGGTGAGTCAATGTCTTTCTGTTGACTGTGAGGTTCTGGAGAAAGTCCCAAAATAAATTCAAGAACAAGATGTGGGTTTTTCTTCCTTTCATTTTTCCCTTAAAGCTTATAAATTGAAAACTTTGAACTCTCTACCAGTTCTAGACATTTCTCTCAAATATAAACATCTATCTCTGCCAGAATACTTAAAAATGTAACTTGGATAAAATGGAAAATAGAACTAGATGATATATATCACAGTTCTTCCAAGGTCACATTGGTAGTAAAGAGATTCAGGGAAATTCCAGAACTCAGTCAGCAGAAACCTGAGACAAGAACATAAGGATTCAAATAGTAACTCCTGAGAAGGACACTGTGACATGAAAATAGGAATAGAATCTCATTCCTGGGTTTTTCTCAAACAGAACTTTTGGCTTTCAGCAGAAAGCCTAATGTCTAAGGAGAACCAAACCTTTTACAGATCTTACTGACAGTCCCTCTGAAACAGTGAAAGAGCACAGATCCCATCGACATCTTCATTTTTAAAAATGTCTGGGAGTATTCATCATGTCTCTTCAGGCCCCACATATTTTGCCAAATGTTTGACTTCAAAAGCAAGTATGATCTGGATATGGACTAAGTAAGAACTTCAGGATTTGGCATATGCTTAATGCTTAATGATGCATTTAAACTGAAGAACATATAAAATATATTTTTACTTGAATTTCTGCCTAGAAATAAAATTGTGAAATTTTCAGATATGTTTCATTTGGGTCACACTGTCTTCAAATCCATTTGACAGGTTATAGCCCAAGGACAAAAGTAAGCATGTAGGAAATTATGAACAAGCCTTTTCCTTCTCATAGTGGCCATGTTTGCTGTTATAGAAAACACCAAATCTCAACCATCTTTGTAATTAAGTCAGTCTTTTTTTCTTACTCCTCAACTAGTTCTGCCATTCTTCTGCCCTAGGCTAGAGGTATATAAATCTTACAGGTCTATGAATCAGCTGGTTATTCTTTTTAAGATAGTAGATTGAAACAAACTAAGGATGATGCACTGGCCTCTTTTAAATGTCTAAGGGGAGATGATTTGGCTCTGTAGATACTGATCATTCTCCACAGACTGTGAATAACCCTGGAGTGATTAGCTCAAACACACATGCCTAGTCAGATGACTAGAAACCAGGCCAGGTTAATCCTACCCTTATTTACTGGCAGCTGCCACAAGTCTTACCATCTACACAGCTCAGTGAATAATTTCAGATAGAGAATACATTCAATTAATTTAATCTCTTTCTCATTTCTAATCATAAACAGTCTTTTATGTTCTACTCTTTTTAAAAAAAGGATAATTTATAAAATAGTTTCTATATATGCAATATAACTTCCCAGTGTATAAATCTGAGATATATGGGTTAATTTCCACTGGACATTAAGTTTAAAGTCAGTTTGTGGTACTGACTTACTAATTTCCTCCCAAGATTCAGGTGTTTTTTTCTTTTCATTTTCTGCATGTAAAGTAATTCTGCAGAATACCCTTTGAAGGCAAATAAAAATAAGGAAAGCTTAGTTAAAACATATTCAGAGTCTTTACTGTTTCTGAGTATATGGAGTATTCTGTCATTTGCACTAGAAAGGATGAAGGGAGCCATTCCATTTCAAAGAACTTGACCACTGTGATTATTCTTACCATTCGGTACATATTCAGTCATTTGATTCTGTCATTACCAAGCACTAGTGCCCAAGGTAGCCTGGGTAAGTTATCTTTCAGTTATTTTTTTTTTTCTTTTTGTCTCTCTGTCTCATAAACATTATGTTAGTACACTCCCTGGAGATGTATTTGGTTTGCATGGTAAGGTTTTGGTAGTGGAGTGACTGTAGTTGTGGTCTCTGTGAGAAGTTGCTGGAAACTTTCCCTATGCTCAATAAAGCCAATGCCAGCCGGCTCCAAGACGGACCCACTGCTGGCCAAGGCTGAGCCCATCAGCAATGGTGGTAGCCCCTCTGGGATAACATATTTGAGAAGAGGGAAAAAATTCTGCAACAGCAGCCAGAGAGAGGAGTGAGAATATGTGAGAGAAACAACCCTTCAGACACCAAGGGCAGTGAAGAAGGAGGGGGAGGAGATGCTCCAGGTGCTGGAGCAGAAATTCCCCTGCAGACTGTGGTGAAGACCATGGTGAGGCAGCTGTGCCCCTGCAGCCCATGATGGTTAACGGTGGAGCAGATCTCTACCTGCAGGACTCCCTGCTGGATGATGGAAGGAGCCTGTGATCCTGTGGAAAGCCAGCACTAGAGCTGGCTCCTGGCAGGACCTGTGGCCCTGTGGAGAAATAAGACCACACTGGAACACGTTTACTGGCAGGACTTGGGACCCCACAGGGGAACCCACACTGGAGCATTCTGTTCCTGAAGGATTGCACCCTGTGGGAGGGACCCACACTGGAGCAGTTCGTGAAGAACTGCAGCCTGTGGGAAGGACTCATGTTGTAGTTTAATCCCAGAGGTCAACCGAACACCCCACAGCCACTCAATTACTCCTTCTTCTCAGGGATGGTGAGGAGAAAATAAAACAAAAGACTCGGAGATTGAGATAAGGATAGAGAGGGATGACTCACCAGTTATGGTCACAGGCAAAAGACAGATCTGACTGGGGAAGGAAAAACATCAATTTAATTTGAACACCACCACCAACACTACTTAATTTACCAATCAAACAGAGTAGGACAGTGAGAAATACAATCACATCTTAAAAATACCTTCCCACGACCCCTCCCTTCTTCCTGGGCTAAGCTTTGCTCATGATTTCTCTACCTCCTCTCCCTCAGCGCCACAGGGGGGCAGGGAGATGGGGGTTGCAGTCAGTTCATCACCCATTGTTTCTGATGTTCCTTCTTCCTCAGGGGGAGGACTCCTCACACCCTTCCTCTGCTCCAGCATGGGGTCCCTCTCACAGATGACAGTCCTTCATGAACTTCGCTGACATGAGCCACTCCACAGGCTGCAGCTCTTCATGAACTGCTCCAGCATGGGTCCTTTCCACGGGGTGCAATCCTTCCAGTGACGGACTGCTCCAGCACGGGATTTCCTCAGAGTCCCGACCTTCTTCTGGTGCAGCCATCTGCTCCAGTGTGGAGTCCTCCACAGGCTGCAGGTGGGTATCTGCTCCACCATGGATTTCCATGGGCTGCAGGGGGACAGTCTGCCCTCTCACCATGGGCTGCAGGGGATGCTCTGGCACACATCCCCCTCCTCCTACTTTCTTCCACTGACCTCGGTGTTTGCATAGGTATTTTCCTCACAGCCCCTCCTCCTCCCAGGTTCCCCTTCTTAAATATGTTACCACAGATGTGCAGCCACTGTTGCTGATTGGTTTGGCCTTGGCCAGAGGTGGGGCTGACGTAGCCAGGGGAGCTTCAAGAAGCTTCTCACAGGGGACACCTCTATAGCCTCCTCCTCTACCAAAACCCCCGCCACACAAACCCAACACACTCATGTTGAAGTTCATGAAAGACTGTCCTGTGGGAGGGACCCCACGTTGGAGCAAGTAAGGACTGTGAGGAGTCCTCCCGCTGAGAAGGAAGGACAGGCAGAGACAGCGTGTGATGAACTGATTGCAACCCCTACTCCCTGTTCCCCTGCATTGCTGTGGGGAAGGAGGTAGAGAAAATCAGGAATAAAGTTGAGCCCGTGAAGAAGGGAAGGGTAAGGGTAAGCTGTTTTAAGATTTGGTTTTATTTCTTGTTACAACATTCTAATCTGATTGTTAATAAATTAATTTAGTTTTCCCTGGATCAAGTCTGTTTTGCCTGTGATGATAATAACTGAGTGATCTCCATTCTTACCTCAACCCATGAGGCTTTCATTATATTTTCTCTTCCCTGTCCAGTTGAGGTGGGGGAGTGATAGAATGGCTTTGGTGGGCATCTGGCATACGGTCAGGTTAAACCCACCAAGATATAGTTTATATATATATATATATATATTCCCCTCCCAGGTTCTTGTTTTCTCATGTTTCTCTGTTTTATTCACATTTGCTGCCTGTTGAAATATTAGTGAAACTCCTCCAAATAATTCCACAGGTAGGTTGAGCTCATTTTCATGAAACTGAGGTCTTTCACACCAGCTGAGAATTTGGCCACTTGCCATATAATTTAATAGAACAATTTTGATTGATGTCTGGTTTAGATCTTGCCCCAGATATTTTCTTGTACATTTTTTTTTTAGTAGATAAGTCATTTTCACAAGTAAGAAAAAAATATATTTAGGGATACTATTAAGTAAATGAATTAATGCTGCACAACCTCAAGTAAAAGGTCAAATAAGCTGCACTATTTAGCTTGGCAAAATATATTTCAAACTCAAAATTAAATCAAAAACTGGTAATATTTTACTCACATCTAACCATTTATGTTATACTACATTAGTTTCATTTGTTTTAGAAGGAAAACACAGATTTTATTGCCCGAAATTCTTTGTATAGAATTTATCTCAAGAGTCTATTTGACTGCTTTTATTTGTTAATGAAATATTAGTATTGAACTCTTGTGTATTTTAAGTGACTTATGTGGTTATTGTTGTCAGCATCAACTTTATTCCTGACGGCTGATGTTGTGATATTGTGTTCCCTATTTCCTCTGGTGTTTTGATAAATGTTAAGGGAGTACTGCAGAAAGAAAGTGCAATTATTGTTCAGGAAGAAAAAATGACTATGTAGACAGTCAATATATTTATACTGTACAGTAAGTCACCAGTATTTGTGGATCAAAGTGACATACCTGTATGGAATTTCTTGAAAGCCTCTGCAACTATACTTTGTTTCATTGCAGGCTTTTACCATTTGAAACACTTGAAGACTAGTCACTTGAATTTTTAAATTTATTTATTTTTTATTATTTGTACTATTAGTGACCCTTTCCATGGATAGAGGCAACTTTATTTAAAGTACTTAATTAGCACTTCTAATTAACTCTAAAAGCGAGAATAAGACAAATGTAGGGTTTGATAGGACATGAGAAACCACTCAATATTCAATCCAATGCTGAAATGGGATCAGGTGCACTGATGCTATCTCTGACAAGAGTCCATCTAGCTTGTTCTGAAAAGCCTCCAATGAAAGGGATTCTACAGTGTACTTAAGAATATTGTTCCAGTGCTTTACAATACCCATATGGCAGTAAAAATTATATTAGAAAAATATCATCACTAAAAAGAACATAGGACATGAAAGCTCTTTCAAGAGACAAAGTAACTTTGCCCGGTGGATACTCATTAGTTTAAGCCATAAAATGAAAAAAAAATCCAAAACAACAAAACAAAACAAAATAAAACACCACTCTTATTGAAATTACATATAAACAGAATTGTACAACAAAATGTAACTCTGCAGGAGACAACTTGGCAAGGAAGACAAGATAAATATATGCAATAGTACTTTATTTGACCAGAAATAGTGAAGTCAAGTTCTTAGAGCTAATTTTTCATCTGAAATATCATCCTTACAACTACAGAGTGCCCCTTAAAAGCAGAGGCACTGATTCAGTGTTGAATCAGAGGGGAAAATATTGCCTATTAAATCACTAGTACTATTTCTTGTACCATCTAGCTTTTTCTTGGAAGCTTTCCACTTGAGCTGACCTCAACCTTTCTAAGCAACTAAGAAGAGTCAGGATCACAGTAAAAGCCGATGTAAGTAGAGACCTTGTGAATATAAATTCACAGAAAATGCAGTAATTAACTGCAGTTAACTGTTCGTTAATGATTACCAATATTATATTCTGTTAACAACAAAAATGTTCGGAGATGATTGTGTTATGTTGTTCACTTACTGCTGGGAATTTGAGGTAAAATTCAGAATCAATGTAGAACAACTTTCCTTCTTACATCTTTTTTTGACAGGTATGATACACATAATTGAAGACAATGACAAATGACTTAGTATCTGGCCTGGAGATTTTGAAACAGATCAGAAAAGACTATGGTGGTGTCTAAAATAAGTGGGGCTGAAATTTTGTTGTCTAAATTTAAGGAGGTCATCCAAACCATATCTAAGTTATAGTGTATTCTGTAAATGTTAAATGTTTGGAAAAATGCCCTGAAGTTGAAGATATAAAGTAGATCTCCCCATTGTTTCCATGCCTCTTGTATTTGGTACTGTAAGTGCTCCCAGATTCAACAAAAGGTGTTGAAGACCATATAAATAGAATATTTTCTAAAAAGTGGGAGCTTGGGCTTGGGGTCAAATCCTATAAAGTTCAAGGATTGTATCTGAGCTAAAACTTAGATCACTATTTCCTTGTGAAATCTGATCATTATTCATAAGCAGATAGTTCTTGTTTCTTGCCTCACCTTGGTGTTTTCTCTACAGTTAGGTTCTACTTAGGCTTCCAGTTTTCTGGAAGAAAATTACTTGTTGACTCTTGTGTTAAGGAAGGTGCCTATTGTTTAGAGAACACTGAGAGTTTAAACATAGTATAATTTCTTCTTGACTAGTAGAGCTCTCTAGCAGTCAGATCTACTCAGCAGATTTGACTTAACAGATGTCTGAAGTCTGTAACTTGCATTACAGACAGATTTCAAGAGCATATTTACAACTCTTTGAGTGATTTTTCAGACACATAATTTTTAGGAACTGTGAAACCAAAAGTTGGAACTGCCTTCAGGTGTCACTCTAGTTAAATTAAAATGAATGGAAAAGGTCCATAATTACTCTACAATTGAAACTGGGTGAACTAGAGTCCCTGTCTACAATTTCATACCCATGAACAACTTGTTTTCTTTCCAGATTCTTACTAGTGCCAAGTGATATGAAAATAACCAATCTTAGCAAATTTTCCTTCTCTTTCCAATATTCATGAAGCTACTTAAATACAAAAATAATCCATAGGAACTGAAATCTGATTAAAGTTGTTGATGGGAATTACAAATCTACTCATTTTGATGAGTTGTTAATGATAGTTTAGCATTTAAAATATTGACTGAAACTTTTAAAATACCTTATACCTTATATATTGTTTGTATATTAATGTCTTTAGACCTTTTCTTAACTTTGGGATATTGAAAGTGCTGATACTGAGGAAGACTATAAATTTCATATAAAAATTGTGTTACGATGTGTGCTTTGAAAGAACATATATATCCAGAGCATTCTTCACTTCCCTTGACATTGCACAGTTCATATGTCTTTTCAACAGACACAGAAGTATAAATAAACATATTGTAAATTTGAATGCACTTTGGCTTGAAATGTCATTATATTTAAACACAAATTTCTGATCACATTTTCAGTTTATATATTTGACATCCCCTGTCACTATGAAACTGATCTACTGATGTAATAAAGTATTGACAAAATTTACTGTAGTGTGCTAAAGGAGATTAAAATTTCCTTTTGAATCAACACAAAGACAGTTTTCAATTTCACAATATTTAGACAAGAATACCAGTATTTTTTTGAATACTGTTGTATAATGCAGAGGCTACAGAGGCAGAAACATATACAGGAAAAATTGAGTTAGATTTTCTGTCTTAAAGATTATCACCCACACTGAAGCTTTTCAATACTGGCCTTACAGCTCTAGTAGGATTGCCGGACACCCACAAAGCTGTTTGCTTTAGATCTCAAACAGTAAATCTCTGTTCTTTTTTGCTTTTTGAGCAGAGTAGGCCCTGGATCTTCCTTTCCCTTCAATTCTTTCACTGTTATCCCTTCATGTGTGGAAGTCTGCTGGCTGAGATGCATCAAACTCCAAACCTCAGTTGCCATAGATACCTCCATGGCTTAACCACATGTATTCTTTCCAACAGTTTCCATTTTTGAGTGCTCTGTTTTATAATTTACCTGTTCAGGACCTCGTGGAATAAGATAGAATCTGCTCTGCTAGGCCTGCTGACCTAGTCACACTTCATTTAACAGGAATAGAGGAATTCAGTGTTATGAAAGTGTTGTCTGCCTGCTATAGCTTTTCTAACATCAGTAATTTTCTCCAAGGAATGCTGACACACCTTTTCTTTTGTTTATTTATTCTAGAGAGATGAAACTGGTTTTCTAGAACAACACACAGTTCATAAGATCAAAGCAAAATTTACAGTATTAGCAGGTCTTTTTCTAACATTTTTCTCAGATTTACATATGTCTTTTACTGATATAATTATTCTGTTTACTGATCTTGAATCCATTAAGAATGAACTGTACTTACTAAAGTGTGACAATATGATGTTTGTGTTTCCCCCTTTTTCACATATGGTAGCTGTGTATCAAAAAAGTTTTCACAAGATCAGTCCTATGATGTATGAAGTTTCTCCTCTACTTTTAATCTTACACAACTAAGAATATACTTTTGGCAGCTTTAAACTTAATGAATGTTATTTTATATTTATTATGCATTGATAGTAGAGCTGATATTGGAAAAGACTCAACAGAATGAATTTTCACTCTGGATATCATACTAGATATGAAGATAATTTCAAAGAAATGAGAAAAGATGCAATTTTCCTTCAATGTCCCAACATTTATATCAATAAAAGTATTTCTTTTGTTGCTGAACTCTCACAATCAGCCCTTGAAAAAATAAATTATACAGTTCATAGTATCCTCTCTTTGTTGTTGAGATATTGTAATTTCATTTTCCATTTTTATCCTGTGTATTTTGTTGCAAACCAAATCATAATCTGGTTTATAGATCTTAGTTTATTTTTACCCATACTAGCCATATTTTAAGGAATTTCTATTCTAATTTCGTATGATAATTTTTTCTGGACTTCACATTCTGGATCACTTGGATTATTCCCTTTGAGTATGAACAACTCTTCATTGCTATGTATTTCAAGTACATGGGGTGTGTGCCTTCTATATTTCTTTGAAGATGAAATATCTTACAAAGCCTGGAGGAAAGCAGGCCAGCTCAATGAGATTTCAGGGTTCTTTTTATTTTGTTTCCTTCATTAAGACAGTACAAGTGAGGTTTAAAGTCTGTAGAGGTCATTCTTTTTTTTCAAGGTATTGTAAGATCTCTTGGATATATTCATATAGCATAAATTATTTGTGTTTACCTTTTTTTTGAGGCTATTTAAAAATCAGGTGCTTGTACCTTGAACTATGATTTATGCTTCCAAGGTAATGCACAAAAAAGTGCTTTCATAATCAAAGCAGAAATAACACCTCATAGAGCTTCTAGAAAGAACAACATAGGAACAAACCTCTTCCTACCTTACTAGGGAAAGTAGATGCTTCTGCAAGAATTTTTAGTTAAGATTAATACTGAGAAGGAAGCTGAAGACCACGTCAGGATTTAGGACTTTACTCCTGACAGCTCAGATGATTGGAGGGTTTGAAGACATCTTGCATCCCTTTCAACCACAAGGATCATGAAGGCTGCATGTCTTGTCGTATGTCTGATGTAATCTGAAAATAATGGATCTCTCCATGGATGAAAGAAAGGAAGACATTCCTGACATCTTGATGCCTCTTGTCATCAAAAAAAAGGTACTCAATTAGCTTAGGAGATGACTCTCTGAGAAGCCCAAAGGATGTGTGTTCTTTTTTTATCTATACCTTGCTTATGTGTTCACTTTTTTCTCCACCTTTCCTCTGAAAATACCAGCACACACTTAGCTATTTCTCACTAGCAAAACTGTAGTACATTCATTTACATGTACCCACACCATTTTTCCCTCTCATTTTGTATCTTTCCCCTCCCATAAGCCCTTGTACTTTCATTAATCTTCACTGGGCTCCCCCCTTCTTTTCTCTGATCCACCCATGCCATGTTCATCTTGCCAGAAAAGGAAGAGGGGGGGGTTTCCATCAAAAGGAAGTGGCACACTTTGAAGCAAGACTTATAAGATTGTGTAAAATGTCATCTTGCTATAACCTGAGTCTGTATTGACAGCTGTGATCCATCTAGACCAAACCAACTTCATTCAGAATTAGAATGTCTTTGGTAATTGCTTTCCAATTTAGGACCTTCACCTGAAAGATAGGAATATTTAATCACTCATCCTCCTTTCTGTTTATTAGGTATTTCACAAGGTAGGTATTCGCCAGACTGTGTATCTGAGGAGTGTTTTACTCTGGTATCACCTTTTTGATTCCTCCAAGTGTGTATGGTTGGAAGAGTACCATGTCAGTCAACATGATCCTGACCATACCTGTCACTTTTCATCACAGAATTTATCAGGGCTATAAATTCAGATTCTCTACCTGAGACCTTTCTTTGTCAGGGACAGTAGGGTTGGTTTTAAGAAAGTTTTAGTACTTTAGTTTGTGTTCTGTCTAAGACTCTAAAATGTAGGAGGACTGACACTTTAAAAATGTGATTCATCTGATAAAATATGGATGTCCAATCCAGGATTAAATCAACAGTTCTCTAAAAGTTGATTCTTCTGTTCCCATTGACTATAAAAAGAACAGAAGGTGACTAGTTCAGATGTAGATATTTGTCTTGTAAACATCCACATTCAGCCAAATGAATTCACAGTAGTGGAGACTGTCTACATTTGAGAAAGTAATTTAGTATTTTTATTGTCAAATGCCATTTGATTCCCACAGGCACATGAATTCAGTAGGCATTTCTACTTTGGACTACTACGGTTTTTGGATTATATCTTTACTAAAATAATTCATAAATTGTAGCAGAAATTCCAGGAATAAAGATGTGAAACCCATAACTTGCTTTGCCAAAAACAATTTCTAATTGTGAGGAATGGAACCAGCCACCTTCCGGCTCTCTGCCTTTACATCTCCATGAATCTTGCATTTATTTCAGCACTGACTTATCCCTTCCTGAGTACAATATGGTCCAGCTTCAATGTGATAGCCAGAGAACTTTAAAAGAGCAACAAGCTTAAAATAAACAAAAAGAAGTACTTCTTCACCCAACACAATTAAGCTATTATTCTTATTACCACAGAATGCTGTGGAGGCCAAAAATATAAATATGTTCAAACCCATTAAAAAATTTTAAAATATTTAAAGGGGTTCAAGCAAAGATTACACAGAAGAAAAGTTCATTAAAAGCTATTAGGTATAGTGATGTGGATGTTATGTTGATGATGTGGACAGATTGTGGCTCAGAAATCCCAGAGATGTAGTTTGTTAAAAGTTGGGAGAACTATCGATTACTTTATTTTTGGTTTGGTTATTGTTTCTACTCAATTTCTCAGGAGAGTGTTTCACCTGAGAATATGGTCAAACTTGAAGCCTTCCCCATATGGTGACATTGAAGTAAGATCCATGTAAATTCAGGTGTAATAAATGGGAAGAAAAACAAAAAGAAAAGAGATCAAGATGAGATCAGAGCTTCAAAAACCATCAGGGACTCAAAGCAGAGCACTCTAATAGTTCAAATGTTATTGAAAGGCAATTAAAGGACAATGCAATCATCAGGCACAGTCAACACAGGTTCATAAAGGGAAGGTCCTGTCCAACCTCCTCATTGGATGAGGGAAAAGCTGTGGACATTGTCTACCTTGATACCATTTCCTACAACATTCTTCTGGTGAAACTGGCTGCTCGCAGCTTGGATGGGCATATGCTTTGCTGGGTAAAATCTGGCTGCATGGTCAGGCCCAAAAAGTTGTGGTGAACAGAGTTAAATCTAGTTGGTGGCTGGCCACAAGTGGTGTCCCCCAGGGCTCGTTTTTGGGGCCACTCCTGTTTAACATCTTTATTGATGATCTAGATGAGGGGATTGAGTGCACCCTCAGTAAGTTTGCAGATGACACAAAGTTGGGTGGGAGTGTTGATTGGCTCGAGGGTAGGGAGGCTCTGCAGAGAGATCTGGACAGGCTGGAGTGATGGGCTAAGGCCAACTGTATGAGCTTCAATAAGGCCAAATGCCAGGTTCTGCACTTTGGCTACAACAACCCCCAGCAGTGCTACAGGCTTGGGGAGGAGTGGCTGGAGAGCTGCCAGTCAGAGAGGGACCTGGGGGTGTTGATTGACAGCTGGCTGAACATGAGCCAGCAGTGTGCCCAGGTGGCCAAGAAGGCCAATGGCATCCTGACTTGTATCAGAAATAGTGTAGCCAGCAGGAACAGGGAAGGGATCTTACCCCTGTACTCGGCACTGGTGAAGCCACACCTCGATTACTGTGTTCAGTTTTGGGCCCCTCACTACAAAAAGGACATTGAATTACTCGAGCGTGTCCAAAGAAGGGCAATGAAGCTGGTGAAGGGTCTGGAGGACAGGTTTTACAAGGAGCGGCTAAGGGAACTGGGGTTGTTTAGCCTGGAGAAGAGAAAGCTGAGGGGAGACCTCATCGCCCTCTACAACTAGCTGAAAGGAGGTTGCAGAGAGCTGGGGATGAGTCTCTTTAACCAAATAATAAGCAATAGGACAAGAAGTTATGGCTTCAAGTTGTGCCAGGGAAGGTTTAGACTAGATATTAGGAAGTATTTCTTTAAAGAACAGGTTGTTAGGCATTGGAATGGTGTTACGGAGGCTT
The DNA here is from genome assembly GCF_047716275.1 of Strix uralensis. Lineage (NCBI taxonomy): Eukaryota > Metazoa > Chordata > Aves > Strigiformes > Strigidae > Strix > Strix uralensis. The sequence goes on along the minus strand of NC_133973.1, from coordinate 95,654,585 downwards.
CCAAATAAGCAACCCACCACCAATTTAAAAAAATAAATAGATTTATTTTTTTCATAAAACCACCAGTCAGCTCTCCGTAGATTACAGATCCGGATGTCCACAAGAGGAGAACAGAATAACTTTCTGGGGTTTAACAATAACCCGAAATACTTTACAAAGCCCCACTCCCCAGGGGTTTAACGACAACCCCAAACGAAAACTTCACTTCCTGGGGTTTAACGGGAACCCGAAACGTAAAACAAAGCCTCACACCCCAGGGGTTTAACGACAACCCCAAACGAAAACTTCACTTCGTGGGTTTAACGAGAACCCAAAACGTAAAACAAAGCTTCACAGCCTAGGGGTTTAACGACAACCCCAAACGTAAACAAAACTTCACTACCTAGGGTTTAACGACAACCCAAAACGCTCTATCACTCACCTAGAAAGTGAAGGCTCTCAACCTCGAGGACCTGCTCAGGGCAGCGTCCCGACCCAAAGTACCTCGAGGAGTTTCCTTGGGCAGCGTCCTGACCCAAGGGGAGAGTCCTCTGACCGCAGCGTGCAGCTCCAGGGGACGAGCTCAGAATGGCTCCCCCAGGGGACTCCGTTTATACCCAGGCCGAATCTGACCTGTAGTCAATAGCGGCTCCCATTGGTCAAAGGTCTCAGCTACCGCGAGACCCTGAAAACAAAGACAGCCAAAATCTGCCACGTTTCAACAGCCAGGAAGCTCTGTTTTCACTGGGCGGATGCACCTGCCACAAATGGGCTGCCCAGGGCAGTGGTGGAGTCCCCATCCCTGGAGGTGTTTAAGAGTTGGGTGGACATAGCACTGAGGGATATGGTGTAGTTCAGAATGGTCAGTGTTAGGGTAATGGTTGGACTAGATGATCTTCAAGGTCTTTTCCAACCTTGATGATTCTGTGATTCTGTGTGATAATACGATATCCTTCTATGTTAAAGTCACCTGCCTAGTAGATGATGGGATTGGAAGGTGGTGGATGTAGTTTTTCTAGATTTTAGGAAAGCTTTTGATATTGTCCCTTACAGCATCCTTCTGGACAAGTTGTCCAACTGTAAGATGAGCAGGTACGCAGTGTGGTAAGTGAGGAACTGTGTGAACAGCAGAGCTCAAAGTGTTGTAGTGAATGAGGTTACATATGACTGGAGACCAGCAGTGTTCCTCAGGGCTCAATTCTAGGGCCAGTTCTGTTCAGTATGTTTATCAATATATGTTTATGATCTGCATGCAGGAGTGGAATGCATCCTTAGTATGTTTGCTGATGATACAAAACCAGGAAGTGCTGTTGACTCTCTTGAGAGAGACAAGATGCCTTGCAGAGGGATCTAGATAGATTGGAGCATTGGGCTATGATTAATGGGATGAAATTTAACAAGTGGAAATGCCAGACTCTGCACATAGGATGGAGTAATGCTGGCCACAGGTATAAATTAGGAGAGCCGTGGCTCACGAGGAGCCCAGCAGAGAGGGATCTGGGGTTGCTGGATGATGGCAGGCTCAATACAAGTCAGCAGTGTGCCCTGGCAGCCAAAAGGGCAAACTGCATCCTGCAGTGCCTCAAATTCAGTATAACCAGCTGGTCAAAAGAGGTGCTTATCCCACTGTATTCAACATTGGTAAGGCCTCACCTTGAGTACTGTATTCATTTCTGGGCCCCACACAATTTAAGAGTGATGTTGAGGTACTTGAATGCATCTAGAGGAGGACAGCAAAACTGGTCAAAGGGCTGGAAGACATGTCTTATGAAGAGTGGTTAAGGACTTCGGGTTTGTCTAGAATGGAGAAAAGGAGGCTAAGGGGTGACCTCATTGCTCTCCATGGCTTCCTGAGGAGGAGAAGTGGAGTGGGAGGTGCTGAACTGTTCTCCCTGGTATACAGTGATAGGACAGGTGCGAATGGTTCAAACCTGCATCAGGGGAGGTTTAGACTGGACATTAAGAAGCATTTCTTTACTGAGAGGGTGGTCAAACACTGGAACAAGATTTCTAGAGAGGTGGTCGATGCCCCAAGCCTGTCAGTGTTTAACAGACATTTGAACAATGTCCTTAACAACGCTTTAGCTTTTGGTAAGCCATGAATTAGTCAGGCAGCTGCACTAGATGATCATTGTAGGTTCCTTCCAACTGAAACTATTCTATTCTATTCTATTCTATTCTATTCTATTCTATTCTATTCTATTCTATTCTATTCTATTCTATTCTATTCTATTCTATTCTATTCTATTCTATTCTATTCTATTCTATTCTATTCTATTCTATTTGGCTCCACAGACATGTGCAAGGTGCCATAAATTATCTACTTGGAGGTACAAGAATAGTTTTTCCAGAAAATGGACATCAAAGTACTGTTCTGTCTTCTACTGTTTTCGATGACCAGCTTGGGCACAGTCAGAAGCAGACTAATGAGAAAGTCCCTTAGCTTTGTGAGGTCTCACATAAGAATTGTATAAACCAAAAGATAAAAGGAAAAGTAACAAATTCTGGAGCAGTCAAAGAAAAGTCTGGGATCTGATATACTAATGGTATATGTGAAACAAGGTTTCCCTTGTGGTCTAGAAATCGTACGTGTAGATGACCTCTTCAGGTGCACGTGTGCATGGATTTTGTGAAAAAGCCTCCAGATTCTTTTGTGATAAAGGCTGATTTTATTAGTATCATCATCAGTTTTCAGTAGAGCCTGGATGAGATGGACAGAGTATATGGAGCAGTGGTGATTAGTGGCAATTCTTAATTTGTTAGTTGGAAGTGGGGAACTTAAATGTTATTTAGATGAAGGGGTTTCCTGAAGGCAACCCAGGGAATTGCTGGGACAAGTTTTAAAATTTGTACATTAGAAAATAAGTGGAAGAAGAGGAAAAGGACTGTTTTTCCCTGGGGTTTGAGGTTGAACAGTCTCATAAGAAACAATGCTCTTCATAAACTTTAGTGTAAAACTCTTGGATGCATACCAAAGTTCTTATGGTCATATCAGAGCTCTTGGAAGTAGAAGAGGGTAGTATGGACAAACATATTTCAAGCTAGGTTACCTGTACTCTATGTAAGTCTCTGCAGGACCTGAGGGTAGTGACCTGACTTCTACAGTAAAACAGGCAAACTACTATTCTGAAGATTTACAGAGTTTTTACTCTAGAGTTTGTGTTTCCTTGGGAAATACTTTCATGTCCTGTCTTTAAGTTTAGTCCGCCTGGCTGAAAAAGAAGGATGAGTGACAGAAAGCTAGCTACCAAGAGTGGTGGGTCTGTACCATAAGCACATGGTACATTGGGCAAAATATAGAGACAAGGATCTGACTTGTCACCTGTTTACAGATGTTAGACTGAGGATCTAGACATAAGAATTAGGAGAAGCTTAAAATGGGAAGGGAGATTTGCAAAAAAAAATGGATACAGGTGCCTATTACCTAGGTGAGACATGAAAAGAAGGTGGTTGTGCAGTAGAAGCAGACTTCCAGAGGACTTTTTGTCTAATGTAAGGGGGGGACAATGTAATTTTATGTTGTCATATTTCTGTCATTCTAAACTGAATTTTGTGACCTAATCCTAAAGGTAAAATGATTAAGTTGGTCTGAGTGGTCTACTCATCCAATACGTTTTGTCTGTCTTAGCTTCCTGCCCTCTAATTTTTGCTGACTGTTGCCATGAGAAAGATAAAAATTGGCAAAGCTGCAAAGTGTCTATTAACTTAATTTATGTGGTACTGTAAAAATTTCTTATAGATGCCTAGTTTGCCACCTTCACAGAAAAGCGTAGCAGTGCTATTGGCAAGAGGCATTGCATTTTTTTATGTTATGTGAAAAATGTTCCCCTCTCTAAGTATTGGAGGGCTTAATAGCATAAGAGTTGCCAAATGTTACTGGAGAAGGAAGTAGAGCAAATATAATTTTCCACAAGGGTAATGAGACCCGATTAACAAAGTTGCAAAGCTGCCGCTAGCAAGCCAAAAGAAAAAAATCTAGAGAAACTGATTTAGTACTGGTGTTCTTACCTGCTGTTGACTGGGTTAGACTATGGTCTTCTCATTGACTTCTGTGCCATAATTTAATTATACAAGTTCATCCTTTCTGGATAGCGCCCTCCTTGGAGCAACATACTAATACATCATCATCTGTTGATGACCACTAATGATGAATCGCACTAATATATCATTAGGTCTGTCACACAGGTGGCTTTGCAGATTAATTTCATCAGAGCAACTACCTGTGATGATGATACATTACTCAAAGGATAATTTTGATAAGAATGGATCTTTACATTTCAAATTCAAAAGTTATTTAATTTATCTGAAGCCTAAGTAATACACCTTCAAATAACATAACTGATTGACCAAAGCAAGTGTGTTCCTGGAAAATCTGGACACACATGTAATAACGTCGGGGCTAGACTATATAGTTAACATGAAAAATGGTCTCGCACCATGGAGAAACTGTAACTTTGCAAGTAATGAAATATGTAAGGTTTCTTACAAGTATTGTATTTTTGAAGAAAAAGTGTTAGAACTATGCAAAAATAGTGGAAAAATATTAAATCAAACTTGATTTCCATTAACTGAAAATACAAAAGAAAGCAAAACCCTGTAACATATATCAAAAAAATCACAGTAAAATAAGACATTTACCATTAAAATTTCCTTTAAATTTTGTAACTCAAACACCTGTGATTGCTTGAGGAAATTTCAGAAATTAGAGAAAACTACTTGCTTTCTTAAGTCTTTTCCTCATGATTCCTATATATCTTATGGAAGAATTAATTTTTAAATTTTGGTGAAATATATTGTTTTATGGGTTCATTTTCTATTAGCTTTTTTTTCCAGTGTCCATCCTTTGATCTTCATCAGGAGATACTCATTAACTTTCATCTCCCCAGTAAAAATACATCTTTTCCAACAGCTGTTAGTTTTTCTGAACTCTATTATCATGGTACAAAGCATCCATGCTACCTCCACATTGTAAATGTTGTGTGCAGTTCTGGTCATCCTCTCTTCAAAGAGAAAACTAGAATAATGATGGCAAGTGAAGGCTATGATAACTTCTGTATGGGGAGAAACTCAAGAGTCTGGGATTTGGAACATAGTATTTACAAAGAAATAGACATCTAGAAAGGAGAGAAAGTTTGAAAAGCTGCACCACAAATAAAATTATCTACTATTATTCCCCAAAGAAGAAGAGAAGACATGCAATAAAATTCTCAAGCATTATGTTTAAAACAAAGAAAAAAAAGTATATTTTCCTTACAGCACAGTTGAGACATGGAAGCGAACACCACAGAATGCTGTGGAGACTCAAAGCATAAATGGGTTCACAGAAGAAGTTGAAATGGAATTCAGCTTTTGGCATAGGAAATCTCTAACTTACTATTTTTCGGAAAACAAGAAAAATTTATTCTATCCATACTTAACTTCTGCCCTTAAGTATCTGCTTCATTAATGTTCCTCAACAGAAGTTACTGGACTTTTGATCAGACCTAGTAATGACATTCTTAAATAGCGCAAGATTTCTAAGTTATAAGCCTTTTCCTTATACCGGCACTTCAGGAATCAGGCAACAAATGCCTGGGATCAAATCTGACAACAATTAGATTCTGTTTTACCTAGTCGCATTAATAAATATCAGGACACAAATTGTCAGGAGTTGATCTCAATTTTTGTCTATACTTTATAATTAATTCTATATTATTTAATTGTCATGATTTCTGTGGGACATTATGGTATGCTTGCTGTGGTAACCATTTACATTGCTTTCATTGAAAATAGATTCAATAATTTGCTTTAGACTGAGAAAGTAATAACATCGTATGTAGGTTAATGATTTCTCTGTAACAAAAAGGCCTTTGTGAGGAATTTCTCCTTTAGGTAATAGCTATCAGTATTTTTTAAAATTCATTAAATATGTGTAAATTCAACAGAAATCAGAGATGATATATATCATTTCATTTTCTCTAAAAGCTTCATACAGAAGAAAAAAGTTCTATTACAGTAAAAGAAAATGACTGAAAAAATTACATCATGGGATTCCTTTTCTCATCTTTCAGTGGTTGAAGTTTCAACTTAATCACTTCTCAAGCAAGAAACTGTCGTTTCCACTACTACCAGCTCTCACAATCTGACACAAAATATACTTTCTTCCATAGACAAACGTCGGAGAGTCACTAGTACAACCCCACGCCCTGAGTGACATGAATTCACCTATTCTCATTGTTTCAGTGTCTCTCCTGTTTGGTCCTAGGAAAAGTTAAGGTCACTTCCCTCTCGTCTTTCCCCTCCCTTACTAAACTCAGTATCTAGGCTGAGTTAATGAGTTTACAAATGAATACATGGAAGAAACAGCTCTTTGAAATGAAGGTGTCATTTACGATCACCCTTTTTCAGAGAGAATCAAATGTAAAAAAAATAAATACTGCAGAAGGAGCCACATACTTGGGGGTCTAAAAATTTAATGGTTTAATTTTGTGTTTTGTGTTTGGTTGGGGTTTTTTGTTTGTTTGTTTGTTTGTTTTTCCGACAATTTAATGGGGTTAGTCTGTTATCTTGTATAGCTATATATATGAGAATATATTAGTAGGTGAACTTTTTTTTATACAAATCACATTATCTTTCAGTAGTGGGATATGTAGTCATTGTCTGCTACAGTGTTATTCCAATACTGCTTTAGATTCATTAATTCCAACATTAAGGAAGAAGATCATGGCTCTATCCCAGAAAAGACTTTTGTTTCCAAATGCAGTATGGGTAAGAGATTGAACTGGGGAACAAAATACCTGTATATAAACATCGAAATTAGTCTTTCTGTATAATCTGTAGTTCTTTCATAAATATATATATATTCCAGAAGTAATTTAAAAGTCTTAATATATGCTGATAATTATAATACCTAACAGAAAAAAACTCACATCGTGATTACTGATAGTAAAATTTTTTAAAAATATGATTTTTAAAAAATCAGCTGACATAGAATTAAAGAAAAATAAATAGAATTCACATGGAAAGAACTAGACTACCAGTCTAGACAAGTAAACTAGTTTTTTTCATGGCTAAAATTAGTTAAAACAGATCACGCTGCTTGGGTGATAATCTGTTCCACACTGTTGATAACTAACTGTAGGGGTCTAGAGGCAGGTGCCTATATAGGAGCTAAATGCCAAAACCCAGGAGATCCTGTCAATATAGGAAATATAACTGAGAGAGAAGACATCTGGCTAAATCTCTTTTTAGAGTGAACTGAGTAGCTCTTCAAAATTCGAGTAGGTTCATTGATCAGAGCCTCCCTTTCAAGCCCCAAAACGACCTCTAGGTTATATGCAAACATCTGTACATAAACATTTACTTCAAGCTGTCTGCAATCTCAGTTAAATCTTGCTCATGGGGCCAATTCAGTTGCTGAAATGCAGGCATCTACTTGGAAACATCTTGGAGGAATCGCAAGATGTCCAAGCCATCCACATCGGTCTATGATGGCATGAGACATCAGGACCTTAAAGGTGATCCTTGTCCTTCTGGAGCAACAGCTGGATGTTAAGTGAGAATGACAGACCATTTGATCTCAAAAGAAACAGTAAAAATGAGAAGGATGACTCTGTTATCACCTGTTTCTGATTTTTCAATGTGAGATATCTTAGAGACTCAAGACCTGTTTTCATGAAGTCTAACTAAAGCATAATAACTTTGACTGTAAATTGCAAACTGACATCTGAAAAATGTGAAACCAAACAATTTTAATCATATATTTATGTCCCCCTTATTCAAATGCATTTCTTTTTCCTACTGACTCTGTGCATTGTGAGTGAAAAATATAAATACAAAATGAACTGCATGAAAGTGAAATTCAATTCTTGCTGGAGATCTGATAATCTAAAAAAGTAGAAAATTCTGATATTAAATTAAGCCTTGCTGAGTCTTGAGAACAGCTCTCCAAACATTTTCAACTGGAATGGAGTGGTATGATTATAGGTCAGGAAGTCTTCCTGACATCAGATCAGTAACCAGCTCTAGTATATGACTTTAGCTAAACTAAATAAAATAAAAAGGGATATTGCAGAGCAACTTGGAATAATCTCAAGGAGCATTACCAATGAGATAAAACCACAAATGTGTTAAAAAAATTAACATGTACTCTACATGATTCCAAGTCCCTTTGTCAGGGAACTGTCTTTTTAGAATAAAAGCAAAAGTAGCTTCTTTGTCCCTTTCTTCCCTTCATTTTGTAGATTTTATATTTTTATCTCTAATGACTTCATAAGATTAGAAAAAGCCTTCATGCCTGAAAGCAAATTTTATTGAGACTCAGCAGACACTTTTTGGGTGGCTCCTTTCCATTCTGTAGGATAATCTCAAAGATTTTCTGATGAAATCTAATATGCTGTTTGACATAGGAAACAATGGTTGAAAATATATTTATAAAAGATTTACCACTACAATATACTTCAAAGTCAATAAAAGGCACAGAATAAGATTAAGCATTTACCTGCTTGCTTTATCAGGAAGATCAAAATATGTTTAAACCTCTTTCCAAGGTAGATGGTTCTCCTTTGCTGAAAGACTCATGAGGTTACAGAGAAGAAAAAAGCCTGTGACTCTTAGTGAATTTGATCAAGCAGAGCTCTGTCTACCATTCACAACTGATAAATAACATATGTTCCATGTAATTCTCAGAGGATATATTTTTCATGAGAGCTACCACTGATGGTCCCATCCTCCCTTCTGATTTCCTTGCACCTTGCCTCCAAAGTATTATGTGCTCTCTTTGAGTTAAGAAGGGTTTCCATAGCATTGACACTGTCAGAATGAAAGCAGGTTGTTTTTGCAAGCTGAAATGGTCTAAAATACCCTCCTCTGCTTTCCCATGACTTGCATATTTGATGCTCTGTATTCCCAAACAAACTCAGAATTACTTTAACAATATGTAGAAATGGGAAGTTAAACCTCTTTTGCTGGGTATTGCAAAGGGGACACCTCTTCAAAAGTATCTAATAGAAAACAGTTTGATTCTGAATATTTTAATGTCACCATGGTATATGAAAATCATAAACTAACAGTGCACAGTCTCCTTCATCTTTAAGAATACTGATAGGAATGAAATCATCTGAATTAGGAGGTCATCAGGAAAACCTGGACAAATTTTAGACATCTACAGTGCAGACACCTATATCTGAACAAGGGCTCTAGAATTCCCTTAAAGGCAGAGACACTTGCAGTGCAGAGTAAGTTTCATCCTAACATACTCTTAAAAACTGATTAAATAAAAAAAGTTATCTCCTCTTTTCGGTTGAGTGTCTAGTGGCATACAAACATACCTAAGTCTTAGTGTTCTGGTATAGTTTGTGCACAGTACTTTCCCACCCCATGCAAGGCACATTTCTTCAGTTTTTGGTTTATTTTTAAAAAACAGAAATTCTAGCTACGAGCAACTCTGAATATGGTATTCATATCTTGGTGTTGTTCTGATTATAGAAATATAGCTCTGAATAGACTTCTGTCCTAATTAAATGGTGGGAATAGAAGTCCTTGAGCAACATCCTAAAACAGAAGACTCCATAGACTGTTTAAGTGAACTGAAACAAACAATCCTTTAAGATACAATGTTGTTCATTGAAGGGGGTTAATTGCTTAATGTAGTCCAACATCAAATATTTGTCAGTTGGAGAATTTTTCTTATGCTGGAGCTAGGCTCTGTGGGATCCTACTGTAACTATGACAGTGTTGATTTTTTTTCTAATATTGATTAAAAAGATGATTAAGGATATTTTCAGCAAAGGGAAATGAAAAGAGCACAGACATTAGATTCTTCATAAATCAAGATTAATCATGCAATGCATTTCAATTAAAAATACAACAAATTTTTAGAGTTTTAAGCTTCACTGCTCAGGATGGGTGTACATGGGTTCCTAACAGGGTTTTTTGGTTTGTTTCTTTTGGCATTAATTGAGTATGGGTCACTGTACTTCTGAATATATACCCAATGTGGTTGTATTTTTTTTTTCTCAATGCCTACTAAATTGATCAATAGAAATGCCACAGAGCTATATTTTAATTTTCCTGTCTGATTATTTGTTTTAATGGGAAAACATGATTCAGATAGAGTTAGAAGTACTAGGTGTTACTGAAATGATTGTGGTCTTATATTTTTTGAGATACCTGACACTTAGCTTTTATAGCTGCTATGAGTGCATCAGTAATGCACACAGGAATAATTGTTAACTGTCAAGAACACAATGTATTTCTAATCATATTCCATCAATGACATGTGTTTTACATTGTTAAATCATTTTGGCTGAAAAACAGAGGCTCAGAATGGAATATAAAAAGCGTGTTCTTTCAGTTTCTTTGCATTATTCATAAATGTAGTACCTTGTCAGCACTTAGAGTGTAATCAAAACATAAATGATGCACGAATATTTTGTGTTCAAACTGCATGTAGAATGTTCCTAAGTTACACAATACATTGCATTGTCTTTTTATAGTCAGTATAAAATTTTAACTATGTGTGTCATAAGTTCTGTAAAAGCAAGACTGTCTACTGTTTCTTTTTTGTTCTCTGATTCAAAAGGATGAATTGAAATTAAAGAAAAAAGCCACTAAAAAACTTGCAAAAAAATCAACAAGCTGTTCTTATCCTTTACCATTGTATGTCATTCACACTCATTATGCTGTTGCATGGTATAACTTGATATCATTTTCAAACTAACTCTCTTGATCACTGTTTTGAGTGTTTCACAGTTAAATAACATCATGAATAAATACAAAAATGCCATGACAGCTTTTTTTGGGGTTTGGTTTTTTTTTTTTTTTGTGCAGTGAAAACAAGGATTATAAAATGCAACTTCCAGATTCTAATAGCTTGGAGTCTCTGACTATGTATTGAAAGCTGAAGAAAATAGAAGTCTACATTCTGAAGAAATTGTGAAGTAGCAAAGATAAAACAAAATTTAGCATACTGTAATTCTAAAAAAAAAAAAAAGAAGAAAAAAGGGGATGAAATGATTTACAATTCAAAATGTGGAAAGATGAATTAAAATATTTTTATTGTCCTCTTTAATGGACAGACTACAGAAAAATATTCCTCCTATTATATTAGGTGGCTTTCTTATTACCCGCCAAGTTTTCAGCAGCAACATGTAACTAACACCCTGGTTTCAGTATTTTCTTTAATTTTATTTGAGGACACTTGAGTGCAATAACATAAAATATAACTAGGAAACTTAGAAACACCTTCAGCTTTAACTGAAGCTATAACAGAATACTGTTCCTTGGAATAAATTTGCCCCATGCAGAAATTCACCATAATGTACAAATTTTGCTAAATATTTTTCTTTATTATGTTATGAGAATTAATTGGAATACTGGTTTTTTGATTTTTTTTGTGCTGGAATAAATATCATGTTTTTCTATACCTTGCCCAGGCAAAAAAACTGAATCTGTTTTCAGTTGTGAGGTTTCATAACTTGTAAAGTCCACAGTTCAAAATATTTTAGAATTAAAATGTCAATTAAAAGTACCCTTGTTTCTTTTCCTTCCTTACATTGAAGCATTTTGGCAAAATACCTGATAATAAGCTTTTGGTGAGAAATGTACTTTGTTTTTGCAAGATAGACACTCGAATTTAAATCAGTTCCCTATGTCACGTTCCAATTTCTCAGGACAATGACTCAGATTGGCTGATTCCCAGGTCAGGATTAAGATGAAACGACATGAAGGATTCTTCAATTCAAAAAACTCAATTTTTATTCACTCACAACAGATAATTGGCATGAAATTCTGTCATTAATCTTTGCAACCTCTGCAACAGGCATTAAATTTACACTGACTAGTGGCAGATCTTATAACATATCCCGATAAGTCTTAAACATGCTCAAACAAGCCTTGCCTTATATGTGGGCATACAGAATAAGACTGGGAGATAAAAGTGGAGAAAGAGAACGATAAAAGGGGAGAAAGAGAATGAGAAAGAAAGATAAAAAGGAAGATTCCACCAGTCCTGGTTCCATTGTTGACCCAGACAGCCTGGAGGTCCAGTTCCGGAGGGGTACAGCACCCCGGGGCTTTGACTTGTGTAATTTCATAGTTCCTTGCTCCTCCTCCAGGTGGGCACTTGGACTCCTTAAGTAAATTAGGCGTCATGCACATTTTATGCTTCAAGACTTCTCCTTGATTTTGGTACGTGCGTAGTTTGTACCTCTGGATTCTTCTGGAAGTGAGTTAGTGGGTTTGAGGGTTGTTGGGGAGTTACTCCCCGTTCCCTCCAGGTGTGACCTGTGACCGTTGTTTGACTTTTCCTTTTGGCACATGCATTGTGAAACTGGCTTATCTATTGGCTTTTCACAGAGTCCTCAAGATAAGGAGGTTCAGCCTCCAAAAAGTGTGGTCCCACCTCCACAGGACCACCTCCTCTTGCCACACGTTCCTGCCATTACCTACACAGCCCCAGAGTTTACATAGAAACCATTTCCTTTGCGAAAGTTCTTTATCGGATGGGTGAGACATTAACTATGGTTTCATCAGACCATCACACCCTATTCCAAGCAACTAGAATATCCTGCAATCCAGTATTCAAAGTATAAGCTAACATCTTTCCAAAATTGCTTTTTCATAGTAATTAAATGCACATATGTATATGGGTTTGTTAGCAATTTTTTTCTTTATCATTAATTTTTCCTTATTATTTTAGCCCACATGGGACTAGATACTGTACAAACACAGAACTAAAGGACACTTCATTGTCTTACAAGTTCTTTGTCAAAATCCAAGATGAATATTATCACTTGGTTTCACATAGAAAGGTTAATTTGAGGGCTGTATTAAGTCAGCATGTGGTATCACCAAACTAGCAACCTAACTGTTGTGGAGACTTTTTACAGCAGATGAGGGAATAATAAAGAGATATTTTTCAGAAGTACTTGGAGAGCACCTCTCAAATACGTCAGAATATTTCCTAAAAAAAATAATAGTAACCAATTGAAACTGGTCAGTTGCAGACTGGAGTCAAGGTAATAACAACGAATAAGAGCAAATACAGAGGGTAAGGCGAGACCTTGAGAGGTTAAGCACCTTGATTTAAGCTTGGAGAAATACAGGGAACAGGGGGTTTCAAATGGTTGAGTGATACAGCCAAGGATATAGACTATGAATAAAGCTTTTGCATAATGTTCTGATTTGCAGTGAACAGGGCCAGAAAAAAAGATGTTCTACATGTTCTACTAGTCAATAATTAATACAATATTCTGTTTAAATGTTTTTCTTACAGGAACAGTCTTATCTAAGAAACATCATGCAATCTAGACCTCTTACTTTCATAGAATTATAGAATCATAGAATGGTTTGGGTTGGAAGGGGCTTTTGAAGATCATCTAGTCCAACCCCTCTGCCATGGGATTGGACTTTCAGTTTAAAACCATTGTCCCTTGTCTGATCACTACAGGCCTTGGTAGAAAGTCTCTCTCCATCTGTCTTATAGGCTCTCTTTACATATTGAAAGGCTGCAATAAGGTGTCCCCAGCACTTTCTCATTTCCAGGCTGAACAACACCAGCTCCCTCAGCCTTTCTTCATAGGAGAGGTATCCAGCCCTCATTTTTGCAGCCTGCATCTGGACCTGCTCTAACAGGTCCATGTCTTTCCTGTGTTGGGGACCCCAGAGCTGCATGTAGTACTCCAGGTGGGGTCTCACAAGAGTGGAGCAGAGGTGTAGAATCACCTCCCTTGACCTGCTAATCATGCTCTGTTTATGCAGCCCAGAATATGGTTGGCTTTCTATCTTGCAAGTGCACACTGCCAGCTCATGCCTAATTTTTCATCCACCAGTATCCCCATGTCCTTCTCCACAAGGCTCCTCTCAATCCATTCATTCCTCAGCCTGTATTGATACTGAGGTTTGCTCCTACCCAGGTGCAGGATCTTGCACTTGGCCTTGTTGAACTTCATGAGGTTCACAGACTCACTCCTCAAGCCTGTCAAAGTCCCTCTGGATAACATCTCTTCCCTCTAGTGAATCAACAATACCACTCAGCTTAGTGTCATCTGCAAACTTCTTATGGGTGCACTCAATCCCACTGCTTATGTCATTGATGAAGATATTAAATAGTATTGGTCAGTACGGACCCTTGAAGGACACCACTCATTACTGGTTTCCACTTGGACATTGAGCAGTTGCCCATAACTCATTGGACGCAGCCACCCAGACAGTTTCTTATCCATCTAAGAATCCATCTGTCAAAGCCATGTCTCTTCAATGTAGCAACAAGAATGTTGTGGGGGACTGTATCAAAGGCTTTCCAGAAGATAGATGACATCCGTAGCTCTTCCCTTGTCCACTGATGCGGTCACTCTATCATAGAAGGCCACTAGATTAGTCAGGCATGATGTGCCTTTGGTGAAGCCATGTTGGCTGTCTCTAGTTACCTCCATCTTCCATATGTTTTGACATGTGTTCCAGGATGATCTGCTCTGTCATCTTATCAGGCATAGAGGTGAGTGCTGAAAGGCTGAAAGCCTTACCTCACAGAGGTGACATGAGTGCTAGAGTAATTTGTGAAAGTGCTCCAACCACTACAATAACAAAAGTCTATTTGGCATCATGATCACTGCCACATTTTAAAGAAAAGAAGCCAGATCTACTTCACCAGGTGCCCATCTTCAGAGAAAGGCTAGACATACTGGCTCCCAAGAAGACATAGGTGCCTAGCTCCATTTCTCTGCTTAGCCAGCGAAGGATTATAGTCATCTAAGATAGTAACTCCAAGTAATAAGAACTTGTGATTGATTTTTTAAGATCTTGTATTAGGAGACTACAATCACTGCACTAATTCTAGATGTCCATCATCTGTGCTTAACTGAGGTGTCCAGATTGTGGATTTCAGCCAAAATTCTAAACACAGTCAATATACCTGATGGAGTCACTTTTCAATACCATATAATGAGCTTCACAATGCTTTCTACATACTCCTGGAGCATCCTAGCCATTCATGAAAGTCTTGGAAGTATGACACAGGAACTATGGACAAGCCACATCTCTCTAGGCTAGCACATAAGGCAAGATGTCAGGCAAGATATGTTAAGTCATGTCAAATATTATTATACATATGCCTTTATAACTGAATTAAGTACTATTTCTTTTAAAAGCTTTAGCCATCTATAGCCATGTTGATCATATGCACGTGTTCTTTTTTTAATTTCCTCTATCTGCCACTGCTTGACCCTATGTAATACCAGATATGTTAGTGGGCTGAACCTCCACAGAATACTGACTGCAATATTCTTGGGGATCTTGAATTTATGTGATCTCTCTACATGTCTTCTGCTCAACAGAAGTGTAACAATACAACTTTCCTGTAGCCTTCCTTGAAGTTGAAGTTAGACTGTGATTTTGCTGTGTCTGTATGGACTGTGTAGTATATACCCACATATATATTTACAAACTTAAATATACATACACTGAAGCTGGCTAAAATCTGAAATTTTCAGAAAATAAATATCAACAATTATATTTTTTAAAAGAATTGTTGAAAATATTTGAAAAAACTTACTTGGGTTATGAGTATTTAGTAATAAAATTTATATGTTAAAGCTTTGGTACTATTAATGACTAATTACTAAAGGCAGAATAGGAAATTTAAGCTAAGACTGCAGGTTCAATGTTTTTGTAAGTGAAACAGATGAGAACTAGAGTTTCCATTTAATAAACTTAATTTAAATATCTGAAGTAAAGTAAACCTTGGAATAAACAATATCTGCATAAAGAAAATAACCTTCAAATTGTATTTAAAAGTGGATCTAAAATGGGTAAGTTATTTAAAATAAGAAAATGCTGAATCTAAAACACATTGCAAGGAGTTTTAAATATAAATAAAATACCAATATATTTAATTATATGCAATTAAAATATATTTCAACTCCCAAGCAACATTTGATTTAAAAGACTACTTACAGAGAAATAAAAAATGGTAATGAATTCTAAAAACTCCAGTGGCATCATTTAAAATCAATATAGTGAATTTATTAAATTTGACATAGAAGATAAATATAATTAAATAGGAAAATGCTTATTTTGATTGGAGACCTTCTTTCAGAAGCCACGTATCACTGGTGTAGGGCAATTTTCTCTTTATCATGTTTACAGGAAATGTACAAATACATTTAGTTACAGTGGTATCAGTTTCACTGACGGGGTCAGCAAAGACATATTTACTGACAGCTAATGAAGGGAGGCTAAATGGTATTGTTCTCACTCTACTTGTTGGAAATGCATTATGGAACAGTGAGAAAAGATGTACAATATGTACAATAGGTAAAAACATATTCAAAATAGCCCTGGCCCTAGCGCTACCCATTTAAAGTATATAGATTAAATATACTAGTATAGTGCATAATTCAAAGTTTCTCTCCTGTGTAGAACATAGGAAGAATTTTGAAATCACGATGAATCATAGAATTGTAGAACAGGCCAGGTTGGAAGGGATCGCAGATCATCTGATCCAAACTTTCACAGGAACGAGAGCATCAGTGAGATTATCTACCACCCTGTTCAATTGCATCTTGAAAACCTCCAGTGATAGGCACTCTACCAAGTCCCTGGGCAGGTTGTTCCAGGGATTGATTGTTCTTACCATGAAAAATTTCTTTCTTATATTGCAATGAGACATCTCCCAGAGCAATTTGTACTCATTGCCCCTTGCCTTCCTGTGTCTTCTTGTGAAGAGAGAGCCTCCCTCTTTGTAGCTGCCTTTTAACTATTGACATACTATGATGAGGTCCCCTTGAGTCTTTTATTCTTCAGGGACAGGACACCTAACTCCTTCAGTCTTTCCTCATAGGGAAGGTTTTCCAGCCCTTTGATTATCTTTATGGCCTCCCTTTGAAGCCTCTCCAGTCTGCCTGTGTCCTTTTTGAATTGTGGGGCCAGAACTGAACACAGTAATCCAGGTATGGCCTGAAAAGTGATGAGTAGAGTGGGATGATCACATCTCTACCTTTGCTAGTGGACCTGATAATACCACCTCATTTTTCAGAAAGCAGGAAGACTGAGAAGTGATTAGGAGACAAGAATTTTGTACATCTATCTGATACATTAAGAGTGGAAGGGAAGAATATAAAAGTCAAAGAAAACTGGAAAGGTAGAGATTTTATTTTAATAAAATGGTGAGATTTACCTTTTGCTTTACTAATACACAGAATCAATGCTATTCTTTTATATTGAACTTTTCAACCTTGCTTGCTATGCAAAAAAAGTTGTCAGTGTTACATTACACCCTGAAGCAATTTCTTTACATCTATGGAATGACACAAAATACAGATGAAATGTTACATAGTTCCGCAGGATGTGCTGTAATTCTCTTGCTGTATTTTATAAAGAATGCAAATAAATGTTCATGGCAAGAAATTGCTAACTACTCATTGTTTGAACTGTGTGCCTGTTCCTTAGATTGATTTGTATTTAATAGAATCAAGTAAAGCTTTCTCAGCTCAGTAGTTTGCCACCTTGTCTTTAATATTTAACAATAACAGTAAATAAATGCTTATATTTAAACTTCACATCTATACATAGATTTGTATCTCTGTAGATTTACACAGACAGACATAGGTACCCAAAATGTCTGAAGTATTCTGTATGAAATATAGTTTTTCTTAAACTTGTGCACTTGGGATCTTTCAGGAAAAAAATAATTCAGATTAACTTTCAGAGTAAATTAATTAAACCATCCTAAATAATTTTAATATTTTTTATAGTGGATTACTTAGGCCACTTCATAAATTTAGATATATTAATTTCTTTCAATATGAGTTTAATCTGGTTTAAGTAATCCACTTTAAAATCACAGTCTTAGTTTGAATGTGTTTTCCTGAGTCTCCCTATGTAACCACATCCAAGGGCAATGTCTAGAGTAAACTGAGGAACTCTCTATATCATGGATGGGGATAACTGTATTAGTTTAAACCAACGAACATAGGCAGTGCTCAGGTATATTTTCTCCTGCAAAATATTAATAAAGTTGGTCAAAGTATATAGTCCATTACAATTTTGGTTTCAATAGACTCATTTACTAAGAAATAGTTAATACTACGTTGCTATTGTAAAATGAGCATTAAATTCAATCTCATTAAAATCTTACACAGAAAAATATTATATATTCTAAATTTGTTTCATATTTGAAGGTAACTGGTCAAAACATTTTAAACTTTCAGGTGCTTAAAACGGTACTCAAAATTTCTAGAGATCTCAGATGCATTTAGCCATAGCAGTCATATTGTAAAAATTTACATATCACTAAATCCTACTACAATTTCATCACAGGTTAAAAAAGAACCTCAGAAAATGCTTATTTAACAAGAAAAAAACCTGGTTTTCCCCAGTTACTTTAGTAGATCCAGTTAACCACTGATGTTGTTTACATGTTTTTCATTCATGTACAGTACTGAGACTGATTATTGCTTACAAATGTTCCCTAGAGAGGATGCTGTTCTAAAAATAAGTAAAAAAAGTTAAGATGCTTCTGGTAAATCATCTGTGGCCATCTGTCCAGAGAGTTTTTATAGTTTTCCAGCTTCTGAAATCTGATTCTGTCCTATTTTCTCAGAAATTATTTCTCTATCAAAATTCCTATACTACTAAATGTCCCAAGATTTATTCCTTGCTCTGGTTGCTACGTGTCACACCTACTTTGTGCAAGAGGATTTTGCATTCTGGCCATCTTGCCCTTATAATAAGGGCTTTAACTTTTCTTGATTTTCAGCTTTATTTAGCTGCCACTGATTATTATATCTGACCTCTAGCTGCTGGTCCAGAAGGTGCAGCTCTCCTATAACTTGTGTGCCAGATTTTCCAAGTGTCATGGATGCCTTGGATGCTTAGAAAATTTCATATGACAGATGAATATGTTTGAGCACTTAAATATATCCCCTGGCACATGAGATTATACCAGAAATTTAGACACAAATTTCAGAATTAGATAAAAACCATATATGCTCACATGAGGTCAGAAACGGTATATTCTTATTGCTCTTTATTGACTACAATGGAAGATTAAGGTGGCTACCTGACATTTAGACATCTAACTTCAAGTATTTAAGATTTTGCATATGAAATCTATTTCCACCTTCAAAATAAATGCTGAACTAATTTAGCTACTCTAAAATTACATTCAAAATAGATTTTGAAATATACTAGGATGTTCAGAAAGCCAGAATACTATTCACAAGCTGACACAGTTATTAATCCCAATTTGTCACACTGGTCACTATTTATAATACATTTCATTGTTAAAATGTTTTGTGTTCTTCAGTATTGTGACAAAAACCTGCAAAGTGGGAAAAAAAAAAAAAAAAAAAAATGAAGAAAGAAAGGCTCCAGGGAGAGCTGGCATGGTGTAGAATAATCGTAAGATCTTTTTGACCTTTCTTTATTGGGTCAACATAAAAGTTATTTATAGTGGCATGATATAATATATTTTGGATAGGAGTTATGTTCAGATGTGTGACACATTGCAATCAGATTCTGAAGCTGGTTTTGCTATCTCTACAGGTGTGTCAGTGCAAAAGAAGAACTTTCCCTGATAAAACAGATTTCTGAGTCACCACCATTTACTCAGGAGAACGAAGAACTGACAAGAGCATGTTTTGTGACATTTATTACCAACAATGCTGAAAAGGCAGAGGTTCTCAACGCTTTTTTCACATCTGTCTTTAACAGTACTATTGGGCCCCAGGCCTTGGGAAAAAAAAATCCAGGTCGATGCAAACACAGACCCACCATCAGTAAAGGAAGAGTTCGTATGCAAGTTATCACAGGAGCATGACCCCTACAAATTGATGGACCCTGACATTATCCATCTGAGATCATTAAGAGAGCTGGCTGATGTCATTGCAAGACCACTCTCCATAACCTTTGAGAAGTTGTGGAGATTGGGAGATTTCCCAGAAGACTGGAACAAGGATAATATCACCCTCAACTACAAGAAGGGCTTAAAGGAGGATCCAGGAAATTATAGGCCCATCAGTCTTACTTCAGTCCCTGAGAAAGATATGAAATGAATCATCCTGGGACCTATCACAAGTCAAATGAAGTACATGATTGGGAAAAGTCAGCTTGGATTCACCAAGGGCAAATCATGCTTGACAAACACAATTGCCTTCTGTAACAAAGTAACCTGGTTGACTGGTGTGGGACAAGTAGTGGACACTGTCTATCTGGATTTCTCCAAGACTTTCCACACAGTTTCCCACAGCCTCCTCCTAGAGAAACTGATTCAATACAGTCTAGAGAATTGATCTGTGCGGTGGGTGGGGAACTAGCTGCACCCAGAGGGTGGTAGTAAATAGCTCTTTTTCAAACTGGCAACCTGACACAAGCTGAGTCCCTCAGGGATCAATATTGGGCCCAAAGCTGTTTAATACTTTCATAAGTGATCTGGATGATGGGATCAAGTGTACCCAGATGAAGTTTGCTGATGATACCAAAGTGAGTGGGGAAGTGGACACTGAGGAAGGGAGAGCCACTCTGCAGGAAGACCTGGATAGGCTGGAAGAGTGGGCCAACAAGAACCTTATGAAGTTCAACAAGGACAAGGGTCAGATCTTGCACCTGGAATAATAAAATCCAGACATGCAGCACAGGTTGGGATCTACCCAGCTGTGGAGCACCTCTGTAGAAAGGGACCTGGGGGTCCTGGTGGCCAACAAGCTCAATATGAGTGAACACTGTGCTGCAGAGGCAAAGAAAGCCATAAGGTTGCTGGGTTGCATCAATAAGGGCATCACCAGCAGAGATGAAGAAGTCATAATCCCACTCTACTTGGTGCTTGTCAGGCCACACCTTGAATATTGTGTTCAGTTTTGGTCCCTGCTATGCAAAAAAGATGTAGGCAGGCTGAAGAGGGTTCAGAGGAGGTCCACAAAGATGATCAAGGGACTGGGAAGCCTGACATATGAGGAAAAGCTGAGAGAACAGGGTTTGTTCAGCCTTGAGAAAAGAAGGCTTAAGGGACACCTTATCACCATGTTCCAGTGTTTAAAGGGTGGCTACAAAGATGGAGACTCCCTTTTTACAAGGACTCACATGGAAAAGATGAGGGGTAATGAGTACGAGTTACTCCTGGGAGATTCCATCTTGTCTAGACCGGGCTTTTGACAAGAATTTTTGGACCAGATGAAACTTGCGGTCCCTTCCAACCTGGTATTCTATGATTCTATGATTGATTGTTTCCTTTATGGCTTATAGGGAGGTCCTTTGAAACCATTCTTTTCAGGATGCAGTAGACAAATCTTTAGAATTCACTATGTCATACCCCAGGAGGAGAGAGAGTGAAAGGTGTATGGAATTTTTTAACATTAGGGTCATTTTGATAACAGAAAAGTTGGGACTTGGGTATCTGGAGCTTTTGTCTCCACCCAATAACAGTAATATGTTATTGATTTCAGGTGATCACTTCTAAAAATTTAGCTTTTTTTGGTTTATTTTTTCAACATAGAAACTATGAATGACTACTTCAGCAAATTTGTTTCAACCTTTACATTTCTTCCACTTTTTCTAGTCAGTTATGACTATGACCAGCCTAGAGCCCATTAGTTGTAACTGACTTTAATTTTTCTGTTAACAGTGGTTTGTCTGGCTTCAAGATGATAAAAGATTACAACCACTTTTGATATTCTGAGATCAGCTTTAGTTTCATTAAGATTCTACTAGACAAACTAATGTAGCTCTGGCTTCATTTTATGCATGTCATTGATTATATATTGCAGCTTTTCAATACTTAAAATGGGCTTATAAGAAAGGTGAAGAGAGACTTGCAATGATAGGATGAGGGGCAACAGTTTTAAACTGAAAGAGGGTAGATTTAAATTAGATGTAAGGAAGAAATTCTTTGCAAGGAGGGTAGTGAGACATTGGAACAGGTTGCCCAGAGAAGTTGTGGATGACTCATCATTGAAGTGTTCAAGGTCAGGTTGGATGGGGCTTTGGGCAACCTGATCTAGTGAAGGATATCCCTGCCCATGGCAGGGGATTTTCACTAGATGATCTTTAAAGGTCCCTTCCAACCAGAAACGTTCTATGATTCCATATTCTAAATATCTCCTGCCTTAAAAATTTCAGAAAACAATGTCACTCAGATTGTCTCATATATTTTTTTTTATTTTTGTTTGTGTTTGTATATGGAAGTATATATGTTAATACACAGTTTGATGGACTCAGTAGTGAAGTCCTAGCTCTGTTTACTCATTTGGATCAAGATTTTATATTGCATTTTTAATGTTTTTGTAAGACAATTAACTTCAATAATTGTATATAAGCAAGCAGAACAAGTTGCTCAGTGATATTTTAAACCACAAGACCAAATTCCTCTTTTCACTGGGGAAGGCAAGGAGGGCGGAATTGCTCTGTGTGTGAGTAACAGGAATGCATGAAGCTCTGTAGGGACAGGAGTTGAGCCATTGAGAGCTTGTGGGTAAGGATTAGAGGTCAGTCTAACATGTTGTAGTGGGTGTCTGCTACAGACCATCTGACCATGAAGAAGAGGTGGATGAGGCCTTCTTCAGATGACAAGAAGAAGCCTCATGTTCACAAGCCCTGGTCGTCATGAAGGACTTCAACAATCCTGATACCTGCTGGAGGGACAACCCAACAGAACACAAGCAATACAGAAGGTTTCTGGGGTACACTGATGACAGCTGCCTCACAGACGTGGTCAGGGAACCAATGAGAGGAGACACTCTTCTGGACTAACTCTGGACTACTAATTTTACTAACAAGGAAACACTGGTCAGAGATGAGAAGGTTGGAAGCAGCCCTGACTGTAGTTACTATGAGATGGTGTTCATAATCCTGAGAGGAGGGAGCAAGGCAAACAGCAGGATCTCAGTCCTGGATGTTGAAGTGCTAAGGTTTGGACAATAGGCCCAAGCCAGAGTTGATCTATAGATGAATCCTGTATATTTTATAACTGATAACCATTGTGCTAATAGGTATTATACTAAGTTATAGTAAGCCACCTATTCTGATGTAAAAGTCGGGAGTATTGAAGCCTGAGCAACAGGCCCTGAACCAAAACTGCTAACCCAGTATGTAGTCATTAGTGAAATATACATAGAAGGTGTAGCTTAAACATCATAAAACATGTTTATCTTGAATGTATCCTTCTTTGTGTGTGTGAGCAAGATAACAGGGCCACAGAGACAGTTGTCTGGCCCTGTGACATTGTGTGTGTGACCTTGCTCATAAATCAACTAGATAAGCAGGGAAACTCCCTTAGCTTCTCCCTTGAGCCCTGGCCAGTCTCTGGGGGAACCTAATGTGAGATGGAAACCAGATATTTCCACTTAAAACAAAGGTGCCAGCTATTCTGGCTTGCTGATTTTTGGGTATATAAGGCTGGGCCCATTTGCAGCGACTTTGGATGCCTCACCTACAGATGGACGCATCGCATAGGATTTCCCACTTGCCGGGACAGGGTCTCCAAATCCTCGTTGTAACCGGGGCTCCCCAGCGACTGCGGATCTGGATGATGGTAACGTATGCAAGTGGTGATGTATCTTTCTTAATCACTATTCTCTCTCTCTCAGGTAGTAATGATTTGATGCATTACCCTGTATTTTCCTATTTGTTTGCTTTAAGTCCTATTTGTTTGCTTTAAGTGCACTATTCTGTCTTTTGTTACTGTATGTTTTCTGTATTATTCTGTTATATTATTTAGTTATTTCTAGTAAAATACGCCTGCTCTTTTCACTCTGGTGTCTGAGTTTAATTGATATCCCTAATCAGTAAAACAGATGTCATGAGAACATACTTTGGCCCATCCAGGGATCTGTCTGAAAGAATCCCAAGGGGTATGGTCCTGGAAAAATGAGAGGTAGAGAAGACCTGGTTGATTTTCATGAACTAAGCACAATCCATCCTGATAAGAAGGAATCAAGCAAAGATAGCAGGATGTCTGGATGGGTGAACAAAGACTAAGATTAAACATAAAAAGGAAACATACAAGAAATACATTCAGAAACAGGTGACTGGGGAAAAAAATAGACACACTGTCTGAGCATGCAGGAACACTGTTGAAACACAGAAATTACATTTTTTCTGTAAGGGTGGTCAAACACTGGAACAGATTAATCAGAGAAGTTATGGAGTCTCTATCCTCGAAGACATTCAAAACCTAACCGGACATGGCCCTGGGCAACCTCCTCTATCTGACCTTGCTAGATCTCCAGCAATAACTTCCAGCCTTCATTGTTCCATGATTCTGTGACTCTATTATTGTCCACGTATTTAGCTTTCCTTGACCCAGGTGGAGTTAATGAAGAAAAACTGGAAAATGCAGGCAATAAGCCACAAGTCTCATTTTATAGTCACATTTTAAACCATATACTATTATGCTTCCACTCTTCTCTGAAAATATATATTAGTATTTTATTCAGAATTAAGTTAATATTAAAAAATTAGAGAGGAATGAAAGTATTAAAATGTGAATATGAGCTGTCAGATTTCCTACCGGAAAGCACAGAATAAGGTCAGCAAAACTGCCAAGGTCTGGTAAGTGGCTGAGTTGTTAACAATGACAAATTGCCAGCCATATTGCATTTTATAAGATATGTGACACCCTGTAGGAAACTCCTGCTCCACCACATGCAAAATGAAACTGATATAATTGTATTGTTCCCTCTTGTGTTGAAAACCCCATGTATTCATCTTCAGCCAAATTCCACCCACCATGTAGCACTTTTAACAAACTCTTTTTTTTTTTTTTTTTTTTTTTTTTTTCCTGACTGAAGTCCTCACAGTTTCAAAGTTTTTTGTCACTTTTAGAAATATGTGGAAAATGTACTGGGATCCTTGGGCAAAATTCTTCATTCCCAGTTCAAATATGATTCTAAATTCAGGCTGTCTAAGTAAATTCATTGAGGCCAGAGGCAGAAATACAGATGTTTTATCAAAACAAAAAAGACCAAATGTAATGAGGAAGGGTTGAAGTTTGATCATGCTTTCCAAAGTCAGTCAGAGACATCTAGCAATGGCACACATGGTGTGCTTAAAATAGAAGGATTATATCTCTGAGAACCAAGGTGTGCTGTTGGTGGTCTAAGTACAAATGGTGCTCACAGGGAGGTATGCTTGTAGTCTAGATGTCATTTTGTACAGATCTGGCATGTGCTGAAGACATGTCCTCTCATACAAATGTCAGAAAAGCTATGGGATTTGATGAGTTGGTATGTCTCCAACATTGTGTAACCTTTTGAACTAGGACAGTGTTTTATTCTTGACTGATTATTATTTAAAACTTTTGTTCAGGGTACTTGGTGTAGCTCTATTTAGTAAAGCTGTGCTCATTTACTGTAGTAAAGAATCTGTGTAGAATGAAAATATATATTTGCTTTATTTTTTCAAAGCAACAGAATTCCAAATGCATGGAAATTGTAAATTTATTTATCTTTATGTTTCCCTAGTCTGATGAAATTAACTATAAATCTGGCACTTTTCTCTTCCTATTACATACATCTTTTGTGTTTCTAGGTCTATAAGAATAAAGATTTTATACCAAACAACAAAAAAAGATACCATATTTTTCCAGTTTGTACATTAAATATCTGTGACATTGAGAAAATGTATTGCTTTCTTCAGAACTTTCTGTAATTTTTGTCTTCTTCCACTTTCAACTCTGTTTCTAGTTAATTTATGAATAAAAATAAACATGTTGGAACAAAAAAAAGTTCAATAATGCTAATTGTAATTTTAGCAATATTATTCCAGATTATTGGAATCTTAAACTGGTCTGAAGAGGAGACTAATATACATTCTCTAAAACTAGTCATAATAAATACTTCACAAAATACTTCTATCAATAGATGATACTGGCACTAGAAGTGATTTAAATGAAAAATTGATTAAAATATGTAATTGAGATAAGAGTCTGGGATTTCAGTTTTAACTTTTTTTTTTTTTTTCTTTTTTCTTTTTTCTTTTCCCACTGTGAGTTTTGTGGATTTAATGAACATGTTGTAGATGTATATATCTTACTACAGGAATAATAAAAATAACATCAGTGTTGAAGTGTTATTTTCATACAATTTGTTATTTAATATCTGTTTGGGGGTTTTTTAATACAGATA
This sequence comes from Strix uralensis, assembly GCF_047716275.1. Classification (NCBI taxonomy): domain Eukaryota; kingdom Metazoa; phylum Chordata; class Aves; order Strigiformes; family Strigidae; genus Strix; species Strix uralensis. The sequence continues at coordinate 95,628,510 of NC_133973.1, read as the reverse complement.
TCCCATGATTTTTAAAACTCTGTAGCACCTGCTTTCAAGTTCAAACCTCTAAATATGGATTGCATTTTGGAAATGGAATTGCAGACTGACAAGACATGTCATTTATAAAACTGCTGACAGAAACATAAATGTGGCAGTCTGCCTGTAAACCTTTATTATATTATGATATGCTGTACTTCTATTAAACTGAAAATTGTCAGATCTTTTTTATTTTTCTTGTGAAGGGAAAGAGTTTACTCTCCCTTTTTTTTACATTTATTTTCTTTAAATTTGTTTTTATTGAGTCATATTTATTAGGCCAGATCATATTTCTTGAGAAAAATACCGTAGTACTAACCTGCTTGGAATAGTAATATTAAAAAAAAAACAAAAAAAAGCTTAATGATTAATATACTGACTTACTCATTTTAGCTGCAGATGCAAATTTGTATGGATGTCATAAGAGTTAGAATTTTTATGCAGAATGTTATTGGGATTTAAGAAATTTTAGATGGGGACTCAAGAAACATTGGGGGTGGAGACAGAAGACAGAATGACAGAGAGAGAAGAAGAAGAAGAAGAGAAGAGGAAGAGACTAGAGACTAGACATTTATGTTCCTGTGTCTTCATCAGCTGGAGGCATGTTCAAGGCTCTGCCTCTGTCACTGGTCATTAGTGACACCCTTGGAAATTGGACATACATTTATGACTCCCTGCTGACTGAAGTTGTATGTTCCAGAAGATCTCTTGACTTCTAGCTCTTCAAGGAACCAGATTCACTCAGTGTTACCTCACCATAAGGCTTGACTTGACACTGGCTGTAATATTTCTTTATTGCACTTTCAGTAGGTAACAGTTATAAAAATGAAACTGTCAACAAAAGATATAAAAGGGTGTTCAGTTGTAAGTAAAAGGAGAAGCGATAAAGAAAAACACACATCTGGTAGTCTAGGGATAATGGAGACAATGTCAAAAATCTGAAGTCTCCAATTATGAATCGATGGGCAATTGAGATACTGCAGGCACAGCTTTGGAGAGGGGCAGCCTGGTCTTTGCAGCTGATAAGAGGAGGGAAACTAGAGGAATATGAGGGTTTGGGACACTTGAGGTGGGGGGGGGGGGTGTGGGACCGTGCAAAGTTTATGAAGGAATGTTTAGGGGGAGGGATTGGGAGGAACAAAGGAGGATCAGGCAGGAGGAGTATGAAGCAGGCCACTTGTGTGTAAATCTATGCTGATCAGTATGTTTGTCTGAGCACAGTGCCTGATCACCCCAGCCTGTCCTGTCTTCTTACTAAATCCTTTCTTAATCATGTATCTGTGTAATCTCCCTCTCTATCCCACGTGTGTCAGTGCTGCAAGGACTCAGTGCCAGCTACTGGGGCACCGGCATAAGGAGACTGGGTGCCAGTTGCTTGGGTCAGACTAGGGACGTGGGCACCTCTGGCCTATAGTGTCAGTTACTGGAGCCAGTGATGTCTTGGCATGGGCTACTGGAGCCAGTGGAGTCTTTCACCTCCAGCCACTGGGGCAGGAGCAGTGCATGTCCCAAAAAGCAGTTACTAGGGTGGGACAGGGGTGAGTGAGGAGCTCGGTGCTGGATTGGGACTGTGGGTCACAGCCCGTGTGCCAAATGCTGGCAGCTAGGGGTGAGTATCTGTACTTTTCCAAATCTGGGTGTGCATTTGGAGTCACTGGCAAACCCCAAGCTGGACCAGTCAGTGAGTAGGAGGCCCTGGGTCTGGGCAGGCATATCAGGAGTTTGGAGGGTTCATGCTGGTATTCCACAAGGGGTGTGCCTGTGGAACAAGTGTATGAGTGCTGCATGTTGTACAGCAAGCTCCCAGCTCGACCAGGCAGTGAGCTGGGGACCTGTGGGGCAGGTAAGGTGGGCAGAAGGTTCATGCTGGTGCTCAGGGGATCTGTGACTGTGTGTGTCTGTGAACCTGGAGAGTGCGGTGTGTGTGCCCGGTGTGTGCCAGCCCAAGAGGAGGAGGGGACGTGGCTGTCTGTGCCTGTGTCTGGTGTGAGTCCTGAGTGTGGGTGCTGCTGGAGGCAGCGCCTTGTCTGTGGCCCTCTGCATAGATGCAGCCATGGCCATGTCGGTGTCCTGAATCTGGGATACACATTCAGTCTATTTTGGCCCATTTGGCCTTCTTTTTCAGTAGCTCAGCCATCTCCCAGCACAGCACACAGTTGTCTGAGTCTTATACTTCAGCATGTAAGTTTCCCATTTCTGTTTTCTGGGAACTGGGAAATGCTCTCAGCTTCCTGGGCATGTCTTGACTGCCCTGCAGCCTCATTAAGGATGAGATGTTTATCGATAAGTGAAGTGAGTGTCTACCACGTATGACATTTCAATTGCAGAAACCTAAATATAGGTGAGTGCTGACCAAATATTAAGTGTAATTACTTGTTAATCCATAGGTGTCTAATGTCATACAAGATGTGCCATATTTGCTGCTCTGCCTGAAGGCTAGCCAGCATGTCAGTAAAACATAGGTCTCCCAAAGATACTGCACCACATTTCACGGCCCTGAGTAGAAGTCTTATATAACCTAGGGTGTCCAAAAGGGCAGTAATGCTTATTTTTGGCCAACTGTTGAAGCAGACCTGTCTAATTTTAGGTGAGAAGGATAGTTGTATAAACTCCACTGACCTGACCTCATGTAAGAATCTTAGATTCTTATCTCGTATGTATGTCGTATGTAGATATGAGTGTAGTTATTTAGTGTCAAGTGTATACAGTCTACAGTTGAATTCTACCTCTGGGAGGATTTTCAAAGTATGTACACACCTACTGCTGTCTGGTAATAGTATACTGCCCTTTTTTTCCTTTCTCTTTCCCTCCCCTTCCCCTTCCCCTTCTCCTTCTTCTTTCCCTTCCCCTTCTCCTTCTCGTTCTCCTTCTTCTTCTTTCCCTTCTCCTTCCCTTTCACTTTCATCTTCCTTTTTCCTTTCTCCTTTCAACTTCCATTTTCCCCTATTCCTTTTCCCTTTTACTTTCATTTCCCCTTTGCTTTTTCCTTTTCTCCTTTTTCACTGTTTCCCTTTTTTCCTTTCCTCCTTTCCTCCTTTCCTCCTTTCCTCCTTTCCTCCTTTCCTCCTTTCCTCCTTTCCTCCTTTCCTCCTTTCCTCCTTTCCTCCTTTCCTCCTTTCCTTTCCTTTCCTTTCCTTTCCTTTCCTTTCCTTTCCTTTCCTTTCCTTTCCTTTCCTTTCCTTTCCTTTCCTTTCCTTTCCTTTCCTTTCCTTTCCTTTCCTTTCCTTTCCTTTCCTTTCCTTTCCTTTCCTTTCCTTTCCTTTCCTTTCCTTTCCTTTCCTTTCCTTTCCTTTCCTTTCCTTTCCTTTCCTTTCCCTTCCCTTCCCTTCCCTTCCCTTCCCTTCCCTTCCCTTCCCTTCCCTTCCCTTCCCTTCCCTTCCCTTCCCTTCCCTTCCCTTCCCTTCCCTTCCCTTCCCTTCCCTTCCCTTCCCTTCCCTTCCCTTCCCTTCCCTTCCCTTCCCTTCCCTTCCCTTCCCTTCCCTTCCCTTCCCTTCCCTTCCCTTCCCTTCCCTTCCCTTCCCTTCCCTTCCCTTCCCTTCCCTCCCCTCCCCTCCCCTCCCCTCCCCTCCCCTCCCCTCCCCTCCCCTCCCCTCCCCTCCCCTCCCCTCCCCTTCCCCTTCCCCTTCCCCTTCCCCTTCCCCTTCCCCTTCCCCTTCCCCTCCCCTCCCCTTCCCTTCCTTCCCCTTCCCCTTCCCCTTCCCCTTCCCCTTCCCCTTCCCCTTCCCCTTCCCCTTCCCCTTCCCCTTCCCCTTCCCCTTCCCCTTCCCCTTCCCCTTCCCCTTCCCCTTCCCCTTCCCATTTCCCTTTCTTTCCTGACTTCTTTCCTTCCTTTCTCCTTCCCTCCTTTCCTGTCTTCTTCCCTCCCACTGTCCCTCCCTCTCTCTCTCCTGCATATTTGGCAGATGATACATACAATTTTTTTGTTGAAGGTTACCCCATGTAAACATGAACAGTATTATTTATTGGCTATATCTTAGCTGCTAAATAAAAATCAACTGAGTATCTATGTTGCCTTTTGGGAGAGGCCCTGCTGTGAACTCTGCACTGAACTGTGACTTGGCAGTGTCTTGTAGAGAGCTAGTTAGAGTCATCCAAAATAAGCTAAGAGAGCAAGTTAGTAATTAAGCAGTATGAATTAATTGGGGATCCAATACTTGATCTCACTCCCTAACCATGTTTTACCTACAGATAGATGTACCCTGTAATACACTAAATTAAACATTGAAGTTACCTCATGGACCTGTAATAATGTGCTTGGTTTACTCTTGCTTAACCAAAACACCTATTAATGTCTAGTATAATTTCTCCAAATAGAATGAAATCTCAAAATGACTGAACAATATGATTGCATAATAAATATGAGACTATGTCTTAAATGACCTGTGGTGTGCTCTCTCTCCTTGTCCCTTCATCATGTAAATTGGGGATTAAGTCAACCTTTAGGGAGGAGAGGAATGGTGCACATATCAAGTCTGATGTGGGAGATACAGAGTCTTGAGGGATAACTGTGGAACAAGCAGCCAAGTTCTCCAGTTTAGAAGGTGCCATGGAGCCTTCCACAGCCACATGTCTTTAGAGAATAATTTTCCACTTTATACCAGATGATAAGTGTATTTTGTACATTATTCATTTATTTTAATCCAGAGAAACACAAAGAGTTGTTGCATAGAATTTTTGCTGACTTTGTGCTGCAAAATTTAAAAAAACCCTCTAAAATTATAATCTGTCAACCATATTTTCTTTTTCAGGAATGTACGCTTAGCCCATTGTTTTAGTTTCACAAGGTAGATTAAATGCAATTTACAAGACTAAGAATGGCTAGTAAGAATTAAATGAAAAAATCTTAAATTGAGATCTGTTCATGCAAATGCAGATTTAGGATCTTTTTCTTTCAGATTCTCCTGATGGCAAAAGTCTAGGGTTATTTTTGGTTCTGTAAGTAATTAATTATTATCCCATGGGAAAGTGTTATTAAAGCCTCCGAAATTTTATTTCATAAACTCTCAAGTATTTCTATTGTTATTTATATTGAGCGGTTTACTAATGTGGACTGGAAACAGTACTTGCTTATATAATTTTTTAATACTGTCACTTCATTTTGTGCAAGGTATCGCTATGGCATAACAGTGTTTTAACACAGTGGAAATATAAGCCATTTGTGAGCTTCTGAAATTGAATTATTGGATTATGTTTTGCAATTTAAAATCAGATTTTCTTTGTAGCAGCAGTTCCATAGTTTCCTAAAAGCATGTAAACTTGGTAAACTCTCTTTTTCTGTGAACTGGATGTAACATTTAATGTCTTTCCAAATGTGAACTGATATGAAGGCTTGATATTATGTAGTAAGCACTCACCAGTTTCTTGGGTAAGTAAGAATTCAGTTCAGCTCGTAATGTCTCCTGACTTCCACAGTATCGTGCCACCCTGGCCACAGCAAGAGTCAGACTGCAGTCCGTGGAAGAATTTCCTTTCTGTAGCTTGTGTTAAGCATGGGGAATTAAATACATGGGTTCCATCTGGGTTGACTGTAGTTATCTTTTAGTACTCAGTATACTTTTCAGTAGTGATCCAGAGACATCTTTTGGATTGTCAGCAGTGACAAGCAGAAGAAACTTGCCTGGGCTTACTACATACATCTACTTTAATTATTTGGCAAAGGAGTGTTTGTTACATGCCATCCTGCCTTCTTCAATAGTATGTCCCAAAATGGAGATCAGATCCTTTTTACTAGTGAAGATAAATATTGACAAACTGAGATTTGCTGGGGAAATTTATTACGAGAATATCAAACTTTAGTTTTTACGTACAAATTTATAACTTTATACATAACTTTTGATATATAAAGATTTTATATATATAATTTTATAACTATATATAGTATAGTATATATACACACTATATATGGTATATATAATAGAAAATAATATAATATAATCACATATATAGTATATATAGTATATACTATAGTTATATATGTATATGTACATCCCTCTTGATATAAATTTACTGCCTCTTGCTCATATTTGCCCCAGATATAGACAGCAAATATGACTCAACATGCATATGAGGCATAGCAAATTTCAAGATACTCTAAGGATGCAGATTTTTAGAGTACTTATTTTTTTAAACCACAAGTCTTCCTTACTCTAACTATAATGAAACTGGTGCTCTGCTATAATATCCCATGGGTTGTGTGAGGCTTAAAGTGTTGGTATAATCCTTGATTTAAGAATTTGTCTACTCTGTGTCTGCTGTCTCTAAGCAAACTGAAGGATGCTGAGTTGTGTTTCTGATTTTAGTCTTACTCTGGAATTGAATTTGCTCTTCATCCTGAGTTTTATTAGTGCACTGAAAACCACATTTATTTCCAGCAAAGATGTGCAAGGTCAGGTAAGTGTGTGTGGCAGGTAGCTGGGGGTGGGTAAAGAAATGGAAGAAATTATTTCTATAATGGTTTCTGAATGTCAGGATGCTTCTGCTAATACAGTTATATTTCAGTTTCTGCTGAAGTTCACTAGGAAGGAATTTACTTGAAACAGTTTTTCCCAGTGCTTGCCACATTACTATAATGTAAAATTGAGCATGGGTCTTTTACAAATTGTGGGGTTAACTGAATTTCTAGCAGTAGAAAAGAGAGTGCTTACTACAAAACTGCTCATCCACCAGTATCTGTCAAACCTGAGTCCTTGATAATATTTTCAAGCTCAAAACTTTGTCATGTGTCTAGACACTTGATGTTTTGGTGGTGCTGTATAACAGTACACATGGCACAGCACTGATTGTTCACTGCATTATCTACTGAATTATATGCTAGATTGAGTCTGTCCCTCTTACTGATGCTCAATTAAAAAAAAGTGCAATTCTTGGGTTCTTTGAAAGTAGACTGGTCTGGTTTTCCTCTCATGGGCATCTTTCCCTAAATACCTTTGACTTCTAAACTCCAACTCTTTTAAATTTATTTTTTTGGCATTAATATTAAAGCCCTTATCACCTTTACCTTATAAAAGGACAAGATAAATTTTCTTGTATTTGTGAGGATTACAAAGTGAAATCAAATATACTGCTTGAAGTCTATGAGGCTTTTTTGTCACCAGATTTTCTCCCTCAAAATTTTATTTCTGGCCAAAGACAGAAATCATCAGGTTGGCAATTCAGGCTCTTAACAGAACAGCTGCCAAGAAAGGAGATAGATAAGAAAAAAGAAATTATTAAATTCTTACATCTTTCTTTTCTGGACAAAAAGAATACTGAACACTGAAGTTTTCTGTTCATCTATTGTCCTTGCTTAAGTTCTTTGCTTTATTGTTCATAAAATAACTCTCTCAAACTCTGTTTGAAAAACAATGTGAAATAATTTGTTTCAAATATATATGCCTTGAAAAAGCAGGACACCTCATTGCAATGATACTTAGCCTCAGTTTTATTCTGTTTTCACACTTTGTCTCAAATTGTATCTTTTCAAGAAAGATTTGTTTCTACTGGAAAAAAATTCAGCTTTTACTTCCTTCTGCTGAAGAGCCATTTTTCATAAAATTTACTTTGAATCAATGAAAAACAGTAAGTATCAGAAAAGGGGAAATTAATCTGAATAGTTAAGCTTATTCTTCAATCTTTGTATTAGTTACTCTTTCTGGCAAATGATAGCCAATGAAGCTTTTTTATCAAACAGATATAGGTGCTTGATTAGCTCATAATCTAAGGCTTTACTTTTTCACAAAACTAATCAAACAAGCTTCTAAAACATTCTTATAGTTGTGTGCATGAAGTTCATTTTAAATCCAAACAGGTAAATCTTTTTGCAGGTTATTTTCACCATGTTGTTTATAATAGATGCACCATCTGCCCAACATGTCTACTTCAGACCCTTTGACATTATAAAATATATAAGAGGTCATTTCCTATTGCCTTGGACAACATTTTATCTTCCAAAATCAACCATTGAACAGGTAAATGTGTATTTCAAGGCAATTCCCTGCCTTTCAGAGGTCAGTGTGGTTCAGTGGCATTAGACTTCACTGTTTCTGAAGTGCTTTGAAATACCTCAGGAAATAACTAGAAAATATCATTGTGTTAGGGTTGTGGGTTTTGTTGTTTGGTTTTGTTTTTTTGGGGTTTTTTTTGTTTTTTTTTTTTTTTCCTGAACTGAAATCATTAGAAAAGAAAGGGTGTCTTCTCTGCTGTCTTTCTGAGAGATTTAGCTGTTGCCTTACTAGCACAATATGAACCACAGTCCAGTCATATATATTTAGGAAACACAGACATATATATGTATATCTACACACAAAAATACGTATAAACTGGGTTAGGAAGACTAATCAAACTGATACAGTTTTACGGAAGAACAAATTAAGATTTTGTGTAGGATTCATATTTTCTGGAGGGGCTGCTATTATAGATGTCTGGAGAAAACAATGGATTTGACCCAGATTTAGACTCTTTTAATTGATTCATGGTGAAAACTCCAGTCTCTTGAAAAGAACACACCTGCACATTTTCAGTAGTTAAACTTTTGTTGTCTATGAACTTCAGTTTATTCAATGTGCATAATAACAGAGATTTAAATTTTCAGATCTTATGTAATTCAGGAAGTAGAAATAGAAATTTAGACAACAAATCCTAGTTTCCTATATTTTATATTCTTTCATTAGCTGCTGTTGTGTATAATTAAAATAGTTGAAACTTTGCTACACTGTATTCAATGGCCTGAATAAGTTTTAAAAACTAATATAAAAAACTTTAGCTTTTTTCACGTTAAATACTTTAAAAATTGTACTTCAACCTTCCATTTGTTTTGTCAATACAAATGCCCATAAAAAATCCCATGGAGTATAACATGTGAAAATAATGTCTAATGATATATCTGTATGAGACAGCTATTCCTGCTATCCATAGCCAAATAAAGTGACTTCAATATGAAAAATAATCAACATATTATTTACTTCCTGTTTTTTCTTTTGCTAAATCATAAACAGTGTTATCTGAGAATGAATGAAATATGACACTAAGGGGTTGGCTGTTTGGGGTTTTTTTTATATAAATTCTAAAGGAAAATTAACAGAACATATAATTTTCTCTAAAATAACCTGAATTTTGTGTCTGTTGCTCACTCATTCATTGCTTCTCTTAGGAAGTTTAGAAAATTATGTTGGAATGTCCCTATCTGAAATAATGATTTAAACAGGTCTGACTTGCACTATCCATGTCCTTTCTTTGCTTCCTTTTATAATAAAATTTACTTGTCTTATTAATATTAATTTTACATGTGGGCATAATTGAGATAGGTGAATGAAATGACATCTGCATGAACTATCTTGTGTTTTGAATGGTGATGCAGCTGAAGACATCAGCAAGAAATATAATTTCTTTTTGTTTGCCTTTGGCAGATTTAATATCCTCTTTACTTGAACCAAGATGACCTTTTTTCCATCGTTTAGGGAATTAACTACCAATGATCATCCCAGGACTCTAGTTCATTGAAGAGGACAAGTAGCATGAGATGCCTGATTAAGTTATTACTCTAAAACCAGTGTGAACTTATCATTAAACATCATACTATAGATTTGGGTAATAATGCAGCTCACCAACTGTCTCTTGACCAGAAAACAGGTTAATTAGTGAGGAGGTAAATTCAGCATACCCTTCCAAAATTTACATTCCAAATAATGGTTTGGTTTCAGATAAATACAGTAAGAAATCATATAGAACTCAGCAACCAAAGCTTTATTTTTTACTCACAGTTTCTGCGAAATTATTCATTGTGCTGAATTTAAATCCTCAATAAATTATCTAAGGCAATTAGGACATCACAGCTTTTTCAGTCTGACTGTTAACAACAAATGAAGGCTGCAGTAGGTTTATGTAAAATTAGAAATTGCTAAGATTTATTATAGTCTTCAGCATTCATAAAACCCTTCCTGTTAAGCCCTTCAACATGTTGTATCCTGGCAAGAAATCAGCAAGTTATGATAGCTGCCTGATATTAATTAATAATTTAGCCTTTACCATTGTCCTGGCCTTTATCCTAGAAGTGCTTTTTGTGAGCCCTTGCAGTTTATTAGCAGATGCACGGCAGACAATTAGAAGATGTCATTTTCATACAGCTTTGTGGCCCATTCACCTATTTAATAAAGCATTTTCATTGATCGCATCTGGATTGTGTTGGAACAGGTACAAAAACTACTTGCACCTAAAGTAAGATATAAATGTCTTAAAATGGTTCTATTGTCATAAGAAATATATGTAGTGAAATAACTGTTTATTTAATGGGAAATCTAAACATGAAGGAAGAGACTGAATCTTGATTTGATTTCTCTAACACAAGACATTAAGATTTCAAGTCAAAAGAGGATGCATGTGTCAGTAAGGTCATTTATTTATTGCTTTGAATAAAACAATTTTAAAATTATTTTGTTAAAAATAACATCAATAGTTTTAGGCTTTAGTACACAGTGGTGTTCTGGATATTTTTTCCTCTCTTTTATTTCATTTTATGTGTCTAATATCTGAATGATGAGAGAACAAGCTGTAACACAGTGAATAAGCAGAGATGTATTTGGCATATCTGAAGAGCTCAGAGAAATATTTAAGGATTCTTAGTACAAATGCTCAGACTTATTTTAATCATGTCTTGAAAATTCTTATTTCAAATTACTTCAATATACTTACTGTTTAAATTAGATTGTTCTGTTATTTTTCCCACAGATGATATTTCCTTGCCATGTTTGGAAAGGCATTTTGGGCATAAAATAAGTGTTGTGGCTAGTTGACATGAGTTGTGGTATATTGTACAGAGAAAAAGGACATTTGCAGTTCTTGATATGAAAGTTAATGATTTCCAGCTACATTATATGTATTATAGTGCGCAGTAATAATTTGTAACTGTTATTCTAAAACCATCAAGTCTGAAAATATGACATTATACATGAACATAAAGTGTAACAATTATTTATCACTTTATAAACTACATGTAAATTCAGTTTTAACATGAAATATACCCTCAACACCTGTCAGCTTACCTGTCAGTAACAGCTTTTTAATAAAAATAACAACCGAATTGCTCATACTCTTATGATCTTATCTAATGAATGCAAAGAAAAATACAATCAAGAAGTACTGAATGATGAATATGAAAGATGACAGTGAACATTTGCTATAAAGTACTTGGCCAATATGAATTAAAAAAATACATTCTAAAAGCAATATATTCTTGGTCTGCAGAGGTCATATTATGGAAAGAAAACTGAAACTCCTAAACATTTGCTCAATAACTAGCTCAGGCAGTCATGAAATCTGTAAAGATTTTCTTAGATTTGCCTATTAGAATGCTTAACAATTTTAAAACTGCAAACTCCTACTAAAGCAAGCCTAGATTTAACTTTTACAGAGAATATGAAAATTATAGGTTAATATATGCCAGTGATCTCACAGTCAAAACTAAATAAGCAGAGAGCAGTAGCCTGGAAATATTAAAGAGATTTTTTGTGGCAATTAAACTTTAGGATAAGTATGAACCCCACCAAGACAAGAAATACACTGCTATTTATATATTTAAGACAGGAAAAGTTATGAAATATGTTATTTCTTAGTATTTTTGTCTTAACAGTGCTGGCTATATGAACTTATTCATGCTACATGAAAATGTAAGCATAAGCTCTTACATCTGAAGTCTAAAAATGGAGAAATTTTACTTGGTTGGTATCTACTCCTTTCTAACTAAATCAAGGGAACGAACTTTCCACACCTGCTTGTAGTGGAGTTCTTTGTCCATTGTCTCTCACCTCTGTTAATATGGGATCATTTGAAGGAATCTGTCATGAAAACTTGCTGCAGCTCTGGGAATTTTTACAGTTCTACCTGGACAGCATGTAGTAAAACATAAACTTGACCTAATTCTAATCCAATAACATCAACTGTTTTTGGAAATAATGGTTAACAGGTGCCTTTGCATTACACATTGCAATCACATTTTTGTTGTCTTTATTTTTTAAAGTACCACAAGTCTCTGCAATTGTTGCAATATTTAAATATAATTAAATATAATTAAATATAATTAAATATAATTTAATATAATTTAATATAAATAATGCGCTTTCATGTGCCACTAATTAAGAAAAGAGGCTGAATAGAAATATATAGAATTAGCCACCAATATTTTGAATATTTTGATTACAATATATTTGTCTCCACTAATAGATTTGTCACTGTCACATCATGTTTTTGCTTACTCCTGTTTTTTCTTCTATGATGAATGACATCTGTTCCTGACAGAAACAGTATGTAGAAATAAAAGACCATATGTTTGGACTACCGAACTTTTTGGAGGTTATACAAAACCATGCAAACAAAAAATACCAAACCCCTCTCCATTGTTCTTTTGTTTGAAGACTAACAAACGATTCATCCAAGCACACATAAAGGTGAATCCATCCCCCAGGTGTTGCAATCTAAAAGTTAGGTATCTGGTGTAATCTAATTATAGGATTGCATCTAAATAAAAATTTCAGTGAGAATGATTCTGAATTAAATGCAGTCATTGAGTTCTTCTCAAATATTAAAAAATATTGCATATAATGGAAAACATGCAAAGTGGAAGTAGAAGCGACTGTGCCAAACCTGAGGAAATCTAGCTGTAAGACAGTAAGTGTGATGCAGAAAACACAACAGTAATGTCACGTTTGCTTCAGACATGAGTTCACTAACTAATTTTTAAGAATGATCCTTGAATGATGTGTCCAGCAAAGAAAAGAAATAATAATTGGAAAGAAATAATTCTGTAACGCTTCAGTTCCCTTATTCAAAATCAAGGAATGGAAAAACATAACATAGAGAAATCTTCTGATTGTTACTTTAGAATAATCTTTTCTTGGATTAATTAAATTCCTGTGTTGAAGATGTAGCTAAGAAAATTTTACTCGGTAGTTCAGTAGAGAATTGTTTGTGTGTGTGTGTGTGTGTATGTATATATATATATATATGTATGTAAAAACTACAGTGCAAATGGAAGAACAAAAATGTTTATTGTGCCTTTGTTTATCACACAAAAGCTCTTCACAGAATCGGTGGGAAGGACCTTTGGTAATTATTGTTAGTAACATATGGAATAATTTATTCAGTAAAGTTCATCCAGTTATCTGCCTGTCCATCTATTATAGCCTGATAACTAGAATAATAGGAAAAGGTAAAACAGATAATCTCTTTTTTTCAAATATATAGTTTAGTGCACTATTTAAATCTATTTTCATGTATGCCTTTAGGAATATAGATATGTATGTGAAAACACACTTTATTATAGGTAGCTTACTGTGTGGCATTTGCTCATTTGCTACCACCTAAACCTCACATGACTGATTTTCCACTTTGGGAGTTCTTGTTCATCCATTCAAGATCTTCAAAGTCACAATAATCAGGGGCATTAATTGGATTTATTACTGGTTTCAGCAATATGGAAAAAGTTATCAACCTCCTTCTGATAAACTGTGTTAGATAACATAATCACTGACCACTGTTTGCCTGTAGCTGTATCTACACAGGAAATATCAGGCTGCATGGTATGGTTTTGGATAATAAAATCAGCTTTACGCTGTTTCAAGCAACAGGTTGGGAAAGTCGTGCTGAAATTTGCTTAAAGGCTTCAAATAAAAAAATGGGGAAAATTTGGACAATCATAACTTCACTTTATGCAGATGATAGCCAAAACAGGGAATCATATCACATGAAGAAACTCTGTCACATCCTTTTAAATTGTTTTACTGGCAGACAGTGTTTCTGTCACATGAAGAAAGGTCTAATAAAATGGAAATAAATTTATCCAAACCAATGCAGAAAACCTAAAATAAATCTGTAAAAGGACAACTCTTAGATGAACAGATATGTTGTCTTCTTTGTGTGAAAATAATCCTGGTAAATAATGTATTTATAATCAAATGAAAACTAATAATCAAAATTAAAGTTGAAGAAGTTGAGAAGTTGTGTATTGTCTTTCTTGACAGCAATGGATTACAACAAGATTTTTCAGTGATGTATGTGTCAAATATACTTTTATGTATATTAGCACATATTCTGGTCAACTTTAGCAAGGAAGGAAATATAAGTAATTGTCTCCTTTGGAAGGATTGACAGCTACAGCCCATTTTTCAATCTCCAAATACAGAAAAAAATTATTACTGTAAGATTAGCAAAAACTATAATGACAAAAATTATGATTTACATCTATTAAGTTGCCTAGAGGTTAGCTGGATCACCAACATTGGAATAACATAACCAAAGAAAAAAAAAGACATTCAACTTACTGTCATGAAGGAAATTGGGAACTGCTTAATAAGTCATTCATTGTGTAGAGACTATTATATAATTCAAACAGTAAGGCCACAGGGGCAAGCCTACTAATTAGATATCAGTTTTCCTGCAGTACTTTAAGTTAAAGTTTTATTTTTCTTCAGTTTTCATCAGGAGAAGACATGAGCCAGAGATGTTTTATTTTGATGAAGGCAAGATACTCAACATCCTCTGTCAGGAAGCCTGTTTTATTCTTGATTGTTGCAATGAGCTGTATTACTGAGGAAATATTCTGTCCTTACACATTTGTAGATAGATGGCTTTAAATAACAGTAAGCTATCTGAGTAAAAGGTTAACAGAATTGTGCTTTCTGTGTAATAGGTAGTGAGATTCTCATTCGCTTAGTAAACGGTTCAGAAAGATGTCTATCTACCGAGATAAAGATTCATCTGGTCTCTTAGGAGTAAGAGAAATTTAAAGGAGTTATGTGGATTAATTATCAGGAAAACACTTACTCCTTTGGCTGATGAAAACTGAAGGTGAGAAAAAGAAGAAACCTGAAAAAAATCAAGAATGTAATTTATATCCATTTTGCTTAAGTCAGTTTAAGTTTAGATGAGATATTTGAATGTTTCTACTCAGCTGTATTGGCTGGATTTCAGAAAACACTAAATAAATTTATGCATATGCTGTGTGGCTTTTTTTTTTTTTTTTTTTTTTTTTTTTTTGTTAAGGGAAGGTAAAACCCACAAGTTTTCCACCCACAAGTTTTCCTGCTGATGATATCTTAAATGGAAAAAAGGAGGAGATTTTTATCTTGACAGTATATACACTTTGCTTGACACATTTCTGGTAGAAGCAGTGGCTGCTTCTCACCAAAAAAAATTGTCCAAGGACAAAACAAAGCAGAAATCCCTCTGCAATGGGGAAAGCAATATGGGAGAGAAAAAATGTATTCATTCAAACTGTGATACCTACAAACTCTCCTCTCTTCTGTGAAACCCACAACTCTTTCATTCCAAAATACATTGTTTCTCCTGAGACTTAAAGGAGTATATTATGTTAATTTTCATAGTGTAAACAGCTCACTGAATCAGTATGGGTGAGACTCAGGTCAAAGTTAAAACACATTACACATCTAAGGTAGGGGGTCAATTAGGTTACTCACATGTAGGTGTCTAGCAGTATTTGAGATGCCTGAGGGTAGCAGAGACATTCTTGTGGAACAAACGGGTGTGATACACAGCTGGAGGACAGGTGTAATTTGTAAGGACAAGCATCTCAGATGGTATTAGACACCTATGCATAGGCAAGTGAGTTAAAACCATAGGTATCTGAACTCCTTTTAGAGTGAGTGGCTGCTGAAGGCTTGATACAGATGCCTAGCATTGTCTGAGATGTTCTATGGTATTGTGTCTGATCTTCAGACACTGCTTTAGAAGACCATAGACTTCCTAATGGGTTTACTTACAAAAAAAGCAGTGCAACGGGGATTCTGGTAAGTTGTGATCAACTTGCTTCATAACCATGCACTTAAGTGAAGAGTTTCACATGGTGCCTGTGACTGTCTAGAGCAGTGACTGAAGGTCACTTGCTGTGAAAGAAGTTCACAATCAGTGTGGTTATGTGATATAAAGATTATGTAAGCATTGTACTTGCTTTTTACATTATATACATAAATGCTTATATATATGTATAACAGTTCTGAACAATCATATGAAAGAACAAGAAAATGCCTCTTCAAGTAATTAATACCTCCCCAGGAGAATAAAACCAAATATACAATAGCTCTCCCACATTCAGAAAACTTAGTCTTTTCTACAAGAAACTGTTTCTCAGACATTGACTTTGAAAATCAAAAATTACACGAATACTGTAATCAGAAAATTAAAGCCTGAAGCATGATGAGGAAATTTCATTGATGTTTCTTATTTCCTTTTACTCTGTGTTAATAATGCCTTCTGTTTTCTAATAAATGTGTTAGGTTATTAGTACTTTACTAATAGAGTTCACTGAATAAATCTAAGAAGTCTCTAAAATATTTTATGATTAAGTTAGTAAAGAATTACAGTTAGCCAAAATTCCGTTGGTTAACTACCGAGTAATGAACTAGTATTTGGGGAAGCTATACAAATATATTGTAAGATATTTTATAAACAGCCTGCAATGAAGTCTCTGTTTTCTGGGGATTTGAGGAATGATTTTACTGTTGTCATTATTTAGATGATCTTGGACAATATTTTCACTTTAGTAGAAGGCTGAGTGGACTTCAGCTTTTTTTCTCTATGTGATCAGAAAGGGTGCATATTGATTTACAAAGATTTTCCCCATCCTCTGTGTTTCCAATCTTAAAAAATACTCTAAAGCACACTAAACTGAATTTATTCTCTTGGAACATGCCCTCATCTTATTAAAATACACTGAATGTATTTGTAAAGAAATTACTCCACTAGTTTAAACTGATACAGTGAATACTATTAATGGCCATTTTAGGCCACTGATTAGTCTGCCATTTTTAGAGGTCTTTTCCTTCTCCCTACTCCCAATGAACACTTCCCTGCCCCTACCTAAGAGCTATTTGTTTCAGATTTATAGTTCACTCTACACTTCTCACAAACAGAAATATATAAAATTAACAGAAATATATAAAATTAACAGAAAAGTACACACTGTTAGGGTCCAGTGTTATGTTAGATCTCAGAAACCCTGTTGAAGATAATTAACCCAAAAGTTTAAAGCTAGAAACAAACATTACAAAAAAACCCCATACAGCAAAATTCCATTATAGATGAATAAACAAAGAATTAATTCATATAAATTGTAATGAACCATTGTACAGTTGTTGGTTTCAAACATACTTTTGATACATTCAAAACAGCTTGGAATTATGGTGTCCTGAGGGAATTATAAGACTTAATAAATGGAATTATTTTTCAGATGGAGTTTGTATTCAGGTCTGACATTTCATTAGAGAGTTGAGATTAACTTCTGACAAAAAAGAAATGGACAGATGAATGGACTAAAGTATACGACAATGACAGAAAACTACAGATAAACTTACATTAGACCTTTTAAAACTTCAAAGCAGACACACATTTATTTATGGTCCAGTTTACTTATACTGAAAACCTTAAGGGGGTTCACATCAGTGTAGAAAGAGAAATAAATTAAAATTGATTGCTACCTGCAGAATGAGTTAGAGAAGAAAGTTATCACATCTGTGTTTTATACACAGTTAATGCTGAGGAGGAGAAGGAGTATAAGAAGGAGGTTGTGTCTGGTTCCTCTGAACACATTTAGAGGCAGTGATCAATGAACAGTGTATCCAGTGTTTCTGTTTGGATGGAAAAATCATCTTAGAACATTATTATTTACTTGGTGAACACCTGGAGAACAGGTAAAAGCAAAGTCATCCACTAACTCTCTGACTGGAAGTACAGGGTGTCATTTCTACTTCCGTATATAGCTTTGATCCTTAGTTCAAACACTCCTGTAAAATAAATAAAAGCTTTGTTATTTAAATGTCACTAAAAAATGCCAGTCCCCCAACCCATTCTTCTTTCTTCTCATTCAAACATCATCTACTATATAATCTCAAAACACACTCTCATCTTTCCTGTTATCCAGCTGACACATCCTACTTGGACATCATCCTTAATTTTGCTGCTTAAGCTAGCAGCACAGTCCCAGATGCAGCTGCCATTATGATGTGTTCATAGGGCATAGTAAAATCCCCTTGTAAGGATTTTCTAAATAGAGAAGCAGTGTGAAGTGCAACGTTTTCAATTTAAAGGCAGCATCACAGAAAGGTGCACTGATAGTAATGAAGAAACAAGCAGCTGACATAAACTTCTTAAACACACAGAACCTTACAGAATTTGGGTTTCATTAAGACTACTGAAAAGCAGTGCCTCATGCTGAAAAAAAAGATGTTTTCATTAAATGCAGTTATCAAGTAAAGGTAAAAAAAACCCAACAACCCAAACCTAAATGTAATATTATCAGTACGATCAATACTATCAAGAAGCTGTCTCAATGACTTGGTCATTTCTGTTCTTCCCATGCACTCCAACCCAATGCATATGTGAAGTTCGTGATAAAAGTTTTTTAGCTAGGACTGTGACATTCAATTTTTGCATTCAGTTCTCCAAAAGGAAAATGAAAACCACATTCAGGGCTTCTGTAGATTTTATTCATCTGCCTATTATCTGTGAAGTCTTTTCTATCAATTAGGATTTACTAATACAGATACTTCTGGGAAGAACATATTTCTGCCATAATGAGCAAAATCTTCTGAGAGGATTTATTTTTTTATCACTTGTGGGAGAAAAGGAATGCTGAGGGAGAGGACCTGCTAAAGGTAACATACAGGGATAAGGGACCATGCAGAGTTCTGCCTAGTTCTGGTTGGTTGTCTGCTGTAGTTCCTACTTGGTAAAGTGCATACCTCTGCTTTGATATACTCCGACTTGCTTCTTGCTAGCTCAGAACATGTGCAGCCTTCCAGCTGAGAACTGCAGCAGAATGGCCTTAATAGCCAGTAAAAGATGCTGACAGCAAATGTTGAGTTTAGGCCTCTACAAACTGAGAATCCTCTCCAAGTGGGACCTGTCAGAGTTCAGACTTTGTTTTTACATAATTTTCTCCTTTCTTCCTGTTGATTTGCCATAGATAGGTGTTTACTTCCTTATCCGTTGTTATTTTTTCCTTCATAATCCATCCTAAATCTTTGCAGCACCTTTCCATTAAAAGATAAAACGCAATAATAGCAGCAGTGATAATCAGGTTGGATGTCCCATAGTGAATAAACTGTGAGCATAAACACTGCTTCAAACACTGACAATGACTGCTTAAAAAAAAAAGAATCAACAATAATATAGTCCCCCCAAATGACAGTTACTGTCTTTTTATCCTTGGAGAGAAAAATCTACACAATCTTGGGAGAGTGTACCCAAATAGTGATTAAACCAAAAAGCAAAAGAAAGACTATAGTAAACCTACACAACAGAGACTACATAGATGAGTCTAACAGGGAGTTCTCTGACATGATTCACCACAAGGAACTTATGGAACTCAAACATAAAATTAGATTGCTTCTCTGAAAACTTCTGGAAAAAATACCACAAGCTCTTCTCAAATGCTTCCCATGAGCCACAAAAGGAGGAAACTCAGCAAGAGTTGTTACAAATAGGCATGATATTCTAACCCTTCAGGATTTATAAAAAACCATCTTTTTCTCAGGAAGGTATATTTCCTAACTACACAACACCTAACTATAAACCAACAACTTGGTCACAGGAGGTATTATCAGCCTATACACAAATACCCCATCGCAGAGTGGTATCATGACTTGTCTTAAATGCCAATAAGAGCAAGGCCAACTCTCAGAAACCAAGATTAAAAATACTGCCTTGCTTATGCGAAATACTTCATGTGCTCTACCATATTCCTTCATAGAAGTTAAATGTATGACTACACCTAAAAGTCAACTTTGTCTATAATGAACTCACAAACAATAAAAGGTTGAAAAATCCACTTACCACAGTTAAATTTTTTGCAAAACAACCACATTCTTTGTGTAGATCTACAGATCTTCTTAAAGTATTTCTACAAAACATGCTCAAATTGTGAAACTGTGAACTAGAAGGAGTAAAATCAGAAAGTAAGAATCTTGGACTCTGGAGAGACACTGCTTTTATATCACATTGCATTTTTTCAGCGACTTCCTGCATACTTAACTTCTTATGATTCACCAGTTATTATTTCATCTGTTTCAGTTGCTTAACATTCATTTTGTTGCTAACTATCTTTATGCACTACTGGTATCAAAAGTTTTTTTACAAGTATTTACTGTAGCCAAGTCAACTGAAATTACTTGCAACTAATTTTTCAGTTTTATCTACACATTCTTTTATGGGGTTCAGAGATTATAGAATACCTCATCTGGTCAGAGTATGCTTTTCAAGTTTTATTTTTGCCTTGGATATGGTTCTTTACATTATTTTCATTCTTACTGACTGATCAGAAATTACTGTCATGTTCCTTACCATCCTTTTTGAAAAATAAGGTAGAGTATTGGATGCTGCTGTCATATTTAGATTAGCTCCTACTCAACATTTTTATGTGTAGGTGTCTTAGTTTTCTCTTTTCTTACTCTTTTTTATTTATGTGGTTGAAGAACTTCTATTACTAGCTTTAATTTTCTTTCCAAGTTTCAGCTCAACTAGGCTTTTGTCCATTCTTGTTTTATTTTCACCCTTTTTGACCTCTGAGATATAGCTCTCCTTGCTGATCAATCCTTTTTTCTATTCCTTTTAGGCTCTTTATTTACCCTTCATATCCTGTGTGAGGTGTTTCTTCCTCCAGAGAAGTCTGTAGCCCTTTCCTGCTAAGATTTTTTTCCTCTTGCTTGCAATGCAAGCTTCAAATAGTGTTTGCACTTTTGACTTAAAATAATTCCATGCTTCCACTATGTTCAAATCATTGAGCTCTTCAGTTCAGTCAACCCTAGCAACTAAATTCTTAGTTTCTCAAAGTTTGCTCTTCTAAAACCCCAGACCATAGCTATGTATTCATTTTTGTTTGTCTTGCAATTTAAAATTAACTGAATCAGCTCATGATTACTCTACCTAAGCTTATTTTTTACAACTAGCCCGTGTACTGCTCCTCCCTGCTGCTTACTTAAAGTAACTCTAAAGTAGCACCAGCACATTTTTACTTCATAGACTATTTTGTACATAAATTCATCAACTGATGCTTTCAAGAATATTTAAAACCTGCTGATGCCCATGGGAGCATTTCTTTTCAAATTAATGTCAGAAAATTAAGGTCTCCCATAATTATGTACTTCTTCTTGTTTCGTTATTTCATACTCTTGCATAGATCACTGCTGTAATCCAAGTCTGGATGCTGGGGACTAGAGGAAGGTCCTATTACTATAGTACCTAAAAACATACCTATCCAGAGTGACTTCTTCAAAGGATCCTGGTTCTTAACCATGGAGAAATTAAAAAAAAAAAAAAAAAAATATCCATCACTGTGTTAGTTTTTTGGGGGGTTTTTTGGTTTTTTTTTTTTTTTTTTTTTTCCCCCTCTCCATTTTTCTCCCTTTCTTTCTGTTCTGCAATGGAAATTCTCATTCCTTTAATTTATTGTCCAACCTGGTTTTATTATTAGTTAGATAATTAAGTTGTTTGGGTTTGGTTTTAACACAGTTCTCAATCAGAACAACCACAATCCATTTTCTGAAATACCATGCCTAATACTTACCTCCTGGTTTTGTTTTTGTTTTTAATACCCCTAAGTTTTTATTTCCTCCCATTCTTATATATCTTGTTTCCATGTTTCCATGTATATCAGAATTTGCAGGACTTCACTGACTACTTTCTATGTTAAAATTCCATTTTTGATCAAGTCAGCATGAATCCTAAAATGTTATTTGTTGAGTTATATCAGCAGAGTTTGTTATTTGAGAAGGATAATCTCTCTATATCTGAATATTAAACATCCTGAAAGGCTCCTGCTAGTACCAGTCCCTGAGGTACATGTCAATCCTCAAAGATTTTACAACTTTTTCCCCTCTCTTGCAGAAATAATGTAATTTTCTGAAATTCCATTTCCCTGCAAGTTTTCTTTTTATATCCTAGGCATAATCAGTCTCAGTTCACATCAGTCAGAATTTGATGGTATCATTTATTCTTTCAGTGTGAAGAATAATATGTATCTTCTTCCTTACCACAAAAAGCAACAATCTGGCTCTTGCATTCTTTTTCAAAGGCTAATCCAGATTGTGTGATTCTTTGCAAATTAAGCAGTCCAGAGGAGATCAGAATGGAAAGAATGAATGTTACTGTTAACATTTTTGTGCTTTAATATTTCAGAGAAGTAATTTCAGAGACACCATTTTGATATTATGTTTAAATTGACCGATGAGGCCAGGTCTGTCATTTTTGGATATCAGGTTACAAATATATTTCATAAAAGCATAATGCCTTCTAAAATTACTAAACCAAAAATAGTCTAAGATTTTGAAGTACGGCAGCCTGTGTAAAGATGTCTATATTATCCTGAAGAAATTAACAAAATGATAAAATGTTATGTTGCATAAATTTTTTACAAAGTCATATCTGTGCTTCTGACTCATAACTGAGAGAGCTCTATAAATCTAATGGAACACAGAGTTCAGAATTAAACATTGTCATTAGTTGGCCATTTTACATAAAGTTGAGTAATGCACAAACCCCTCACATTTCTCCTGAAATCAATTATTTAGAGATAGCTTGGAATTTTAAATGTTCATGTTCCCTTGATGTAAACACTCCTGTGGAATCAAATTTAGTTAAAAAGTGTAAGTCATCAAGATATGCAAATGTAATCTGTGTATGTAAATGCAAAAGTGATG
Source organism: Strix uralensis (assembly GCF_047716275.1). Lineage (NCBI taxonomy): Eukaryota > Metazoa > Chordata > Aves > Strigiformes > Strigidae > Strix > Strix uralensis. Next base: position 95,605,816 of record NC_133973.1, on the reverse strand, counting down.
ATAGGGAGGATACAGATATGCAGCATGACTGGTTTTGGTTGAAACCTGTTCTTAAGCCCTATTAACTGCAACTACAGAAAACTTCACTATATGGTATTTGCTACAAATTTCATGATGTTGTCTAAACAAGCCTGCCACATTTGAATATTTAGGGATGTTCATGCTAGCTAATATTCTAATCATTAATGGAAATGCACAGGAAGTGGAAAGAAAAACTCCATCTACTGTCTGCCTTCAAATGTTGTAATTGTTTGTTTAAAATTATTTTCTCAAAGGAGAGTCAAGTCTCAGGAAAATAATTCCCCAGTTTTCATCACTTTTTAATCAGATGTGGTATGTACTTGATTTTCTGCTATTATGCTTTCAGTCTTTGATTCTCTGAAAGAGTTACTGATTGTGAGCATTTTATAAAACATTTTAGTCTATTAGACCACAAAATTCAGTGCACAGAATACTATATCAGGTAGATTTATAAAAATGTCTTGGATATGTTAGACCAAACTTAAATCCAATATTTAGCAATCTACACAGATGTTGACTAAGCCGTTGAAGTTACTATATATTTTTCTATTGATTAAAAACCAAACAAACCCAACAAGTCTGTTGTTTCCTTTTATGGACATATTCACAACTGCCTGGTTCATAACCATGCCATAACCATTCAGAGTTTTGTTTCACACAGAAGCTTTGGTAGTGTTTTTTAAATATAGATTGCCTTCAGGCCCTTATCCAGAAAGACCACATCAGACAGCATTCCCATGTTTACCATGTGCAGTCTTGGAGAAATGAGACTTTAAAACTAGCTTCTGTCCCAAACTGATATTTAAGTGTTTATACACTTAAATCAGGAAGTGACACGTAACAAAGTAGAACCCCATACAAACACAGCTAATGAACAGTCTCTAAGAATTTTCAACGTTGTCTATATCCAAACACAGAAAAACATAACATTGCTATTCTGTTTTGCAGCTGAGGTGGTGAAGAAATGAGAAATTAAAGGTTGAATCCACCAAAGATTTTAGGTGCTGCACTGTCTACTGATTTACAGAAGAGTCTGCTTAACCAACATCCAATCCATGAATCTTGATCAGATAGATAAGATGAAAAGATGGCTGAGCTACTGGGACTTGCAATGGGGAAAGAAATTCTGGACATATTTAGAAACAGAACATAGATATTTGGGGAATATTTGTGGCTAATTTATTAGAGTTTCTAAGGATATATTTTTTGGATTTTCCCCCCTGGAAGTCTTCAAGGACAGGTTGGACGAGGCCTTGAGCAACATGAAAGGTATTCCTGCCCATGCAGAGTGACTGGAACTAGATGACCTTTAAGGTCCCTTCCAACCATAACCATTCTATGATTCTATGATTTGTTTAATTTCCACAACAGAGTTAGGGTATTCCTTTGTGGATTTCAACCTAAGAAACTTTTCCAAGGTCAGACAGGATGTTTGTGGCAAAGCTGACAAAAAGCCAGGAATCCCTTGGGTCCCAGATCAATGCATTAACCACAACATTGCCTTCTCTCGTTAAAAGTCAGACTCAGATACTGTGTCTTGTAAGCTGCCTTAATTGCCACAATTGCTTACATAAACATTAGAGTGTGGAGAACATTCTGATTATTGCATGCAACATCTGCAGTTAATTTTGATATTCATTTACAGGTCATCACATTGTACAAGATTTGCTGATACTAAATAACTTCCCTATATCTCTGCTCAAACAAATAGACTAATCAAAATCAAGCCTTCACTATTTATGCCTGAATGATGCTAGAAGCTTTGCAAAGTCATTAATGTCTACCTGACATTACCTGGTAAATATTCATAAATGTCAACAAACACCTTTCTTCTTCTGATTGTGTCTTGGAATACGGCCTATTTCACTGGCTTGAGTGAAATAAATCAATATAATACTTCTGATTTTATATCAGTATGATTGGGGAAAATTTTATAAGTGAAAATTAACTAATGATGTATAAAAAGATCTAATAAGACATTTTTCAATTTTAAATTTGTTGCAGCATTATTAAAAACACAGGGTATTTTAATTATTAAGTTCTGAAGAACTGAAGCATTTCACTTAGATTCAGTATCTCCTTTTCATCCCACTTCTTTTCTTTAAATCCCTCCTACTCCCAATATGTTCAGAAATCATTTTACCAAGGCCTTCTTGATGTTAACTTATTCCATTTTATAGCAGCCTAGTGGTATGAATGCCCATGTTGTTCTGGTTATTTTTACTGAAAAAAACATATTTGCTTTCAAACTCATGGCTAGTAATTAACAAACCAGGACTTTTTCACATCTAGAACAGAACTGATAATCAAGCACTCTGAGTAGCTTTTTTTTTAAAGATATAGTGTTCAGAAAATACATTGTTTTGTTTTACATGATCTGCAGTGATGCAAGTTATGTAAATGTATATGAATAGAATAAGAAATCTGTCACTTTTACATGATAAAATATTTTAGATCTTCAAACTATCAAACTTGGTATTCCTATATCATCCCTAGAGTGCTTCATCCTGAGGGAACCATAGGAAAAAACCCTAATCTTGACAGGGCTGAGAGCCTCTACTGATATCATAGCTAAGAAATTCAGGGACTGGGTGTTCCTTGTGGTTGAAACTAGTCTTTCTTAGTTTCTTATGTTTGGCCTCACATACCAGTCCAGATCCTAAAGAGTGTGAAGCTTATTCAGAGGCTTCTAGTCTTTTCCCTTCCTTTTCCTACCAGATTTCTTTCATCCAGAATTAAGCTTTTTATTTGGAAATGGAAGAAATATCTTTGTTTGACCACAGTTAGATACATAGATCGTAAGGGGTGTGGGAAAATCTCTTCATTGTCTCCTAAAAACTCTTTAGATGGGTCCTACCATGGAAATTTTTGAAGACCCAGTCCTAGCTGTGTTTGTTAATGGAAATCCTGTATCATAATGAAGATTGTGAATGATATGATGCAACATATCTGGAAATTTGTCACTGAGACCCTAATCCAAAGGAATTTCAGATAACTGCTAGACCACAGGCCAGCAGTTTCTACATGCACAACCTGGTAGTTTTTTCCTATACTCTTCTCAGTTTTGAACACTAACAGGACATTCCTTTGTGGATTAGTTAGCAACCTTTTTAGGAGAACATTTTGGCACAAATTAAGTACATGTTTTTACTTGAAACAAATAGAACTATTTATTTACTCATTCAGTAGGAGATTCTGCACTAAGCCCAAACAGAACGGCAGTTTCTAGGACATTTCTTGTTTTATGACATCAGATGCAGCTGACAACTTCTCACTGATCACTTAGTGCAAATGGCATTCTGCCACAACTACTAAACCTAGATAAAGATTTCTAACTCTAGCGTGCTCTGGGGATAAAATGAAGCTTTTAAAGCTGTAAGTAATTAGCTGAAATGTTTATAAAAGAAAGAAAAGTAAGTGTGCTGAACTTTTTTTAACTGAAGTATTTACATTTTCTGACTGACAAAGCTCTTTAATACATTTTTTGTGTGGGTGTACCAGCTGTTCTATATGTAAAGTTATACTAAGACTTTCCCATGACTGTTAACTATTACAGAAATTCTTCCTTGAAAAGAACTGTACCTTTTGGTATAAAGCCTGTGTATCAGAAAGTTGGGGTTTTTTTGTTTTTGTTTTTTTCTAATGCATAGTGTAGTTTTCACACTATCTAATTTAAGGTACCTTATTTACATGCTTAAGTTGGAAAGTAATCTCCTAAGAATTCAGATCTCTTAAGTTCACATCTGCGCACTTAAGTCAGACACTTGATAAGAATCAGCCATTAACTAGAAATGGCTGTGAGAGGAACTAACTGTGTAAGTGGAAGTATCTCAGATCTATGTGAATCTTAATGTATCGTATATATGTATGCCATAATTAGAAAAGTTTGTCAGCATTTATAGGTAATCAAAGCATCATAACAAGGGAAATTGTAATTGCATAGTAGAACACACACACAAAAAAGTAGGCTTGAGAAGAATCCTATGTGAGCTGTACCGTCTCAAAGTATTCAGAGAATAGATCTAGTAACATCTAGAATTTGCTTAAGAAGCCTGAAAGATTGAGTATATACTGCCTAATCACCTAGCTATGAGGCTGTATCGATTCTTTTTAATGAAAGAGGGCCAGGGATCAGTCCTGTTCAAGAGGCAGCAAGAGCACCGATTAGGGAGAGTGAATTAAAGCAGTCCAAAAGAGAGCCAAGGAGACAGCTAACAATTAAGCATTGTGGGTGATTATGTCTTGATCAAGCGCATGAGCTTGTCTCTGTCTCTTTTATTTAGCAGTATTGGTATGCTCATAGAGACTTACAGTGAGATTCTTATTTACTCATTTAATATTAAAGACTGAATAGAGACTTTTTAGATGGCAGTTAGTACTGGAGCCTCCAGGTTACAAAAAGTTCTTTATTTCTGGTGTCATGAACATTTTTTCATTTCTATAGACAGCTTCAAAAGAAGAGACAGAAATAATAAACAAAAGGAGAGACAGATACTGCAATGTCCCCCCTGAGCCTTCTCTTCTCAATCTGGGCCTATTTAGCCTAGAAAAGAGAAGGTTCAATGGAGACCTTGTTGCTGTCTACAACTACATGTTCAGAGGACTCAGAGAAGACAAAGCCAGACTTTTCTCAGAGGTGCAGGACAGTAGGACTAGATGGAACAAACCCAAGCTGGAATATGGGAAATTTCCATTAGATATAAAGAAAACTTTATTGCCAAAAATGTAGGACAGCAACAACACAGACAGACTGCATGATTGCCATCCCTGGAGGTGTTCAAGACTTGACTGGACATGGGCCTGAACAATCTGACCTGATTAGCCCAGTTTAGAGCAAAGAGGAGCAGGATTAGTTTTTCTTTGGAGCAGGTGGCCTCTCGAGGTCCCTTCCAATGTAATTTTTTCCTAAAGAAAATGTTCCAGACTAATGATAAATTTTGTGGCCAGGATATTTACCAAAGAGTTTGCAATAGTTTTTTAAAGAATGTAATCTGCATTTTGATTGTCCAAACTTGACATTACCTCCAAGAAATACATAATAAATAACAAATTAGTTATGATATATTCCTATTCCTTTTTGGAGGAAAACTTTTTGATCAGCTCTTTTAAGGTGTGTGCTTTAGCACAATTTCTCTGAGAATTTATCTGATATAACAACCAAAAATAAAGTTGTGTAGGAAGGGGGGTTGTGCAATTTGTTACAGCAGTCAAGCACTCCTAGGTGGTCCAGTAGCACATCTCAATTTCACTGTTATGCCAAATGCTGCATTCTTTTGACCTCCAGAATACTGTGCCTAGGTGTGCTATAAATATTAATAGCTCCTTTAGTTTCCTATATAATTATTTGAATCCTAAATGGATATGCAGGAAAGGACAGGAAGGATTGCTAATGAAAATGGTGAGGAACAATAACAACATAGCGCAAACAATTTTAAGTAATTCTAAAACAAGTTTCATTTATTCTGAATGGATAAACTATAATTTCAGAGATTTTAACAATGGAGTCTCAGACATTCATCATCCTATAATATCTGCAGAAGTACTGGATTCATCCAGAATGCTTAGAAGGCTGATGATGTTGTACAAGATGTTTTAATGGTGCGTAAAGGGCAGATTTAAATTAATGTACTTTTATTTAAGTTAGAAGCCTCACTGACACGGCTAACAGTGAGATCTTTCTTTCTGCAAGTTCTCTGAAGATGAGGTCTGAATGATCAGCCAAGGGCCTTGGCTTCTTCTGTGCTAAAGGGAGAAAGGGAAGAATGGCTTCTTGCAACTCCCTGAGCTCCCATCTGAACGCTGGTTTCCACGCAGAGGAACATTGTGATTGCATGACCTCTTCTTCCCCTTGACTCTTGACTTCCTTCCTCTAGTAATGTTTAAATCAGGAGTCTTGTTCCCCTGAAGAAAAAGGAGGACTATGGTAACCAAAGGTTTACCTGGGAACTGCTATGTGTGTAATGTGAGTATAATTTTTCATTATTTGTTTCATACAGTCTGTGAGAGAGGATGAACAACCTATTGTGGCTTGTTATGCTGCTCTGAATCCACTCATTCCATGTAATTACTGATGATTCATCTGTGTGTAAGTAACAGAAGGATCTTTTCCTTGCTGCTTGCTAAATACAAAATTCTAATCCTTGTCCCCCTTTTTTTTTTTTTTTTGTATTATAACTTTCAATACATATATGCTATATGGAATAAAGCTGTTTGATAACATTCCTATATCTCTTGAAAACCGTTTCACTTTCAACTCCCCACCTCCTTCATTGTAAATTTAACCATAAAAAAGATCCAGATGAAATGTGCTTTTTCCTGTTTAAACTGACATATTTAATAGCTGAAGTCGGCAGGCTGAATATATATCTAGCCATTTTGAAACAGCTTTCTTTGAATGTCCTTTGTGGCATTCATTTGAGAATGACAGCCTAAAAGAGAAAAGCCTAAAATATGCCAGGAAACTTTATTATTTATTTGGAGAGAAAAAAAAAAAAATCTGTGTGCATAGATCACAAGAAAAATGCAATATTTAACTTGGTAAAAATTAATTAACTTCTCTGGAGTAACACCTTTATTATTGGGACTCAAACAGTAAATCAGTGACACAGAAATTAGATCACTAATGACTAAAACAGAGCTGTCCTAGTATTTAAGTCATTGCCTTGTTTATATTGACGATAGTTTAAGGTTTATGTTGGTAATACTCTACTGATTTCAGATTATATTTATTAATTTATGTCTGATATGTTCCTGAGGAAAAAGAGAATTGATCTGATATTAGTCTGAGGACTGAAATGCAAGGCTTCCATAGAGCTTATCCCTAAATTAACCATTTTTTTTTTTTCTGAAAAAAGACAGAACTAATTGGGGAAAGATGCAATCCAGACTACTCAGGCCTTGTATACTCTCTAGAAAGGGATGTACCTTATCAGCATTTGCCACCAAGCTTTTGGGAGGTAATCAGTGTATAAGTTTTGTTACTGTACAACTCACTGTCTGGAATACAGGAACTTCGTTGCACAATCTGTTTCTACAGTGTTTTGTAGGCTAACATACATCCAGGCATGCAAATATGTGAAAATACTGTGTTTTGTGTAAAATCCACATAAGTTCATTTACCCTAGAAGATTTCCACACCTAGAAAGGAAGAGGGAAATTAAAAAGAAGCAATCTTAAGGCCGAGTGTGTCTCTAGTTTCTTGTTACTTTAAATGGAAGTTGGACACCAAAGTTGGAACAGGAAAGCTAAATGTTTCTGAGGATCTGGTGTTGGCTTTTTAAAATAAATAAATAAGGGTCTGCACTGAAGAGCTCCAAAACCTTCCCAATTTTCTGTATCTGATATTTCACTACTCAAAAATCTGTTAGAAATTTTATATTGCAATATCTTGCTGCAAATTTCGGCCATTAATTCATTATTGAGGATAGTGATACCAAAAGTACCAGAGGTCAGAAGTGCTTTAGCATCATTTTAAGGAGAGATGACAAATATGCTTAAGAACAAAGGAGAAAATATGATCTACCAAAATTCTAAAATTATACTTTTTATTTTGTCCTCATTGCTGAAACATATTTAAGTCCTGATATATCAAGGATAACAATTTTTGTCTCATCTAATTATTGCAAAGAATGAAACTCTGAACAACCCCCCTATCAGATTCTTATATTTATTCTCTTAAAGCATGAAGTTATTTACCTCTCAAATGAACTTTATGGTAAGGTTGGGCCATCTGGTTCTTTGTTTGGAGTGTCAGTTTGACGAAGTAGTTCATCTTCATCTCTCTGAACAAAAAGATTTTGCTTCATATCCTATTAGCTGACAGCCATGATGATACTGCAGACTACTGCTAATGAAGGTTCAGTGGTTGGAATTCATGAAGGTACTATCTTTAGAGTGAGATCTTATGCCACATTTTCATTTGCAATTTTCTGATTATTTTTTTCAGACACATGTTAAAAATCCCATAGCACTTTGGGATTTGGCCAGCTTTCCTTATCTAAATTAATACCATCACAGACTTAATTAACACCAATATAAATATTCACAGCTGTTTGTATGATAGATCTGAATGCAAAAAGCTGTGTTTGCATAAGGTGTTATATTACAGGCATACAATTTATTGCTTTCTTAAGGGGGGTGCATATTATATAAAAATAGCCAAATATAAAACTAATTTAAACAACTGCATTATTATTAGTACAACAGTTCTGTTATCTGTATTACTGAGAAGCTTTTGTAAATACAGAAGAAAATTATGCACCGTTTAAAATTATTGTACATATATGAAGGAATATTACTGCTATTATTTAAAACATGGCTTCAAGATTACATCTAGGAAAAAAAATTATCTTTTTTCTAGTAAAAAATGCCTAAGTTGTTTGGAGAACATTTTCTGGGGAAAAGTCTTCTAGATACTTCCTGTATTTACTGATGGTTTTCTTCTTTAAAAAAAAAAAAAAAAAAAAAAGATGTCTTTAAGGGAAAACAACAAGGTAAAACAGACAAGAACAACAAAAACCAAACAAGAATAATCGCTCTTTGGACTACCCTTAGGACTTTAAAAAAATATTACAATCTAGGTGTAAATATTCCCATCATCTCAAGCTTAACATGTACAAAATTCTGGGGAGGTCCTGACAGATTGGAAATTGGCCAATGTGATGCCCATATATAAGAAGGGTCAGAAGGATGATCTGGGAAATTACAGGCCTGTCAGCTTGACTTCGGTGCCTGGGAAGCTGATGGAGCAGCTCATCCTGAGTACCATCATACAACACATGCAGGACAACCAGATGATCAGGCCCAGTCAGCATGGGTTTATGAAAGGCAGGTCCTGCTTGACAAACCCGATCTCCTTCTACAACAGGGCAACCTGCTTATTGGATGAGGGAAAGGCTGTGGATGTTGTTTACCTTGACTTCAGTAAGGTCTTTGACACCATTTCTCACAGCATTCTCCTGGCAAAACTGGCTGCTTGCGGCTTGGATGGGCACACGCTTTGCTGGGTAAAAAACTGTCTGGGTGGCCGGGCCCAAAGAGTTGTGGTGAATGGAGTTAAATCCGGTTGGCGGCCGGTCACGAGTGGTGTCCCCCAGGGCTCATTTTTGGGGCCACTCCTATTTAACATCTTTATTGATGATCTAGACAAGGGGATCGAGTGCACCCTCAGTAAGTTTGCAGATGACACCAAGTTGGGTGGGAGTGTTGATCTGCTCGAGGGTAGGGAGGCTCTACAGGGAGATCTGGACAGGCTGGAGCAATGGGCTAAGGCCAACTGCATGAGTTTCAATAAGGCCAAATGCCGGGTGCTGCACTTCGGCCACAACAACCCCCAGCAGCGCTACAGGCTTGGGGAAGAGTGGCTGGAGAGCTGCCAGTCAGAGAGGGACCTGGGGGTGTTGATTGACAGCCGGCTGAACATGAACCAGCAGCGTGCCCAGGTGGCCAAGAAGGCCAATGGTATCCTGGCTTGTATCAGAAATAGCGTGGCCAGCAGGGACAGGGAAGGGATCTTGCCCCTGTACTCGGCACTGGTGAGGACGCACCTCGATTCCTGTGTTCAGTTTTGGGCCCCCTCACTACAAAAAGGACATTGAATTACTCGAGCGTGTCCAGAGAAGGGCAATGAAGCTGGTGAAGGGTCTGGAGCACATGTCATATGAGGAGCGGCTGAGGGAACTGGGGCTGTTTAGTCTGGAGAAGAGGAGGCTGAGGGGAGACCTCAACGCCCACTACGACCACCTGAAAGAAGGTTGCAGAGAGATGGGGACGAGTCTCTTTAACCAAGTAATAAGCAATAGGACAAGAGGTAATGGCCTCAAGTTGTGCCAGGGAAGGTTTAGACTGTATAGTAGGAAGTATTTCTTTTCAGAACGGGTTGTTAGGCATTGGGATGGGCTGCCCAGGGCAGTGGTGGAGTCCCCATCCTGGAGGTGTTTAAGAGTCGGGTTGACATAGCGCTGAGGGATATGGTGTAGTTGAGAGCGGTCAGTGTGAAGTTAATGGTTGGACTAGGTGATCTTCAAGGTCTTTTCCAACCTTGATGATTCTGTGATTCTATGATAAAGATACAGTATTGAGAAACAGGTAGTTTAGACAAGCATACTTGAAGAAAAGAGGGGAATAGAATCTGTCTTGCCAAAACATAATTCCTCCAATATTTGAAGGGAATGCAAATAACAGCAAAGTTAACTCCATTCACCACAACTCTTTGGGCCCAGCCACCCAGACAGTTTTTTACCCAGCAAAGCGTGTGCCCATCTAAGCCTCGAGCAGCCAATTTTGCCAGGAGAATGCTGTGAGAAATGGTGTCAAATGCCTTACTGAAGTCAAGGTAGACAACATCCACAACCTCTCCCTCATCCAATAAGCAGGTCACCCTGTCGTAGAAGGAGATCAGTTTGTCAAGCGTGACCTGCCTTTCATAAACCCATGCTGACTGGGCCTGATCATCTGGTTGTCCTGCATGTGTTGTATGATGGTACTCTGGATGAGCTGCTCCATCAGCTTCCCGGGCACCGAAGTCAAGCTGACAGGCCTGTAATTTCCCAGATCATCCTTCTGACCCTTCTTATATATGGGCGTCACATTGGCCAATTTCCAATCTGTCAGGACCTCCCCGGTCAGCAGGACTGCTGGTACATCATCTGAATTTTCATTCCAGCTTCATGTTTCTAATGTGGACAGTCCAACCATTCCCTCCCTATATATGTTTATTCTGATGTCTCTCAACTGTAACTACTACTGCCATGTTTCAGTAGTCCCCAGTTATTCTGATATGACCCCAGAATTCTCTCTTTGATTTTCTTTATTCTAGTGTTTCTTATCCTTGATATCTCATTCTTCATATAATCTGCCTTTCCTACCTTTATCCATTTGCTGCATTTACTGACTTCCAACTCAATCCTTACTCCTTGGGCTTCTCATTCACCCAGTCACCAAAATGGTTCTTCTTAATTATGTCTTCAACATCTTCCTTTTGCAGCTTCCTGTTCAAGACTTTTAAACACATCTCCTCCTAAGGGGTGTTGTTGTTTGGGTGGTTTTTGTTGTTGTTTTTTTTTGTTTTTTCTTTTTTCTTTCTTTTTCTTTGCATTTCTTTATCAGCCTGTCTTTACTCCTTTCTTATTTTTCAGTTACTCCAGCTTTCTTTCCCAGGACCTGGTCTCTATTTCTATCCCTACTTCAGACAGTGTGGTCCCTGTACTTCTTTGCCTCTTTGTTTGGTGATCTGCAAGTGTTATTCTAATGTCCTGCCCCTGAGTCAGAAAGCTTCCTCTCCTGGGATGATTGAGGCTTTCCTCAAGATAAGATGCTGGCCTGAGTGGCACAGGAATGACAGAGTTGAACTATTTACAGTCTTTTCCACAGAATACAACAGTAACTTTGTTCCTAATTCATAAAGGGTACATCTTCTGAAGCAATTAATGAAAGGATGGGAATGTTATTAATTTCACTTTTATTAGTTGTAATTCAGATTTTGGAATGAAGGAATTACCCCAAGAAAAGTCTGAAAGATATCTAGAGCAGTTTTAATCAATTCTTTAATTAATAGTAAGCTAAGGCTATCTCACTGATCACAAAGGAGAAATGCACAGATCAAAACCAGCCTGGAAATAGAGGTTTTAGAGCATCTCTCTGATATTGTAGTGGATATATACCAGATATGTGAGAGAGGCAAAGTCTATTTGGTCAAGAGAGGGACCCTTCTGCATTACTTTATTTTAATTTACTTAATTAATGTGAACAATTGTGCTATCACAATTATGACAATATGAAAGGGACAACCAAAATTATACTATGTGCAACACTGACAGAAAAAGACAAATAGTATTATTAGTTCTTGTCCTGCAGTTTTTCTCTTCTATCCCACAGCTTGCCCTGCATATCTTCAATTATAAAAAATAAGTTGATACAGCTAGCATCAGCTTGAAAGACCTCCTAAGAAATAGAGTCACAGACTCTGTGCCTTCATTCATTTCTTCTTTATTGTTGCACTTGCTTGATGTGTTTGTCATAGAGAAACCCATATTAACACTCTAATAATCAGGATTTTTTTTCTGTAGACAACACAACGTAGCAGCATATGCATAGTTATGAGAGTCATCTCACTTAATTTTAGCCACCTAAATGTTAGGGGCCAGTTTAGCCAGGTGTCTCATGTAGTTGTTAATGATTTTGTTGCTGAGGAAGAAAGGTGAATACAGAAAGATTTTCATCCCAACTACATCAGATGACCTACCTTAGGAGACAGTTATTTCTCTCTCCACTGATATGAAGAGAAGTATCTGCCTCCAAAGGCAGGACATCTGACATAGTTGGGATGAAAATTCATAGCTGGGGTTAAATTCATAGTGGAGATGAAGATTCTTCGTTGATATGGAAATAACCTAGACAATTAGTTTAAATATATAAATGAACATGGACGAAACAGAATACTTTTTAACCTAGTAAATGACTGGTAATGAGGAGATGGTAATGTAGCTTATGTCCTTTGTCCTCTAGTCAGAGACACCAGCATCACTTATAGCAGTTAGGTTTTGGTATAGATATTTACCTACTGTAATTAGAAAAAGGACATCATATTGTTATCAGAAAGTAAGAATTTCCAGTTCATACTAATTTGTCTAAAATTTATGAACTTCGATATAAACTCCCGCTCTTATTAGGACAGCTATTTGGAGGTTTACTGGTGACTTCAGGGAAGTTGGATTTCACAGATAAAATCTTTATATCCTACACAAACTATGTTCCCTCTGACCAAGGTTTCACTGAAAGAATGTGTGAATCACTTCTCATTCCTGTCTTTGCAAAATAAGGTAACAATTTTTTTTTGTTTGTTTATATTGGAAAGAGTTATTGCCAGCAACCAATACCTGAGGTATAGTTTTAAAAGCAGTTCGGCAACACATTTAGTATCAGTGGTGATGTTGACATATCTATAATCCCTTAGAGTTAACAGAAGCTGTTAATTATATCACTTTCAGTAGCTAAACTCTAGTAGCTATTACTTCTTGAGTAAACAAACTTCAATCAACTATAAGGCTTTCAGGCCTCATTAAAGATCTTAAAAAAAAAAAGTAAGAGAGTTGTCTGTTTTGAAAGGCACATTGACTTTGTAAATCTTTTAGCTATAAGACACATAAATCTTTAAACTGTAAGGCATCAATGTAATTAACTGGTGTTTTAAAGATATATACATTTAAATGCATATGAGGCAAAGTAAAATGCTAATTTTCAGAGAAAAAATGTATCTACTGAAACCTGCCACAAACTGGTACCTAAGTAAAAGTCTTCATTTTTGCTAATATTGTAGTTTTTATTGCAGGTAGTGTTTTACGAATATTGATAAATCAATAATTATAATCAATAATTATAATCAATAATGGCTACAGTTAGTGCAAATCAGATTTCCCCTGCCTATTCCTATCCACGACCTGAGGGATAGCATGGTTCAGCAACTATTACAGGGGACTTCGGGGATAAAGTACTTGTTTTGGAAGGAATAGAGAGTTTTAGCCATGTGAACACAATCTGTGCCACACCACTTACCTTGAGGGCCAATGAATGAGGCCTTGGCATTATATTTACTAGCATATATGTGATCAATGAGAGTCTTGAAGTGAATCCGCTCATTCTTTTCCTTTTAGTGAGTATTTGAAAAACACCAGAAAAACTTTCAATTTCTTAATGCAGGTTTTAAGAAAGCACAAAATAATAAACAACACTTGGTAAACTTTGTACACAGAGAAAATTCAGACCTGTTAGATGTGGTAAATGAAACAAGTTAAAAAGAAATTGTCTATCATATTCAAAGTATCTTTGAGGATTATTTCCTTCAAGTTACTATTAACCTATTTTATAGATCCAAAGGCACTCTGAAGAATTTGCAGCAACTCAGGAAGCCATTCAAAATTGCTAGACTATTTTGGCTGTGCATCTGCTCTCTGGTCTTCTCAGTAACTTTCCAGGTTAAACTTCTGCAAATGTCTTTTTTGCTGTGTTGCTCAATTTTTTATTCCTCTAACTTCTTCTGCATTTTCTCACACACTGAGCACAGCAAGCTGCTTTCAAAGAAATATCCATCTTCTCAACATTTCAGAAAGTCCAATCTACCCAAATGGGCAGTGCCAATGGAAAGGCAAGCAGTCAGTTTTCTTTCCTCACAAGTTCTGAAGAAAGCATAAAGTACTAGTGGGTATAGTAGATGGTAAACAAAAAGAAAATAGATGGTATTACCACAGTGCTATTAAAAATGTAATATCTTTCCCCAAAAACCTCAGAACAGAATTAGAACATTTAGAAAAACTATTATCAAAGGGTAATCTTACATCTTGTCATGGAGATAATTGAACAGATTTAAAGCATATCAAGATTACTAGGACTGCATGAACTGAGGATCAACTGAGGGAGTCAGACTCATTCAGATTGGAAAAGTGGCTTGAGGGGACCTAATAGCAACCTTACAATACTTGAGAGTAGGTTAACTGAGAAGATGGAGCCAGAGTCTTTACTGAGGTGCACAGCAGGACATGGAAAAATTATCATAATTTCACACAGGTAAAGTTCTGAACAGGTACAAGGAAAAAAGATCACTATGAGGATAATTAACCATACAAACAGGTTGTCCAGAGAGGTTGTGAAGTCTCTGTCCTTGGAGGTTTTCAAGACTGGACAATACAAGAGCCCTGAAAAACCTAGTCTGAATTCAGCATTGACCATCCTCTTAGCAGGAGGTAGAGCTGGCTGACCAGCTGGGATTCCTTCCAGATTGTGTGATTCTTAGAATATTTCTATGGATGAACAAGAGAATGAAGTAACATTCCCCTGTCTATTTAAAGGATGTGTGACATTCCCAAGTTTATAATCTTTTCCAGAAAAAAAGCACAAACACAAGACTACAGGAGATCTATTTTTTTCACTGTCTGGTCCTTTCTAACAGACAACCCTGAAATGTTGTCATAAACAGATAACATTCCATATGGAAGTCATTTTGCTTCCTTAGCATACTTACTTATGTTAAAAGTCTATTCCAGATATGTATTCAACTGATGGTTTTAAATCAGCAGGACTGAGAGCATATGACTTTGGATATAAAGAAAATGTAAGATTTCTTTTAATCAAACATGCAAAAAGGTACCTGGAGCTTGTTCAAAGCAGAAGAAACAAAACAAAATAAAAAAATGTAGGTATCTCTGAACTGAAGTGGATGAACAACTTCCTCAATAAAAGGAAATCAGATTTATAAAGGAGTAGGCATCTTCTAACTATATTTGCTGACTAAAACGTCAAAGGGATAATATGTTTAGGGGATCTCTGAATCTGAGACAGCACAGAAGGGTTAAAGAAGTGTTATCTAACGAAAATGTTAGCTCATAGTTGGACTTATCCTAAACAATGTTGGTTTTTTTTCTGAGTTTCAAGAAATAACATGAAATTCCAAGGTTTCACAACCTTTCACTTTGTACTCCTGGTAGGAATAGTGACAGACTCACAGGCTGGATGAGGTTGCAGGGACCTCTGGATATAGTCTAATCCATCTGCCTTTCTCAGGGCAGGGTCATCTACAGCAGGTTGCTCGGGACCATGTCCAGTTGAGTTTTGAATATCTCCAGGGAAACCTGTTCCACTGATTGATAACATTATTAAAAAAAAAAACTTTCCTTGTGATTAAATGAAAATACTTGTATTTCAATTCATGTCTCTTGTCTCTTGTCCTGTCTCTGGGTACCACTGAAAAGAGTCTGTCTCCATCTTTACTTTCTCCCATCGGGTATTTACGCACATGGATAAGATCCCCTTGATCTTAAATTTCCATCAGCTATTTATGCACATCATCTTAAATTCCCATCAGGTATTTATGAACATGGATAAGAGCCCCTCCAAGCTGGGGATTCCCAACTGTCTCTGCCTCTCCCTGAATGTCAGATGTTCCACATCCCCTTAGTCATTTTATTGTCCCTAAGATCTTGTGGTATATAAATTTCCTGACAAACTGAATATTCTTGGCTTGCTTACAGCAACAAAATGTATCAAGCTTAACAAATTGACATTCCTCTAAAATTAGTTCTTTTCAAGTCTGAAATGTCACAGTTACTTTAATTGGAGAGAAGTTGTTGCTGTTTCAGGACCCCTCCCTCCTTTTCTCCCACCCTGCAAATATTTTTCTGCATCTGCAAAATCTACAAGACACTTACCCAAAATTCTTTCTTCCACTGCTGAGACTAATACCCCTAGAAGAAGTACTGAAGACTTCTGACTGATAAAACCATAAAAGGTTTAAACATGTTTTTCTTACATATATTAGCTTTCATAGAATAATTTACCATTAGAAATGTAGTTAGGAAGCACTGACAATTCTCTGAACTTTTGGTCTATATTATGCTCTCAGAAAGTAAAACTATGTAAAACCATCCAGGATGTCACTCTAATCTTGTTGCTTGGAGACATTATATTTCCACATATGATTATTCGATGTTCAGTACATATAACCCTGAACATTTCAGTGCAGAAGAGGTAAAATGCACATATTTATATTATCCTACCTTCCTATGGGCAGGATCAGTTGACTCCATTTTTTTCCAGACAAATAGGAGCCAAACTATGGGCTTTTTTAAAGTGGGGAAGAATGGCCTGACCGAAAGGTTCCTTCCAGGAAAAATTTTTCTAAGATTTGATTAAATATGGTTGCTGTTTGTACAGATGAACTAAGTTCATATTGCCTTCATTACTCCTTTATACAACTAGTGACATATCTGCTAAAAATATATGAAGAACACAGCTAAGAAAGGATTTCTAATTGTCATTTAGGTGCATTTTTATTCTAGATAATAAAATGACACATACTGAACTTGAATTGTTATATCACATATTGAACTTGAATATGAATTTAGAAATTCATAGGACCAAACTGTCTTTTTAAAATAAACTCTGGGCACATTTACATTATTTTTCTTTAGAGCTCTGGTTTAGGGCTTACTATCCATTTTTACAGACCAACAATTGATCTCTGCCCCAAAGAGTTAACACATTGTTATTATGATAGGTGCAAGAGCTATCAGGTATTGTAACAGTGAGTATGTTTCAATATCAGAATAGCATCATTGGTTTCTAATACTACTAATATTAACAAGAAAATATTCTCTTTATTCCAATTAAAGATAAATATTACCACAGATGTTGCACTTATTCATAAGATATTAAATAGGAGTCACCAGATGGTGCTGTAGCACCTAATTTTATGAAGTCCTTTGTCTGAACAAACAACAGCCTCTCTCTTCAGCCTCAGGAAAAACTACATTCTTTCTAGTTCAGTGATGCACTTCATTTTAAGGAGAGCTCTTGCAAGCAACTAAAATATGTGCTTTCTAGCTTGGTTTCATTCACCAATCATTTTGGTTGAGATGATAAGTAAATTTTATGTGTTTGGGCTGAGAATCCTAAAACAGATGAATTTTCTGCATGCAATGTGTCTCTGTGAGAAGAAAAGTAGGTGGTGTAAAATTAACACCTTAGGAACATAAGGTAAACTGATGATTTTATTCTCAAGACTGGATATCCCTTGACAGAAGACTAACAGTTTGCACATGATCTTAAAAAAAAAAAAAAAAAAAAAAAAAAGAGTTGTCTTTCATCACTGTTTAGTTATACAGCAAATAAAACTTCCTAATTGGAGCACTTCAACACCAGTCTTGGACAGTTGCAAAAGGAACACTGAAACCCATGATGAATTACATAGGCTTCTGAATTTATGGCATCTGGCACTTCACACATTTTAATCTATGGATTTAGATGGATTCAAACATAACACAAACATGTCTATAAATATAAATTTTACATCTAAGGTATTCTCAGTTCAGACACTTTTTACCCAGTATCACTGATACATTCTGTTGTGCTTGGGGTTGCTTTGACCAGAAAGAAAACTTGTTTCTTCAGTCCATGACTTTTAAAAATATTACAGGCTTACTTTTAAGTAAGAAGGAATGGTAAAATCTTGACATGTGATCCAGTCATTGACCTTAAAACTCTGTAGATTTCTAGATCTTCCCTGTAAACACAGCCAGGGATTATTTGCTTTGTTTGTTTGATCTCTTTGTTTATTTCTACATTTCAGGTGAAAATTCCAGTAGTGATTCCTCCCGCAGTTCTTCAGTACCCAAAATACAATGAAAAGGTGTAAGAAAAGGAACTATCGAACAATATTGTTTATCTGAAATCAAAAGGAGAACTGGAACTTCATTCTTCTGTTTTAATTTTATTTCCTCAATCACTTTGTGCTTCCTTCATCTTTTCCCCTTCATACTTTCTTATTCACCTCTTCATCTTCTATTTTTGCTGCCAGATCAGAAAGGAGTGCTCATCTCCTTTTTGTTTCAGTATGAAAGATGCAATAAAAAGACTGTTTCTATCAGCTGGAAAGAAATGTGAAAGATTTTTTTTCATATGTCAGAAAGTGAGCATGGTGCATTCTTCCTAAAACTTGCAATAAGGTCTTCTGACTTCTGATGCATGCTGAGAATAGACTGTGCAATCAATATTAAAGCCAGCATGGAAAAGCATAGGGAAGGACATGCAGCAGCTCTTATTACAATAAGTCTTAAAATTAATAGTCTATGTGACTCTATTGTTTATAACAAATCATGTTCTGATTCTTGTTAAAATCTTTTTAGGATTAGTTAGCTGAACAAATGCTGCTTCAGAATTCCCAGAATTCAGAATTTGCCATCCAGTTTGTCTTAGATCAGAGGACTACACTACTGAGTTTAAGTTCTGTGTACCTTTGCATAAAAGAACTTGCTTAAGTATGTGAGGATAAGAAATAAAAACACTCTACGTAACTTATGTTAAGTAAAAAAAGAAAAAAAAAAAAAAAAACCAGGAAATATTGGGATAAAATAATAGATTATTGAGTGGTTTAGTATGAAAAAGATCTAATCTTTACTTCTGCATATTGCACTCCAGGTAATTTCAGTCCTGATCTCTTAATTTTTGATTGGTCCAAACCAACTGTTTTCAAAATGCAGTTAATTTTAATGTAAAACCTTCAAGACATCTCTTTGTTATTTGTTTCAATATCTAATTAAGCTAGCACTTAAAAATAAATCTTTTATAGTTTGAATTTATCTGTTTTAAACTTGATATACAGTCTAAGGTTGGAACACACAACTGGATGACTGTGACTACTGCATATATGACAGCTATTATTACAGGTGTTATTATCCTGTAGAATACCTGAGCAAAAAAAGGTAATCACGATCTCTTCAACTCCCTTAAAGCTAAATAACACCTTTTACTACATTTGTCTCAGTTAACCTGCCAAAGATTGACTAATGCCAAGTAATATTACTGAAAGTAAGTTATTGGAGCTATGCCTTAAACAATCTTTCTAGTTAATTTTAAGTTAATGACATATGTACATAGAGTAGAAAAGTAGGAGCCCTACAATTAGTTTTATAGATGAAAGGTCTGATGCCATCTAAAATTATCTGCAGAGCCCCAGAATTTCACAGAAATTCTCTGCAATGTTAACTATTTTGAAACAAGGAAGCTTTGGGTTGCCATTGTCATTTTCCCAAGCACTGATTTTCACATCTTATTCTATTACAGCTATTATCCATTAATGAGCTCGAAGAAGGATCAGACATATTTCTCTACGGTTATTGTTTTAGCATTGGATTGTTGTATTTCTGTCACAAGCACAGATGCTTTTTGTTAATCAGCAATAAAGTTTAGTCCCATTAGAACTTTCACACCCACTTCTCAGATGAGGTGTAGATGAAATAGTCATCTGTGTAAATCTAAAAACATTTTTGAGAGAGACCATATTATTAATTTATACCTTTACGGTAGTCTGTTTCTTATCATTTGGCTAATCCATTTAGACCTGCATTTAGGTATATCTGTGCATTACATTTCTACCATTCAGGAAATCAAATATTTTGGTCAGACACCATTTGTTCTGAATAAAGTTCTGTACGCTGGAGTTCAGTCATCCATTTTCTAACATTATATCAGCATTATACAATAAATCTCATAAGGTCAGAAAATAGTTGGAGCTTTTTGTCTTTTTTTTTTTTTACATTTTCAATCTAAAATTATCAACATGACATTAATATATATTCTCTTTTGAGATATGATGATGATAGTAGTTTATAGTCTGATTGTGCAATAATTTTATGTGTGTATTGGTCTATTAATCAAACCAGGAGGTGATGCAATTTAGAAAAACCTTGAAGAGATAAAACTTGGTGAAAAATGTATCATCAGTGTTCCATGGCTGTTCCACAAACTCAAATCTTACATTTAGCAAATAATTTTAAAAAGTTATGTTTAACATTTAAGAAATGCATTGGTATGTTTCTCTATAAGAACTTATAAAAGATCTTGAAAGGATTTGTCTGCACATGAAAATACAATATTGTATCAATCTCCTAAATACTACACTGTGTAAATCTCCTAAAGCTGATTATACTTAGGAGGTTTATTTCTAACAGTTACATCTGGGAACAATATGTGTCAGGGACCCTGGAATTAGTCCAAATATGCAGCCACAACCTTTCAAAGTATGGAAGATACAGAAGAAACAACCATCAAACCTCATCTAGCACCTCACTGTCTCCATCAGTATTTTTAAAGTTAGTTCCTTATATTTTCATTCACCACTGGAAGACCTGAATTTGTAGATGTCACATCATTTGGAATTAGTCCTCTAGTATGGGATTCACATCAGAACGTGACCTAGTGAGTCTAAGCCTAGGCTCACTACTTAAAACACACAGTCAGACAAACGTCAAGGGAAGATTCTTCTGTTCTCTCCTTATTATTTAAGCAAGATGGTTATTTTGCACAGTCTGCATGGGCAAGACTTCTCCCATCAAGGCCATATTTAGAGGCAAGTTGTGTTTAATACCTGGCGTATTGCTTTATTCCTTCATTCTACCTCCTTCTTGGATGGAGATAAGATAAATTTGATTTTTACTGTCATTGCGAGTCAAGAATAGCAACGATGAACTTGGGACTAGGAAGCTGCAAAGATGTAGCAATACCAACATGTGAACAGACAGAATGAATCTGATCACTTAAATGCAGAAGTGTGACTTATCAAGCTGAATTACTACAAATGAAGCATGATTGATTGATTATACCCTGTCATAAGAGGTTCTCTCAGAGCCAAGGAATTAATTTAGATAAATACAAGGTAGTAATACACTTAGGAAAATGTAATATCAATGGGATGCACAAAACTGGTAAATTCTCGTTAGGAAATTGATGGTGCTACAGACCTAACAGTTGCATGATATTGCACAAAATGTTCTCTGTATATAAATAAGTCTATTATGCAGCAGAGAAAGTAATACAGCCTTAGTAACATTTAACCCTGAAGTAAATTTTGTGATCATCATCTTAAAATTTGGTAAGAGTAAAAAAAAAAACCAAACAAAACAAAATTAGATCCCCCCCCCGAAACTTATACCTGAGATATATTAATGCCCTTTTATATCTACCAGAAAAATGTGACAAAGCCAAAATTTATTGTGTATTGAATGAGATACATTAGATGTCTGTGAATGAGTTAAGAAATAATTTAAACATTACAAATCATTGAGATCAGTATGAAAAGTCTGCAAAGTGCAACAATGTATGGAGACTCCAACTGATTCTCTGAATGATTCCCAATTAAAGTGGGTACAGTTTGCCAGAGAAAACAACACTAGAGGCCCAACTACAGAGAGTTTGACTGCAGACATAAGAAAAATGACCAAATCAGTTCCATTTGCAATAATTTTACTTTCTCAAAATCCCTTACAGATTGTCACTACTATTTGAGCAATGTGATAGTAGTCCAAGGTGGGAGTCACTTCACCTTACCAAAACATTTAACTTACACATAAAGTTTTTCGACTATTAATGCATTTATATCATTAAGATACTGAAAGAGGACTTTAGGCAGTAAAATCTCAGCCCCTTCTCCAGGCTCAATTTATCTGTGTGCTAATTATACAGATATAGATGCTTAAAGATCCTTCTTCTTGTTTTAAATATCCATCTCACACATAGGCAAGATTCACCTCCTTGACTAAGTGTGTCTAACATCCTGCCAGGCATTCATTTCTTTCATGGCAACACCCTGTAATTTCTAGAAAGCTCTTAAATTTAAATTGACTCCAGATAGTAACTGCCTTTCTCAAGCTGTTCAGGTCTGAAAGGTGATGACTAAGCATGTGGAGCCACGTAGGGCTGTTGTTTCCATTCCATGCCAAAGAAACTGTGTCTGCCATAAGAGTATCTGTATCAGAGCTGTGTAGTGGGTCTGGCTGAGCCGGAATTGGTTTTCCCCTGTAGCAGCCCTCATGGTGCTGTGCTTTATGTTGGGAGCTGGCAGGGTGTTGATAGCACACTGGTGTTGTGGCTACTGCTGAGTAGTGCTTACACAGCACCAAGGCTCCTTCCGACATTTCCCCCCCCACAGTGGGACGGGGTGGGCAAGATCTTGGGAGGGGACACAACCAGGACAGCTGACCCGAACTGACCAAAGGGATATTCCATACCATATGACATCTGCTCAGTATAAAGCTGGGAGAAAGGAGGAAGGGGGTGGGGTCACCCTTGGTCCTCCGAGGCAACCACTACGCGTATTGGAGCCCTGCTTCCTGAGAAGGCCCGACATCGCCTGTTCATGGGAAGTAGAGAATAAATCTGTTTTCTTTTTTTTGCTTCCACGCGCAGACCTTTGCTTCCCTTTGCTTATATTAAAACTGCTTTTGTTTTACCCACAAGAGTTTTTTTTTTCCCTATCTTATTTTCTTTCCCTTCTTTGCCCTATTGAGAAAAAAAGGGGAAGGGGGGGAAGTGATAGAGCGACTTGGTGGGTACCTGGCATTTAGCCAAGGTCAAACCACCACAAGCCGGTATTGGAATATGGTGCTCATTGTTTTGCTTGCATAACCATCACACTAGCCCACGTGGTATTGTGGCAATTAAGGAGTGATCTCTCACCTTCAGCAGAGGATCTGGACCAGTAGTGGTGGTTGTAGGCTTGTTGGCTATCATGGCTTTGTTCTGGAAAATAATAGATTATGCTTTCATTTTCAACAGAGTCTTCATGGATATATTCTTCGTTATGGACTACCATCCTTTCTGGGATTTCATAATTCAAGTTTGCAATGTAATTAGCATAAGCATGCATGTGTGGATATGTGGAGGGGAAGAGGATGTAGCAGACAAGATACAAGAGTAACATTTAGGCTGGATTTTGCCCAGCCTTTCATTCTTGAGTTAGCAGTCTAAAATGCTTTTGCTGGGAAATATAAAGGTTTTGAATAAATGTTGCATCACAAATAGTAAGACTGCTATATATTTTGGAGTAATGTAATTTGTCCAATTAATTTAGAGAGCCTGAGTGAATCAGGTTGTGGTTTACACCATATAAATGGAATTATGAAATTAAGATTCTAGTCTAAACTAACCACCTAAAATCATGGGCTGATGAATATGGGCAGATGCCAATACCTTCCTACTGACCCCCAACAGCTCACTATCTGGTAAAGTTGTTCACTAATTTATCTGGAGTGGAGCTCCCAGCAGAAGACATTGATTGCACCTCCCTCTTCTCAGTAGATATATAGGGGATGAGGCACCTAAGAATGACTGGTTTACCAGGTTTCACTGTTGGAGCAATTCCATCAGAGTCGTAGTATAATTATATCCCAGTGGGTAGGGTTAGGACTGGGAATTGGACAAACTGAAACATCATTTTCAGCATCTTCCATATGCTATGTATTTGACCTAGAGCAAACTATTTAGGGTTATTTCTCTATTTTCTGACATCGTATTAATAAAGAACAAGTCTTACATGAACTCACTGGTAACAACTACTCTAAGGACTGTTTTGCTATCCTCATTTCACAAGTTTTTCATGTACTTTTGCTGAATTAATTTGGTTCCAGCTTTCTACATAGAACCCTATTATCCTGTTTTAATTTTTTCAAGACTAGTTGTCAGCAGGAAGCATGCAATAACTAGTGAAAAAACAAAGGATTTAAAATAGATACATTAAATTTGATAAAGATGAGGCCTTTATATCGTATTAAATACTATCATCCAATTAATTAATTTTGCCTGGTTATTCTTACACTGAAGGCAGGAACTTTGGTTTTACTGAATTTTATACTCAGTAAGAACATCCCAGTAGGACAACTCCACCACAGTAGGACTCATTGTGAGGATGCTGCACGGGCTGGGCATTACCTTGGGGCTGGGCGCTGGGGGAGTCCCCAGTGCCTGGCAGTTGGAGCCTGTCCCACCCCCCACCCTCAGGCAGGGCAGCTGGGGGACACTGGGAGATCCCCAGGCATCAGGCACCTCACTGGGGACAGGCTGAGGTGGGCCCAGCTCGGTGAGGCCCATGTCCAGTCAGGGCAGGGCTGTGGGGAACTGGAGACTGGCTCTGCTGCAGTGACACAGGGGCAGTGGCTGCTGGCCCCAGGGGGCTGACATGGGGTTGTCACATCTTGCTCAGACGAGGGAGACAAGTGACTCAGATTCACAAATTCCCAATGCAACGGACAAGTCTCCAAGTCTAAACATTTATTAACTACTCACAATGTACTAAATGAACACATGATAGTTGGTTAAGTATATAGTAAGTTGTGGCAAGCAATACGATATGCCTTGCATTTCTTAATAGGAAAGGGAAAAGAGGGAGATAGAGGGAATGGGGAAATACAGATCACCGGTCTGGGTTTCTGCGCTGATCCTGCCAGCGAGGGTTCCAGGAGGCACAGGAGGCATCCGTCTTTTTTGCTGGTATCCGTCTTCTTCGCTTCACTGCACTCTCCTGTCCCCCCACCCCCACCCCCCTTTTTGATTTATACCCAGTTTCCTTGGGTTCGTCCCCTAGGTCGACCCACATATCTACGTATCCCATGTATGGGGAGGGGTAAGGTGTTTCATGGGATGATGTAATTAGTATGATCATGTTAGCCTTCGTTAGCATATTAAGGGGTGTTAACTTTAATATGCATTTCGTGGATAATGAAGCAAAGGTCATTCACCGGACAGATGGCCCTTGAAGTTTGTCCAGGTGCACCAGAGCAGAGCCATTCTGTCTTCACAGGGCTCCCTCCTCCAGCTGCATCTTGTGTTATTCGGGCAGCCTTATCAGCTTCGACCTCCACAGAATGCACCCTGTGACTCATAGTTCTGTCTTGTGAGTGTTTGAGGCATTTCTTCGATCAGCTTCAACTTTTGCTTTCTCAGGCTGTTTTTCTTAGTTTCTCGCAAGCCTGGTTTCTAGTCTCTCACAGGGGTCTTGGGCCCTAGGCAGGGTGGGGAGAGCCCCAGGGAGGCTGGTCAGGGAACGTCAGGCCCATAGTGATATTCATTCTGTAGACACCTAAATTTTTGTCTGCACGTATGGGTCTACACACATGATATAGATCTGAAAACATCCTGTATAATAACTGACTATCTGGTTAAAAATGTCAATGGCAGTTATATAGTCTCTTCTAAAGCAAAAGAATGACATAAAGGTTTAAGCTAAAGACTTGCACAGGTGTTTATGTAATTTGATATGCGCTGGGACACTGTTTCTAGTCCAACACTGCAGTTCCAGGATGGCAAAGGTCTCCTCTAAATCACATCTACCCTACCCATCTGGATCCCTTGAACCTTCCAGGCACCACATGTGGCTACTGAAGAAAATACATAAAAGAACCAAATCCCTATGGAGTCTGCTGTCCATACGAGCTAGGTCTCCCCTGACTACATGTAAACATGTAGCTTCTGTGTGAACACCTGGACATCGATTCAGTTGCCTAAACATAGGTGTTTAGTGCCACTTGAAATGACTTATGGTATCTGAGACTTCCATATGGTTTGAGTGGCTATAACACAGGAAGACCAACACCCTTTTGCAGTGGAACCAAAAGCCAAACTATTTGTACAAGAGCTTTTCAAATGCTTGCTTTCTTCAGCTTCTACTGAGGCCTTAATAAAGTTATAGATAATACTGTAATTATACCCATTATTATTTCCTTATTTGACTCAGAGCAGCATTACTGAGCCATTAAAATTCCCAGACCTTTTGCTGTAACTGTCATATAATGTGTTATTTCCTAGCCTGTATTTGTGGAGATGATTATTTCTACATAATTGTAGGACTCTGGACAAAGTCTTAAAAGACAATGTCTTATTTTATCATGCTGCTTTTCCAATTTTTAGGGACATTTTCACTTCTAATCTTGTCTTCTTATTCCATTGTCAAAATCATTATTAATAAGTAGCATTGGCTGCTTAGTAGAGCCCTGCAAAACTTGATACCATACATCCTAGCTATTTGCCAAGGTTCATTAATAATAACACATAAAAACCTTTGTAAAATCAAGATACAGGAAATCCACACCTTCTCCTCTATCTACAAGGTTTGCTACGTTGTCATAGGAAAAAAAAATAAAGAGAATTCTCTGACAGGAGTTGTTCTTAACATGTTGTTCTTATTTACCTCCTTGTTATCTTCTGTGTAGTTACAAATATTTTATTTGTTTATTTGTTCTGGTACTTTTCTGGAAAATAAAGTTGACTAGCTGGTCAATATTTATTCCCTTCTCACCTGTTTCCCCACTCTTTTCCATTTCAAAGATAGGCACCTTGTCTTTTTGTTTTGTTTTGTGTTCTTAGTCTTTAGGACCTCATCCATCTTTCATGAGTTCTCAAAGATAAATGTTAACAGCGTATCTGTAAAGCAGACATTCAGCAAATGCCCTTAAGTGTTATGATTGATAATGTTGCATTGCCTAAGACTTAGAAACCTTGTTCCAAGAATGAAATTCAAAGTAATGAGATAACCATCTAAACAGTGATATCTGTAGAAGAGCAGAAATGGAATTCACAGCAGCTAGCATCCTCAATGCTGGATGTATATACCATACAAAGAAATGGGTTAATTTAAGATCTTTGCTATTGCAAGATCCCCAACCTCAATATTTAGGAACTCAGGTTAATCTGGATTCAAGGGCTGAAATGCCCTCTGAAGGTATAAACATGAATAATAATAATAAGAATAAAGCCTCTTTCCTTTCCCAGGCAAGTGAGCTAATGCTTAAATTATTAAACAAATAAAGTACTAGTACCTTTAGGCAACAGAATAAGCATGGTCCAAACATGATTTGAAACTTGTGCATTTCTGAGAACTTAAAAAAAGGAATACTTTCTTCATGAATCCTTACGCTTTCTTCAATATCACTTTGCAGTATATTTTCTTGTTCTTACCTGACTCCTTACTTCTTTAGAGCTGGTATAAGTTGTGATGGGTATCTGGCTATCACTGGCAATTTTAATGAAAAAGTTCAGTCTTGATATTTTTTGCTGAGGAATTTCTCTGCAGAATGGTGCAACAATTCTTTTCTTCTTTGTTCTTATGTAGTTAAATAATGTTTTCTTAGTAACAGTGTTGATTGTATATAATTTCATGCATTAGCTTTTTGATTTTTTTCCCTGGAAAAGGGGAAACATAACCCCCATTTTTAAAAAGAGAAATAAAGAAGACCCAGGGAACTACAGGCAAGTCAGTCTCACCTCTGTGCCCGGCAAGGTCATGGAGCGGATCCTCCTGGAAATTATGCTAGGACACATGGAGAATAAGGAGGTGATTGGTGACAGTCAACATGGCTTCATTAAGGACAAATCGTGCCTGACATATTTGGTGGTCTTCTACAATGGGGTTACAGCACTGGTGGATAAGGGAAGGGCAACTGATGTCATTCCATGCACAAATGCAGGCTGGCCAAAGAGTGGCTTGAGAGCAGCAGCCCTGCGGAGAAGGACTTGGGAATAATAGTGAATGGAAAACTGACTATGAGGCAGAAATGTGTGCTCGCAGACAAGAAACCCAACTGTATCCTTGGCTGCATCAAGAGAATTATGGCTAGCAGGTCGAGCGACGTGACTCTTCCCCTCTACTCTGCTCTCATGAGACCCCACCTGAAATACCATGTTCAGCTCTGAGACCCCAAGTGTAAAAAAGACATGGACCTGCTCAAGTGGGTCCAAAGGAGGGCCACAAAGATGATCAGGGGGCTGGAGCACCTCCCTTGTGAGGACACATTGAGAGAATTGGGGTTGTTCATCCTAGAGAAGAGAAGGCTCTGGGGAGACCTTATAGTGCCCTTCCAGTAGTTAAAGGAGGCTACAGGAAAGATGGGGGGGCGGGACTCTTTATCAGGGAGTGTAGTGATTGGACAAGGGGTAATGGTTTTAAACTGAAAGAGGGTAGATTTCAATTAGATATAAGGAAGAAATTCTTTACTGTGAGGGTGGTGAGGCACGGAAACAGGTTGCCCAGAGAAGTTGTGGCTGCCCCCTCCCTGGAAGGGTTCAAGACCAGGTTGGATGGGACTTCCAGCAACCTGCTCTAGCGGAAGGTGTTTCTGTCCATGTCAGGGCATTTGGAACTAGATGATCTTTAAGGTCCCTTCCAACCCAAAATATTCTATGATTCTATGCTTTTCAACCTTCAGGTTTGTCCTACTGTTTTATATTTGTCCTCTGTCATCTGACGTAGTCACCATTTTTGGTATATCTCTTTAAGATCAAGTTAGTGAAGAACTCATGATTATAAGAAATGGTCTTCTCCTTTACTTACTGTTCCTTTCACACACATTTGAATTTTCATTTTGAAATTATCTGGCTTTAAGATCCAACTATTATATAAAATACAAAAGAAATGTTATAAAACATAGTAATATCTTCAGTAATATATTTTTTCAAATCCAGTGTATGTGCCAAGTGTAGAGAAAGATCACAGTGAATAGCTGAGAAAATATTCATTGTTTTATGGAAAAATATGAAAATCAGTGAAACTATAGTGATATAGCTCTGTAGTAGTGATGCAGGCAAAAAAATTCATATCGGTTTTCTTTAATAAGATAAATTGATTTATTTTTTACATTGTTCATACTTGTTAGACTGAATGTTTATCAGCCATTAGAGTTGTTATAGAGGTAGATATCTTTACGCTAGAACACTTGTTTGTGTCTGTTCCTATGCTTTATTCCTGTTGTTTAACACTTACAACCTATGACTCTAGCTTCTAGCTCTCTTTTACCTCTTGGCTTTTAACTCCTGATCAATTTTTAATTCCCTGTTCCTGATGTTGGCTCCTGACCTTGGATTTAGCTTTTCATACATCTCCAGATTCTATTCTTCCCTGAGGTCCTTGCCTTGTTTCTTGATATTGTGCTGGACTTCTTACAGCACCAGAGCTACTAAATAGATATACAATTTTGTGAGGGCTATGAGGGCTACTAAATGCTATTTTTTATTAACAGCTACATTAAAAAAAAGTCCACTTACAAAATCTTAATTGTTGGGATTTTGTTTCCATCTTCTGATGTCACTGAACAGAAATAACCACTAGATTCTCTTGTACTCTTTTTGTGTGCTGCTTTCCATAATATGACACTAAACTTCTTTAGATCATGACTTTCATAAAATGTCTTCCATATATTTATCTTATTTTTTAATACTTTATTTTCAGTTCAACACTACAGAAAACAACTGTAAGTTCTCTGTGGATACAGTGTAAACAATTTTAATTTAATTTCATTCTAGTGAATGACTAACAGTGGGATTAATTTTGTGTTGTGGATTCATTTCTGTATTGCAGGCAACAGAATTTCAATGCAGTTTACATGTGGCAGTGATCATAACTTACAAAGTTCCTGCTATACTCATTGGATATTTAAAGTCTGATTCATCCTAACAATAGGTATCCAGTGCCATATAAGATAGCCTAGTGTATCTGTGACATCCATATGGGATTGACAGAAGTTACGTAGGACCTATAAGAGATTTGTGTCACACTGTAAAGAAAGCTGAATACTCAATGAGGTGTGTCTAGACATGACGATTAACTGACTGAAACAAACCTTTAGTTCATTTGGGAATGCTGATTTTTTCTAATTTTCCTAAATGTAGGCTTCTACACCCTGATTGTACCAAGACCTGAATAGAAGTATATGTGTTCCTTCTCCTAATCCTCAGCTAATACTGCCTTCCTCTGATAAAACCTAAAGGACAGAAATACAGAAGCTCAGAAAATCTGTAGTGTTTACTGATGCTGCTTCTTATTGCTTCCATCAACTTGGGTCATATTAGAAACCCTTTGATTAATACAAAAATTCACAGAACAGCTTTCAATTTGCAAAACGTAAGTATCTAGTGTCCTTTTGTATGCTCTGGGCTACCTTATATAGCCTGTGGTGGTGTTCCGGAAAGTTTTGGTTTTCCTGTAAGGCTTACATCATATCTGCTGGCCCAGTATTTTGGAAACTCCAGCCCATATCAAACAAAGGTAGGTACCCATGTTTAGACAACTGGACTGAACTTTAGTGAGACTTACATTCACTTAGAAATTCACAAATGTATTTAAAATGAATGTTTAGAAGCCCTATTTGTCTTTACAGGCAGAAGCTGCAAATGCAACTTGGGAACTGTGAGTTAAAATAACCTAGTGAGAAGGGAATTGAGTTAAACCTCTCAAAGCGGATGGAATAATAATAGAATTCTATATTCTTAGAGAGGCCAGGAGAGGAGGAAACAGAACTGACATCCTGGACTTCCAAAGGGCTGACTTTGTCTTGTTTAGGTACCAGCTTGACAGAATCCCTTGGGAGATGGTCCTGAAGGGTATAGGGGTCCAGGAAGGCTGGGCGCTCTTTAAGAAGGAAGTGTTTATGGCTCAGGAGCAGGCGGTCCCCAGGTGCTGTAAGACAGAGAAGCCAGTGACAGAGAAGACCACCCTGGCTAAACAGGGAGCTTTGGCTGCAACTCGGGGAGAAAAAGAGAGTTTACCGCTTTTGGAAGAAGGGGCTAGCCACTCACAGTGATTACAAAGATGCTGTGAGGCTATGCAGGGCGGAAATCAGGAGGTCTAAAGCCCTGGCTAGAAATTAATCTGGCTTGAGCAGTCAAAGATAACAAGAAATGTTTCTATAAGCACTTCAACAGCAAAAGAAAGACCAGAGAGAGCCTCCATCCCCTGCTAGACACAGGAGGAAACATGGCAACGAGTGATGAGGAAAAAGTTGAAGTGCTTAATGCCTTCTTTGCCTCAGTCTTTAATAACAAGACTAGTTGTATTGAGGGAATCCAGCCTCCTCAGCCAGAAGACAGAGACTGGGAGAAAGACCCCCCCGCATTCCAGGAGGAGATAGTCAGTGACCGACTGCATCACATAGACATACACAAGTCTATGGGACCTGATGGGATACACCCGAGGGTGCTGAAGGAGCTGGCTGGGGTGCTCACCAAGCCTCTTTCCATCATT
The DNA here is from genome assembly GCF_047716275.1 of Strix uralensis. Taxonomy (NCBI): domain Eukaryota; kingdom Metazoa; phylum Chordata; class Aves; order Strigiformes; family Strigidae; genus Strix; species Strix uralensis. The sequence goes on along the minus strand of NC_133973.1, from coordinate 95,574,468 downwards.
TACCAACAATCCTGGCTGACTGGGGAGGTCCCGACAGATTGGAAATTGACCAATGTGACACCCATATATAAGAAGGGTCAGAAGGATGATCTGGGAAATGACAGGCCTCTCAGCTTGACTTCGGTGCCCGGGAAGCTGATGGAGCAGCTCATCCAGAGTACCATCATACAACACATGCAGGACAACCAGATGATCAGGCCCAGTCAGCATGGGTTTATGAAAGGCAGGTCCTGCTTGACAAACCTGATCTCCTTCTATGACAGGGCGACCTGCTTATTGGATGAGGGAGAGGTTGTGGATGTTGTCTACCTTGACTTCAGTAAGGCATTTGACACCATTTCTCACAGCATTCTCCTGGCAAAACTGGCTGCTCGAGGCTTGGATGGGCACACGCTTTGCTGGGTAAAAAACTGTCTGGGTGGCCGGGCCCAAAGAGTTGTGGTGAATGGAGTTAAATCCGGTTGGCGGCCGGTCACGAGTGGTGTCCCCCAGGGCTCGGTTTTGGGGACACTCCTGTTTAACATCTTTATTGATGATCTAGACGAGGGGATCGAGTGCACCCTCAGTAAGTTTGCAGATGACACCAAGTTGGGTGGGAGTGTTGATCTGCTCGAGGGTAGGGAGGATCTGCAGAGAGACCTGGACAGGCTGGAGTGATGGGCTAAGGCCAACTGTAGGAGTTTCAATAAGGCCAAATGCCGGGTGCTGCACTTTGGCCACAGCAACCCCCAGCAGTGCTACAGGCTTGGGGAGGAGTGGCTGAAGAGCTGCCATTCAGAGAGGGACCTGGGGGTATTGATTGACAGCTGGCTGAACATGAGCCAAGAAGGCCAATGGTATCCTGGCTTGTATCAGAAATAGCGTGGCCAGCAGGGACAGGGAAGGGATCTTGCCCCTGTACTCGGCACTGGTGAGGCTGCACCTCGATTCCTGTGTTCAGTTTTGGGCCCCTCACTACAAAAAGGACATTGAATCACTTGAGCGTGTCCAGAGAAGGGCATCAAAGCTGGTGAAGGGTCTGGAGCACATGTCGTACGAGGAATGGCTGAGGGAACTGGGGTTGTTTAGTTTGGAGAAGAGGAGGCTGAGGGGAGACCTCATCTCCCTCCACAACTACTTAAAAGGAGGTTTCAGAGAGGTGGGGATGAGTCTCTTTAATGAAGTAACAAGCGATAGGACAAGAGGGAATGGCCTCAAGTTGTGCCAGGGAAGGTTTAGACTGTATAGTAGGAAGCATTTCTTTACAGAACAGGTTGTTAGGCGTTGGAATGGGCTGCCCAGGGAGGTGGTGGAGTCCCCATCCCTGGAGGTGTTTAAGAGTTGGGTTGACATAGTGCTTAGGGATATGGTGTATTTGGAATGATCAGTGTTAGGTTAATGATTGGACTGGATGATCTTCAAGGTCTTTTCCAACCTAGATGATTCTGTGATTCTGTGAATAAAGAAATCTGACCTACTATCCAAAATCAAATCAGTGCACCAATAAATTTAGTAGTTGTCAATATCTGAGACTACTTTCTGTCACCCATACAGTTGGATAATTGTGTTGCTTTTTATGGAAAAACTAAAAACATCTTCCCTGTTTATCACAATGAGCTGTTTACCTTTCAGGAGGTGTGAAAACATCCCTTGTTTTTTAACTTGCTTCCGTACATTTTTGGTTCATGTCCATTATAAAATCATTAACTGTTTTTCTGTGGACTGGGATTCTCTACTCAGTTATATTACATAAGAGTTTTAAGGAGCTCTTATAGAATACTTTGCAAAAGAAATCATTGCTTTTTTCATCTCTCATTTAGAGGTAAAGAAAGTGAAATATATGTGTTTGCCAAACTCAGGCAACAAACAACGGAATTCTAGAAATAAAATGTGGGCATTCTGAACATTTGTCCAGCATAAATTCTTACTGTCACTGTAATATTCCTATAATACTTTCGAACTTATCTACCAAAATTTCTCTGTTTTAAAACCAGAAAAAAAATGGAAGGAATGAAGAACTTCTACTATTTAGTTTAAAACCTTAAGTCTCAGTATTTAAAATTTTTCAACTTTCATTTTTCCTGTGAAACTACAACATGACATTTGGATTTAAACTTACTGCTGTTCAGTTTAGTGGCAGGATCACAAACCATCATGGATATTTTTCCAAAACCACTCTTCTCTTGGGTATATATGAAAGTGATGCAACCCTAATTATACATAAAAAATAATGCCTAATTCAGTATTGAAACAGATGAATAGGGACATGGAAATGTATCAGCTGATCTGCCTAAAATCCTCAACCAAATTATGCAGTATAACTATGATTCTGTTTTTCAATGATTGGTTTAACACTTATATATTCTGTCTGTATAGTAACCTTATCCTGGCTTATAATAATTGTCTGGTGGTACTGCCCCATTTTCAGTGTTAAAAAGTTGACTGTACTTTGACCTCCAGCAATCAATAAGCGAGCTTTCTCACCAGTTTTCTCTACTGGTGAATTTTGGGGTCACTAGGAGAAAGGTGATTCAGGCTCAGTGTGTTATTAGAAAACATAAGTTTATTGCCTGTAATTCTTCTGTGAAATATTTCCACAAATATCAAAATAATCTTAGTTTTATTTTCCTTCTTCTGTCCAACATTTAGATTCATAAATTGAAATTTCAAAAAGATAGACTAATCTAATAATATTACCACAGGGATTAGAATTTAGTGTCCTGGTTCAGCTAGGACAGGGTTAAGTTTCCCCAGCAGTGGGGGGGGAGCTCTAGCCGGGTTATTCAAATACCATGCTGACGTCACATCCTGGCACCCAAGCACGGCAGCGCGGGAGAGTAGGTGAGCGCCTGCGTTTGTGCAGCTGTTCCTCTCACTGCTGTATCGGTACATACCTTGCTCTGTTCATTGTTATTACTGTTATTGTTATTGTTGTTGTTTGTTGTGTTGCTGTCGCACTGTTGTATTAAACCTCTCCTTATCTCAGCCCTGGGGCTTTGTATTTCACTCCATATGTGGGGGAGGGGCAGCGGCTGCGTGGTCTCAGACCCCAGCAGGGACTAAACCACCACAGTTAGTTAGATTGAGAGGAATAGAGGACAGGGAGAAAGTTCAGAATAAACTGTTTATCACATGTTTATCACATGTTTGTGTTTGACAAAGTTTCTTTTGTGCAAACAGAAGAATATATAATTTTGGCCAGTATCATGGCTTAATATATTTTGAAGGACTTAGAGGAAAAAAAAAAATCTTGTTTAGAGAAAGGAGAGAGCACAAAAAGTATAACATATTGAAGAGAAGTAAAGAAACAAATATGCTAAAACTTTCAAGCACAGATTGAAAGAAAGCTAAAGATTTACTTGCAAGCATGGGATGAGTACGTATTCATATTTCTGTATACTATGTCATTAACTGAAAAGAAAAATGGCTTGGAGACATATTCTATTTTCCTATAAATTCTTTCATTATTATTAAGGTTGAGATTTCATGATCAAATTTTATGCAACTCAGTATGTGTTCATAGCAATGCAGATAGAGCTTTCCTCACATTCTTAAACTTGTTCCATTCTTAATGTTCCAGATACATTGACTTTTGAATTTCTGAAGGGTTAACTTGTTCAGTATCTCAAAATTGCTTAGAGTAACTAATGTTGTGTCTGGCAACGTACTCCATATTCATTTGTTGAATGCAAAATTCATGTGACTTTTAGGGGTCAGTCAACTTTCAGCTCAGTGGTTGACAGTAAGAACTTCCATCTAAAAAAAAAGCCTTCAGATAATTTAGTGTTGGGTAAATGGCAGGTGATTCCTATAACAGGAGAAGTATAGGCTTATTGGAAACTATTCCTGAAAAGGTCCTCATTAAATGTGGAGATATTTGATTAAATCTTCTAAATGTTTAAATGACAAGCACTTATACACTTATTAATAGGCCTAAAATCATATTTCCATTTAAACTGAAGGAGAAGGAGAAGGAGAAAGAAGGAGAAGGAGAAGGAGAAGGAGAAGAAGAAGGAGAAGGAGAAGGAGAAGGAGAAGGAGAAAGAAGGAGAAGGAGAAGGAGAAGGAGAAGGAGAAGGAGAAGGAGAAGGAGAAGGAGAAGGAGAAGGGGAAGGAGAAAGAAGGATAAGGATAAGGATAAGGATAAGGATAAGGAGAAGGAGAAGGAGAAGGAGAAGGAGAAGGAGAAGGAGAAGGAGAAGGAGAAGGAGAGCTGGCTTGTTGGAAAACAAATGATGAATATGTATTATTAAATCTATTCTCTTCAAAGTTTGGACAGAGACAGGAAAGAAAAAAAAAAAAAAGAAAAAGAAATCAAAGCAGCATTAATTTAAAAGACATTAAATGGCTTCAAAATTATTTGTATGGTGCATGGACAACAGACCAAGACTTTTGTATAGGCTTACAGCTTTAGTGTTATTAGTGAAAGACATTAGTATTTAATAGCATTGTACTACCAGATATGAAAGAACTTTAAAGTACTTATGTCAGCTTCTAATATGTGTCTACAATTCCAAAATTGTCATAACAAATAAAACTGTTAAACTAAAGCTAACATTTCAACAAATGAAACAAAACCTTTAGGGAAGACACAAGATCTTTGTTAAAATTGAAAGTATTTGCAGTTACTCTGTGATGTATATACTCTGTGAATAAACAATAGCATTCCAGATCTGTCTTTGCATACAACTATAAAGAAGAGCTAATAGAAAATTTTGCCAAGTTTTTCAGTTAGGAAAAGATTATACTTTTTATCACTTGTAATGATATAAAAACCATTTCTCTGTTATAACTGTTTCAGGAACTGAAATAAAATCTTAGTGCTCCAGAATATTTTGCAATTTGATTCAAAATCTGATGTTATAATTAAATTTTAAAATTATTTCTATAATAGTTAATGATTTGTTGCTAGTGTTTGAAGAGCAATGGCTTTATACATTGGTGGGTCATAGGAGATGAAATAGTCTATACATGTATAATTTTGTGTTTAAGTGATCAAAGGCAGCTTCCAGTCAGATCATATTGAAACATGGTATCTTATTTTCTAGATCAAACTATGTCTGTACTGTAGTAAGAATACTTATTTTGCTTCAAATAAGAATTAAATCAAATGTCAGTTTGTTGAAATTACCTGGAGAATTGGCATTCCTGTGTTTTGATCATCTATTCATCAGTAAACTAAGTATAAATACACACATATGAAAACAGCAGTCATCCTTTGTGCACAGTTTATCAGTTGATTAGATTAAAATAATAGGATTTTTTTTTTCTAATATTTTAGTGGCCAAAGTGGTTTAGAATTCTGGTAGCAGAGCAATCTATGGAAAAAAGATGACATAGAGGATGTGCTAGAGTATTTACCTATGACTAAAATAATAAACAAAATGGTCTAGGGACTGTTCTCTGACCTTGAGACAATTCATGTCTCTTATTTACCCGTCCTGCCCCACAGCTGGACACAGATATGGACTCTGTTGGGAATAGTCCATGGCCTGTGCTAGCGTCAATTGTCCTCAGCTGTTCATCTATGTCCTCAGCTGTTCATATGTAAAGTTGCTTGGCCTGATCAAAACTGTGTTAGAGAATCACTCTAACTGTATTAGTACAGATAACAATGTTTCCATGATTATCACAATTATTGCTCCCTGGCACAGTTTGATTTACAAGTATAAATGTAAACATTGAGAATTGCTTGATAAATAGTTTATCTTCCGCTTTCCTTAAGCATTCACTGTTTTTGCAGATTCTAAATTCCTAAATGCTTCTTCCACCACAATTCCACTCTCTGTGGTAAATGCAAACACATCTTCACAAGTGCAGAGAAGTTCAGTCCCTAAGTCACTGCTGAGCTCCAGAAAATACAATTTTATTTAACCGCTCAGGACTGCAGAGTGTATGGTCATGTTTGGGTACATGACTGTGCCCAAGGTAGAGAAGTAAACAGAGAGGGCAGGGAGGATAGCACTTAATTGTAGTTTGACCTTGGAATGCTCAAATTCACTATAGGCAGGAGCAACTTTTCTGCAGAGGAACTGGAAATTATACAAGTCTCTTAAAATTAATCACTGCAAAGGGGCTTTTGTAGGGAAAGTGCTGAACCACATACTGCAGGGACTGATCATCCATGCATTATCAGGACAAAGCCATTGCCATCCTTTTGAGATCAGAACAAATATGTTAGGAGTTATGTTTCAGGATTAAATTTAAAACTGTATCCAAACTCAACAGCTGGCCATTCTCTCCATAATAAGATGAAATAAACCTTTATATTTTGGCTTGTTTAAAATCTGAATCCAAATGTTGCCCTTCTGGCCCTCTGATTTCCATGTAATCAATTTGGATATCATTACAAACCAGGAGATTCCCATTAAATCGGGTCAGTTGCTCTCACTTTTCTAAGCTTAAGGCTTCTTTCCTGTTGCTCTTTCTACAAATTGTGGGAGCTCAAATGAACCCCAGCATAACACAGAACACCTGCACCATTATTGATCTGGACTGGTGAATTCACTGAATGCTATTGTGCACAACCACAAGAATAACTGAAATCAATGGTTGGAAAGAACATTGTACTGGTGTCTGCTTTTGAGAGGCTGTATAGACAGGTATTTTAAAATCTGAGGCATTATAATAAGCTGCGAGGCTGTGGTGGTTTGACCTTGGCTAAATGCCAGGTACCCACCAAGTCGCTCTATCACTTCTCTCCCTTCCCCTTTCTTTTTTCTCAACAGGGCAAAGAGGGGAAACAAAATAAGATAGGGAAAAAAACCCAACCCTTGTGGGTAAAACAAAAGCAGTTTTAATATAAGTAAGTGAAACAAAGGTCCGTGCGTGCAAGCAAAAAAAAAGAAAACAGATTTATTCTCTACTTCCCATTAACAGGCAATGTCGGGCCTTCTCAGGAAGCAGGGCTCCAATACGCGTAGTGGTTGCCTCGGAGGACCAAGGGTGACCCCACCCCCTTCCTCCTTTCTCCCAGCTTTATGCTCGAGCAAGCGTCATATGGTATGGAATATCCCTTTGGTCAGTTCGGGTCAGCTGTCCTGGTTGTGTCCCCTCCCAAGATCTTGCCCACCCCGTCCCACTGTGGGGGGGGAAATGTCAGAAAGAGCCTTGGTGCTGTGTAAGCACTACTCAGCAGTAGCCACAACACCAGTGTGCTATCAACACCCTGCCAGCTCCCAACATAAAGCACAGCACCATGAGGGCTGCTATAGGTTAAAACCAATTCCAGCTCAGCCAGACCCAGTACAGAAGTGTAGGAAATGCATACCTGTTGGTTTTGGGTTTTTTAAAATCTTTTCAAGATCAGCATAATTTTAATAAGTGGATCCACTTTCATTGTTAATTTTTCATATGCTATCTTAAAAAAACTGGGTTTGACAGTTACGTGGGGCTACAGAGACAGAGAATCCCCATACTTGTAATACTCAGGATTATTCACAGAACCTAATCATTTCTCCTCTGAATGTCATCTTCAAGAACTGTTTACACTAAAACAGAGTGTGCAAAAGAAGTTCACAAAGCAGATGTTTTTCTATCACTTTAAATTCATTCACATTAAATGGGTAAGAGAGAATCCAGTTCAGAGTTAAGCAGGCAGCCGTATACAGTCAGTATTTCGACATTTGCCCATTTAATATCCAGATACTGAACTGTCCAAGAATGTGACTGCCATCTTAATTCTCTATTGCTTCCCTCTGGCCATATTGTTAATGTGTTTTGCATCATTTTTAGATTAAATACTCCAAAGTGATAAAAGAAACTGGCTTGTGTGTCATTTACCATGACATACCCTAAACTTCTAATTGCTTGAGAATGTGGGCTCCTACCTTTTGTTTGCTCTATGCTAGATACTCTGCCGTTGCTACTTCTTGAATAAACATTGAAAAATCGTACACCTCTTTTTGCTCTAAATAAAACCATCAAAAATCAATGAGGCGAGGACACAGTCCTTATAATAAATAATAAAAATATAAATAAACAAACTAACAGATAAATAAATAAGAAGGAGAGAAAATCTTTTGTGGGATAAAAATGGACTATTTTAGGTTATTTTGGTACAATATCTACAACTGGTCATAACAGCAACAGGAATGTGGAAAGATGTTAAGTGCACACTACTGGAGCCAGTAACACATTTTCATTGTTCCAGACTACTTCTCTTGAGAAATAAAATATTGAGGATGTTTGTGGAAGGCTAACAAGTTCTTGTGTGATTCACCAAGCTGATTTCTGGTTGCTGAATGAAGGATCCTTTTTCTGCCTGAAGAGTAGTGAATTTCAATTATCTCTGCACAACCAGTACTAGATCTGTTACCAGTGCAAACATGAGATAACTTGCAGCATCACCGTCTCTTTTCAGGAAATCCTACTGCATTGAGACAGTGATAACAAAGGGCAGAGGCTTCTCAGGTGGGCATAAGAACTGGGAAGATAGCACTCTTTACCATGGATTTAGGGCCAAGAATGCCAAGAGAGAGAAAATTGTAACAATTCTGAATAAGTCTTAGGTTTTTATAAGAGCGCTGGTGCCTGTCCTTAACTACGAATTTCTTAACTCTAAAGCTGAAGAGTTGTGTTTGTTCTCCTTCAGGGCTCATGAATCTTGCATTCTTGACTACCCAGTGACAGAGCTTCAACATGAGGTGAAAAGGGTATCCCCATTTTCTTTTCTCCTTCTTATTTCCTTCCCTCCTCCCTTATGCTTCTCTGGTGCTCAGGGCACACTCCTGGGAAAAAAGTGATTTTAGTTTGAAATCCTTTAGATTAAGGATACTGAACTCAAATCTCCCAAGTGATTTCTTTAACCAAGAGTCTGTCATACAAAACATGAGCAATGCCTCCCCTCATCACCTTTCTCTGACAGCTGTGTTTTAAAGGCAAAACAGTTAAAACTGTGTTTTATAAGTGGCTCAGTAAGTGTCAGGCATGCTCAAAGTACAAGTTTCAGACATTCAGTCCTACTACACTGGTCTTCTTAGGTAACTTATGAATTCCATCAGGAGCTAGTTGAAGGCTGTGGATCCTGAAGAAGAGACAAGTGCAGATCTAGGCATATGCAAAATGGAATTTCAGGCAATTAGGAAAGTTTTAGGTCAAACATAGGCCAGGAAATTTAGCTGTTTGCTGAGCACAGATGTTTTAAATGGCAATTAATCCATGAGGTATGTAAAGTCTACTTACATTTTTTTAAAGGACCCTAAATTCTTTTCATTGTATGTGCTTCATCCTAGATTATACTATAGAACCAGAATTACTTCCATCATCTGCCATTCTTAATATTTTTTTCCGAAATGTTGACTTTATTTTTATTTATTGGAAATAGTATGCTACTTTTCCCTTTACTCCTGATATCAATTTCATTCCTTCTGCTGAATCACAGTAGATATAAATTTGGTGTAAGTAATGTACTAGTCTTTGACTCTGTCTTTCCAAACGCCATACGCTGAATTTTTACTGGCTTGTACCTGAAGACATTAACATCTGGGCAAGTGTTATCATTAGTACAATATGTCTTCTTAAGTGGAAAAATTAGAGACTTAGACTATAGATGGCTTGTGTTGTTAATTAGGCCTAACTTGCCATTTCTCCTATTTGTCAAAAAATGAAATAACAAAAATGACTTCTAGTATGGTTATAGAACACAAAATTTGAGAACCTAACTCTAACAGCTGTTTGGGGACAATGTTACTCATGATAAAATGTATGATAAAGTAGCTTCAAGTTCTTTCCCCAATTGTTAGTGTAACTGGGGAAAAAAACTCAAGAAGATGTATAAAGTAGAGCTACTAAGATAAGAGCAGTTGAACGTGATTTTCAGAACCCAGTGTTAAAGAAAGTTGAGTAGGAAAAAGCCTGTATAACTTTAGCCAATGAAAAAAGCAGGAGGCTAGTCTAAATAAGTCCTCCAGATTCCCTCTCAGTGTAATAAAGAAATATTTTTTCATGTTGGGATGAATTGCTGACTGCAAGTGTTTGGTTTTCGATTTGGTGTTTTTTTCCAAGTGACTACCAAGGCATTTCAGACATCAGTGTTAGACTGAATGTCTAACATCAGATAAGTCAATTTAGGTGAGACAAATCTCAGGTTGGTTGACTGAGTAGGTAAGAAAAGCTTAACAGTATGTGGCTAGAGGTCATTTACAAGATGTCCTGTTACAATTTTGTGGTTGTGAGTCACAAAATATTATTACATTGATTGATCTACCTGACACAGCTGTTGTGAAAATGAGTTACTCTTTGTATAGAGAGAAATAAATACAAAAAGATACAATTCCACCTCCTCTAGTCCAATATACTTCTGATTGACTATAGTGGGAGACACAACAGCATGAAAGGTGCAGAACTAAACTGTATGTAACATTTCTTTTCCATTTACATTATAAGCAAGAAAATCCTTCAAAAGTTTTTGTAATTTGTTCTCCTATCTGGTTTCAACAGTAGCAAAACCAAGCAGAACAAGGGCAGAAGTAAGCGTCCAACTTCCCCCACCTTTCCTTCTCCAAACAAGAGCCGTGTTTATTGCCTACAAATAAACAGACTTCCAGTGATTGAAAGATAAATATTTTTTTTCCTGTGTTTATATCTGCTTCATTTGCTGAATGCAGAATTTCATAAGGTTCGAAGATTACAAAATACACTTAATAACTAATTTTTTAGCCATTGAAATGATCAAAACTGTAACTGTGAACTCAACCTAATCACAAACTTCAGCTGTTTTAGTGATTCTAATTTGTACCTCAGTAGAGCAAAATGCTCTACACAGATTATCTGATTTATTTTGTTACAAGCTAACTAACAGTGGAATTTATCCTAGTTAACACAGGATTAATTAATCTAAAAATTAAGATAGATTCAACTAGATTAAGACACTAAAATTTAGGTATCTAAATGTGAGTTATGTGTATAAACTCCTATGTAGGTGATGAATATTTGCATCTCACTACAGCTGCTAAACAGATATGGTCTTGTTTATCTTCCCTGTCTCTTGACGTAGAAGGTTGTAAGCCTCCCATGGGGATGTCTTTGACACCTTAGGGCATCTCAAATGACACTAGACAGTTATGATCAGGCAATAAGAATTGAGTCTCTAGTCAATGGAGTCTGAAGTACTTTTAAACTTCCTAGAGTGTCATCTTTCTATGATCCAAACCCTCATTTTAGTACAACACTATGGCGTAGTCTTGGCTGACGCATCTGAGAAAATTGACAAACTATGGGAAAGAGTTGTGACAAAACTACATAGACTAGAGACATGAAAGGTAAAACTACAGACAAGGTAAGAGAGAGTGGTGCAAGGATTCTGCAGGAATGGCAGTGAGAAAAATCTTAAGGGGCAAAATAAAAAAAAGAGTAGCTTTTCAGTCCTAGTAATTTATTGTATAATATTGTCATGGTTTGAACTTGGCCAGTAACCAGACACCACGTGGCCAGTCATTTACTTCCCTCCTCTTCCACCCCCCTGGTGAAATAGGAGAGGGACAAAAAAAGAAATTTGTAGGTAGAATTAAAAAAAGTTTAGTAATAGTAACAAACCAACAGTAATAATAGTAAGTCCAAACAGGTAATATACAGCAGTTGCTCACCGACTGGTGACTGGTACACAGCCCACACCCAGCAACGATCCCAACTGCACCAGAAATCCCGCTGCACTCGCCACGCCAACTGGAAAACGGAAATGGAAATGAGAGAGCACGTGTCTGCCTATATATTGAGCATGACATCACATGATGTGGAATACTCCAACGACCATCCCAGCCCAGCTCCCTCTCAGCCCAAGGAAAGTTAACTCTATCCTGGCCAAAACCAGGACAAATATTAAGCAACAAATCTTGTATACTTTTAAAGTTTTATAATAATTATATGTGATCTGTATCCATGTGTAGAACTTCTACCATTATTTGTTATTCATGCTTAGTTTCTCCTGCTGCTAGTCTTTTCATCTTCTGCTCCAAATACTTAAGCTCCCCAATAAAAGGGCAATATGTTTTTCTGTCAAGGTTGTATACTACAGATAATAATTTTTAAAATCCTACAAAGATTCAATTGTAAAATATAGACTAACATCCTGTCCCCTGCCTCTAGAAAGCAGGATATTTGTGGTAGTTATTATTAAATACATTGCAACAAATTTCTGATGTAAAACTGAAGCCTGGGTTCTGAAGTCTTTCAAAATAATCTTGCACCGGTATATTCTGGACACCTTAGTTCCAATGAGTAGACAAGAGTTTCCTCAAGGTTTATATACAGGGGAACAAAGAGACAGTGGAGAGATGGTAAAATAAAATATATTAAACCATCTTCAAATGAAGAGAAAAGAAGAGGTTATCTGGGCTTGAATTCCCTCCTCCATTTGTGCCATGAAACTATAAAACATCTGTACTTAATTTTTCTACATTTGAACAAAGAAAAAGAATTAAATGAAACCTTTTTAACTAGAGGGATATGGAGAGAAATAGCCATCAGAAATTCAACCCAAAGAGTGTGTCAAATTACCTAAGAAATATTCTACCCTCTTTCAAGGCCTATCCTAAATAATTTGAGAACAGAGATGACATTTAAAAGCAGAAGGGAAGGTGGGCAGGAAGATCAGAGCAGAAAAGATGAATTTCTTGTGCTGCAATATAACACCATCATTTTTCTTAATTATTCTTGACATTTCACCTATTATTCTGTGAGCTCCCTCAGAGCATAGAGGAGAAAAAATGCCAGTTGCTCTTCAGAATAAAATGTGAAGAGGTACTTGCTGTTGGCTTTTATGGCTGGAGTCTGCCCTTTGATACACAGAATCATAGCACCACCTGCCTGGTAAAATTAGCTATGTTTGCAGATGTGCAACCCAGGGCAGAGTATGCAAAATGGTGTGTGTGATGTGTATTTGTGTGGTAGAAAGCCAATAGAGTGAACTTAATCTTATGTTAAAAGAAGATTAATGAATATATGGTGAAAAAAATAATACTTAAGAGCTGAATTAACCCTATAAGATCTTTTATTGAAATTTGTAGGCCAAAATAAATAGTACATATCTGTATAGGGCATTTAAATTCAATATATTCTCTGAAACCCAGGACCAATGTTATAGAGTAATATCTATCTATCATAATGAATGAAACATTAATTTCCTCAGCCTCTCTAGGGTGTTGCTGTAAAACAAGGATTAAGAATTGTTCATCAGAACTAATATGAAAAGGACGTAGAGGTTATGCTAAGAAACCTACAGTTTTCATAGAAATATAAAAAACAAAGCAGAAAACTCAATCAAACCACTAGTGGTATAAAATTTTATCTTCTTAATAAGGACACCTTAATTTCACTGTTTTTGGTTGTTTTGTTTTTTTTTTTTAATTTAATTTCTATACTTCAGTGAATCGTGAAGTATAGGTAAGAAATAAATTGCTAGACCACAAAATTACACCAATCAAAATAACCACTATTCTTAGAAAAATCCAAACAACTATTTAATAAGGTTTATACAATTAAAAGTATATGCTTGGGAATTAATAAACAGAAGTCACAGCAAATAATTTCACAAGTCAAAGCACATATCTGCTAAAAGGCCATCATCCCTGTCAGAATGTATTTATCTGTCTATTTATTTATATATTTATTTATTTAAGGGAATACTGACCTCTTCATGGAAGTACAGGCTCAAAATGAAAATCTATTTTATTCACATGAAACTTCTTGAAAGTTTGATAAATTTTGCAGGCAAGCAGCTCTTCCTTTCCCATCTTTAATGAGATTCATGGATGTAAGATAATGAAACTACATTAACTGTAATCTGTAGAATCTCAGTCTCCTCCTCTCTAGTAAAATTCATTCTGCAGAATAAAATCTTCCATGTCAATCCACTATGACCAGTCAATTATATAGTACTTTTTTAGTCCCTGTTCTCATAAATTCTGCCGTCCTCTCCAATAGTAGAAATTCTCCTGATCTTCAGTAGTCTTACCGACCAGTGCTAAAAGAGAAAAAAATAACAGTTGTCACTGCCTGCTGGATATTAATATATTTAAGAAGGCATACTTGCAAAGCACTAAGTAAAAGACTTCCAACCCATATCCCTCCCACAGTTGTGAGGGGAGACAGGGAATGATAGATGTGAGCTCATTTCCCACAAAAGGAGAAACTAAACCCCAGATGTCATAACTAGACCAGCAGTCAGAACTAGACCCTTACCCACTGTTGCATGCCTTCTTCCTCTTTTCCAGGAGGGTGTCATTACTTATTGTGACACTTGCGCAGACCTTTGTACTTTAAGTAGGTCTATATCACAGAATCACAGAATCGTCTAGGTTGGAAAAGACCTTGAAGATCATCTAGTCCAACCATTACACTTAGGGGTTGTACAGTGTTAACAATGTGTTTAAACCAGAGTATGGGTAAGGAGAGTCTCGTAAAAAAGTTCTGGCACAGCATCAACCACCACTGTGCAACACACACCTTGTAGGGTCAGAGGGCCTGGGATGTCCTGAATGAATGTTTGTGCCTGATTTGAGCATACAACAGAGGATACAACATAATGAGTGCTTCCTGGCATATCTTTATTAGATACCTCCTAAGGAATGACCTGTAAAATTGTGGACACATAGCCATGGAGTTTTGTGTCATCTATCTTGGTGTAACTTCTAGGAAAGGTCCTTCAATTTTTCTTGTTGCTATTCTTCAGAAACTAGTATAAACCACTTAGAGTTAATAAATTAAACACTGATTTGCAGATGGAAATTTTATTATTAAAGGGTTTGTTAATTGTTGTTATTTCCATCACCGTCATTATTGTTACTACAGCAACTCTAACTTCAGAAAACTGAAAATAACTACTGTGACTAAGTCTTAGGAAAAATAGAGAATAAATGTTATTTATTGACTGATTTGTGGACCAAATAAACACTTGGAAATAGATGAAATTATCGTGAAAAGTTATTGGTGGATAATTTTAACCTATTAAGAACAGAAGATTGCCAACATTCGATCAGGCCTAAGATTGTTTACTCTGCTTTCAGTAAATAAAGTGCAGGTAAGAATTTGCAGCAGGTCAAGTATGAATGTGTTCTTAGATTCTGAAAATTCTTAGCCCAGGGACTTCCTGAACCAGAGGCTGTTTTTTCATAATTGGTAAAATTTTCTTTTGAAGGAATGTTAATTTTTAGTACACGACCTTGCAGAAAATTCCATATCTATTACGCATTGTTTGATTTGTTTTTTAAAAAAATTTCTTGTAATGAAAATAATTTTGAAGTTGGAGTGAACAAAACACCTGAGTAATATGTTTTAGGTATCTACTTTCAGATGAGTTGAATAGGACTGTCGATTTACTGGTTCCTCCCAATTGATCTAGAGGTTGACTTAGATGCCTACATTGTAGACACATAAAATTTGGTCTTAAGATTACTTTCTCTCTGTGTCAATTTGATATTAATAATAATAGTACCTTGAATCATAACAGTTAATGCAAAGATATTCTGAAATAATTATTAAACTTCAAATTTTTGTATTTGAAGGAGTCTACGAGTCTTAGAAATTTAGAGGACACAGTCATGTAAGGCAAAGTATTCCATGTCTTCTTATTACATTTTACATATCTCATCTGAAGTATCTGGGCCTCATTGTTTCTTCTTCTGAAGCAGATGATCCCAGGGTTGGACCTCCTATTGTAATTCTTATTAACTGGACATCTTCTAGTCACAACCCTTTCTCACACACATTGTGAAAATCTGGACTTGTTTAATTTCTTTGTTTCTGGTTGCCTGCCACTATTAAAGGAAGAGAGCAATATTCTATTTCTTCATTAAATTTGAAATTTGATCAATGCCAAGTGCTTCTCTTGTACTTGCTAGAATGCATTTCCAGAAGTTGTCCTTAAAACACAGCAATTCAAAAATGAAATTAGTTTGAGGGAATATATTTTTTATATGAATGACTTAAAAAAAATTAAATTTATTCATGCCTAAATCACCAGTAATTAATTTGTGGCTATAAAATAATCTGTTCCCTGAGATCTTTTCAGGGGATTAGTTTTTAATGAACTCCATGCATTCTCGACATTTGGAAAGAGGTAAAAAAAGAAGATCCCAGCCTTTTCATTACACTCTGATGGGCTGTTATTCTGAGTCAATGGTGTGCATATGCGGAACGATCACTACTGTGAGAGATACTAGGCTAATGGCTACTGCAGGTGAAAAATGCCAGCTGATCAAGTCTGCAACAGTGTCAGACAGGATTCCCTCTTCCTCCTCTCCGAGCTCTTAATTCAACTAGAATAAAAAGGAAAATTGCCCAACGTGGATTTCTTTGTGATTTTCAAATAGACTGGCTGTATCTCTTTCTCCACTGGAATGGAGTCACTCCATGCTGCAAACTGATCTAACAAATATATTAGATTCTAAATAAGTTTAACACAGAAGATTTTATTCTTACTTTAGATCCATGGGTGCACACTGCAACTTATCTTGCATA
Organism: Strix uralensis; assembly: GCF_047716275.1. Taxonomy (NCBI): domain Eukaryota; kingdom Metazoa; phylum Chordata; class Aves; order Strigiformes; family Strigidae; genus Strix; species Strix uralensis. The sequence continues at coordinate 95,558,034 of NC_133973.1, read as the reverse complement.
AATCACCTATTGTGGTCTTACATACATATCTAGGGTCACACAACAGAGGTTGGATTCAAGGCCTAAATTGGTAATTTCATACCAGATTAAACAAGCTGTAAAAAACCTGAGAAAGAAGAAAATTTATACTGCTGAAGATACATGTGTACTCTGTGTAATGAGAAAAGTAAAGGTAATTATGACAGTTTGTCCTTGATGTCCTTCAACAGAAAATACTCTGACATCAATATTTAACAAAAGCATGACACAGAAAATTCACACTCTCCATTTAATACGTTTTTTATATTTTATGAATTTTTAAATGATTGGATGTCTACATTTTTTCATAGCAAATCCTTATAACTTGAGGGGATTTTGCCTCAGGCAAAGCACTGCTGTTTGATTTATCTTCTGCACTTGTCTTGCTTTAACAATATGAACTTTTTTCAGAGAAGTGCAAAGCTGTGTTTGACCCCACAGGGAAAAAGTTTTCTTTTTAAGAAATGTGTACAAAGTACTTAATAAGTTATGTCACTCAGTTTTACTGTATATTATGTTTTCAGTGACTACAGTTAACTTTCTGAATCCCCAGATGACAACATTTTAATAAAAACAAGACATTTTCAACAAAATGTCAGTAGCAAAGTGATCAAAGTGCTATGGGAGCATTTTGGCAACAGTTTGAGCTTTGAATTTCCTATTCACTTTCCAAAACATTCACTTAAAAAGCATTTATTGAAGCTGAACTGCCTTTATCAGCCTGATCAGAGCTCCATAAAGAGCATGCATGATTCAACCACCTTTCCAAGCTTTAAAAAAATATAACTTTGATATATGCCTCACAAGTACAGCACAATAGTTTTCATGCTCACGTTTGTTAAGATTTAGTGCAGCCATTAAAGAACAGAAGGGCTCTTTGGTGGCAATTCTCAGACATACCAAATATCCCAAAGCACAACCTTCTACAAATCAGAGATTAAGGTACTGACAAAAATTTCCACTTGATTGCAGTTTTTCCCCTTAAACTTGTATCAGGAGTGACTATCTTTTCGATCAAATCTCTGAGGGAGGTGATTTTTTATTTTTTTACTCTCTGAGAAAAATATCAACTGAGAGATAAAAAGTGACATTTTATGTGCCTTGTCCAGAAGTCAGTCGATTTATTTAAAAAACTTTGTGTGTGCCTGACCTATACATGAAGTTTGTGACATGTCTCTTGTCAAGTATTGATCACTTAAGACTTTACTGTTTGCCTACTGCAATGTAGCTAATAATCTCTTTTTATTTAGTTTTGTGGCTTTGAATTCTTATAATGACCCAGCTGATTTCTCTGGGACAGTCTTGCTTCAGCTGTGTAAACGGTCTATGGAAATTAAGCCTACTAAAGCACCTTTCCTAGGCAAACAGCCTTTGTTTTCCATCAGTTCACACTGCAAGTGGTTTGCATGCAGATTGATACATTTGGAAGCAGCAGATACCATCAATCTTTATGACTTTCTGATACACACCATTTCACCTCTACCTCTTGTAAGAGATGGTTGAGCAGTCATGCTATATTCTCCTTGAATGACGTAAAACTTTCTTGTTCAGCTCACCTCAGCATTTTGTGATCATTGTTGGGTATACACAAAAGGTGGAGCTTTCATTAAGTCTCTGTTTGGTGTCTTTCAGATGGCACTCCAATGTGACAGACCTTTTCTCTAAACAATTATGTTATACTATCATGCTTTTCATTGCTTCTCACTTCAGGATGAAGAGACTGTTTAAATTTTGTTTTCTTAATGTACCCAGACTATTTTTGTACAGACTCAAAATGTTAACAGAGACGTTATTCCTAGGTTCACTGGCAAATCTTGTATGGAACTGTGAAAAGTCCGTAAAATTAGAAGAAAAATCTTATATTTTACGATATTTATATATATCTCACTACAGAAACAGGATAATCTTCAGTAGAGGATTTAAATCCTGCCTTGTTCAGAACTGGATATATTACCATCATAGGGCATTATATGATGGAGTTTCTGAAGCTGTGTTTATGCCACCCAAGTAGTTTGCAATGTAGTGATTCATTTTACATAGATTTCAGATGTAATGAAACGAACAATGATATTTCAGGCTTCTATTCAGCATTAATTATACACATGTGTCTACAACAGATTTTTCAACTACATCTTAGGATCTACAGGTGCCTTTAAATATCTGTTTGAACCAGAGCAAGGAAAGATATAACAGACATTGATTTAAAATTCATCAGTCATTATGGCAACACCCGGCAGCATCAGCAGAAATACAATGTCATTTTTCAGATTAAAAATAATATATATATTCTATAATCTACAATGAGAACAGAGTGAAAAGTACATGCTCAATATAAAATCTGTGATTTTAAAAATTTCGACTCATCTTCCCTCTAATACTCTGTTTGTCTATATTACAGACACTCCCTCTCTCTTTAAATATCTTAAACCTTTGCAGTTATTTCTTTGTGCATGCCTAGAACTGTGCCAGCCTTATTACAGCTCAGCAGTTCAGAGATTGATTTACACAAAACAAGAAATTCCTCTTACAAAATATCACTATGTTTGATATGAAAATATTTTTCACCGTTAACAAGATATTGACAGAAGTTGACTGCTAACAAATATTGTTCAGATGTTATTTTCATTACACTAAGCTGGAAGAAATAGTGTTCTCTTTTTCTGTAAGAATGAGGCAGTTAAAGTGCTGCCCAGATGGTAGAAGAGGAAAAATAATTTCTTTCCCTCACCTAAAATTATTCAAAACCATGTCCCGTATGGGAATAGGTTAACCATCTGGCTATATCTGTTTTATCTGACTAGGGAGTGGTTGGGAAATCCTGCTGGGAAAGGAAAAGTCTTGATCTGTGATTCCTCTTCTAAATAGCTATTCTGAAATTTACTTATATAGTCACTAACAAAAAGCCTGAACATTTCTGGAACAGGTACCATATGTCATATCTCCCGTGTTTCAGGTGACATCCTAGTCATTCCTACACAAAATTATGCTCTTGCTCTACTTCAGTGAATATTGTATTCCTTTTTGCAAAGTTTCACAATTTCACTAGAAGAGTAGGAAGATGCTAACCACACAGTGAAACCTGTAATCTGCTGGTGAGGAAACTTCTGGAGGAAAGGAATTGAATCTAATTCTGTCCATTTATGTCAATATTTGAATGGTACAGCAATTGGGTGAACAAAAAGGTCACCCCCCCCTCAGTTTTGGACATGATTTCAAAGAAAGCACAAGTGGAAAGCAATCATTTGAGGAGTTCCCCTCCATCAGGAAGTGTTTTGGAAGCTCTCAAAGTGCTTAGCAGCTGAGCAGTGAGTTGTTAAAGTCTGTCAAGAAACGAAAGTCTGCAATCTTGGGGTTGTATCTGTACTAGAAAGCTAAGCAGTGTTAGTGACTTTTGTCAAGTTCTGCCTGGGTGGTTTATCTGGCATAGCGTGACTCACTTGCAAACTTCTTCCACCCCCAGATGCCACAGTACCTATTGGGAATGGCTGCTGGCCTGTGCTACCCAAGAAACTATGCCTGGAGAAATGTCTAAAGTCAAAAACTGTGCAAGAGAGTATGTTAACAATTAGATACCATAGATAACCAGGCATAAGGGAGACAGCTCATGTTGTGACCCTGATAAATTTACTAGCACAGTTCTGGCAACTCCAGGTTCTAGTTAACTGAAAGAGTAATTCGAGAATTCTTCCAGTAGTTGCTTTTTCCATAATGTCTCTCTCTCCAGAATTTTCTATGGTATCTGTTTCAAGCCCTGTTGAACTCACATTTCAGGTCTTTGAGAATAGGAACACTTACAGGCTTTTCTCTTCTAGTTGGCTACCCTTTACCATAAAGCTTGAGGAACTCAGCATCAGAGGTTACTGACCTTTTGCCAAATACAGTTGAAATGAATTGTATTCAGAAGCATTTGATGATAACAGACAAACAGACATAACACATACACACTTAAACTTTATTAATGTAATCCTAGTTTAACTAGAAAATAGGGATAAAATTAAATAAAAAAGACACCAAAATTAGAGTGCTTTTTTTGAGGAGTAACTCCATCTTCTCTTTAGATCCTTATATCAAACTGTATGCTGATTGACTCTGTCTGACATCTAGCTATTGCTTTTTTGATGCCTGATGTTTAACTTATAGCTCTTGTTGCCTTTCACGTGAGTTGAAGTTTGATCTCCTGGCACCTGAAAATCCTGACTCCTAGAATGTTGATAAAGAGTATTCTTTTTAAAGGTAGGAAAGAATGAAAGTGAAGGGGTTTAGAATTCTTTTGACTAGAAATAAAAAACTAACAAATTAAAGAGTAAACTGTTTCCCCAGCAAAGGAACATAAATTTCTGCCGGTGATTTGAAAAATATATTCTAAAATATTATTTATACAGTATTTCAACTTCACACAGTTAAAATCCAAGATACTCAGACTATGCTTCTAACAGAAAAAAAACCCAAGGAATATAAAAATTAAACCTGGGGAGGACTGTAAATGAAAATCAGAACTTTAGGCTTTATTCTCATGATCAACACGATTAGCGATGGTAATGCTGCAACAGAAAAAAATCATAATGATATGAGATAATTTCTAGCTATATTTTGCAGTGAATTCACATAATAACAAAAAATTCACAATGATAAACAGTACGGGGAGGAAAGAAAACCCTCATTTGCCTGCTGATTTTCCCTGGTGAAGCCTATTTTTTAACTCTAAAATTACATAAACACAGAGTTATGCTTCTAACCTTGCCAAGGTGTTCCTCTGTCTTGATCATATGGAGTGTTGCGATACATAAATATAATTCGAGTCAATACTGAGAAATTATTCTTTGTTTGGCTCTCTTCCCTGAGGCAGCTGTTAGAGTTGGCATTCTCAAACATGCTTGACACAGGCACTCTGAAAATGTGTAGCAATCTCCAAATTTATGCAGATGTCCAGATGCTAGAGTGCTGATTGAGACATGGATTATGAAGGTTCAGTTCCATGATCCTTCCTGAAAGTAGGAAGTTTAAATCCTAATTTTCCCCTTCCGTTCAAAAGACATTAACCTTGAGGATACTCACTTCTGCTGTAAAAGGTCACAGTCTACCTATGCTACTGAAATCATATTTCAATTCAGATGATTCATTTGGTGAGAAAAACATACACAAAAGAGCGTACTTCATTAATCTGGTAGACTAACAGGACTGGGGTATTACTAGGAATGTGTCTTTTGTATAATATAATATTTAAAGTGGGTGATAGAGATCAGATCACCTACAGATGCTTTGCCCATTATAATATTCTCTCTTTGTGCTTTAATGACCTGTTTATGAACAACAGCACATCTTCATCAAGTAGTCTGGATATTATGGTGCAATTTGGAATGCAGATTTGTGTCCCTCCCAGCAAAATGTATTTGACTTTATAAATAAATCACAAAACATGTTTTTTTTTTTGTTTGTTTGGTTTTTTTTAAGGAATGGGCCATTTGTCCCCCCTTTGAAAGGTTATAACTACTTTCCTTCAAAAAAAGGAGTGGAAAAAGGCGCCAAGGCATGTTTGAAGCTAAAAGCCAGAAGCATGTTTCAAGATACACCCTGCACTTAATATTTCTTCTTGGCCACAGTAGAGCATGTCTTGGATGGATCATATCCTGATGTCTTTTTCTATGTTTATATTAGTAATTTAAACAGTTCCAGGGAATGTTTATAAGCTCTGGAACTTTAGTGTCTATTTTGTTTGTTTTATTTTTTGTTTTTATCACTAGTGGCCCTTGGCGATTTATTCAAGTCAATTAGCGCTCTCCCAAATAATTCCTGGGCATGGTTCAGGAATTATCACATGCTATGGACATTCTTAATTATCATTTTGGATCCAGTTTCCTGTTTAGGAGGATGAAAGAATTTAATGGTATAGACACACACGCAAGGACTCATTTATTGCCTCTCAGCCTCAATGTCGGCCATTGGTTCTGAACACATTTAATTTACTACTATAGAGTTAGCTTAAAGCTACTGACATACTGTGTAGGGTACACAGATTTTTATTTCCACTGACTTGCCTGTCAGGTCCTAAGAAAATCTTTACCTGTGATCTTCTTTGGATCTGATCCTAAGAAACTTGCTCAAATTTATCCAAGATGTCCATTTGTAGATAAAAAAAGTAAAGACAGGTTAGACTGAGGTGGAGTCGTACTTTTTAATGAAGAAATCATATGTCTTTCTGATTTTTAGCAAAAGGTGTGCAGAAAAAGAAAGACTCTGCTTAGTGGATGGGAAGTGGAAAATTATTTCATGCTAAAGAGACTAATGTAAAACTTAACAGTATAAAATTATCTGAAAGGAACAAAGGAAGCATTCAGAAGGTGAAGAACAGGTGAAGGTTCAGAGCAGATTTAAGAAAAAAAATTAGTAATCAGACATAGAGTAATGTTTTAGAGAATTTGAAGAAAAGTATACATGAATGTGATAAGAAGATGATGAAAAGCTTAGAGGACAAGTTAATGTTGGTTGTCCAAAACAGGCTGATGCATTTAACTTTGATATTTTGGAAAAAATGCACAAAGGATGGTGGAGAGGCTGTATGGGAGGAGGCTAAAGCCTCAGACAACAGATACAAAAATACAGACCAGAGTACTGGCTGGAAGAACAAGAACAGGAGAGGTATTTTACACTGAAGAATGAGTACCAAGACTTTGACAGATCTAGCTGAATATTGGAAGTCTTGAATTTAAGCTCAAATAAACAAGAGCTAATATCAGTGTGCTTTCCTTGAGACAAGTCTTCCATGCATGGTGGTAGTGTCAGTCAGTTCTGTCAGTCCCTCTGTGTGTGTATGTGTATGTCAATCACCTATTCAACAAACGCAAATTTGTAATTCTGAAAGTATTGGATTTTAAATCACTCTTTCTTAAACATGTACACAAACACATGTATATCTAGACATTCTGTAGAGCACTTCTATCACAGTAGCAATTTTTCTTGATGTGATTTTTTTCAGTATAAAAAAGAAAGAAGTCTAAATGAAATTTTGGCAACCCAGTCTATGAAAACATTACTCAATTAGTTTAGTTACTAATCTATTTTGTGCCAATTTCCTTTTAATACTGTCAAGTTTATTGCAAAACTTCATGGAATTCTATGTTGTTGAAATACATGAATTCTAGGTTTATGTTTAGAAGAGTAGGCTTCACTTCCACGCTTCTCTTGTCTGAGCCACTTATATAGGAGAAGGATTTTCTCATTTCTGTGATTCTGTTCTTCAGGTTTACCAAGAGATTCCATTCATAGCTCAGGGTCCCATTCAGCAAATAGCTAAACAAATATGTAACAGACAATTCCCACTTTAAAAATGTGTGAGCAATGCATAAAAACCCAAAGAGATCCCCAAAACAGAGAGAAAGGCCCAAGAAAATACTAGACAATTCTGGTTAAAGCTTAAAGCTGTACTCAGGGCCTCTCACTGCATAACTTCTATACCATTTTATCAAGGCCTCATAGTAAGATTCAAGGAAAGGTGTAAAGAATGACAATAGGATGGCTTTGTGACTGCTCACAGGGAATCCCATATATAGGCAGAGCTACATAGAATCAGTCATGAAAGTACTTGTTTGAAAAATTAAGGCATGGATGGGAAGATAATAATTTTAATTTTAGTTGAGGAGGAAAGATTTCAATACTTTGAGAAATCCAATAAATTGGATGGAAAAAATATACAGAGATGTGCAGGAGAAAGATGGTCACAAAGAAAGCAGTTACATGGTGTAACTTCTGTCCAGTAGTACGGTCATTGCAGATTTAAATTACGTATAACCCCTCAGTTAGGTCTTTTTTGGAATCAAATGGGCTAATCTCAATTTTTATTTTACAGTCTTAAATCTTCATACACAAACACTGGAAAATATGCTTTCTGGTGCATAGCCAGCTCTTATTTTTCCTCATTCACAAACGTAAATTGCTTGACTTAACAAAGAATATTTTATTTGAGGGAGAAAAGGAAAAGTAAGAAAGCACACAGGCAGGATAACATATAGTTCCTAACTGCTAACTATTTCATGATCCTCTTATAATAAGGCAACTCCTAAGTCAGCTGCTTTTTTCTCTGAGTAATGTGTACCTCACAGTTGGGATTGCCCAGTCTTGTTGTGTAGTAAAGCCCTTCTGCTGACCTTATGGTGCTGTGACCTACTTTGTCCAAGAGACAATCCCTCACTGTTCATTTTTGTGCTACCTGTTCACCATTTTTCTCCATTCCTTGTTCTGCTAGCAGCTTTACTAATCATTCCTGGTGTTTATAAATTCTTACCAAGAATTCAGGAAGAACTAAAAACCAACAGTCTTGTAACATACAAGTGATTCTTAAACAGACTCTTTTTCTCAACTTACAGATACATCTTCAAGTTATCTTTTAGAAAATATTTTCCTACAAAGTCTCCTGTCTTTTTTTTTTTTTTTAAAAAAAAAAAAAAAAAAAAAAAAGGCTATAACTTTTGTACTCTACTACAGAAAGCTATTCTTAGGTTAGCTGTCCACTTTGTTTGCATACATTTAATTGGCCATCATTCCGGTACACTGTTATGATCAGAAATGTCTCTTTACATTATGGTACTAGCAGAAATAGTTTCCAAACATAAAGAAATAATATATGAAAATAAGCTGCAGGCATTGGAGCATTTAATTTGTCTCCTTTCTTTCCACTAGATGTCAATAGAGTGCTCTCCCTTTCTGGGCTCCCCTACCACTTGAAAATTTGGAATAAAGAGTAGCAGGGATTTGGTTTTTGCTTTAGCCCTTAGCCACAAAGCTTACATCCCCATTCATCCCTGAAAGGGTATACCAAAGAGAATAAGGAATAAGAGGTCTGTCGCTAAGGTACAGAATGATTTTTGTTTACAGAATCAAGATTAGGCTCTGTGGGTGCTGAACTGAAATAAAATTTCTTTTAAATAGGGCCCTGAGAAATCAATTGTAACCAGCAGTTAATGACCAGTTTGTGAACAGCTTGAGGGAAAACCAAGGGCAGTTAAAACTCCAGTAAATTAGTTGTTAACTGTGCTAATGAATGATATTGCAGGGATTATTGCTATTATAAACTGTAATCAATCAGGTTTACCATTGTGTCTAAGAAAAAGTTTACAAGTAACAATATTTTATGGATGCAAGCTCTGCACTTCTAATTTTAATTAATATGATAATCTGAGTATTCCATGTGCTAATGAATGATATTGCAGGGATTATTGCTATTATAAACTGTAATCAATCAGGTTTACCATTGTGTCTAAGAAAGTTTACAAGTAACAATATTTTATGGATGCAAGCTCTGCACTTCTAATTTTAATTAATATGATAATCTGAGTATTCCATGATGCTAAATTCTATGTTCAGTTCCCAGGCAAAAATAAGCATGCATATTGCACGTAAAAATAAGTACTTCATGATAAAATGTGGTCATATGAAATAATAAGGACATCAGCCAAGGCATCAGGAAGCTTGTCATGATTTATAGGAAGATGATACAAATAAAGAGGACTATCCGTGGCTGGATTCATGTTGCATTCTTCCTAATGATGTCAAGTTGTAAATTTGAGTAATTCATGGATGTTTTGATGATTCAGTTCTGAAAATTTCACTGCATGTTCCACTCCTATTTACACAGAGCTTTGCTGGGCCCTGCAACTCCTGCTCTCAAGTGCAGTAATTCTCTCCCAGTCCCAGGAGATGCATTGGCTAGTTCATCCCATCAGGGAGATTAGTGAACTGTTACTTTAGCAAGTGGGTCTGCTGCATGGTTTCTGGAGGAAGGAAATGTAACCTTTCATGGATACGTTTTGTTTGTTTGTTTGTTTTAACTCTGAATGTGGATCTTAACAAAAGCCATTGACAAATGAATCAATGCATCTCTAGTGTTGCAATGCAGAAGGAAGATGGATGAAGACTAAAAGAAATTCGACACAGTATGCCACCCCTTTCATGGAAGTGAGATGGCTGAATCATTTGGAAATCTGACTGTGAACCAGCAACCTGTACTCACAGCCCAGAAAGCAAACTGTGTCCTGGGCTGCATCAAGAAAAGTGTGGCCCGCAGTTGAGGGAGGTGATTCTCCCCTTCTACTCCGCTCTCACAAGACCCCACCTGGAGTACTGTGTTCAGGTCTGGGATCCCCAAAAGAAGAAGGACATGGACCTGCTCGATCTGGTCCAGAGGAGGCTACAAAGATGATCAGGGTCTGGAGCACCTCCCCTATGAGGACAGGCTGAGAGAATTGGAGTTGTTCAGCCTAGAGAAGAGAAGGCTCCAGAGAGACCTTATAGTGCCTTCCAGTACTTAGAGGAGGCCTACAGGAAATCTGGGGAGGGACTCTTTATCAGAGAGTGTAGGGATAGGATGAGGGAAAAACTGAAAGAAGAAAGCTTCAGATTAGGTATAAGGAAGAAATTTACTGTGAGGTTGGTGAGACACTGGCACAGGTTGCCCAGAGAAGTTGTGGACGCCCCCTCCCTGGAAGTGTTCAAGACCAGGTTGGACAGGGCTCTGAACAACCTGGTGTAGTGGAAGGTGTCCTTGCCCATGGCAGGGGGGTTGGAACCAGATGATATTTAAAGTCCCTTCCAACCCAAACCATTCTATGAGTCTATGATTCTATGATTTGGGCACCCTGTCTCACTAATAGCAAACACATTTCAGATGTAGCTGTTGTCTACAATTCTGAAGCCAAACAAAAGTGATTCAGGGCCTGATCCTTGGCCTCAAAGCCTCGAGGTACAAACTGGCTTACTCTCACACTGCTGAGATCTATCTGTCTCTACAAACTGTTCTCAGACTTGCTATTGATCATGTGCTCCTGGACCTCCTCTGGACCCAAAGTTTTCACCTGTGGTCCAAAGATGTAATTATGATTTAATTTTTTTTTTTTTTTCAGGTCATACCTTCAGAAATGATGTGAATGGTATTCCTCAGTGTGACTTTTAAAGTAGTTATTACCTGAAGGCATGTGCAGGAGGGAAAATGAGAATGCAAAAACTTTAGGATGTTGCTGGAATACTGTTTCGGACAGAGGAAGCCACCCCTGTGCAGTCACATCCATAGTGCCTTTTGAGACCAGTTCCTACTGTGATCAGTGCCTTGAATTACACCTGAGTGTACTCCTTGAGAAACCCAGATGGAGTATGCATAGATGAGAGACCTAACAATTATGCAGACTAATTAATATAGAGTTACAATCTTTAATATTCCTTCCTGGTTCTCTATGTATTTAGCAATATAGATGTAGGTACATTCAGTCTGAATTTGAACATGTTCCCAGTTCTGCTGATTATGTAGTTTACTTCTGGTTTAAATTAAAATTACAGATATGGAATAAAACTGAATTGTTAACAAATAATGGAAAACAATAGCATCATTATTACAGAGATTCTCTTGATGCTTTTTCTAATTGGATTTTAGACCGAATCCATATTAAAGCAAAGTGATCAGCACTAACGCTTAAAATCTCCTACCACTTGAAGTATTTTATGAATTACAAAGTAGACAGGATAATTCAGATCAGTATTAATCTTGCTAAATGCATGCTTACAAAATGTCATGCAAACCCTAAGTGAGCAATGATAGCTAAGACCCAAATGGGGGTGTGTGTAAGTAAGGTTGTATAATTTGTTGGCAGACAGTGTTTTTATTTAGCAGGAAAAATATTTTCCTTAACGGGAAAAATATGGATTATGGCCATGGCTCATAAACTCTGAAGAGCTACATTACTGGATTATGAAATGAACACTAAAGAAATGTTAAATGGTTTAGAACAGAACAAAGAAAATGGAAGAAACAAGATTTGTCAGTCACCAACTTCACCATTGCTGTGTCTTTTAAAATAGCTATTCATTGCTGTTTTCCCATGATGCTACATATTTCCTCATACTTTCTCAATGTGTTTAATTATACTGATATCTGGTAGATATCTCTTCAACTTCTTCTGTCATAAAAACCTGCCAAAACTGATCTATCACTTTTAGTGCTCTAAATCACCTTAATTTCTCCTTTTGTTCCTAGTTTGTTCAACAGTCCACTAGACTTCTCACAGATTTCTTAGTTTTGATAGGGATAAACATGTTTTCTTATTTGTTTTGTTTGGGGTTTTTCTTATTGTTTGTTTTTTTCCCTTTCAAATTTCAAATACTTGAAGAATAATCAGGAGATTGTAACAGGAAAGACCTGCTAAAGAAATTTAGAACATAAATGATAAACCAGAACTATGAAAATGTAAGGAAAAATGTAGGCTAGAGTTTGGTCCTTATTATTTCTTCTTATGGTAGATTATAGCTTTTAATCTTAAAAAAAATATTATCGATAATCCATCCCAGCATCAATTCACTTTTCCCAATAAATTGAGAAGTAAAAGGAATAGAACCAGCTGTTGAAGTAAGCCAATGAGCTAGCTCTTAAAACATTTTTTAACAATGATAAGTGATTTATCATAGTTTATAATGCACTTGTATTAACTTGTAGGTCATATATTATGTAAATAATTTATTAAGAATTTGGAACTTAATGAGCAAATAGAGCTTAATACTAATATAACTAAGACAAATTTTCCATGCACTTAAACTAGAATAAATCCAAACCAAGACATTTTTCCAATGTTATACTAGTAACTCTTTAGGTAGACTGAAAGCAGAGTTTTCCTTATTAATATAATATCTCAAAATAATAAAATATCTAATGAGATAAAAAACAAAATTCAGATTTCTATTTATTTATAAAGTGAAAAATGATTGCAAAGAAACTGTCCTCGAAGATGAAGTTATATTTCTTTAGACTTAAATTATCATAATTAATATATATTGTTTAATTATAATAGTACGTTCAGAGTTGAGAGTCACAATTCACTAAAACCTTCTATTCTAGAAAATAAAGTTTTCTTAAGGGCGAAAAAAGCAAATTATTTCTTAGAATGGTGGAATACTTATAGCCATCTGAAAAAAAGCTTTTAGTTGTAAAATTATTGGTACTTTCACAGCATTTACTGTTACATAAAGAACTTATTTTAGGGCTATCATTTGATTCAGGGTTCAAAAAGTTTACACAGTAGTACCTTTAGTCACAAAACTGTGTGTTGTACTGTGGTTTGTTTTGTTTTGGTTTTTTTTCCTGTTTCATTAAATAAAGCTTTCTCCCTTAAATGACATAACTAACTTTCATTTATTTATTTAAACTTTTAATTGGAACGTTACCTACACAACAAAGTTAAAATATATTTCAGATATTATAATCTAAAGAATTATTTTTGTATGTATTTAAGTAGAACATGGTGGGATTTTTTCCTTCCAATAAATATGTTCTGATGATTTTTATCATCCTGAATATTTGCTTTAGACTGAATGGTTTATTTTCACTGAAAATAACACATCTTGTCCCCTCCAGGATTTGATCTTCCTTTGTTAATTATAAGGCATACAATTTCAGAGTTAAATTTTCCAGAAACATCCTTTGTTACCCAGTAGTTGGATGTCTTCCAAATTATTTTATGTCATCTAATTCAAGCATTCAGTATGTTGAAACAATCTCAGCCTTAGAGTTCAAGTAATTACCTGCAGTGTTCTTATTTGAATCACAGAAACAGGCCTTTTTTAAGACCGAGTTTTAACTGTATTACATGAAGTATTTGTATGACACTAAAAATTTCAGCTTCTCATTTTCTGAAATTCCTTGATTTTGTCCCAATGCATAATTCAGCTCCTCTGATTGTCTGTGCTCCTAGCATATAGCAAATGTTGTTTTTATAGCTAGCCTCACTGAAGGCCGTTGGGGAGAAAAGCAACTATGTATTTCCAATAAAGTAGTCCTCTTCTGGGTAGATAATGCAGCTATAGGTCACTATTGTCTTGCAGGTGTCTGCTTGTTGCTCCAGCTGGTACTGAGGAAAGGGCTGCAGCTCTCACCTCCAACTGTCCCAAGTCAGGCTTGCTGGGGTTAACGGTACAGGGACCCACTCAGAATATAGAAGTGCTATATTGCAGCACTTCAAGTCTATAATATATGGTGGGAAAAATGAGGTATCTCGTTCAGTTAAGACCTAGCATAATTAAATTAGTAATTCAAAATTTCTATTTCTACAGAAAATTGTCAGTTCAGTTTTTTGCCATCATTTGTCATTGTTTACAGTTGTTACTTTCAGGTCTCCCTTTTTCACACCTTACTCTGCCTGAAATGCCTCAGCTTAAGCCTCATCCTCCACACTTTCCCCACACCTGTAGTCCTGCCTCTCTCCTTTGAACCAACAGAAGGCTGCATTTCATACATTTCAGGTTGGAGAGAAAGCAGACATTATATTATTCTTCTCTTCTTTCTCTTGCAAAAATTTTTTGTGATTTTTTAAGTCAAATTGATATTTTTTTCCTTAATTTTTAAAAAAAGTTTATCAACATTTATTGGTTAAATGAAATGTTAATAAGTCTAGTTATGACTTAGTCTGTGCTATTAGTTCCATTGACTTCTGCAGGACTTATCTGAATAAGGGCTGTTGAATTTTGAGCCTATGTTAGGAAAGTTATCTTGCAAACAGAGGGCAAGAAATACTATAACTTTGTTTCTGTAGAAAATGTAATGGCTCTAAGAAGCTTTTTACAGGACCTCAGATGTTGAGATGTAGAATATTAACTATGCAATGGAAAGAAGTTTTCATGCTGCAGAGTGAATGAGACCTAGATGAAATTTGTTGTGCGTACAGTATTTATTATAATTGTTTATCAAGCTTCATGTGCTGTAATTTGCACTATGGTATGTGACAGAAGATAAAACCATGACTGTTGGAGTTGTATAAAACCCTTTACTGTTTGGTACATATCAAAATAAGAAAGACAATAATTCTGCACATGTCTAGGTTCAGACAATAAATTGGATGTGAAAGATGTGAACTCAGTGAGCTATGAAGATGTGTGTCTGTCTATAAATTTATTATGTATATCCTTAAGTATAACTGGATTATCTGTGTTCTCAATGGAAATTTTAAATCTCATCTAAAGAAACATATTGTTTCACCCAATCTAGGTCCTATTTCATTCAAGCAGTTTTACTCTGAGAATAAAGACTCAGGGGTGCATACACTGGAATGTTTTCATATGCTGTTTGTATTTGTATCTATTTTTCACAGCAAGAAAACTGCTTGTTTGGTATGACTAGTAATTTGCTTTCACTCACACAAGCTTTTCTGTAAACAGGAGACAAAATTCTGTCCCAGTCAGGAAGTTTCTGAGTATCTGTTGTCAGCTGCTGAATATTTCAAACTCTGACTGATGTTGTGGCATCTCAGCAGCTTGCGAGAGTAACTCATTGCCTCATAAAATAACGCTTTAACCAGAGAAAATATAACAACACGTTAGCTCGATAGTTAAAGCTGTGTCTAGGGCAGTGAATGATACAGACTTAAATTGTCTCAGGAAACAGACTAACTCTACTGTGGGCACACTGACTTTTTGACTTACCATAAGAGGCCACCACCCTGATGTTAGCTGCTACCACCATACCCTGCGTGGAAATTGATTGTGCTTGGGTGTGTGAGGACAATGTCTATTCAACAAGCAGACAAACACGTATGTTTTGGTTCTCGAGGACATCTAGTTACACTGATTAGCCCAGCCTGAGACAAAGACAGAACATAGGACTGTAGGCATGAAGGAGATTTTCAGGTAAAAATGAAGATGCTATATGAATCAAAGCAGCTCAAGGGATAGATCTCTAGTATTTGTCTGCAGGGTAATTCTTAAAGATTATATTGGATTGTTTGTCAAGCTTTAATAAATCTGAATATTTATGAAAAAATCTGGGCATGTGCAAAACCACAAATTTATGGATCTTGAAAAGTCTGAAGTGGAATAACAAGTTCTTGGGAAGAAATAGCTCTTGTGGGGTGCAGATGAGAAGGGTTTTTCTGCATTTCTGTTGATATACATACTTTCATTTTACACTTAAATCTCAGTTTAGCATCTGAGATTACAGGACCTTAAGTGGTTGAGTTCTTTATAGTCTTGTTTCACCAACAACCTAGCTAACTAAATAAATCTCTTTTATCATAGTTATCTTTCATTGCTTAGTCAGCTGTATGTCTGAATATCTGTAAGTGTAACATGGTTTGTCATGGCACTTATTTAGGCAAGTGAGGCTACAGCCTGTTCATTCTAGCAGTTATAGAAAATATACAAATGTAATAAAGTTTAATTTCTTTGATTGAACTTGTTTAGGTGTTGGATTAGTAGAATTGTCCCTTTAAATACAAAAGGATATTTTTCCTCTTTATTAGCTGGAAGTCATACTGTGACATACAGACTGCTTTTAATACTTTCCTGTTTTGAAATAGTCTGCATTTACCAGTATGTTTATACCAGCCATCTATAAATTGAGTTAGAACTGTTGTTCATCTTTTACCACTCATATGCTTTATCAATAGTTTCCATTTTATTTATACTCAGAAGAGCATTACAGTATGCCTTCAGTACATGCCTTTAGCTGATTGCAAGAAATCCTTCCTCAGGAGTGGGATTCATGTTACAGTGTTCGTGTGCCATACTTTCTACAATAAGTTGTTGTGTTAGGCTCTCCCACAAAAGCCTGGTACTAATCCTTATGATAGATCCAGTCAAGCTCAGATGCAAGCATACTTTGTATTTCAGTGAACATAAAGAAATATTTTCCCAGGAGGCCAATATTTGAAGTGAATACTTATCCTGTTGGGTAGTAAATGGTGTTATTCACCTCAGCAAAGATCAATATTTCCTCAGTGGATTGATAAGATAAAAGTGATCTGGTCTAACATCAGCCTATGCTGTCTCAAATGTGGATATTCTTACTTCTACTAATGTTTCACAGAAGTTAATTGCAACATTCTTGGATAACTTGACAGCTAGCTATGAGACAAGGAAATAATGATAAAATGTAGCCTTTCTATGTATCATTTTGTATATATTATGGTGCACTGCAGAGTTAGTATATAAGAATATCTAACAGTATAACTTTATTTTAGTGGAGCTGAATTAATGCATAACACTTCAAGTTAAAATTTCTATCAACATTCTTAATTAGACTATACATCTCACCTCACACATGCACACATGCAAAGAAACAATCATACATGAAATACCTCTAATTTTTATTAATCTTAAAGACTGAGAGTACTGCAGTGTACTGAAGTTGGAGTATAAGAAACCTAAGAAAAAGGAAATAGATGCAGAATTTTGTCAGAACTGATCATGAGTTTGATATATTTTCACTCCATTAACTTAGCTAATGATGGATGCTATCATGTACTCAAAAGAGAAGACTTGCAAACACATTTAAGTAAGGAAGGGCTAGACTTTTACTATTACTCAAAAAATTAAAAAATACAGCTGCAAATGCTGCTGTTATTCAAAGAATTCTTGTATAGAAATGAGAAACTGTGTAATCTTTCTGTACTCTAGAAATTGTTCTTCTGTTTTGACCCTGTGTGTTCTGGAAAATCCTATTTCCAGTATGTCTATTCCAATCAGAAGGCATCAGAAATCATTCTTGTCATTCAGCTGGACGAAAGTAAGAAGAAACAATATTTGCATGTAACCACAGCTTCCCAAACTTACTGCCTGTCAGCTATTTTAACTAAAAATTTTTTTTTATATATGTTTTTGGTTTTGTCTTATTAGACAGGAAAAAAACATAGCAAATCATCCCACTGTAAATATCAAATGGTTCTTTAGCAAAAACAATAAAAATGCAAAGCTCTTTGATGGCATCAAGTGATTTAATTATAACTCATCCCATTATGCATCTCTCTTAATTAAATAGGTTCCCCAAATGACTTTAAAATTAATAAGTGAGTATTTCACTTGTTCGCACCTACAACCTTTGCAACTGAAGCTTGTTTCAAAAAGACAAACGCTCTCTTCCTAAAAAGAACTACAGCTTAATAGTGGAATATGGCTGATGTTGTATCACATAACTGTGCAGCAATTTCAGTAGGGAAAGAGTAGGATTGGGAATGCAGGTAGCAAATTAGATTGATGTGTTGTCCTCGACATACTGGCATTTTCATTTCTGAGGCCTACCAAGTCCAAAACAAAACCATTTTTTATACTTGTTCAAAATCTCAAGAGAAATGAGTTCAGGTGGTCTCAGTCCAGTTTTTCATGTACAAGAGGACACATCAAAAAGCTGTCTTGTGTTGATAGCAATTCATCACTCTTGTCTGTGAAAAGCCATGGGATTACAAGCATGGAGAAAAAAAAATACTGTTAACCACATTTTTTCCACCAACTATATCTCTCTGGCCCATTTTGTATGAATATATGAGCAGACATGTCAAGGGAGGGAATGAAGATCATGTCTTCATGATTATCAAGGACTGGTTTTTAATTCACCTTTCCTGCTCCTTGCCTATGACTGAATCTCAGCATAATGAAACAAAATCTCAAAGTATGGAAAGCAAAACAATAGAAGATATAAGTTAAAGAAGAACAGGTAGTGAATAATGTAAGTCACTAAAGAACACTGATGAGATGTTAAAAATGTAATCAGGCAGCATGTCACTGTGTATAGTTTAATTCTTCCAAACTCCTAAAATGACCTTGGGAAAATTAGAACACTTGAAAATGTTGCATCTTCAACAAGTTTTTTCCCTCAGGTTTAACGAAGGAGACAGAGAGAGATTACTGATATGATTATGTTCAAGTTAAAAGGTTTCTCTGGGGAACATCTATATTAATAACACTATTCAGTTTTCAGCAGTGCCATAGACATGCTTTTGGAGATGCTGCAATGTCACATCATAATGTGCAAAATTGTTTTCAGGGGCTGTTTATATCCTTTCTTATTCTTTCAGTCCTTCAGAACTCATTCCATATAACTCCAGTGAGGGGAGGGAGTTTCATCATCACAATGACAGGAAAAAGAAAGACCTGCATTGTTCACGTTTCCCTAAAGCTCTGGCAGAGAAGGACAGAATACAACCTAACTTACTAAAAATGCTCATCTGGATGTCCATAGCATATTAGTGAAAATAAATTTAACTAGGGGGTCAATGTTTGTCAGTAGCATCTTCCTAACACTACTGAATTTGGGGAAATGTGAATTTCTGCCACTTTATATTCTTTCTTTGGGACATACAAGAGACTAGCATAGACAAAAGTTAGACAGAGCTGAGGTAAGCAAGGGAGGAGGTATAAGGCAATGAAGAAAAGCAGTTGTTTTATCAAGAACAATTCAAGTCACAATTTCTGAGCAATTTGACTGTATTTGATTTTCAGAAGCTATATGAAGAGCTTTCACTTTGGAGTAAAGCATTAATACTAGAGGTGCATGCAAGCTACAAAATCCTGATAATACTGATGTGGTTTTTGAAAACACCTAATAGGTCTAAATCAGTCTATAACTTCAGTTCATGACAGCACAGGGATATTGGGTGGCTAAATTTTAGCTTGCTCTGTTAATTATTATGAAAATTATTATTAAAATTAATATAATGAGTTATTAGTAGAATTAAGCAACATGATCTGTACTAAAAGTAACCTTCGGTCTTCTCTTTCCCCTCTGACAGTATTTATATTAATCTTTTCTGTACTCTAGTTTACTCTGCAGCTCACAGACAGGACACTCTAACACTGTAACTGAATCCGTAGAGAACTGCGCCACTCTGAGTGAGAAATAATAACCAGGAGTAAGAGGGAAAAGAATGGGATTGAAAGGAAGTTGGCTTTGTTGCTGAAATCTGTTTGTTTCTATAACTCACCCAAAAATATCTCAGAAAGCAGGTTGGAATTCTATTACTTGCATTACTCCATTAAAGAAGGCACCTGGACTCTACCTGGGTTCCTTTGTTGTCCTGGTTTCTAAATAATATTTATAATTTCTCAAATTAAAAAAAAAAAAACAAAAAACCCACAACTGATCACTGTGTTCACATAAAGAATATAAAAGCAAAAACTTGTCACAGAAAACATTTTCTGCATAAAGTTAATAACACATGGTTGTGACTGGACTGCTACATAACAATGTACTGTTCTCAGATAGACAATATGTTCCCATAAGGTGACATTATCTCATCTGTGACAGTAAATAATGACTTGCATTATTTAAATTAAGCAATATAGCTTCGTTTTTTTAATTACATCTATTTCAGCACTGCTGGACTGTAAGGAAGGATTTTCAAGAAGGAGAAAAAAAAAAAACCCAAGCCTAATAGTTTCTTCTTCTCTAGGAATAGGCTAGGAATAGTAGAGAGGAGAGACTATTTTTTTAAGGAAAGACACCTATTCTGTAATCTGACTTCTAATTAAAACATACAGTTGCCTTCAGATTGTGTACATCAAGAATTCTTCATAAACAGGACATCTATCCTGCAGCCGTAATGTTGTTTACATTTTTAAAAATATTTTTAGATTAATTTTTGCAATAGACAAAAATAAAGTGAAGTGTTTGATTTCGGATCAAGACGTTGTTCAGCAGGTTAAGTTCAGTGTAGCGTAGTTTCTTCCAGGACTTTTCAGGATTCATTGGTACTCATGCAACATTCTCCAAGGAGAGAAGTTAGAGAGGAAGAGACTATTTAGTTGAACAGAGGTAACTAAAATTATGCATCAGGACTATCAAAGAGAGTTGATATGAATTGTCCAGCTACAAAATCTGGCCCACAGAGAACAGGCTTATGAGTCATTTGAGTAATAACTCTCTTGAGGCCTGTGGTTATGCATGGAACACAATTAATGTCCAAGTGACCTGAATCAAAATATTTCATTGTGTCTTTTGATTTTGTTCTTATAGAAGATGAAATCCATGTTGATGTATTAGCATTGAACATAAGATGGAAAACCAGACTTTATATCTTATAAAATATAGTCCTGAAAAAAAAATAATAAGGGAATGATGAAATGATGATTCTGCTCCATGCAACAGTGTTTAAAGTTCTACAATATCACAAAAACCACTAACCTCAAGAGCAGTCCAGCTCAACAAGCAGGAAATCAGGCAAAAATGCCAGGAGCCCTATGTGGGTGAACAGGGAGCTCCCAACAAGAGTCAAACATGAAAAGGGAGTATACAGAAGGCGGAAGCACGGACAAGTGAACTGAGAGGAATCTAGAATGCAGGGATGAGGTTAGGAAAGCCAAAGCCCACCTGGAACTGAACCTGGCAAGAGATGTTGAAGGCAATAAGAAGGGCTGCTAAAAGTATGTATGTAACAAAAAGAATACTAAGGAAAATATGGGCCTGCTGTTGTATGAGGCAGACACTGGTGACACAGGACAGGCAAAAGACTGATGTACTGAATCCCTTCTTTGCCTCAGGCTTTACTAGGAAGACTGACCTTAAGAGATCCAAGGCTCCAGAGACCAGAGGGAAAGGCTGGAGGAAGGAAGACTTACCCTCGGAAGAAGAGGATAAAGTCAAGGAATACTTAAGCAAACTGGACACACATAGATCCATGGGCCCTGATGGGATGTACCCATAATGCTGAAGGAGGTGGCTAATGTCATTGAGAGGCCACGTGAAAATCTTTGAAAGATCATGGAGATTGGGAGAAGTGCTTGAGGGTTGGACGAAAGCAAATGTCACTCCTATTTTCACAAAGGGCACAGGACCCAGCAAACTACAGGGCAGGCAGCCTCATCTTGTTCCCTGGGAAGGTGAAGAGACGACTAATCCTGGGAACTATTTCCAGGCACATGAAAGACGAGAAAATCATCAGCAGTAGTCAGCACAGCTTCATCATTGGGAAGTCATGGTTGAACAACATGATAAACCTCTGCAATGAAATGGCTGGCTTGGTAGACTAGAAGAGGACAATAGATACTGTCTACTTTGACTTCAGTAAGGCTTTCAACACTGTATATCATAAGATCCTCATAGAAATGTTGATGAATTGTGAGCAGGATGAGCAGACGGTGAGGTGGAATGGAAACTACCTGAACAGCCAGGCCCAGAGAGTGGTGGGCACAGGAACAAAGTGTAGTTGGAAGCTAGTAACTCGCAGAGTACCCCAGGGGTCAATACTCAGAAGAGAATAGAATAGACTACTTCAGCTGGAAGGGACCTACAATGATCATCTAGTCCAACTGCCTGACCAATTCAGGGCTTACCAAAAGTTAAAACGTATTATTGAGGGCATTGTCCAAATGCCTCTTAAACACTGACATGCTTAGTGCATCGACCATCTGTCTAGGAAGTCTGTTTCAGTGTTTGACCACCCTCCCAGTAAAGAAATGTTTCCTAATGTCCAGTCTAAACCTCCCCTGACACAGCTTTGCACCATTCCCATGTGTCTTATCACTGGACAACAGGGAGAAGAGCTTAGCACCTCCCTCTCCACTTTCCCTCCTTAGGAAGCTGTAGAGAGCAATGAGGTCACCCCTCAGCCTCCTTTTCTCTAAGCTAGACAAATCCAGAGACCTTAGCGGCTCCTCATAGGACATGCCCTTCCAGCCGTTTCACCAGCTTTGTTGTCCTCCTCTGGATGCATTTAAGTACCTCAACATCCTTCTTAATTTGTGGGGCCCAGAAAGGAACACAGTACTCAAGGTGAGGCCTTGCCAATGTTGAATACAGCAGGATAATCACCTCTTTTGACCATCCAGTTATGCTATGTTTGATGCACTCCAGGATAGGGTTTACCCTCTTGGCTGTCAGGGCAGACTGCTGGCTCATATTGAACCTGCTGTCGACCAGAACCCCCAGATCCCTCTCTGTCAGGCTGCTCTCCAGCCACACGTCTCCCAATTTATACTTGTGCCTGGCATTACTCTGTCTTAGGTGCAGAGTTCGGCATTTCGACTTGTTAAATTTCATCCCATTAGTCATAGCGCAATGCTCCAATCTATCCAGATCCCTCTGCAAGGCCTCTTGTCCCTCAAGATAGTCAACAGCACCTCCCAGTTTGGTATCATCACCATACTTGCTAATGGTGCATTCAAGTCCTGCATCCAGATCGTTGATAAATATATTGAACAGAACTGGCCCTAGAATAAAACCCTGAGGAACACTGCTGATATCCAGTCAGATGTAGCCCCATTCACTACAACCCTTTGAGCTCTGCCCTTGAGCCAGTTCTTGACCCAGCACACCATGAACCCGCTCATCCTACAGTTGGACACCTTGTCTGAAGGACAAGGGACAATATCAAAAGCCTTCCTAAAATCCAGAAAAACTACATCCACTGCCTTCCTTTCATCCATGAGGTAGGTGACCTTATCATGGAAGGACATCATATTAGTTAGACAGGACTTTCCCTTTGTGAACTTGATCCAATCCTGTTCAGTATGTTAATGATCTGGATGATGGTGCAGACTGTACCCTCAACAAGTTTGCTGATGACACCAAACTGGGAGGAGTGATGATATGCTGGAAGGCTGTGTTGCCATCCAGAGGGACCTCAACAGACTGGAGAAATGGGCCGACAGGAATCTCATGAAGGTCAACAAGAAGTACAAATGGGGAGGAATGACTTCAGGCACCATACGTTGGGGTCCAAATGGCTAGAAAGCAGTTTTGCAGAAAAGGCCTTTTGGGACCTGGTGAATAGCAAGTTGAACAGGAGCCAGCAGTGTGCCCTTTCCACAAAGAAGGCTAATGGTTTCCTGGGTTGCATTAGGCAAAGTATTGCCAGCAGGTCATGGGAAGTGATCCTTCCTTCTGAACATCAGGAAATACTTTTTCACTTTGAGGGTGACTGAGCACTGTCATAGGTTGCCCAGAGAGGTTGTGGAGTCTTCATCCTTGGAGATATTCAATGCCATTCAGACATGGTCCTGGGCAACTGCCTTTAGGTGGGTCTGCTGGAGCAGCGGGGGTTAGACCACATGATCTCCAGAGGTCCCTTCCAACCTCAACTTTTCTGTGATTCTATGGAAATCTTTCACGATTTATTTTTATAGCGTGTTAATAGGTCTTGTGAGATTAACTTCTGCACCCTGTAAACTCCCTATAACAAAAGTCCTTTTTTTTAGTTAACCTCAGGTTATAAAATGCCTTAAAGTATTTGGTTTACCAACATAAAGACCCTGTTAGAGTTATTTCAGAGAAGCCCTGAATCTTGCCATTCTACGTTGTTAAAAGACTTTAGGAACCCAAAAGACCTCTTCAAAGCTAATCCACCACTTCATAGTGACTGAGATTAAAGAACACATGGTCTGGTCACATTTGTTTCATTCTGTGAGCAAGTATGTTATTGCAAACTCTAGAAGCTGAGAACAGCAGAGGAATCATACTGAGAGGCCTGGTAAACAACAGTTGTGCTCGTGTCCTTGGTGGCATATACTGTATGCCCCCTGGAAGATAAATAAATGATCAACATAACTGTACAGCTGGAAATATTGTCAAAATATGTCTAAATATGGTTCACTGTGAAAAAAATGGTGTTGCTGAAAATACCTTTCAGAAGTTAGCCTAACTTTCTATTTGTAGCCTATGCCTTTAGAAGAACAGAGCAGGGAACCTCTCTATAGTGCTGACTTTTTTGTCTTCCTATAAGGTTATTGACACATTCAGCATGAGGTATGTATGGAGATGACTTCTGAACTACTGATGCATACCTTGCAGTCATACTAGCCTAGGAACCTTGCTGTACAGAGATCAAGTCACCAGGGGCCACAGTGAAAAAAAAAAAATATGAATCATCAGCATCACAGCCTCCCCATAATTTTTCAGCTCAAAAACATTTTCTAGGAAGTGATGCTGATCTGGCAGTCAAACAGACTAAATGATCTAATAAGGTATGTTTTTCCATTTCAGATCTTATCAATAGGTCAGTTAAATTAGAAATTAACTTTCAGCTTAAAAGAACACATCACTTCCAAAAGTTACACTGCTGTCAAGATACCTGATACACAGTTTTATTTATGGGACAGCCACAATTAAAATAACTGACCATACTTGTTAATTTGAATCTCTTTCTCTTCATATGGGTGCTATTTTTGCACTAGAGCAGGAGAAAACAGAAGAAAAATAGAGTAGAAATAAAACACTGCTTTTAACTCTGTAAGACTGCCCACAGTTTTGGTTGATTTTATTTCAACTGAACACAAATATTGGAGTTTATGTTAGAATATGTTTAACTCCTTTCTAATTTAAGATGTGTAATTGTACTTTGAAGTGTATTTCATCACTACCTGAAAGAAGACCTTGATTTTCCTTACAACACATTTATTTCCATTTCTCATCAAATGCATTTATTAGCAGATACTTCTTGCATGTTAGAAAAAAACCCACTAGCTATAGCAGTCATCTTTATATACACAGTCTTTACTGCAAACTATTTAATTCTGACTGCCTTTCCTCTCACATGGGCCATAGATAAGAAGTACATACCTTAATATTTATTAGTTTGCACATTTCCAAGAGTTCATGGTAAGTTTACTCTTATGTCATTATCTGGTTTTCACTGGTGTCCAGTGATTAAAATAATGACTTGGCAATAGTTTCACCATTTTTGTACACTGATGAAAAATTCACACTACATTTTTTTTGCATTACTTGTGTGAATTCAACAACAAAAGAACTTTTTAAACTTTCTTTTCACACTGAAACCTTAAAAAAATTATATTTCAAGGTCATAGGCAATTGCAAAGAAAAGGTCAGTCTGCTAGTGACTTTTCGGTGATTTTCTGTTTCTGAGATTTCCACTTCACAGACTTCTACTCTTTAAGATAAGTAATTAATTGCTAAAAGCATGCATGATTTCTGTGTTTTTTTCCAGTGGTAGTACATTTTAAATAGTTTATTTTCATTTACTTAGTTCCCATGCTGGTCCAATTAATACATCTGATTTATATCTGAGATGTCATTTGTCATTACTTGTTCTGCACTAATTGGATTCCAGAGGCCTGTATTGGTCAATCACTTCTTCCTTATGCCATCTTCCAGAAAATCTTGAGTATGTGATTCCCCAGTTGGTCAGGAAAATCTAAATGCTTTCTCTAAACTGCCATAGCAGTGAAAAAGAAATCTAAATGTTCAAGCAAGATGTTACTTTGATCGATTTTACAAAATATTATTGCAGAGCATTTATTTTTTTGTTATTTCTTCTTTATTCTTTCTGAGGATACAACAAAAAGGAAATAAATACTGTTAAATAGACTATTGGATATAGTAAAAAATGTTACAGATTCTGTGTGCTACTTTGGATAGTGTACATAGCTGATATTATTTATGGTATAATTGAGACAAAACATTTTTTAAAGTGGTTTTTTTTTTCATTGACACTAGTAAAATTACTAGGCTCACATTGTTTGAGTAACTTAAGTTCCTCAATGATTCAGAAGCCATTTAAGGCATATTTTATCATTCTGCAGTTTAACAAATTAATAGAATTAATTTTTTGTGTGACTTCATCCTTTGAAACTCTTATCAGAAAGTCAATGTCTATTAACATTTGTACAAATTAGGCGACTGCTGCTGAAACGAAGAGCTTCGCTCAACAGTCAGAATTGAGTATAACTGTTAAGCAGGCATTCTTTATTAGCAGCGCTGAGCAGCACTGGGGATCGCTCCACCATGAGTGCTGCACTTACTAACAAAAGACTCTGACTAATATACAGAAAAAACATACATATTCATCAGATTTCCTAGAAAAGGCAGTCTTATGCTAATGGGTTCTCAGAATTCATTTATATCCTCTGAGCATGAGCAGTAAAAATAGAGTGAGGGTCTTCTTCCCTCCTTAGTAGTCCACATAGTCTTCCTCACACTGTCCATTAGTTGAACTTTAGGTTTCTTGTGTCCATATATGGTCATAGAGTGACCTCATCCATCCCTCAGCTCCTGTTTGTTCCAAGTGAGTTAGTTTAGATCGGCTTCCAGTCACTTATCTTTACACTGGCGTCTTCTTAGACACTTGTTTTTTAGGTTACTGTTATGAGGGATGTACTCAGGGAGTTTTCCAGACCGTCCAAGGCCTGTCTCATCTCCACTAGGCAAGGACTTACAGGTGTCAAAACATCTTACAAGTGGGTAATGACTACAGAGAGTGGTTAGGAAAAGAGTATAATTGAAATTATATACATTGTAGTAAAATACAGGAAAAATAAAAGCTAGTAAAACACAAGTGATGGTTAACGTTAAAACTAAGTGTCCTACTTTACAGGTCCCTGTACATTAGCAATTTCAAATATACTTGTACTAACTTCTCTTCACTGGTCTAAAGAATAAGTCATTATGAATTTACTTATTGCTAATGCAATATGCTTGGCTTCTGGGGTATTACTACTCTATGACTGTGAGCTGCCTGCTTTATGCTCACAACAAGTCAAAGTTGGAAGTCCTTACTCTGGCAGAGAATATATTGCAGCCACTGGGAGATTTTCCAGAATGCCAACTTCATGATTTATATAACAGTATCGCTTAGTTCAAGGATTTAAACTTCTACTCAGACACAGGTATATAGATACTATTGGTCTAGTATGTGGATATTGTTTCTCTGATACTGCAATTTGATCCTGATTGTTTTTGAAACCCAAACAATTCTCTGCTATAAAGTTTACAGATTCTTAAATTCCAATCTGATTAGATGGATCTTAGTGAAGCTCCTGAATTCATCTAAGTAAGCAGACCATTATCACTACATTATCTCCAGGCTAACTTGGGCTTTTCAAATCAGGAGATTTGAATTTTCTCCATTTAGAGATTTACTACAGTCTAGTTCTTTTTCTGTGTTCTGATAAAACACAGAGATGGTTGTCTTCTGGTATATCCCTTTCAAGGAAAACCAGGATGCTTCTTAAATCTAATCATATTTGGGTCAGAATCATGCCTAAACAATTCTATGACAGTTTTTTAAGGAATGAGTGTATATGCAGATAAATTATTCTAATGTGTTTGAAAGCAAAAAATGATAATATTTTTAGGAGGCTTTTAGACATAAAGGCTTCTAAGGAGACTAAGCTCTTATGGAATGTTACTCCTGTGGTCAAAAGATAGGAAACAAAGGCCTTAATAAATAATCAGATAAATGACCAGCTTTTACTTTGGAAATTTCACCTGTGAAATTTCTGCTGGGACTTGTGCTTTTACTATATTCATAAATTAGATAGGAAAAAAATACAACACAACAAACTCAAAGCCAAGAAATAGTGAGATAACAAAGTCTGCTGATGATAATAGTTTATTCATGTAATAACAGATGAAGGGCTGTAGAACCATCTTGTGATACTGATTGACTTGGTAATATAAGGAAAACATTTTTTATGCTGAGGGTTGTGAGCAAAACCCTCTGTTCTCTGGAACATCCCAGTGGATGACCTATCACTGGAAGTATTCAAGATCAGTTTGAGCAATCCGATCTAGTGAAAGATGTCCCTACCCATGGCAGGGACCATAATTACTCTAGTTTCTAGTTTTCAAAGCTTCAGCATCAACAGCAGCTTCATTTCAATAAGCTATTAACATCCCATAAAAGTTCTGTATATCAGCAGAAAAGATTTTCCATGGCTACCACTATGAGCTAAACAAGTTTAGAAGTTTAAAAGTATCTTATTATGTCAAGTGCTTTTAAATACCTTCCTTAGCATCTCTTTTCAATACTATAGTAGACAGAATAATGGCCTAAGAAGGACATTAGTTTAATGCAATAGAGCTGTTCTTATTTCATATTAAGTTTATCTAAAATTAGCCTTATGATTAAAAAAAAAATAAATCTAGACTTTCTATCTATGCAAGTGCTTTGGAGACCACCAGAGTAATTTGACCCTTTCAGCATATATACAGTATAGTAATAACATATTTTGGCTTGAGTTAGGTTCCCATTTAACAGATATTTCTTTCAGTTTGGATCATTAGTTTTATATCTCCTACAGACTGTTTCCAGGATAGTGTAAATGTTTTGAGCATGCCAGGCCTCACCACATTAAAGGAAAATTAAAGAAGAACAAAAAGATGAAAATTTAAATTAGACAGGGCAGTCATGTCTTGCCACCTTTTTCTAACAGCTATAGTGATAATGAGCAATATCATCATTGACTTAACAAGTTCCATAGTTACCTGCCTTCCTGGCCAGTGATACTAGCTTACATTAATTGTCAGTTTCATGTCTGGCTTTTTGTTAGATTCTCTTATTTTCATTTTTTCTTTTTGATTTGGATTTTAAGTAATGTTAAAAATGTTAACTGTTTTATATTTCAGTATTTAGTTAGTATATTTACAATTGTAAGTGAATAAAAATAATTCAAATAGTAATTTTGGAAAAAAAAAACCAAACTGAAATATTCTAAGAAAAACGTTGCAACTGGATTTTTTGAAGATATTTTAGGTGTTCAGTGTGGCGAAAATGTGAAAATAATGAAAATTCTTTTCATGCAAATAAACTTCCAAAAAATGTCATGATTGATGAATGAGAATTGTCTTACATTCAGATCATCTATGGATGTATTTTCATTTTTGATGTGTACATTTTATTCATTTTATTCTAGTTCAGAATTTGAAGTCCTATAAAATGGGTGTTGTGCTGAGTTTAATTTAAATAACATCTTTATTAAAGTCAAAGTTGGTGAAGGGTTTCACTTCTATTGCACTGTTAGGATATCTTTTTCTGTATATTCCAGTAATACAATGAATGATAGCAGAAGATCACATATTACTTCTGGGACCTTTCCAGGACTGAAAGCATAATGATTTCCAGAAAATTTCAGGAGAATATTCCATGCTAACATTTTAATCCATTTAAATATTTTAACAATATTTACTAGGTTTTTTTGTTGGAATGAAATTAAATAGAAAAATCTATGTAAAGCTGGGAACTGACCAAGTTTCATGTTAAAACTGCATGAAGTCAATAATAAGTTCATCTGAAGTTCTCCTAAATCATAACAAAACTAGTCAATTTCAGTGTGGTAAGAATAGCACAAAATAAGTTTTTTGCATGGCTTTGGGAATTTTACTGCAGTCATTTGGCATAACTTTAGAGTAGCTGATTCTTAACTGATTCTTTTGAAAGATATCTCTACTTTTATTACATTACATTAATTGAAGAAAATACTTTGTACTTTTTACCTTCTCTGAATGTAACTGCTGAAGTAGAATCTAATATTTAACCTTTTAAAATCCATTAGATACTTTTAGGAGTTAAGTCCATCTATAATTTCAACTACTAGTGTTTGGAGGCAACAGAAATTTGGCAAAAGGACCACCTGAATGTGTGCATTACACAGCATTATTTTCACTAGTGTGGCTACATTGTGTGTAGTCTAAACTAACATCAAAGCCTGACAGACCTTGAGTAATATTTTACCTTTCACATAAATTCTCACTATTCATTCTCAGTACTTTTAACAACTGGAGAAAACAAAGAGGTGAATTTTAAAGACACTTGGGCATCTTATTTCATCTAGGGAATATCAATGGATGCTAGGGTCAAATTACACTTAAAAGCAGTGTTATAAGTGACTTTCCAGTCACAAAAGAAATCTGTGGTAGAGCAGAGGCTCAGATCCAGACCTCATAAATTCTGGGCCCATTTACTAACTACCAACTTGTACTTTCTGTATTACACTCACATTTAACTCTGGTCTTGGAAGACCAGACATTAACCATAAGAAGTTATACAGATTAGAAGGAATATATTAGAATTTTAAGTGATAAGAAAATTACTCATAAATAGGAATAGATCTATGGTTCAGACCACCTGGGAGTTACATTCTGCCTGACTGTGTGAGCAAAGACATGCAACATGCTCCTTGGGAATAAAACTGTTCACATGCAAATGAACATTATTGTAGTCAAGTTGTATGTCAGAGGTTATCTGATTTTAATTAACATTTATCCAGGTTCAAAGAGGGTTTTGTAGTGATGTTAAGTGAGAAGAAATGAAAAACAAACCATATATCTAGGGAAACACATTTTCATTCACTGTTGAATAAATGGGACATGAAATGCCAGAGGAGATATTGGTCTCAGTGCACATTCTATATCCTCAGTTTGATTAGAAGTCACCAGGTAACAGAAGATAACCACATTTTAAAAAATCAAAGAATTCTGACAGAACAATGGAAAAGATTCCCTGGAAAAAAAAGAGAGGGTTTTTTTAGCTCTGAAAATATGTGTTGAGAGCACAAGGAGTAATTCTTAAACCAGAAAAGATGGTTAATGTAGGTAGTAAACAAGTTCTAATTTCATAGATTTATCTTTAAGCTTATTCATCATAATATATTAATAAATATTTTTATGCTATCTTTAATGAATATCCTAAATTATTTTTAAAGACAAAAATGGGCTTGGATATTTGGTAGGAGGAAAAATGGAGTAAAAATATAGCTTACTTCAGGCATTGGTCAAAGCCATAGATCAAAACACTACATAATATAAAATATGCTTGTATGATGTTGATGAAAAGCCTTTAGATAAAGTGTGAAAGGAATAGAATCCTATTTCTCACACATGTTCATGATACCTTGATATATATCTTCAAGGAATCTCACAATGACTTTATTTCCTGTGGACACAGAAAATCTCACAGGACATGGAGCACTTAGTGATTTGTCTATGAAATGTGCTCCAAAATTCAAAATACAGCCTCTGAGGAAGCATGTTTTTCTGACAAGCCAAAAGATATCTATTAAGATTACTGTCAACATGAATTCTTCAGAGGCTGTCCTATGTTTTTCTCCCTGTTAATAATGACAGTTTATTAACCCGGTAACAATCTAAGTATTAAGGAGGAAAGCAAGTCATCCAGTCTTAAAAATAATCAATGGAAGCAGGATCAATGGAGAAAATGAGTAATAGAGAAATGAAGAAGACAGTCAAAATAGAGAAGCAGTTAACGAAAGCAACAAGTAGAAAAACCAAGAACCGTTCAGGGCCAATCAACTATTCAAGGACAAAGCTGTAAGTACACTTAAAAGAAAATCTCTTAAGAAGCATATTTCATAGATTAGCTTTACAGCAATGTAATACTAAATTATAAAGATTTCTAGTCAAATACATCCCTGCATTTACCTGAGCACAAAAGAAAGAAAAGAGTACTGTGATCATAGAATATATGCCAATATTTATCTGTTACAGAGAATAACAGAATTTGAAAAACTTTTTGTAAAGGGCAGTCATTATTCGTTTAGAAATAGATTTTTAAAAGCATGTTAGCTTGTGACAGCCATACACATAGTAATTATTTTCTTATCACCACAAGCAGATACATCTGCAGTCAGTTCCCCTCATGTATCTCAACTCTAACCCATAGGGACTGCACCTAATGATGACAAGGCAATCACATCTTCGTGTCAATCTTCATTCTGTTAGAAGAGATTGCCAATTAATGCCTGTTGTTTTGGCGATTTTGTGTTATAGGTGCTTGTCCACTGGGATTTGACTTCTGCTAGTGACTTGTACTTCACCTCTAGATCAGCTGCCAGATGGTGACCTTTCAGTCTCTATCACCCTCTGCTGCATTCAAGCCCATGACTTAGAGGTGAAAGATGCTTTATATACTCTTTTGAATCGTTGGAGTTCTCACAGTATACTAATTCTTTCTGAATATCTCATTGAATTTTATGCCCTGCTGTAGGCTATGAGAAAGAAAAAAGGAAGAGCAGGGCATAAAATCCAATAGAAATGCAGACATTGGTGAAAAATGTTCTCTTTTTTTTTTTTTTTTCTTTCTTTTTTTTCCCCCCAGTGATAAATACTTTCCATGACAATTTTATTGCAAGAAACTATGTCAGTAGATTTACCTATTCACTAAAGACTGGGGATAATACATTATGTTTTGGAGCTGGATGAATTTACCTAATCAGCTTGGAAAAGGCCCCAGATTGTGTGGAAGTGGAAATGGCTGAGCATGAAACATAAAAGAACTAGAACAGAAAAGAAATTTTCTATCCACACATGATGTGAGATAGTGATAGCAGGCCAGGAGAAATGAGTATATAAATAAAAGAAAATGTAAAAGAAAAGTAAAAATGAAGAAAATATCTGAAGACGTCTTAAGGACCCATTTTGTGTGCAGCTGAATTCAGCACTAAATTTATCCAACTTGATGCTTTAAAGGGTTTGATTGTTTAAGGAATGAAGTTTACAAAAAAGATGATCAAATATATGAATTACTAAGACTTTAAGCACTGCAAAGATCATGAAAAAATATTTTCTATTTCAGCAGTTCTTAGAGCAAAAGGGGAAAAAAGTCATCCTTTTAAAAAGAAAAGTCATACCATAAAACTGTATGAGTGATTTCACCATTGCCTGGTAGTTTGGCAGAGATTAATCTTTCAAAATTATAGATGTTTGCATCTGACTTAATGATTTTATACTTCCTCTATAGTCAGTGGAGAGAAATAGTTACTTTTAGAGAATGATTCATCTCATCCTCATGCAGAAGTCTAAAATAGTTTAGGCTTACTTCATTAATAAAATGTTTATTTCTCTGCTTTGGCTATGAAAGAAGTCTGAGGTGAGTATCTCAAATATTGATGTTTGTTTTGTTGAGGAAAAAGTAAATGAAATGGACACCATCATTTGTGCATATCTGAATCACCAAGAAATACACAGCAGACCATGCTTTGTAAAATGTGTTAACATCAATGAAAGTGGAGCAAGAGCAGCATAATACCTCACTAACCTCACTTGCCTTAGTATCCCAAATTGCGTAGGGCTACAGCGGCAGTCAATATTGCAGCTTCAAGGGCTGTTTTCAGTTATACTCACAATCAAGATTGCTTTTTTTCCTACAATAAGAATATAAGAAGATATTTAAAAAAGAAAGGAGCTGATTCTGGTAAATACTTTACCTGTTGGATGCTGACTCACAACAGTAGGTTCAATTTCTTAAAAGAATAAGGAATACAGTATAAAGCCTGGAAGTAATCTCTTTCTTCCAGATATTGGCAGAGTGCCAGTAAAGTTTTTCATTGGTCTTCCTCCAGTTTAACAAGTATAGAGATATTTAGTTTCACTGTTAAGGAGAAAATGCCCCAGCTGTTAATATTGAATCTAATCTTCAATTTAATATTTATGTTGGACAAAAAATTGAACTTATTTTAAAATATTAAATATATTGCTCCATTCAAACAGGAACAAGTAGAGCCATTAATAAATGCTCAATTATATGTACTTAGAACTACTTCAAAAACATTTGGCAGATTCTTTTTTCCTTAGGACATTTTAACCAAAATTCAAATATTTCACAAGGATATGCTGATTTTGCTGCAGTTCTGACAGAAAAACAAAAATAAAGGAATTTCATGTTTTCCTTCTAGGATATTTCCTCCTTTGTGTTATCTTTTCTTACTGCACTCAGTTCCTCTGGGGGTAATATGATTGCTATCAAACTAGGGTTCCCCATTCCTATTGTAAGCTTTGAGGTTTCCGTATGCTTTACTCCTGATTGTGAGAGAAAGAATTAGTGGATCTATGTAAGAAATTAATTATTTGCTATAGGTGTCTATCTCTCTCCATCAACTCTCAGGTGATTATGACTATTTTTATATTAACAGATAAAGTGACCCAAAAGAGTGAAAGATTTGGTTTGGAGAATCCTACAATTACTCTATAAGGTAGGGGATGGGGGGAGCAGATTAACTAGGACTAGTTTTAGCCCAATCCTGTAAACTGAATGCCTGTTATTATCAAGAGTTCTTTAACACTTTTTTTTGGTTTAGTTTCATACAAAAGGAAATGATTTGTGCTGTCAGTATGCCTGACCTGAAATAAAACACTAATATGTTTCAGTTTTAATAAAACACACTATACTTCTAACTTCAGATAGTAATTTTTAGGAAGAACGGATGCCTAGCTAATTGTTCATATTTACAACAAACTTAGTGATGCTTCAAATTGTATTAATATATAAACTGTGCTTTTTTGTATGTATGTGTGTAAGAGACAAAAATGGAGACAAGTGCTAGAAAAAAGTGGTGAAATAAGCATTGCTGTAGTCATTCCCCTGTCCCCAGACAACAAAACTGTAAAGTCGATATTCATAAAGCTTATACGCACATTTAACCTAAAAATTTCTCTTCTGAAAATAATATTTCATATATTTAACTTTTCAAAATATGCATGTTTTTAATTCTGCTAAGGAAGTATAGCTCTGTGTCACCCATTGTCAGCACTTTTTCCCAGTTAATACTGACATAGAACTTATCAGAAAAGTGAATGGTGAAACTAATTCATAATGAAACAATTTCAGATTTTGATTTTAAAAAAAAAAAAAAAAACCTGCAAGTTTGTATTGTTTAGTTTATGTTGGGGAAAGTGAGATTTGCTTTGTAGCTTTTACATGATATGCTGTGGTGTCATGACATTGATGGATCCTAGATATAAAGTGGTTTATATAGTGAAACGAGGTGAAAGTTATAATAAAAATACGACACAAAGCTGATTTAAGTGATGAGTCCTTTGCTACTTCCAAGTTACAATTTTTTAAATAGAATTCTTACAGCTTTAGCTATCTGCAAGAGGGATAGATTTATTCCTGAAGAAAAGATTGTATCAAGGGAAATATTCCAAGGATCATCTCAAACCAAACCTCCTCATAAATCCAATGCTGAAAACCTGTTATTATTAAGATTCTTTTTCCATAACATTTGCTTTTTGTTGTAAGTGTATTATATCTGATAGGCAAGCCTTTCAGATTTTCAAACTTTTTCTCATTTACTGCAAAATCAGCAGCACTTATGAACATTTTTAATATGATAACATGGGTCGTAAAGATATGGAAAAATGATGCTATTAAAATCAATGCCTGAGATAGAAGCCACAGAAACATTAAAGGTCATTGCAAATACTGATGAGTAGATAGAAAACTGGATGATGGTGATTAGAATTTGTCACTCAAATCTTTTTGCTTCACAAAGCTGAAAGAAATGAGGGATTCTACAAAAATATTCATCAGTCAGTTTTAATATGTAGAGGATAGTAAACTGATTTAAAAAAGAAAAAAAAAAAAACAATATCAGCTTGCCAAAAATTCATGTTAAATATTGCAACTGACCATAAATATGTGTACTTATGCACACACACGTGTGTGTCTGTACACATAGATATTTATAGAGAGTTAAGGAATTGCAGATCCTTGTGATAGAAGTATTTAGAAAACTGATAAATAAAAACCAGTTTAAAATGTGAAACAAAACTTTACTAGACATTCGTTAACAGCACACTTTGTGTTATTAAAAGCAATTAGCCCTTAATAAGTGTATTCTAAATTAGCTGTGGGCATACAATGCCGCAGAGCTGACACTGGGTAGTTAGTGTCTACAGTGACTGACCAGTGATGGTGTACGTTGTTGAGGTGGAGGTGGCCAAGCTTGAGAGCTTTTTAGTGATGGAAACTGGAACCAAATTGGGTCTGTCCTTTCCCCCCCTCATTCCAAATTCAGCATCTCCTTTTATAAGAATTTTGAGTTTCTAGACAATTTCTAACCCTTGGCCTCTACCCTGGGACTATGCATTTTCACATGGTGTATGGTACTTTTCCAGTGCCGCAGGCCTCATCCTATTGCTTGGCTGACCTTCTGGGTGTGTGTTTGTTTGTTTGTTTGTTTGAACTTGTTTAGTTGCTGTTTTTAGAGGCATAATACGTATAATAAATATTGTCAGAAACACTATGGCTATATTTGTAATTTGTTTGATGCATTAGAAAGATTATTGTTCCTGCTAGTATTCCATTTTCAACATTTCTAAAGCAAACTAACTTTCAAAATAATTTCTCCTACTTCAACAGGAAGTAGTCAGGGAACTTCTAGCCTGTCTAAGAGAACTGAGTAACCATAGACATCTTGTTGAGATAAAAAATTATGAATACATGAAATGGTGATAGATATGATTATAACTGGGGGTGTGAGTTTTGTTTTTTTTCTATCCAGAACTTCTTTTTGTAATATTATCTCTGGAACTCATTTTCTGTTCTTACATTTAAATATGGTGTTTTGTTTTCTTGTTTCTTGGACCTGACTAGCCAACTCCAGCTTGTCTCTCTGAATCCTGGCTTTACACTTTTTTTTCAAGTTGAGGATCTCAATCAACTAATCAATCATTTTTTACTGTTACAATTACTGCAATAAGAAAGGCAAGTGTGAAAATATTCTTGTGAAAATAGCAGAGTGGAACAGAATTTATTCCATGCACATTCCCTCCGTATTGATATTTTAGTTGGTAATTTTCTGCAAATCTTACTTCTGCTGTTTCAGTGCTACTTTTGTGTAGCTTCCACAGTAGATAGACACTTGTAGAGTGGAACTCTTGTATAAAACATGTAAAGTTCATAAGATGGCTCCCATTAAAAAAAAAAAAAAAAAAAAAAAAAAGCCCCACATCCTACCAATCTAGCTGTGTGTATCTTAACTTTGTCTTCTCATTTAAGATACTTCTTTGCAATGTCTAGACATACAGAGGGAGAAGTCTCCAAAAGCTCTAAGGTCACCTAGAGATCACACCAGTTCAGTTGACTTAATTCTGTGCCTGACTTATAAATTTTGAACCCTGTGTGCATTACTTTATAACTGTCAGCATTACATTCCATCCTTCTTGTCACTTCATTTACAGAGCAAATCAAAACCCCTTTCAGTTTCACTTACTGCTTGGCATGAGTTCACAGGGTTCCCTTCCCCATTACACAAATCTGTATTATCACATCACAAATTTAAGTTCACTATTCCTCACTGTATCTCCAATTAATCTTATTTGGTTTAGATAATAAATTAAAAGGAAACAATACTGAATAATAAGTACTGCATAGAGAACACCTCCTAAGGCACTTCATCAGTTTGATTATGGCTATTGACCTCTGAACTTGAAAAAAAAATCCTTAATGTAGTTGTATTGAGCCATTAGCCATCTTGTCTTTTCACAATTTCGTTGGCAGTTTGTAAGCAAGTGACAGAAAATCCACCATTTTCAAAACCATGTGGCTTTAAGTTAGTGTGAAGTTAACTGCATTCTTTAGGAACCAGTTTGATATACATGCATGTAATTAATTTCTTTTATCCTCACAACAAGTAAGTGGAGTGATGAATTAAAATTCAACCAACAATCCATATGGCCTAAAAATCCCATGCAAAATAAACTGAAAAAATAGCTAGGATATATACTATATAGCACATATTGCCTTCCACTGTATATTTAGTATCCTTAATGGCTTGAAGAAGAAACCTGAAAATATCAAAGAATTTTGATTTCTGTTAATAATATCCTAGTTATTTTCACCAAAATATTAGAATTTATAGAGGTATTTTCCTTGCCATGACAGTTACAAATTACTCATGCAGTCATTATTTTTAGGAACTAACTTACTACTAAATCCACAATTGTTCATATCAGAGGAAAAATTGTGTGTTAAAATATCTCATCTGTTTACTCAGAGAAAATGTGTAAATAATGGTAAAATATTGTTGGAAGCATATTGCTATGCAAGGAAAATATGTGTGGGATATATTTAATTTCTTTAGTCTGATTTTTTTTGAATGTGGATATAGTTTGGTGTAAGAAAAAAGAAGTATTACTTTTAATAACTTGGGATATATCTGATGGACATTGATTTTTTTGCCATTGCCATCAGAACAATGTATATTAGGAAACTTCTACATGGATAATTAGGAATTCTGATGGATTCTAGCCAATGGAAATCTATTGTATTTTTCCTGGTTTTGTCTGGGATAGAGTTAATTGTCTTCATATTAGCTTGCATGGTGCAATGTTTTGGATTTGTGCTGAAAACATCAGTGTTTTATTTATTGCTGAGCAGTGTTTACACAGCATCAACACCTTTTCTGCTCCTCACACAGCCCCACCACCGAGTAGGCTGGGGGTGCACAAGAAGCTGGGAGGGGACACAGATGGGACAGCTGACCCCAACCGACCAAAAGGATATCCCATACCATATGACGTCATGCTCAACATATAAAGCTGGGGGAAGAAGAAGGAAGAGGGGGACATATGGTTACTCATCTTCCCAAGTAACCAGTATGTGAGTGATGGAGCCCTGCTTTCCTGGAAATGGCTGAACACCTGCCTCCCAATGGGAAGAGGTGAATGAATTCCTTGTTTTGCTTTGTTTGTGCATGCAGCTTTTGCTTTACCTATTAAATTGCCTTTATTTCAACCTATGAGTTTTCTCACTGTTACACTTCTGATTCACTCCCCATCCCACTTTGGAGACTGAGCAAACGTCCGTGTGGGGCTGAGCTGTCTGCTGGGGTTAAACCATTATACTACTTAATGCTTGCATATGTCAAAGGCAAAAATTGCTAATAATTAAAATCCAAATTCTTGAAAAAGCCTTTGCATACAGCGGTATGCCTTATTATCTGAATTATTACATGCAAGAAATTTATATGTATATGACCACAGAAAATCATATTTTACCATGTTCTAATTCTGTTTTATTTTTTCAATGTTTAAATAAAAATCTCAGTCTGTAGTGTCAAAAAGTGATTTGGAGTATTCTATATTGGAGGCTTTTGAACTGTTTGAAGAAATAGATTTGGGAAGTGACAATACTGTAAGTTTAGGAAATCTTGTGAACTTGGCATACATATATCTCTCTATATATAATTTCCAGTAAAACTGTAATGCTGCAGACAAATTCTTGCCTATATTAATCTAACAGAAAGATTGCTGCTACTTTGCATAGAAAAAGCCCAAAAGGAGTCTTTTTAACCTCAGTTTTTGTTGGCCAATATAAACTTTGGTTGCTGAAGTTTTATGAAATTGTTTGTGATTTTCAGCATTATTTATCATATAAAGACCTTGAAACACCCCTGTCAGGTGATATTAATATTTTGTTTCTCTTGTAGATGGGGAGATGGAGTTCTGGATAAATTAGACTTCTAGTCATAAAGTGTAGTTTTTTTCCATGAGAACAACATGCTTAAATCATATGTGCTTAAGTCATTATGGAAAGAAAATTTAACTTACATACTGCAGCATCAAAATATAAAATATCTACTTAAAATAATTTGTCAACATTTCCTAGTTTCTTTATAGTAAAGGAACTGTAAAAGTAGAGTAAAAATAGTATAATACTTTTATAGTAAAGTATAAGAGAGTTTTCTCTAAAGACTAATCTAGGAAATCTACATTGAGAAGATTTTTTTAAGGTTAACAAGTATAAAATGTTAACTATAGTTAAGAGTGTAGCTCTTATAGTTCACTATAAGAGTGAAGCTCTAGCTTCTGAAGTTTAGTAACACTGAATTCTTTTCAGGGAACTGATGCTTGCTGTAAAAGGAGGAGAAGATGATTTTAGCATTACACTCTAGTGGATGGGCATTTGATTTGGAAGTGCAAACCATTTTTCTTATATAACTGAACAAGGACTAAAACCAAATTCTGTTTTGAAATAAACCAGCTAGTTCCCTCTGAAACAAAGCTTGTGTGTAGCATATGTTTTGTTCATTCCAAGGACTGACTCAATAAGCTTTAAGCATGACACTATATGAGGTCTGTTCCCTTTCTCCCTACTCAGGCTTCCAATTTAATCTTAGCATGTCAATTAGTGTTTGCAAGCACCCAAAAATGCCTTTTTTGCCATATGACATGGCATGTGCTGTAAATTCTCGCTTTCATGAAGTGGAAATTCTGGTGATCTGCAACGCAGTCTCCATGTAATTTCAGACATTTTGATTTCAGCTCCCCATTTCTGCAGCTCAAATATATATGGTTTAGGGCCATGTGACCAAAAGAAAATCTGCAACCATCCACTACATATGGTAGATGTTCAGCCAGCTGTGGAGGTGGTTAGCTGCATGAATGTATGTCATGTAGTATCACTTGGCCTTGAAGGCCAGGAATTACTTCTTGAAGCAGATCATTTAATACTGTTAATGTGTCCTGGGACATTTAGGCACTGTTGTAGCAAGATGATTCAGACTACCATTCCTAGATGAATGGAAACAGATGTTTAGAGTGTCTGAAGTTTTACCCTTGAAAAGCCTTACTGGAAATCTCACTATAATTGACTTGCTTATATTAATTTTTTTTTTTAATTTTTTTTTTTTTTTTACAGATAGGATTTAAAACCATCTGTTATTTCATGGGTCAGTATGAATGGTATCTCTTGGTAAACAATATTTCTAAAAATGATGGAACTACTTCTAAGGTAAATTCTGTACAGACAAGGAAAATAAAAATGGCACAGGTGGGAATGTAATTATTGCTCACCTGCTGTAAAACAACATCAAATATCACTACAAACAACCCTTTCATTGCATTTGTCCAAAATTCAACAGTAGAAATGAGCTTTTCATACACGTCAAAAGTATAAGAAAATATCTTAACCAAAATACCCCCCCAATCCCTCTTTAAACTAATTTCTGGTTTTTGTATTACATTTGAATTAAAAAAAATACAATCAGAGATACTTTGCATTTCCTCTTTTGTATTTGTTCTTTCTCTGTCTCTTCCCAGAATATACTAGTAAAATAAATTGGGGTTAATTTTTAACAATTAGTTGAACTTTATATGGGAGGTCTTACAATGGTTTGTATGTGACAAGGATAATAACCATATATGTAGATATGACAGAGGTAATCAAACATATAGGTGTCAGCATATACTCTCTTTAAGTGTGTCCTTAACTTTATACTCTAATAGATGAATTCCACTTAGCATTTTGTCTTCAGAAAAAACAGAATCAAATTCATAATGTCAGTTCTTATACTCAGTCTTCCCTTTGTAACTTTCTCAATCTAATCCATTTAGTCATGAACAATAGGATGATCACAAAAAAG
Organism: Strix uralensis; assembly: GCF_047716275.1. Lineage (NCBI taxonomy): Eukaryota > Metazoa > Chordata > Aves > Strigiformes > Strigidae > Strix > Strix uralensis. Next base: position 95,516,385 of record NC_133973.1, on the reverse strand, counting down.
TCTAAAGCTCATAAAAGTCTTTCTGGTAGTGTGCTGGGTTTGTGTGGTGGGGTTTTTGATAGTGGGGGAGGGGGCTACAGAGGTGGCCCTCTGTGAGAATCTTCTCAAAAGCTCCCCCTGCTCCAAGTTGGACCCACCTCTGGCCAAGGCTGAGCCCAAATAGCAATGGTGGGTGTGCCTCTGCGACAACGTATTTAAGAAGGGAAACTGAGAGTGGGGTTGGGGGACTTTGAGGATGAATTACAAGAAGGACACCTATGTGAGCACTCAGGTCAGTGGAAGGAACGAAGAAGAAGGGGGGGGAGGTGCGCCTGAGCAGACACTCCCCTGTATCCTGTGGTGACATGGCAGGGCTTCCCCCCCTGCCACTCATGGAGGTCACCAGAGGAGTGGAGATCCACCTGTGGCCTGTGAAGAACCCCTGGGACTCTGTGGGAAGAAGGATCACCCACTGTTGCAGTTCGGCGCTGGGAGGACTGCAACATGTGATTAGTGACAGAACAAGGGGGAACGGCTTTAAACTGCAACAGGGGAGGTTTAGACTGGACATTAGGAAAAAATTTTTCACAGAAAGTGGTTAGACAGTGGAATAGGCTGCCCAGGGAGGTGGTGGAGTCACCATCCCTGGATGTGTTTAAGGGTCATTTAGATGAGATGCTGAGGGATATGGTGTAGGGCTGATGGTTGGACTCGATGATCCAATAGGTCTTTTCCAACCTGAATGATTCTATGATTCTATGATTCTATGATTGTATGATGTGGAGGTGACCCACGCTGAAGCATCTCAAGAAGAATGCATCCTGTGAGAAGGACTCATGATGGAGAAAGTTTGTGGAGGACTGTCTCCTGTGAGAGGAAGCAGGGGGAAGAATGTGGAAGATTGCTTCCCCCCCTCCTTGGAGAAAGAAGCAAGTGGACTGACTGCACCCCCCATCCCTTGCCCCTGTGTCACTGGAAAAGGAGGTAGAGATATTGGGAACAAAGCTGAGCCCAGAAATAAGGCAGGGGTGCAGGGAGGTGTTTTTAAGATATAATAATACTTCTCACTGTCCCACTATCTGTGTCATTGTTGTTAGTGTTTTGAATTAAAGTGATGTCTTTTTTTCTTCCCCTGTCAAGCCTGTCTTTTGCCTGTGACCATAATGGGTGAGGTACCCCTCTCTGTCCTTATCTTGATTCCTGAGCCTTTTGATTAATTTTTCTCCTTCCCAGCACTGCGGGGGAAGGATTGAGTGAACAGCTGCATGGTGCTCAGTTGCCCTCTGGGCTCAAACCATGACAGGTGTCTGGGAAAATTTTATGGAAACCATTTCTGCAGCCCAGTAGAATGACTGTGATGTGTTCTACATTCAACATAGTGCACAAATCATATATATTGGTCATAGATGTCCTGTAATAATAAAAGTAATACATATGGAATACACCTCTTAAATTCAGGAGCAGTAGGGGACTGTGACAATAACATCTGAAAGTAGGGAAACTGGAGGAAGTGCATGTGGAACTGTGAAGGGTTATATATAGCTCATGAACTAGGAAAAATATAGATAAATTATGGAATGGATATGGATTCTCACTTTAAAAAAACCTGAAATTTTTTAGTGTGTTCAAAGATAATTCTGGGACACTCAAAAATGAGAAATGTCATCAATGAGATTTAACTAAAATGTGTCAGTTTTTATTTCATTTGGTTCCTGTGGTTTTTCTGTGTTGGTTTTCACTCTTGAAGGTGAAGCAGAGATATTTTCATATAACTATTAAAACCCTCCTAAATTTCCAGGTCATTAGGGAAAATACTGATATTGCAACTGCCAAACTTCTAGTCTGAACTCGATTTTAAATAAGGAAAGAAGTGAGTAACTTCAGAATATGCTTTTGGTTGACTGACAGAATTCAAATACACTGTCTGAGAACAAGATTTTTGAGCACTTTTGGGACAGCCATTAGGTCCTTTGAGAATACCGTTTTTTGACTAAATATATAAAAAAACATTTTATCTACCCATTAGGCATTACCAGAACATACACATGATATATTATTGCATAGATGCCAGACTCCAGCAGTTTGACTTTAATCAAATTTCATATTCTTGGTAGATTTTTAACCAGTAGAGACTTTGTTGGGATATCAGGATATTGGGGGATATATATACATATACGTATATATATATATGCACACAAACACTCAAATCTCTATCTATGATCGATCAATTGATTGATCACTCTACCTACACACCTATGTAGTCATATTTAATATCTTTATTTGGTTATATAAGGTATGTTGACAGATCATGATCAAATGCTAACAAGAGAAATCTACAGAGCCTAACAAACCTATAGTACTACATCTGCCATTTTTTTCTAATCAGAGATCAGGCATGACTCATTTAATTACTAAAAATATGTTTTATGCATGATGACTCTTATGAAAGTTACAGAAGGAAAACAATCACTTATTTGAGCTGCAAACTCCTTCTTTCAGCTGTTATGTCAGTTGCACATATCACTTGTATTTTGGAATAATTTTGAATGTGATTTATTATTTCTTTCTAGATTTATAAATGTGAGATCATGGTGCTGCTGCAAAGACTGGTAAGCAAAGAAAGTTGGTGAAAACCAGAGAGATCACTGGCATCATTAGGTTTCCTAGATGTTAGCAGTGCGAATAAATTAGACGTGCCTTACAGCCCACCTTTGCTTCAGTACTGCACTATAATTTATGGAATAATATTTTACTACTGTATGAGCAAAAATATAATTATTGTATCTGTAAATGAAATCTGAAAGTAAACAGGTATTATTTCAAAATATATTTAGTGCTTAATTAAACTTTTTTCTTGTTTGCCTAGAATAAAATCTGTATGCATTAATGCATCAATATTTCATAAAATGCAATTATACTCAGAACTGAACACTATGCATCATTACTAGCTAAAATCTATCTACAATGCAAAATTCATTTTTAAATAAAACTGCATGCAAATAAATTTACAAAAGTATGCAAATGTTATTATCATCTTTCCGACTTGATCATTTCATTTAAAGCAGCAGAGAAAAAGGGAACATCTGCATGACTTTCCTAAAGCAGTTAATGAAAGTAATCATGTGTACAAAGTGTAAGCTTAGGTGTAAGTTAGTAATTAAAATAAGAACTGCAAACAATGTATCAAAAATGCAAAATTTAGTGTATGCCTTCAAGTCTACAATTATTTTACATAGTAATGACCTCTGGAAAACTTAAATACTTCACTATATTCAGTATAAAGAAATAGAACTCATATCCTTAAATGACTGTAAACCACTTCACAACATGCATTCATGAATCCTCACAATGTCATTATTCAGCACATACTCCAATACTTATTTTACAGATATTACAAGAAATTAAATATATTTTTAAAGACCTTGCACAAATCATATTGAGTGGGATAGATCTTACTTAATTTTAGATATCTACGTAGTCAGTGTGGGTATTTCAGCTAGTCACTTGTGGTTCCCTCTCCTTTGTGTAGAGAAATAGGTGCTTGTAAAGGTCTTATTCGTTGCACTAAACTATGGATTTTGGATGAAATTATTTCCAGTCATGACTTTTACATTTTTCCATTAGCTGTAAAAGTCTAAGTTCAGGAGTGGATATTTATACTTTAAATGTCTAAAGATAATAAGAATCCTATGCTTTGTGTCAGAAGTAATAATAGAATCCAGGACAACTTACTCCTCTATTCAGATTTTGTTTCTGTTTTTTCATTCATTCTTTGGGACACTAATTGAAGTTTAAAACATTGTCTTAAAAACTCTTTATATAGATCTTTTCTGAAATGATAGGATTATGCTAATCAATAATAGTTTCCTTCTTTAGAATTTCAGAGATTTGCGTCTAAACAGTATCTAACTATATCAGCCATCATCACATGACTCCACTGAATGTTTAGTCCACTGACACAAAGTGGACTAGAGTTTTGAAATAAAACAGATGTGTTCTCCGACAACCAAACTTAGTCAGTCTTGGTTCTTCTGATCTAATGTGTAGTGCAGGACACATAACGTGGGTTTGGCAGAAAAGATGTCCATCTAATGGTCTGTTAATTCCCAACACATAGTTAACAAGATTTGTAAGGAGACTGAAGTCAAACTATGTATGGATTTCCAAAGAAAGACAATATTAACTATATGTGCCAAAACCTGGGGCCTGCTCAAATCTAGAAAGTTCCCAGCACTATTCCACGTGGTCCAATGTAAAGGTAGGTTTTATTTATTAACCTGACCTCCTGTTTCCTGTATTTCTTAAACTAAAAAGTACCATGAATATTTTATTTATGATGTATAAGGTTAACAAAATATATTTATAACTTTTAGGGCATAAACCATGACAGGTTTCCCTTCAGTTTTTCTACAGATATAATAGAATTTTATTGTTTGCTGTTCCTCCTGTTTGTTTTTAATGCAATTATATCAAGACTGGTGCAGAAACTTGCCCAAAAATAGCCTGAAAATGCCACTTAATATCAACCACATGTGAGATTCAATTCAGCTAACTTTACCATTTAAAATTCAGGTTTTTTATCTAAACTATTTAAGTACACTTCCTGTGTAAATAAATGGAGAAAGATTGATACCTCTAGGAAACAACTATCATCAGACACCTACCTTAAAACAGATTCAATTCTTTGTCTGACATGCTTGTCTCAATTCACTGTACAGGCAGAATAGATGGCTAACTTGTCCAGGTAGTTAGGGATATGCACATCAATTTTATATATGTTAAATTAAGCTGCATAAATTGTACCCTATAGATAATAAACAACTCTCAATAAAACATGAATGAGTCATCACATGCAGAGAAAAGAAAAAAAAAAAAAACCTATCATGACTTTTTACATTTATTTTAGTTAGTTTTAGCAGTTTCCTGCAATTTTTGCACAATTATTTTTAACATAAAGACTCAATTAGAGAGAATATCATTGCAAGTGAGAATAGATAAATTATACAAACAATGGCAGAAGATTAAAGAACAGAATTCAGGAGGAAGCAAACTCAGAATTAAAATATATAAATTTGATGGGAAAAATTTTGTAAAAAGAAATGGTGAAAGAGATTAGAATTATTGACATCAGACTAGGCATGAGTTAGCTGTAAGAAATGACCAAAAGAAATCATGAGTTATTTTTTGGCTTTAATAGAAATGTGCAAATGCAGAGGAAGCTGCAGGATCACAAGTTTTCATTACCAATGCTGAAGTAGCATAGCAGAAGGTAAGGGATGGAAAACCACACTTCAAATGTTTAGTTCTCAGAAATCTGCTAGGAGTGAACAACAGAAGTGAAAACCAAAAGAACATCACAGAATCATCTAGGTTGGAAAAGACCTTGAAGATCATCTAGTCCAACCATTAACCTAACATTGACAGTTCCCAATAACATCAACAAAATATCTACGTGACTAACGATTGCGACCTACTGTTTAAACATAAGACCTGGCTATGACAGTGAGAATAAAGACTAGCAAGTGCTTCATTCTTATGTTAATGGTAAAAAGCCCCCTTTCACTAAGTTTAAGGAGCAAGGAACAGATATTCAGTGGAGAACACTGTATCTGTGTATTAACATTTGAAATGATATAAGCATGTCAGATATAAGCATATTTCTATAAGTTAAGTTTGAAATTAAGTCTCTGAAATCTTAGACTGAGCTTCCAAAACAAGACTTATTGACAAAGAGATGCATGAACCTATGTTTTGTGCAAAAGCAACATTTTCTCATAATTTTTCACTTTAAAAATAGACATCAAAAATACAGAAAAATCAGTGCTAGAGATCAATATTGTCCTGGAAGTAAGACTGATGAACTGATCTAGCAGACCTTTTCCATTTGTTATTTCTAGAAAAGTAGTTATTTACTGAAAAAAATTTCTGTATTTTGCAAGGAGCAGGTAATTTTTTGAAAATAAGCTTTCCTTTCTGAAGCACAAGAAAACAAACAAGCAAAAAATCAACCAAACAAAAAGCACTTTTTAACTGTCAGCCTTGGTCAATGTACTCTACCATGTGTATCAGCAGAAAATATCAAACACCTTATGAAGTGTAATGGTACATAATGACTTAATTAAGACATTGATTAAGGTTAAAAGAAGGCGGGAAAATTCAAATTAACATAAAAAATTACTTTGAAGGTGCAAGAAGTACAGTTATAGTCCTTGTTTCGTGAAGATTTATAAAAAAGAAATTATTACTACGGTGACAGAGATTTGATGAATGATTTGACTTTCTCTCCTCATGCTCACAATTTATTACCTCCTAGGACATCTCCTCTGCCTTTGAAAGTTTGACTGTAATGCTCCAATAAGCTGTGATTTTATCTCATAAAATACATATGTTGTTCCTGTACAGTTTTGGTTGGTTGACTGTTTGGCTTTAGCTACTGTGAGATGCAATTAGGTGTGGAAAAATTCAGTAGATGTCATATATCTAACACTAGTATATATTTGTCGAGTCTATATTTCAAAACACTGATACTCAGACACAAATTGGAAACCCATAATTTTAGAGAGAATCCTTGAATATAAGTGAAAATTGGGGTTGTCTGTTCATCCTCCCACTTCATCATGTCTATTAGAGAAACATTATAAGATATTGAAAAATATATTTGTGCTTAGTAATGTAAATCTTCTGTTACATAATTGCTTTCTGTAATACAGGTTGGAAATATGTCTCAATTTTATTTAATAATTAATACAGTTGATTTGATTTAATGATCAGTTCATTGCTTTAAGGGCCTTAAATTTTGATGGTGTGATGTGAACCTACTGGGTGCTTGCAACAACAGAATACAATAATAAATAGCTGTATTTGGAGATAAGCATCATTACAAAGTTTCCCACATAACAGTTTATGCCATGCCATTATGCCATTACAAACATCAGAAAGATGCTCTTTGTGTCTAATGATTTCTTCCATATTCTTTAGCTCTAAGATGCCATACAGAAGCTTCCACATAGTGGAGAGTGTGCCATCAACAGTTAATACAGTGTTTTCACAAGTGTGCTTCATTTGCAAGGATAAATCCAATCTCAGAGGGCACATAACAATGCCCTAAGTAACACTAATCTCCTGGCCTTCCATCTCATACCTCTCTGTCTGAAAACTTTCTGGAAATCACAGTAGTCAAGAAGTCTGTTCCATATTCATCACAGATATTGATCAATCCAGAACCTCTGCTAGTGGTTAAACTTGATGGCATAAGCCCAGTCACTTTTCAGCAGTTTTAAACAGTCAAATAGTTAACTTAAAAACTTTGCTTGAAATGTAACGTGACATCTCTTTCAACAATCCAGTAACCTGGGTCAGAAGACACTAAAGACACTATATCCAAAAAGTTGAATTTAATGTTTGCTGCTAAGACTGCATTGCTGTGGCTCACCTCTCTTAAATACAGACTAGGAAGCATAAATTGTCCTGAAAGGTGAGAACTTTAGGTTTACGCAACGCAAGAAATAGATATGATTAAATTCTGAGTCTTTCACAATGTGTTTCCAAACAAGCAAAACTCCATTCTGTTGATTACACTTGCTAATCTAGAGGTTTAGTGTAAACAGCGTGCATCTTAAAAATACTAGCAGCTCAAAGACATAAAATAGTGCAAAATTCCTTGAGAGGCACTTCAGAAACCTGAGGTTCCTTTTGCCAAAAAAAAAGATAGATCATTCTTAAAATTAAGCCAAAATCATCTCTATTGTACTTCCCTTAATTTCTTCTTGTGGAGAAGTAATCTGCATTGTGAAGGAATATATCACCAAAACAGCTAATATTGGTAAAAGTTCACTGTACCATAATGAAGAGAGTGTGTGTCCAATAGCTTGTACAACTAATACAAATGTTTAATAGTGTATGTTTTTCAGCTTTCCAGACGTTCATTTTCTAGCCATTGCTGCTTCACAATATTTTAAACTCTACTATGAAAGACTATAAGTATGGTGGCATTTTATTTTTGCCTTAGAAAACCCTGTTTTTCTGAAAATTTCTAATGAATAAAAGATAAAAATGTGAAGAAATTGACTTCAGTCAATCTTCATGTATTATTCAATAGTCTTCTGTGTGCATGCAGTATCTAGGTACATTTTAATTAGCTAACTTGGGCAGAGCAGACCTAGTTTAGAATGCTGAAAACAATAGGTTTCAGAGAGCAATTAAATATAGGATTAGGCTTCCTAGTGCAAGGTGACAAGCACCTCACATGATTTCAGTTACAGTCCTATACATTATGTAATTGTGAGATGGAAAATAGTAAATAATCCAGAGCTGAACTAATTTCTTTAAACTCACTTCTAATTCACTAAACTCTTTGGGAAGCAAATAGTCCAGAACAATGAAGCTTATCTCCACAAAGAAAAACACCTCACCTGCCATCAAGAATGCTTTCTTTTTCTGAGTCATTCATGAAAAAAAAAAAAAGAAAAAAATACTCAACTGATATTCAGTTATGTGTATGTTGAAGATTTATCTTCTTGACTGACCCATGAGTATTTCATTGTACACAAGACAATGAAGACTTCCATGTTCCAGACTGGCAATGAAAACTCTGGTCTCAAAGCTATATTCTCATTTTTATTTCTTTCTCAATTTTTGGTTATACCTGAAGTTGGATATCAATTGTAAAAAAATCTTTTAAAAGTGATTTTTAAAAATTTTATGTTTTCTGGATGAGACAAATGTCATTAATCAAATATTACTACTTTCCTGATTACCCTCCATACAGAGACTGAGATAGACATAGAAATAGAGGTAGAGACAGAGATAGAGATAGATATGGATATGTGTGAGACACATTGAGTACAGCTGGCCAGAACTCAAACTGCCGATGATGACTGATTGTCTTCAAATTCTCACTGCTGCTTCACACCTTCTAAGAATAGTTGCAATTATTTTTATGATAAAATGTGTGTCATTATAAATCTGTATTTACATCTTTCTACAAAATCTTACACCTATATGTACATGCTGATGATTTAGATATGCTTCAGTTTGAACTTATTATTTTTACCGATTAAATGACATTTAAGTAACATCTATGTCATTCATTGCATTTCAAAGAAATACATCTGAAAAATGTCAAGACGTAATATTATCAACTTCCATTCAATAGGCATGCACAAAGTACATATTTACATAGTTCTACAAATTTGGGATACTATGTTTTGCTTCCATTTATGTTTTGGAAGTTCTTGGGCTTTTTGTTTCTCTTCATTTCCTGCCAAACTATGATATTTAAAGACAAAAAAACCATAGTGTTTTTCTATGATACAAGAACCTTTATTGTTTCTCATGAGAAAATTGGTAATATTTCTTTCTCCATTTGACTAATAGTTCTGATATTGATCCAGCAGATACTCTATTACATTTGCGAGATGGTTGACTGTAATTTAACAACTACCTAATGTGTATTCCCATGTCATTCTGAACAATGATAATTATTGAGTGAAATTAATACTATAAGACTGAGTATAACATATGCTTTAGGAGACAAAACTGCTATGAACTGTTGATATTCGTTTCTATAGTCTTTTCCTGAATGATGTCAGATGGTAAGAATTAATGTTATAATTACCATAAAATGAGAGCGTCAAAAAAATGGAATAACATCAAACATTTAAGTGCCACATGGTAAAGTTATGGGTACTGTGTTATGTGCAAATAAAAATGAGTCTTCTTTCAGCATAATGCATATATAAGTTCAGTGCATTTTGCCAAGCTTTCTGAAACTGACCAATTCAATTACAAAATTTATGGATAATAAATTGTTCTATGACTACTTTAATCACTCATAGTATTGCAAGAGGATGGCAGTTCCTTAATATTCACCTAACAGAAGAATTGATGTTCATTAATTTAATCAGGTTTCCTGAAAAAGAATCCTTTAAACTCATATGAAACATGAAGGCAAATGAAGATATAAATAAATAAAAAAACAGCGTAGTATTCTTTTGAGGATGTAGACCTGAGGAAAAAAAGATAAGACCAAAAAACCAGGCAAATATCATGTACATTATTTGTGGCTAAAAATGAGATAGTGATACAGGCAAACATATTGTATCAATATTTTCTATGCCTTGAAAAAATGAACACAAATATAAGTACAGATTTTTTTTGTTTGTTTATACATGTGTTGAGATATACATTTGTAGTTCTTAAGTCAGGCTGAATAATTATTACTTTTGCAAGCATTAATTCATCAATTTCAGATAGCTGGATTAACAGCTGAGAGAGAAGTAAGTAAAAGTCTGTGACACAGCCTTCTGTGTATGCCCATGTGTATTTCTCTGAAAACAGTTAATAAGATGAAAGGAAAAGAGCATTCCAGAAATTCTAATTCTAATATTGCTAATTATTTCTTTATTGTTTTACAGATATTAAAGTGAGCAAATGTAAATGTGAATCTCTACAACATGGATACTTATGTTTGAATTAGTGACCCTACAGTTCTTTACAGTCAATATAGAGAATTAGCCATTTCTAAACAAGGTAAGATGAATTGTCCTGAAACATACCTTTTTATCTTCATTGTCTGTACAAGGACCAAAGATGTCTAGCTCAGACATGGATAGCTACCTTCTGTCCAATTTTAGGTGAGGTGAAAACCACTTCTATTGTCTCTGATATTTCAGAAAAGAAGGCTAAAAAGACCACTGTGATGATCTAGTCTGATTTCCTCCACAAGATTCGAAGTTTTGTCCCTGATTGAAGTTTATAAAAGAACTTGAATTTGAGAATATATTTCAGCAAGAACCAAAAGTAACTCAGAATACATGAAAAATTATTGATTTGAAAATGCAACAAGAAGACAGATCCAATGTCTCCTTTACTGTTTCCTACTGCACTACTTTAATACCCTAATTTATTGAAGGACACAGAAAATAAATTAATTGAAAATCTATTTCAGTTTACAGAAACAAGTTTTAAGATAACATTTTAATTTCAATTTTTCAGGTAGTCATCTAATTAAGCAACTAAATACCTACAGTCTTTTCAAAAGAGAATTGTTACACTTCAGCTGTCAAAAACTGCAAACACAGGAAAACACACTGTTCAGCATAACATATCTGGATTTACGCTATTTCATAATCCACATTTCCACCATGGAAAACATAAAAAATCTGTTCCTTTTTGTAGTTATAGTGACATATTGCTAGCATTACTTCAATCAGAAATATTCTGCATACTTGTTCATATTTTGGACGTTATCCTTAAATAGTCTTACCATTGCTATCTGATTAACAGTTATAATATAATTTTTATATATATATACACACACACACATACCATTTTAGCATTCTCTGTGTAGTGTAGCAGATATGCATGTACAGAATATTTTAAAAAGTGCAATGTGCATTTACCACTTCTGCTGTTTCTAGTAAGCATAACATTTCCAGACCATGTTTTGTTCTCAAATTATGTCTTCAATTAAATATTTGCCTATGCCTAATTAAGTAACACTTATTAGCCTTTAGTAGAAATTCTGATTTTCACTTTCATCAGCAATAAAATTTTTTTATTTAAATTATTGAGAAAAATGTACAGAAACTAGTGCTTCATCTCTCTCTCCTTGCCCTCCTCCTCAGAAAAAAAAAAAAAAAAAAAAGAAAGAAATGTAATCTTTTCTGCCAGTAAGGTACAACATAAGAGATTCTCTATTGCCAGTATGAAGGAAATAGAGAAAAGACTCTCAATTTCTCTGATTCAAATTCACTATAATATTCCTGCAGAAGAACATGATGTAATCTATTGTGGAATATTAAATGGAATTGGGAGTTTCAGGGGATGTAAATAAAACTCTGATACTGGTAATTTGCCTAGAGAAATGAATGCTATTAACAATTTGTGTCATTTCTTATGTATATTTTCTTTTGTCTTGCCATGTTGACAAGAATCAACAATCTACTTTGTCCCCTTTTGAATATGTATTTACTATCTGAGATTCTGTAAACCAGCAGTGCAAGATATTGCAATAGTGTGCAATGAACTGTGTAACAGTGTCATTTTATTGCTGAGGTTTTGTCTTTAAAAATTTGTTTTGAAACAAACAAGTATAATCTTCTCCTGAAAGATTTCCTTGCTAATCACAACATGAACAAAATGAAGTGCTCACAGGGAGACCCCTTTATTCTTTTTTCCCAGACTAATTGTAGGAAAGCAGACCATCACAAAGAAAACAACAAATATAGGGAGTCATAGAAATTTAAAGCAATATCAAGATCAGGCATATAGTCTAGACAACTACTCCTATTTCAAGGGCCAAAAACGAGCAAAAAAAATAAGTTCATAAATAACCTAGTCTTTAAAATGAGAGAGAGAGAGAGAGAGAAAGAGAAACCAACCTGCTCTGAATGATCTGGGTATCTCAGAAGCTAAAACGTTTTAATGACTGGGACCATGAGTGTAGGGATCTAACGTGATGTATGACGTTTAATGCACTCTTTCTTAGAAGAAATTCAGTACAAAACATGCACAAATCCATAGCTACTTCTCAGCTGGCTAGCTGAGATATCATGCCTTGTGTTTTTAACCACCCTTGCACAACTTCACACCCACTGCAACACATGCCATATCTTCAGTGTACTCAGTCCCATACTGGCCACTCTTACAAGTGTGTGAATTGCAAGGCTGTGAATACAATCTACCTGCCCTAGGAGGCCCCATATTAGAGCCATGCCAACAGGAGCCATTCAAAATCATTTGGCTTAGAGTTAGGGATAATTTCCTGGCATCAATGGTTTCAGGAGTGTAGGCAAGCTTTTCGGTTCCTTTCTGTAAGATGCCCTTAACATCTTCAAGGCTTTCTGGAAATCACACCAGTCACCTCTGCTAGGAAGTTCAATACTTTTGAAAAATTGGCTCTGAAAAGGTCTTCAGCCTTCAAAGTGCAGAATCTTATAAACTGCTGCTCCAGGTGGCAATGCCTTGTGTCTGTGCAGCATCTGCTGAAACTAAGGGCTTCCAGTGGACACTAGTTTCTCCCTTACAATTACTGCAAATCCACTGCTGCTCATAAAAAAGGAAACAAAAGAGAATTAAACCAAATTCTTCACTATGTGGGACTGTTGTAAGAAAGACAGTTTAAAAACAACTAATAGTTTATTAATTTTTGTAGTTTTGCTAATAATTTAATCACTTTTCACCCATTTTAAAAATAGAATTTACATTTGTCAGAAGTAATTTGTTTCTTAATTACTGTCTCTATCATAGTTTTTTCTATGTTTTAATGTAGTTTCAGCAATATATTTAATTGTTCCAGATGTCCCTTATATCTGAAATGAGTTTTTGTTCAATTTAAAAAAGCTGAAAAGTATGTCAAGCTTTGTCAAGCAGTGTAAGCTAGAAGAGGAAAAAGTCAACTTTTCCCCCTTTTAAATTCATTTTTATCTGAGAGAATTTGTTCTGTGATGAACTCAAACAGAAAACATTCAGTTGCAGAGTCTCAGTCCAAATTGCACATTAAAACATAAACCTGAGATAAAATGGCAAAACCCTCTGACTTTGTAATTAGTTTGATCAAACACAAAAGGCAATTAAAAAGGATATTGAAATCAAGGACCAGATTCTCAGCTGGTGAAAACCTGTGACATTCCATTGACTCAAATGAGTAGTTCTATTTAAAAATCTATACTGAAACTCAGGATCATTTACATTAAGTGAGAAAAACAGTGCAACTGGCATAAGACTTCACTACAATTTATAAGATGTCCTTGGAACAACCTGAATGTTTTCCTTATTGGATCTTGTTTCATAGACATGAGCTTAAAATATAAATATTGATAAAGTGCATTAGACCAATGTCATGTTTCTGCTGCAAAATAGAAAGGACTTTTTGATAATCGATATGTTGTTTAACCAGAAATCTAGGCACCCTTTCAAAAAGGGTGAAATATGCTTGGATTGTCCCTTTTACAAGAGAAACCTGGCAACTGCCTTCTGAACCAGCTGGAGTTTATGCAGCATCCTATTGGGCAAGCAGCCAACAGGGAATTACAATAATCTAATCTTGAAATAACAAAAGCGTGAATGACCATTTCAAGGTCTGACTGTGAAAGATATTACTGCAACATACAGAAATTCTTTAAGAAGCAGGATGAGAACATGGCCTAGAGTGTGTATATTTTCTAAAAGATAAGAGAATTAAGGTATCTGAAAATTTTTCAACTCTTTACTACTGTAGTAAAAATGTAGTTCCATTAAAGTAAATGTGCGATGAAAAGTGCAGTAAAGTGTATTTCTAACACTCTCCCTATTTTTTTTATTAGAATGGGAAAATAATAAAAGGGAATAATTTGACTCACACTCTCCAAAAATGTCTTAGATGCAGGGATATACCATACCTAAAAAATGTTAGTGTTAAATATAAAGCTTTCAGAAAATTGTGAAAGCCTAAAATAGAAAGCTAAAAGGAAAATTGTAACTCCTATGTAATTATAGCTTATATAGCAAATGTATTCTGTTCAGAAATAATGGTATGTCTGTGCTACAGAAGAATATGCATAGTCTTTGTTTGAACAGCTAGGCCTGTCCAAAGAAGAATCTCAAATCTGCTGTATCTGGTTGTTCAGGAACAAGCATTACTTATAATGTGCCTATGGCTCTGGCCAACAGGTTAAATCTTCCTTCTCAGATCCCACAAAGCCCATGTAGTAAATATCAAATGAATAAACATCTGAAGCATTTCTTCCTGAAGTTGTCTGATGCCATGTACCACAAGGCAGTAAGGAGTTGCAGCTACTTTTGCTATGCCATCTTGCTACTATAAGGATATGCAGAGAGTGGAGTACTTATAGTACAACTATTAGAGAAGTGCTATATAACTCTAATTACAGGAACTGTGTAAAAAATGAAGAATACTGTGCATCATTGAAAAAGAGGAAAGCAAACTAGTGAATGAAGGGGGGGGGAATTGAGGATAACTTATCAAATCATAATAACTAAAAAGCTGATAGACTAGTAACAAGATAAAGAATTACATTTAAGTGCAGTCCTAAAATAATAAAAGTTTTAAACCATCACATAAACAAAGTCAACATCACAACTACATATGGAAATGGTGACACAGTCCCCATACAGCTAGCAGTCTTTCTTCAACTCCTCCACAGAGTAGGGTGCTTTGCTATAAAATGTTATTTTAAGAGATCTTTTGTGGATTATTGTTTTCATTCAAATAGTGAGGCAATTACTGCAATAGTTCCCAAAGACAATATGGCCTCAACTTGCACAAGTCATTAAGTCTTTTATCACAGGGGAAGGAGGGAAGAAACACCATCAAGTGCATAGGTAATTAGATGTATTTTCTGTATTGCTTTTTATACCTTCTTTTTTTCTTTTTCTTTTTTTTTTTTTTTTAATCCTTAACATGATTTCTCTAGACTACATTAACATCAGCTACTTTACATTTTCTGATTCTGGAACCGTCTGCTGCTGAAATAGGTGGTAACATTCAGACCTCAGTTTACTCCCTAACATTGATGAATAATTTCTTGCTTTTGGCTTTAAAATGATTTTCCACTGGAAAATGTATTATAATTATGTCTTTTTAGAAAGATTTTCCTTCATATTGATTCTGCTTGAAACAACTTTTAAGAAATATTACAGCTGTAAATATTTACATTCAGAATTTCACTCTAGAGGAGATTATTAGGTAACCATATGATGTTACTGGGGAATCAGATGAAAAACTTAATGGGGTATAATAGAATAATTGTTTGCACTTTTCACTCTCAGATGAACTTACAACCATTAATTGTTTCACAAGATTTCTGTGAAATAAATACTGTCTACTCTATTTAAAGATATGGGACACAGTAAATGGCAGACCACAGACAACACAAAAACCTTATAATGAAAAAGATTGGAAAGGAAACATATTCTCACTTGATATAAAAGGGTGCATGTCCTTCAGTTTTCAGCATAGCTACAATAATTTCAGCAGCTGAAGATATTCTCTTGATTCACAGTTACTCCCTTATTTTTCTGTTCTACAGTTATAAGACACCATTACCACCCACAGTGGACTTACAGTAAACCTCACAGAGCTAAAGCTCTGGAGGAATTTAAATGAGTATTATGATATAGCAATAAAATATTATCTTGATTATGAAACCATCCAGGTTATGAAACCTGGAATAGTCATGTAAGGTTTTGTCAAATTTTGAAGCGGAGATCGCACAAATTTTAATGCTTTATCTTCCTCTCACTAAAATCAACAGAAGTCTTGCTTCTGTCTTCAAGGAGAGGAGAGCTCATCTATGTGCTAGTGGTTTCTCACTGGTTGAAGTTTAATAGCCAATTAAATTTATGGGGGGGAGGGGGGGTGGGGAGAAAAAAAGGAAGGAAATAGGAACCCTTTCTAGACAGATGGATGAATTGCTGAACTCCAGTTCTATTTATCCCACTTACATGAGCCACATATCCACCTACTGACTTTTAGTTTTAGCTGCATATTCTCTGTGTGCTGCTGTTACAGATTTTAACTTGATTCTCTGAATTCAATAGCACAAAATAATGGAAAGTGTGCATACAGATACAGATGAGCAGTTGCAAGAAAGGGTCTTGCAAACATTTTAGAGGGACAATGGATAGAGATCTGTGAATGATTAACACTGATTTTAGCTTTGCAAAAATAAATCTGCAAAGTGATGATATAAAGTTATTGAGGTTATGGACAAATTTGACATGGCTCTAAATATTTAAGATACTCTTCTTAGGTTGTTAAAAATGGCTTAGTGATTTCCCTTTCATAAATGCATTCTCTAAATTAAGTGCGTAGAATCTTGACTGAAAGTAATAAACTACAGAGAGATATTAAATTACACGTTTGTTTAAGGGAGAGTCTTCTTGGCTGAGCTTGGAATTGAAAGCAACAATAAAGAAAGAAGTAGGTGTGAAATTAAAACTGCTATCCTCCCCAAAAATGGTAATACAAGATTAAAAGAGCACTTGTGATGAACAAATCCTTCCAAACTGACTCTCACACAGCTCACTGATACTTGAGAATAAATGCAGGGAGAGTCTTTTCCTTAAGACTGTAAAACTATCCAGGGATCCAAGAATCCCAAGAAAGAAAAGAATTCATATATCATAGGAAGCTGTAAATAGGATGTGGGAAATTTCTTCCCACAAAATTGAAAAATATACTTCCTATTATCTTTTACCATGAAATTGTGGCTTAGAGTTTTGTTCCTCAGAAAGATACTATCAGGGTACCTTATTTGATATGGGGATGAAGTTTTTGACAAAGCACAATGTTGTCCAGCTGAATCAAGTTGTATTAACTTAAAATTTCAGAGCTGAAGTATTTTTATTTAGAGTATTCAAGGAAAATTAAGACAAAGAGGTAAAAGAAAAAAAAGACAGACATTTTGAAGTGGACATTGTAAACCTGATCTAAAATGATAGTGTTTGCTAATTCAGATTTGTTCATAGAAACTATTCCATGCTCCATATGTACAGTAAAAAAGTATATAAAACAATTTAAAAGAAAAAGAAGAATGGAGGTTTAAAGAAGTCTATGAGTCATCCTCTGTTTTCCTTTTGTACCTACTGCAAAATCTTTCCCACTAAAACAACATGTCCTAACTTTACTCATAGGTAACTTTAATCAGTCCTGCCAATCAAATTACTTTTTTTAAAGGGAAAACTTCACCAAACAGATGGGCTTTGCAGCAAGTCTTTAAGGTCACCAAATACTGGCTGTAGTGAAATGAGAAGTAAGATCCCTCATGAAGGACATCTTGTTTCAAGTGGGAAACAGCTTTCATTCAAGTGATCCTGAATGTCATGGTAACACAAGAAGAAAGCTAGTTCTGGGAAAGAAAAGTATTCTTGTAAACTGGGATTTGATTCTATAGCTGTCACTCATACCTGCACAGATTGTGCCCTGTGGACTCTGGGACTTCAGTAGTCTCTGAAAGAATGATATCAAAGAAAAATTAAATGGAGGAAATTAAGCAAGATGTTCCTTTACTAGCAAAAGTCACAGTCTCTGAGATTTGGCAGTGGGTATTCAGGTAAAATCTATCTGAAACATACATGCAATGGTAAGGGACAAATGCCAGCTATTTCAGATGCTAAGAAGGTGTGATGGTCTGATGAAACCATAATCAATGGCTCAACCATCCAGTAAAGAACTTTGGCAAGGAAATGGTTTCTATGGAAACACCGAAGCTGTGTAGGTAATATTAGGAAGGTGTGGCAAGGGGAGGGGGTCCTACAGACATGGGATCACACTTTTTGGAGGCTGAACTTCCCTAACTTGGGTGAGTCTGTGAAGAGACAATAGAGAAGCCATTTTCACGATGCATGTGCCAAAAGGAAAGGTCAAACAACAGTCACACCTGCAGGGAGGGGGGAGTAACTCCCCAACAACCCCCAAGCCCACTGACTTGTTTCCAAAAGATTCTGAAGGTACAAACTGTGCATGTACCAAAAGTAAGGAGAATTCTAGAAGCATAAACTGTGCATGATGCTTAATTAGCCTAATGAGTCCAAGTGCCCACCTGGAGGAGGGGCAAGGATTATAAGAGGACACAAATCAAAGCCCCAGGTGGCTGTACCCCTCCGGAACTTGACCCCCAGGCTGGCCAGACCAACGATGGAACCAGGACTGGTGAAATCTTCCTTTTTGTGTCTCTCTCCCCTTTTCTCTCAGTCTTATTCTGTATGCCCGCATATAAGGCAAGGCTTTGTTTGGGCATGTTTAAGGCTTATCAGGGCATGTTATAAGATCTGCCACTAGTTGGTGTAAGTTTAATGCCTGTTGCAGAGAATGTAAAGACTACTGACAAAATTTCATGCCAATTATCTGTTGTGAGTGAATAAAAAATGAGGTTTGTGAATTGAAGAATCCTTGGTGTCATTTTACCTTAATTCTGACCTGGGAATCAGCGAATCTGAGTCGTTGTCCTGAGAAATTGGGACATGACAGAAGGTTGGCTATTCCACTTTGTTTTCTAGGGCCAAGACCAGAGACAGGGCAATCTGGGACCAATTCCTTGGACTGTTATTGCATGATGACTGCTAGCACTGAGCTAAATGTAAACTTTCTTCCCTCTGGTATTTTTTTGCATGGTTATTCAAACAGCTTCCGAAAATTCCTTCTTCAGAAAATGTGGCAACTTCTGTCTCTGTATAGATTATATATATATTTCCTTCTGTGGAGTGATGATGGGTACCCTGTTGCAATAAACAGAACATTTCAGAGATATGGGGTGAAATGTGTCCTCTGCAGCTGCAGAGGTTGGTCAACCCTGAGCAGAGACCATACTACTAAATAACTCCATGTAATATATGTGCGTTTCTTTTCAAATTGTTTATTGATTTTTCCTTCCTCTTCTGCCCAACAGAAAAGAAATCAAGTTAAATTTCAGGAGTAACAAAAGTAATATGTGTATGCATACATCTACATCTATGTCTACATCTACATCTATGTCTACATCTACATACACAACAATCCCAGCATCATTTAATTGTTGCTGCAATGGTAAAAAACACTTGAGACTGAAAAAATTTGGTAAAAGATATCCATGAATATCTAGTAACTGGTAGAATGTTAATCAAGAACACTGCATGAAGAAAGTTAATTAAAGACTGGTTTTGTGATCTGGCCTGAAAATATCTGTTGTTTTTGTAAATATGTTTCTTTGAACCATACCGTTGAAAATTATTCTGGCCAAAGAAGTATGCTTTAGACAAAGAAAAAGAAGAATACCTAAAGGAGGTTTATACCATTGGTTTCAGAAGAATTCAGGAAGAATTAATAATTTATAAAATTATATATGCTAAATATGTATTTTACACATTACAATGCTTATTATAAATGAAGGATAATTGCAACTGTGGTCAATGCAATTATGCAACAGTGAAATTGTAAAGCTAATAAGGAAATCCTGTTTTGCCCTGCATATGGACATTTAGTCTCTTTTCTCAATTATAAATTGCAGTTTATTCCTTCTGCTGCAACTTTCTGCCTGTGTGCAAGGTATACACAAAATGAACAGCAGTGCTCTATGATATGGAAATCTAACTAATGGGTTAACACTGAATGGGAAAAAACAGGTTGCATCTAAACCTTTAGCAGCAACTTTGGAATCCTTATATAAGATTCATTTTAGCATAACATTTAACAATATGCCCCATCTTTAAGCACAGGACTATTCTGTTGATTTCAATGGAATGCACATTCTTCAAGATAAGCACATATTAAAAATACTGCTGAACAAAGGCTAAGGCTCCCTTATTTTTTATTATTAGGTTTCCCCACCTCATAAAGAGTCCATCAAAGTATTTCTATGCATCTGCTGTAATCTATCTACTATTCCTGATTAAAAGAAAGGGGAATGTATTTGGCCCTTCAATGTTGTTTTTCTTTGTATACTGGTGGTACATTCAGTGGTAGAGAAATATTCAATTAGAGCTGTTTCCAGTGTGATCAATGCTTGCCTTCCTGTTCAAGAAGCTGCAAAATACTGGGGGCAGACTCTCAGCTTGTGAAAAATGTCATACTTAAGTTACTTCAGAAAAGAAATGACAGTTTACATCACCTGAGGATCTGCTCTGTGGCATATTTGTTTTCTGTGTTCTCATCTTTAGATTTAATGTTGGCTTCAATGCAATTGTTCTCAATATCATTGCATTTGCTGGGGAGAGGAACATGCCACTGAGACATCTGTCATTCTGTATGGAAGCATAAATTTACTGTGTGTACATTTATAATACAAACTCCTTAGGAAGGAAATATTTATTTATACACATTTGCACAGAGACTGAAATGATAGGGACCTGACCTTTATTAAGTTCTTCATGCACAAATGGGACTATTAAGTAAAAGTGAAGGTATATAAGTAAAGACCATCATTTATTATGAATTAGGATTTAATAATCTTTACATTCCTGGTTAAGTACCAGAAAAATCTTTGCCTATACAAAGCATGAAGGCCAGCTGTTTCTTTTTGAAGATCTTTCTTATAAACTACAGAACAGGTATAACTTTCTGTATTATTGTTTATAAGACTAGGTTAGAATAATTTCCTGTCCTTTCAGCAGATCACATTTATAAAGAAGAATGAAGTTTACTTGTTGAGCAGACATGAAAGCAACAACAGAAATTCAGGGTGAACTCAGGTTGACAGAAGATTTGAAGTGAGATCATTTGTTTCTTGCTCTTGATTCTTTATTATAGACTCTTTAATGTACAGTCTGTATTCCCTTAAGTGAAACTATAAATAAAGTAGAAACAAGTGGCATTTGTAAGTACTGGTATGTAATTATGGATGCATTTCATGGTTTTAGAGTGCAATTTGTCCACAAAAATCTAAATATGTAATGTGTAAGTGAATCTTCTTATTTATACATAGAAGTAGCCTTAATTTCAGCTGTTGGTCTACCTGAATTAATCGAAATTCTCACATATAATATGTTACAAAAGGTGTAACTTGTAAAAATTTATCCCCAGCTTGAAGTCAAGGCAATTTTCATCAAGGTAAATATATATTTTTGTTTTGTTTTTTTAAGTGAATGCTTGAGTTGATGTAATGACATAATGGTTTTAACTAAAACTAATTCCATGAAACAGAAACTTCAACTGTTTTACACTGATTTACAATCTGCAAGAGTATATGTATAGTTCCAGTAAGTAGTCTTTTTTTTTTTTTTTTTTTTTTTTTTAATTACATTTCTGTATGGATAATGGAGCTGAGGTTTTCATGTCTCAAATTTTTTTAAACAGTGCTTAACTCATTTATATTGTGGGTCCATATATGGTTTCCCATCTCTCTTTAGGTGCCCGAGTCCAGATTATATCAATAAGTGCAGAAGATCACCATTAATGTTAATGGAATTGGCAAGGTTCAATAGAGGAAGAAGTTAATCCTTTTGCCATTTGCAGTACTTAAAAAAAAAAATACTGGCTGAAAAACCAAACACCTAAAACCAGTATTATACTGAGTCTTTCAGCCTAAACACAAGAACTGTAGAATAGCCAGTGACTTCCCAAACCTGTCATTGTGGACCAAGTTTATTTTTTCTTTTCACATTTTTTTTGTTTGGTTTGGAGCTTGCCATTCACTAAAAGTCTTAACACATCCAATTTCTTTAGAAGTATGACTTCAGACAAAATGATATTTTTCCCCCACAGAATTAGACTTTGTCTTTTTCTCCCCCTTGTCTACTCAGCAATTACTTTTACTGGTAAAGTCAGAAACCTTTTCCAGAGAAATGTGTGTTTGAAAACAATAACAACAAGGAGAAGGAATCAATAAAGCTGCTTTCTCAAAGACCACATAAAATGAAGACTTACAGCTTCCTAGTAAAACATATTTTGTGCAGATCCTTACCATTGTAACATTCCCATAATCACAGATGATAGGTAACAAGAAGGTTCAAGTTTCTGATTATGATACATACGTAAATTGTCCAGCCTATCCCAAAATCAGAGCCTGCTTAGGAGAGTATTTCTAAATTAGACATTTCAGCTCCTATCAGAAGGAGGTAGAAGAACTTTTTGAAGCTTTTTTTTAAAAGAAGATCTTTTTAGCTCCTTCCGAAGAAGGAAGACTTGCTGCAGTTTTGATGCACATTACCATTCTCTCCCCTTTATTTGCTTTCATGTGGTTAAATACAGGATAGACAGGATTTTTTAGCTTTTCTGGTATAGTCTATAGAATCATTATAAACTTAATCCCTTAAATGGTAGAGTATCTGCCTTTGATCCAGTAGATGATCTTAGTATGAGTATACTCAACCACGAGCATACTCAAGAAGGTGCTTCAATTAAAACACATGATGGTACCATTTACTTTGATGGAACTACTTGAGGGTATGTGCATATGGAGTTGATTGCTGGACAGGATTCTTACGTGTGGTGATATTTCCTTTCCAGTTCTAGCCCATTACAGATGGTTTACAGCTCCCTAAAATGCGGAGTTAGTAACGCAAGAGCGGATGCTTAGCAGCATGAGTGAAAATGCTTCGGCTCTTCAAATGTTGAAAAATTCCCTACCAATGTGGTGGGAATAATTATCACTGTACAGTTGTCAGGAAAAAACACACTTGGAGATCAAAAATGCAAATTGATGAAATTTGTTTGTTGAAATGTGATTAAAAATACAGTCTATGAAATTTGGCATTTTCGGACTGAAAGCTGGGAATAATTAATCTTATTTGTGAATATACGGTAGTATAAGCAAAATGGGTTGGTTTCTGAATATTTTTTTTAAAGAACACTGAAAAAGACAGCTACTCTGGCATGTGTGTTATGGTCTCTGCAATAACAGTCCATAACAGAGGCCCGATCCTCCCAATATAATAGAGCTAGCAAATTTTATTCAATATTCTTCTATATGAATAACCTTAAATTAATTTGGAAAAAAAAAATGGAATGGGCAGGTGACTTCACTGGCAAGGTAGGTCTAGATTAATCCCATATAACTTTGTATGCTTATGTATAACATGTAAGTTCAGGAGTATTTTTATGTTAGGTTTCTCAGCAGTCAGTGGAAAGGGCTTAATACCTTTAAAAGCTAATTCAGATTTTATACTGGCAAAGCTTCTGAAGGTTCCTATCTCTCATCACTGATTGCAAAAGAAGACTAGAATGACTATTTTTTGCATTTTTTGTTCGTTTGGTGTTTTTTAAATATAGATCCTGTAATTAGGCACTTTAAACTGAGGCAGGAAATTTAGGTGTTAATGAAGAGCAGGTAAGACAGATTTCTGAACTCTAGAGAAATCTTACTGAAAAGGGAGGAAATAGTCTTTAGACCTCAAACATATGTGGAACAATCACAGCCAAAGTTATTTTGCTTTCTTTAGTTGTAGAGTTTTTGTTTTAGCTTTATTGTTGTTGGTTATTTTACAAGGAAATATGTTATATAAAAAGCATTCAATTATTTATCAGTAGAAAAAATGCACTTGAAAACTTATAAATATTCATTGTTCTCAGCTTTTTTTTGGCATTAAATAACACCACAATGTTTTAGAATTTTCTTTCTGTTTGCTTTTGTTATACCGATCTTGTTATTTAAAAGTACATTTAATGCAAATCAGTTTTGTATTGAAAGTAATTTAAAATAATATAATACTATTACAGACATTAATAGTGTCTTTTGTTTTCCAAATAGCAGTATGGAAGTACCTTCATACTGAAGTAGGTGATATCTTTTCCTTATATTTGCTAGCTATATTAATAAATGTTACTATAGCCTTCTTACATTTGTAAAGACTAAATGCAAGTGGTATACTGTAATGTAAATGCAAGAAACAGATTTTTATCTCAAAAACAATAAAAGCAATGCTAAACTGTAACATCAGGAGCATGGTTTGTTCTTTTTCAAACTATTTTCAAGATGTTCAATTACAGATGCATACATTTATCATATCGTAATATCATTTGGGGTTCCTTTTCATGGAAAATTGTTTTCAGACAGCTACTGGGTATCACGGTTGCTCTAAAACAATAAAAATATAAATGAATACTATTCGTTATTAAAGTTGCAACTTGTGAGGAAATAGGGAAATCCCTAAAAAATGAGCTTTTTCCCACTTTATGAGGGAGATCTGCTCATTAAAAAGGAAAAATAGCATATGCACTATTCCCACACCATATTTAAATCTTTTCACTTTATAAGTGCTGGATACTTATGTAGGACTTTTGAATCCTCATCTTAAAATATGTTAAAATACTTGTATAGCATAAGATGGTAAAATCTCTTCATATTCTGTAATAGGATAATCCAGACCTCAAAATTAGAGAAAATATTACAAATCTGGAGTAAATAAATGAGGATCTAAAGCTTTCATAAGCAAAGAAATTTTCATGTAGACTTTCACAGCATTTGAAACAGATTAAAGACTTAGTTAAAGCATGACTATCACGTAGGTTTATGAAAAGCATTGTCTGTTGTGAGTTCCTCAAATTTACACAGCAATTTAGACAGAATTAGGACCAGTGAACTTCAAAAGTCTGACTTTCAAATTCCAGCCCTAACAATAACTTAATGCAAAGATACTAATGGAATGGGCATTATCTCTATTTGTTTTCCTTTGATATCACTTCATTAGCTGAATTTAATAATTGTTTGGCTCTTTTCTGACAGATTTGTTCTCTTCTATTTCAATCTTTCCTAGAGATCATTAATTCAACAATACAAATGAAACAGATGTTCATTGGCAGTTATGAGGACATTTATGATGGGGGGTTGTAAGGAACTGAAGGAAGTAATGTCTCAAACATTCGTCGACACAGAAAACCTCAAGGACAAGTTATAACCTTTGTGATTATCTAAGGAATGTCACGCAAGGAAGCGGAATTGTATCAAAATATTCACCCCCCACTCCCTTGCACTTGTACTGACAAACTCCTTAGATAAGCCTCAAAGGGGGGAAACATGAACTGAGTGAAACCAAATGTTTCTCATCAAGCACAAGGACCACTAATCACTGGCTCCATTCTGTAAGCCCAATACTTTGTGTCTCTATTGTGTAAGCCAGACCCCAGGTATGCCTTGCTAAGGACTTTGTGACTTCACCATTGAAGAGGTAGTAAGACGTGATCATGTCTGACCCAGAAGCTGGATGATTGCTCAAGTAGCAGGAAGTCAGCAAAATTCTGTGGGAACTGAGGGAAAAACAAAGGTGGGCAGAATGAGCATGACCACTGACTCAATTGGACAAGGGGATTGATGCACCCCATTCTCCCTCAATGCATGAGCAGAACCCATGCTCCACCTTCCTCCTCATCTCTCATGAAAATGAGTTCATGGAATACCTGCCTGTCTTTGTCTAGTACGCTTATCAGCTGATAAGATGAACTTAAAAGGCGACAGAAGACTTTGCTGTGGGTGCACCCACCATCCAAGATTACCAGACCTGAGACAATGCTGGATCCAGGGGTGGTGATCAGATTTCTTTGACTCTTTTCTCCTTTCTTTTTCTTTGCTTTCATTTTTCTTCTTTCTTATAGATTTATAAGATACCACATTGCTTATAATTTTCCAAGTTTAAATTGTTTTCTACCACAAGTAAAACATTTTAACTGGTTGTTTGGTGTCATTTCACCTTAATTTAACCCGAGGGGATCACAGAACATTTATGACTCCCTGGCTTACAGTCTGGATCATGACAGAGATAAGACAAGATAGATACTGGAAAGAACAGTGAAGATATGGAAATGCTCCCATAACTGAGGAGAAAGAAAAGCTCAAAAATCTTAATAAAAGTAACGTGAATGACAGTCTTTATAATGGGGTATTAAAAGAATAGACACACAGAATCACCAGTCAACAAACAACTACCTTCCACAAATTTTATCAACTAAAGATAGTACCAGAATAGGGTTAAATGGGAATTTGCATCAACTCGGTCTAGCCTCTAAAATATGGATGTCTCTAACACAGATGTCATTGCATATGGTACTATTTTGGCATTTAAGGATATGAATTCACATGGGAACAGGCACAAAAATAAATAGCATGATCAGTGAAAGAAATAAGTCTGTCTTAGAAAAGAAAATCAGTGAACTTGACTTGTAAAGTTTGGTAAAGCCTATTTATGCACAACAATGATGGGAGGAGGGAAAAAGAAAATTCAATAAATTTACAACCTATGTTTCTTAATAAATATCATCTTAATTCCTTTCTATCTTTTCATTGATTATCAGATCTCTGTTCATTGATCAATATCAATTTTATTTTAATTGAAGGTATTTTTTCCACATAATGTAATCTAATCACATTATATAGAATGTAATCTCAATATGAAAAGGAAGAAAGGCAGTATAGGTACAGAAAATTGCCTGTGTGAGTTTATATGATGATATTATACATGAACAGTACTTGACAAGTTGACTTAGATGAAAAAGTTTTTCAGCACAACCTATACTGGCAATATCATTTATCTTTTAAATCTGCTGTTAATTTCTTCTTGTCAAAGACTAAGAAAAAAAATAAAAATTACGTTCGTTCTCCTATAAAGTCTAACATAGATGACATGACAAGTTGTGTTGTGTATGTGTGTGGTGGGGGATTTGGTAGCAGAGGAGGGGGCTACAGAGGTGGCCCCTGTGAGAAGCTTCTCGAAGCTCCCCCAGTGTGGGAGACATTGGCCTGTCAGCCTTGCACAGCCTCTGAGAAATAGCTAGGCTTTGATGAAAAGCAGGCCTTGGAAGAAAGATAAGAAACTGCTGAGTTGTGCCAAGGTGGCAGGGAAAAACAACGGACAGCTGCAACACTGAACTGTGGAAAAGTACTGAACTGTGAGAAGTTACTGCCGTGAGAATAGCGTGTGAATAAGAAGGTGATTGGTCTGCACAATGTGTGTTAGAGTGGTCTTATGCTGATAGGAGAAAAGGTTGATAGCTGTCTAATTGCTGATTTGTTAACTATGAAGTAAGAGCTTTACTGACAGCATCCGAGAGCATAAGTACGTACCATTGTAACAATAAAATCTCTTTTCCTTCTGGACTTCATGAAGAGTCCGTGCCTCAGTTGCCACACCCCGGCACCAAGTTGGACCTGCCTCTGGCCAAGGCCGAGTCAATTAACAATGGTAGCTACACCTCTGTGATGACATATGAGAAGGGGACCATGAGAGGAGGAGGAGGGGTGAGGGCTAGTTGTGGGAGAGATAACTATGTAAACACTGAGGTCAACTGAAGAAAGAAAGGATGAGGTGGAGGGGAGGTGTCCCAGTGCAGAGATTCCCCTGCAGCCCGTGGTGAGAGGGCAGGCTGTGCCCCTGCAGCCCATGGAGGTCACCAGTGGAGCAGATGCCCACCTGTAGCCCGTGGAGGACCCCATGCTGGAGTAGATGGCTGTTCCTGAAGAAGGCCTGGACTCTGAGGGAAGCCTGTGCTGCAACAATTAGTCACTGAGAGGATTGAAACTTGTGGGAGGGACCCACACAGGAGCAGTTTGTGAAGAGCTGCAGCCCATGGGAAGGACTCATGTCAGAGAAAATTTGTGGAGGACTGTCTCCCGTGAGAGGGACCCCATGCTGGAGCAGGGTGTGAGAAAGGAGTTGCAGAGACAATGGGTGATGAACTGACTGCAACCCCCATCCATTGCTTTCCTCTGCCACTGGGGAGGTGGAGTTAGAGAAATCAGGAGCAAAATTAATCCTGGGAAGAAGGGAGGAGTGGAGGGAAGGTGATTTCTCACTGTCCTACTCTGTTTGATTTGTAAATTAAGTGGTGGTGGTGTTTAAATTAAATTGATGTTCTTTTTCTTCCCCAACGGAGTCTGTCTTTTGCCCATAACCATAACTGGAGAGAATGCCTCCCTGTCCTTGTCTCGATCCCTGAAAATTTTGTTGTATTTTCTCCTCCCTGTCCTTGAGAGGGAAGAGTGAGGGAGGACCTGCATGGTGCTCAGTTGCCCTCTGGGCTCAAGCACAACACAAGTACATTCAATGCCATACAGCCAAGTTTTGACTCACTTGAAGTACAGTTACACACAAAGGCATCTTTGCTGAGATTAGCAGGATAAATTATGTTTGTGGTACTCACACTGATAAAGGGATTTCCAATCTGGTTTGCATGTTGCACATTTTTTGAAGTGAGCACCCTGTCTTCATATTTATCTTCAAAGTATCAAGATTTTTGTATTAAAATTTGTGAATAGAAACACACATATTGAATATATATATGCAAATATGCACACATGTGCACATATATATATACTGTTTATATACACATGCATTATATTATAAATCTTATAATTACAATGTCATTTTATAGAAGCATGTGGTTCTGCACATACCTTTTTTATCCATCTTGAATAAGATATCAAACAAAATGTTTGTGACACTCAGCAGCTATTGCCATGGGGGATAAAACAGCTTCATAGAATAAAACCCAGGAACTGATAAACAGACTCCATTAAAATGTGTTTTCACACTAGTATTCAACCAAAATGAGAATTATCTTTTGCTTTGATGTTACCATTTGTACTGTAACCCTTATTTAGTTGTTTTGATATATGCAATAATTGATACTTCAATAATAAACTTGTTTATATTCAAAATGTCTTTAATCCTTGTATAGTTCTTTTGGTGTCTTTTTTGAGACTGAAGTGCCTTCTTGGCATATCACTACTCTGATGTCTTCTTTGCAAGCCTTTCATTGCTAATGTATTGACATGAATAGCAGTATTTTCATATCTGCCACCTATCCAGCACTGAGAAACAAATACAGAATTGCTGTCTTCTACTCCTCATAATCTTTTGGGATTTAGTCATACATATATAATTTATATTCATATATGATAATAATCCTTATTAAGTACAAGGAATGATGTAAGAAAACCGAAAAGTGATATTACAGTAGGAAAAAATGAAGGGACAGAAAAAACTACTGCTGTATTTTATAAACAGGCAAAATAAATAGCATCTGTGTTAGTCCATTATCATTTGCAGAGGAAGTGACACCTTCTATTCTAGTTTATTCTTTAAAAAATATATATAAATAAATAACATGGATAGTGATTTTTCCTGCATTTATTATATTTACTGGATTTTATGTCTCAATCCACTTTCCTACAAACTTGTTTTGCATATTATCCTTCCATTTTACCAAGAACGTGTGGTGGGTTGACCTTGGCTGGCTGCCAGATGCCCACCCAGCCGCTCTCTAACTCCCCCTCTTCAGCATGACAGGGGAGAAAATATAATGAAAAAGTCTGTGGGCTGAGATAAGGACAGGGAGATCACCTACCTGTCACCATCATGGGCAAAGCAGACTCAACTTGGGGAAGATGAATTTTATTTATTGTCAATTAATCATAGAGTAGGATAGTGAGAAACAAAACCAAAACTAAAACCACTGTTCCCCTCACCCCACTTTCTTTCCAGGCTCAGCTTCACTCCTGACTCTTCTGCCTCCTACTCCCCCAAGTGTTTTCTGCCCTTCCTTAAACATGTTTTCCCCAAGGCACCACCACCTTGTCTGAGGGGCTCAGCTGTGCCCTGCGGTGGGTTGGTTGGAGCCGGCTGGAACCAGCTGTGTCTGGCCTGGGGCAGCCCTGGCCTCTCCTCACAGAGGCCGCCCCTGCAGTCCCCTCTGCCAGCACCTATATATGAAGGTATGACCTAGGTTGTTATATGTATCTGTTATATTTAGCTGGACTACAAACATTTTCAAGTTCTTGAGAATATACAAAGCTGTGTTCTCTGCAGTGTAAATGAAGGAATCATGTAGTCTTTCTGATTCATTAATCACATAATTCTAGCAATACTCACCTATAGTTAGAAAGTTTTGTGCAAACTCTTCATGAACTTCTTTTTCCTAAATGACAAGGATTATTAGTCACCCACTGGTGCCTATAACTTTATGAAAATCTACCACTCTTCCTCAATTAAAAATACAATTCCTCCTACTGAAAGCATCCGAAAGACTGGCATCTCGTCCTTTCATATAGATAGAATTTCTTCTTGCTTACTTTTTAGGCAGGTGTGTAATTGACTTTTATAAAAGATTTGTGATTTTCCCCATGTCATATTGCCACTGTGAACATAAGAAGTGTTAGGACTGCAGAGTTACTATGGACAGTGTACTTGAGGCATGTTTCCTGCTAGTCTGTTTAATAACATTTGTTCAGAGGGAAAAGGAGAATGCTTTGTGGGTTAATGGAGAACACAACTCTTAACACAAATTCAAGGTGACTAATGGATGTGCATTCAGATGCTTAAGTGCTGTTGAAGAAGCCAGTCTGAACAGGTAACGAGAAAACTCCATTAGTGACATATTACTTTTCTGAGGCTTCAGTGGGATCAAAAGTAGAAGACATAAAAAGAAAGACTGGTTTCTTATATATGGATAAGTGAATGTAAATGATATTTTGCTAAACATGAGAGACATAGGAAAGAAAACAGAGGCTTCTAGAAGTAGTGAGGGACACGCATGCCTACTTGGTCCCTGGAATTATTGTGTGCATACCCTGCTCTAGGGTTAGAATCACGGGACAGTATCTTCATCAAATATCTCTTTAAGAGTGGAGGAACATACAACTGTGTAGATCACATGTGTTTCCAAGTTCAACAGTAGAATGAGGTGAACTGCAGATACATTCTGGTATTGTACTCAGAAATACATCAGATGAAATCTCTGAAAATTCTTATTGTTTCCCAGCATACACTTAGTTTAGGGACCTTAGTGTGATTATATCAGGGATTAGATAGTACAGCAAAGGGGGTTAAAATGAAAGTTCCAGTCCCTCCCATGTGTCAGAACTATTAAAAGAAATAAAAATAAAAACCAGAAAGTTAGAAAAAACAGCAGTTACCTTCAAAAGCCTACTTATTGCTACCGTCTATCTTCACAAAGCTTGGATGCTTCTCTTCCACAACTTTTCAGCAGAAATGAGCAAGATCATTGCCATGTGTATGCACATATATAGAGTTAATGCAGCAACACCAAGCAAACAGATATTCTGCATGGAGTACTTCACGACTGATATGGCTCTTCCTTTTCCCTGAAGGAAATGCTTGCCATAATTGACATATATCACCTAATACACGTACCTCAGAAACTGACATTCCTCCCATTCTAATGCATGTTCACATCAGTTCCTGAGTTGCTTTCAATTCCCTCTCATAAAAAGAGGAGTTGTTTCCAGAAATTAAGCTTAAGTAAGGAAAATATAAAAATAAAAGTATATTTACCTTCCCAGTCTGAGAAATGCTATACATAATGTAATAGATGGTAGTAATTGCAGTCTAATGTACACTTTACTGGGGTGAGCATGAGCAAGAACACATGGTGAGAAAGCCAGCTTTTCTTCAGCACACTGAGCAGCAGTGATTTGTCAGTGTCACTTCTGGAAAGGAAAGGGGACAAGCAAAACATGTCAGGAAGGCAAGTCTGACTGTGACAGGTCAGAATGTGTCTCTGTGCCTCTGAAAGCAGAATTAACTCACAAAACCCAAATAATATTTATGCAAAGGTTTTTAATTAGATTATTTTCATGGTAACTGGATTTTTGTATAGCATATTTGTTTAGAGAAACGTTTGCAAAAGGGAGCTTTCAAAATAACAAAAAAGGAGCCAAAATGTAAGTCAACGTGAATTCTGAAAAGATAGGAATCCAATACAGTTTTTTGTAGAAATTGTCTAAATCGTTCTGTCATGTGCCTGTGCTCTTTTCCATAGTAAATAATGTCTTTCATGTGCTCTTTATTTACATGACACTACCTACAATACATTCTTAGTAACTGTGCATTGCCTTCGTTAATAATACAACTAATAAAGATATAGATAATTTTATTATTTAATTTCACAGATTTTAGACATACATGTACCTTGTTCAGTTTGTTGCATATGCAGAATTAGTTCCAAGCCTTCTTTCATCTCAGAGATGTTTAATACAAGGTTGAACATTTTTTAACACTATTTACTCAGCCATGCAAGAACTTAAAACAAAAAAGAAAAAAAAATGAAATAGGTTTTACTTCAGGTTCTTAACCTCTGTTTTGTTCAGTAGTAAATTTTGATCCAAATCCCACCAAAATAATTGAAAGACTTCCAGTGTTTTGAACTGACTTTGCTTCAGAATGTAAATAAAGATATTTCAGTGTGCCAAGCAATTAATAATCTTTCTATATATTTTTTTTCTTTTTGCACATAAAATCTGTTTCTTTCTAGTTTAATGTAGAAAAACCAGGGAAAGATAATATTCCCTAATCTTCAGTGTTGTTTTTTTCATTTTATGCTAATATAATGATGCAACCACAATAAGACGATTCCATATACTTGACACATCTGTTATAAACCAGGATACCTTACATTAAACCAACTTGGCCTTCAGTTGTCTTCTTTCCAGTGTCTTCATGACAAAAACAGGCACTAACATTGTCAGAGACTGAAGCGCTTTTTAATTTCTATAGTCTTGAGAGTTAGGAAGGTTATGAAAAAGGGAAAACAGCAGCCCCATCTCCAGCTTACCGCTAACTAGTTCTTAAGTTTAAGTGATTAGCCAGTATGAGGTAATGGTAGCAGTATTTTAGAGTGTTTTGCTGAGTGGGATGCCCCAAAGTTATTTAAAGAATATACAAAATCTTTCTTTGAACATGGGGGCACAAAAGGCTAGAATTTATGAGAAGAGAAAATGCCACTGCTCTTTCTATTTTCCTTTCTCACAATTTCTATCATTTTTCCACATAGCTTTGACACTTAGCCTCAAAAGCTTTATACTGAAATGGCACTGAAAACAATATTTTTGTGTCTGTGTATCTCTGTATATTGTTTCCCTCTCTGTTTTTTTATTGCAATTTGCTATTTCTTTCTCACACACACAGCTTTAGTCTAGCCACTCCTGTATGTCTATCATCATATCACAGTAAGCCTTTCTTTTTAGCAAGGAAAACACAGATAACTCTTACTCCAGCTCTGTGTGTATCTTTTTACAGGCAGAAGACATTACTGTTTCACCTGTCTATTCCATAAAGGATGTAGACAGGGTGATGACTTTCTTTACATTTTATCTGAATGAGAGACATTGCATCTATCAACTTCACTAAGGTTAACCTAACTCAGAACAAAGTGTTGAAATGGAAGATGTAACTGGGAATACAACCTACAAAACAGAAACCTGAGGCAACTGCACTCTTAACTTAGACAAGACTGTTACTTTTCTAAATCTGGGTGGTATGAAATTCGAGGTAGGTGTCCTGAACAATGTCAGGTGCCCTTTAAAATTAAAACCAACGAAACAAACAGAAAACCCTAATCAATTTCCCCTGAGATGAGAAACTGAGCACTTTGTAGGTCCTTTTCACTACTTAGTTACAGAATTGTCTTATATTTAGTAAATTGCTAAGCAATCCCTAACAAGCTCTAGCCTTATTTCCACTGCTATTCTACAAGCTATTGATTGCTTGATTTTATGTCGAAGTCCACAAACATTTGTGACACTGAGAACAAGAGGAAAAAGATGTTAGGGGTACAGCCTAAGTTGTGTTCTCACCATTCCCTTATTCCTGCTCCCCCCTCCAAATCTTGCTTGGCAAACATGACTATATGGACCAAAATAATTTCTAGATACACATCAGTATTTATGAACATTTCCAGGATAGTCTTGGACTATCTCCTCAAAGCAATGCTTAAGTGCTCTGCACACTTGTAACTTATATAGAGGGATTACACTCCTCATAAAATGGAGTAATAATTTTGTTTTTCCTACAAAGTATGGAAAGTTTTGATGTCAAGACCTGCATTTCATATCACAGAATTACAGACTGGTTGAGGTTGGAAGGGACCTCTGGAGGTCATCTGGTCCAACCAGCTTGCTCAAGAAGGGCCAACTAGAGCTGGTTGCCCAGGACCATGTCCAGATGTCTTTTGAGTATCTTGGGGGATGGAGACTCCACTACTTTCCTGGAAAACTTGTGCCAGTAGTCAGTCACCCTTAAAGTAAAAAAGTGTTTCCTGATGCTAAGATGGAACCTCCTGTGTTTCTGTTTGTGTCCATTGCCTCCAGTCCTGTCACCAGGCACCACTGAGAAGAGCCTGGCTCCATCCTCTTTTTACCCTTCCTGCAAGTATTTATATAGATTGATGTCATCCTCCTGAGGTGACCTAGGCTGAACAGTCCCAGCTCTCTCAGTGTTTCCTCACAAGAGAGAGATGCTCCATTCCCTTAACCATCTTAGTATCTTAGTGGCCATTTGCTAGACTCTCTCCAGTATGGCCATGTCTCTCTTGTACTGGTGAGCCCAGACCTGGACACAGTACTCAGGGTGTGACCTCACCAGTGCTAAAATATATAGTAGTTCACATCTTAAATATCTCAAATGGAAGGGAGCTCTCTAAAGATTTAAACCAAGTTCCTTGACATGGGATCAGGCTTTTGAAATAAACATTAGGCATAGTATTTGAGAGCATGGATTACAGTCCAGGATTTCCCTCTCCATTTTGAATTCCATAGCAGCAAATGGAATATGTATTTGCTAACTTCAGCTGCCATAAATTCCTAATCACTTTAAGCTTTGTTTGTAAATGCACTGGAAGGGGCAGATTTATCAGGAAAAGTAATTGATCTATTTGAATGCCTTTCTTCAGATGAGATGGGTTTTATTTTGTTGGGCTTTTCTCATTTATTGTAAAATAGGGTAGAGTGACATGTTCAGACCATATGTTCATGTCCATATGTCTAAATAAATAAATATATGTGCAAATAATGGCAAAATAAATGTTGCCATTATTGTCTAATATGGGGGACCTCTCCTGAGAGATAGAAATTCGGGTTCTCTGTCTTCAGCTAGATGTGGTTTGGAAGGCCACTGCTGCATGGTGCACTTCAGAAGCTTCCTTCCAGCTGAGTGTACTTGTTTGCTTCCAGACATGGAACATTCTGCTTCTCCCTCCAGTGAGGTTCCATTTGACTCTTTCTGCAGTAGGCAAAAAATGACATAGGAATATGCACTTTCTAAGAAAAACCACATGGCCAAATAAAATAAAAGACAAACTTTACATAGTTGTAAATAAAAGACTTTATTTTTTATTTCAGAAAGCTCTATTTTTTTTTAAATTCACAACCAAGTATCTTCCTAATAAAGATTTCAGGGCAAAATATTGTACTATACTTTTATGTTATTAACACTTCATTACTTTTTCACAATATACTACAGAAGTTATTATGAATAATCGTAAAGCAATAAAACTTATACTTGCCAAATAAATGAGCAATGTAATGCAATGAATTTTCCTTGCATGCTAATTCTGAGAATTCCATACCTCATAACAGATTAACCAGCCATTATTAGTAGTAAATCCAATATTATTAGTAAAGATCTAATGTAACAAAAATTTTCAAAGCTTCTAATCGATGCCTCTGAGACAATGCTTCAGTGGCCTCTTTGAATTCCGTGCAACTACACAAATTTATGACTGGATAAGAATATGACCACAAATATTTGTAACAAGACATTCCAAATGTGCAGTGAAAACCATGAAAAAACTTCCCTGGGTCAAGGAATCTTTCGAATGTATCCTGAAGTGGTGCATTGTCTATGCTATTTTCTACTCAGGGCTATGACAGCTACTTCACACCCACTATTAATAAGGTTAGGACCACACTTCCATGTTATTACAAATGCACTCTTTTCTGTATTTAGAACAAAAATGTTATGCTGACACTAGTAGAGAAACAGAAGGAAACTATAAAATGAACAGTAAGAGAGAAGGTGGAGTTTTATGTCACTATTCATGTATAATTGCACTATACGTAACAACAAAAGTGTACAAGTCTGGTATTTCGTTTCCTAAATTAGCAGAAGAAAAATCTTCAATACATCTTGATACTGCATACTGATGCAAAACAAGCCTAAACCAAGATAATATGAAGTCAGTTTTCAGAATGAATAATTTTCAACTGATGTGCCTTAAAAACCTTGCAGTGACAATGGAGATCTCTGCATAAAACAACTAGCCCATCACAGGCACAAACCCTCCAGATTTAAATGTTTTTGAATTAGTGAAGGAAAACAGAATTGATATTAAAATAACAAATACATTTCTGGCACATGCAGCTCCATAAACTTAACTGCAGCTGTAAACATCACATACAGAAAAAAACCCAAATATATCTGTAAAGGATCTGCAAAACAATTCACCACAAAGGAATAAAAAATTGAGCTTTTTCAGCAGTTTTGAATTCAGCATTACTGTTTCTCCATGTTATCAAAACCTTTCCAAATTATTGGATGTTTTATGAAAAATAGTATCAGGATCTCTTTCTAGTTTCTGTTCATGCTGGCAAAACACTGAACACAACATGTCCTTCAAAGATCACTACTTTTCTTTGTTTGTGCTGTGAAAATGCTGAGGGACTGCCTACATATGTAACAACTATCAAACATAAAAATAAGTTGCTCTGTCCTTTAATTTAACCTTTAATTCAGACACAAAATTACTTTGTATTTTTGGGTTATACTTAAATCATGAAACAAATAACAGCATTTCACCACTCCAAGAAGTCAAGCATAACATTGGAGGTCACAGAGAAAAAGATAGGAGGGAGGAAGAAAAGGAGAAAGAAGGGTGGGGAGAGGAAGGAAGTGAT
Organism: Strix uralensis; assembly: GCF_047716275.1. Taxonomy (NCBI): domain Eukaryota; kingdom Metazoa; phylum Chordata; class Aves; order Strigiformes; family Strigidae; genus Strix; species Strix uralensis. Next base: position 95,479,312 of record NC_133973.1, on the reverse strand, counting down.
GAAGGAAGTGATGAAGGAAGGAAGTGAGGAAGTGAGGAAGGAAGGAAGTGAGGAAGGAAGTGAGGAAGGAAGTGAGGAAGGAAGGAAGGAAGGAAGGAAGGAAGGAAGGAAGGAAGGAAGGAAGGAAGGAAGGAAGGAAGGAAGGAAGGAAGGAAGGAAGGAAGGAAGGAAGGAAGGAAGGAAGGAAGGAAGGGAGGGAGGAAGGAAAGGATGGCTTCTAACATCTAAACTGTAGAACTTAGGAACTTAGGAGCTCCAACTCTAAGTCAAACTGTGTCCTGTCTGCAGGTTGAGACGAGTTCTCATTCCGAGTTTCACTGGGAGAATATTTCAGCAAACAGGCAAAAAAGAAAAATCTTCACCATCCACTCTCTCAGTGCATTCTTGGCATAGGACTTCGGAGCACATTACTTTCCACACAGTTTAGAAACAACTGGAATGGATATCGTACATCTTCACTCTGTGAACTTTAAATTTTCAGATTGTTGACTTTATCCATTAGAGAAATATAATCAGAAAATAAAAACCTTACATTTTCCATAATAACATATGCCATGATATCCTTGAAAAACAGTCCTGGCAGACCAGAGTTGAAACTCCTTATTTCCACAACCACACTCAATTTTCAAATCCTGAAGACTACAAATATTTGAGAAGATGGTCCACTATCCAGATTGGTTTTGACTTGTCTTGGGTTCTTAAATTTCTACATTTATTCAGACATTCAACAGCTGTACTGTATTTTATGACAATGCAATGCTACTTAAACTCAGCAGTGGAGCTGACCTGGAGTCAGCATTATGATATTGTGCCCTATAGAAGACTTTGGAAAGTCTTAGTTAAAGAAAACATATTGGTTACTGGTGACATAAAATGGACATATCAAAAAGACATTCCAAAATGCACAAGTTTTTTGCAGGTATTCTGCTGGCTGAATACTGAAGATTTTGGAGATAAAGGAACTGAATATGAAGAAGGATGTGCACACTTTTCTGCAGTACCCAACACAGGTGATCAGGTTTCCAAAAAGCAAAAGGAAACACTGATGACTTGCTATTAAAAAAATTATCACAATTTCTTCTTGTATGTTATCTTTCTATTTTCTGCAATGTGGCTTATGATAGAGATCACACTATTGCCTGGTCTGTCACAGCACTACATAATGTATGCACAATCTTGGCAGTTTATCTGTAATTCACCCTGGATATCTGGGATCTTTTATAGTTTAAATCATAAGCAAAGTATCATATAAAATAAGAAAAAAAATGCAACTGTGATAAAAACTGTGTCTGTAATTGTGTACAGTACATTAAAATACTTTTTTTTTTGTAGAGAAGATGCAACCATAAGTGTTTCTTGAATATTAGCTTCCTAAATAGTGATTTCTTAGAGATGACTGATTACATGGGGTTTCCAAACTGGTCACTTTAATACTGGTATTTACTGATGTTGGGAATTGCCACATGAAAGAGACAACGACCTTACTTCATGGTAGGTGTAAATGGAGAACTTTTCTACATTTTATACTATTGCCATTGAATGTATCCAGAGAAGGGCATAAAAGCTGGTGAAAGGGCTGGAAAGCTTGTCCTGTAAGGAACAGCTAAGGACTATGGGCTTGTCTAGCTTGGAGAAAAGGAGGCTGAGGGGTAACCTCATTGCTCTCTACAGCTTCCTGAGAAGGGAAAGTGCAGAGAGAAGTGCTGAGCTCTTCTCTCTGGTATCCAGTGATAAGACATGTGAGAATGGTTCAAAGCTGCATCAGAGGAGGTTTAGACGGGACATTAGGAAACATTTTTTTACTGGGAGGGTGGTCAAACACTGTAACAGGCTTCCTAGAGAGGTGGCCAATGCCCCAAGCCTGTCAGTGCTTAAGAGGCATTTGGAAAATGCCCTTAACAACATGTTTTTACCTTTTGGTCCGCTCTGAATTAGTCAGACAGTTGGACTAGGTGATCACTGTAGGTCCCTTTCAACTGAAATTTCTATTCTATTCTATTCTATTCTATTCTATTCTATTCTATTCTATTCTATTCTATTCTATTCTATTCTATTCTATTCTATTCTATTCTATTCTATTCTATTCTATTCTATTCTATTCTATTCTATTCATCAGCTTCACTTGGTTTCTGTACTTCCAAATGGAAAATTTGGACTTTGGGATAAGATTTGCAGGTGTATTGACTGTATGTGCAGAGTCATGAGGTTTGTAGCTTTGACAGATCTTGCCTTGGCTGTGTTAACTTACTATATGACTGCTGGTTACTGAGTGCAGAACCTGTGAGATTCATCTCTTGCTGTATTGAAAAAAATTTACCTCTGTTTCTTCTCTTTTTTTGTCCCCTTGCTCAGACAGTCATGAATGGATGTTAATGATATCAAAGGCAGAAAAAGGCATGAACAGCTTTCAGGTTTAGAAAATGTTTTGATAGGGGTTCAGGGGTTTTGGTTAATAATAAGCATTTCAGTGGGAAATTCAAGAAATTTGCCTTTAAGCATCACTATGTGAACCACCTAGCATAGCACTTTATTTTATAGTTTGTGTTTCAAAAAGTCTCCTAAATTATTGAAGGTGCTACATATGTATTATCATGCAATAGTGTTAACTGTCTCCTATTTTCTACAGCAAAAATATTCATATGTAATAGTAGCAAAAAGTTACTTTTCTGAACTGTGGACTATTAACATTAAAGTATGCGTATCACTATCATGACATGAATTCCAGATCACAAAATTAATATTCTAGGCTTTTTTCAGAGCCAGAGATGAAGCTGACATTTCTAACAGTGAAATTTTGATCCACATGTGAGAACTTCATATCTGTTAGATTTTGGGGTTTTTTTACAAGTGATTTGCTAGAAATTTCAGTCTGTTGTTCCTGTCCTCTTTCTGCTTTGGAAAATTGCCTATGAGCATAGTGTTGTGACCTAAATTCACAGGACAGAGGTATAGATATGAAATCTCTATTATAGGAAAATGTTCCTAATTTCTTAGTTTTTCTGAGGATAATATGTTCTGGAAAGTGTTTCTCCTAAAACTGCAGCAGAGAAAGAAGAGGAAGTGAACACAATGACAAGAACCAGATGGTCAATGTTTGTGCTTTGATGTGCAGTGAAAAATGTTAAGAAGGTGTGATTTGGTCTCAATCCATACCAGAAATCTGGAGCAGATTGGAAGATGCTTTCCTCTCTGGCTTTGTATTCACCAGACCCGTATACCATGGGATGCAGTAGTTTGAAGCAAAATAAATTTGTCTCTACTTTATGGTCACTTTTCTCTTTCTGTTATTAAAGTTTTTCACTTAATGTAGTGAATCAAATAATCAAGATGATCTGTGTGCAAACCAGAAAGAAAAGGACTACTTATGGAAGAGTGGTAAAGGTAACTGGACATGATTCACTAGGCTGAATCTGCTCAGGAGAACCACAGTCATTTAACATGCACACACAGAAAGTATTTATTTTTGATGAATTTTAAATTCTCACTTATTTTCAGCAGTGACCAACCACATTACTGTGTTTGGAGGAAGAGAAGCAATCTCTAAACAAATGAGGCTATGATCCCTCTAAGGTGCTTGGGTCATTTGTTGATTACAGCAGGGCACAGTACAGATTTGGTCTCTGCTGCGGAGGTACAGAACAGTAGTGTACTGCCTCCGACATTGCTGACTGCATAGTAGTAGTTATTCCCACTTATTGGCATCATGCTGCTCTTCTAGATCCCCAGATAACCAATTGTTAAATTGTGCATGAACTTCCTAAGTTATTTTAAAACTCAGTGTGAAAACACCTACTCAGATAACTAGTATGCACTACCAATCAGTCCTTGACAGAAACACATTATAGACACAGAGCCACTGTCACAACCCCTAAAATTGCATTCTTTCCCTACCAACCCCACCTTCCTTTTGCCTAATCCCATTTACAGCTTCATAACCATATAAAAATGCTGCCTATATTTAGAGCTAGTTTTGTATTCCTCCCTCATGAGCTTTTAGAAATATTTTACTCTCCTCATATGATGCCTGGCAGGAAAGTACTACCTAGCAGTTTCTGGGTTGGTTTGAAGCAGAAGTGTCAGCCTTATATATTCACAGTATTTCAATGTGGTTGTACTGTAGGAGGTCACTTTTCTTCTACTGCATGCCACAGCAAGAACTACTGGCACAGGTGCAATGAGAAGAACATCAGTTTGTTGTGGTCTTTTTTTAAGGGCAGGAAGGAAACATTGTAAATTATTTATATCTTGTCATAAAAACCTAAACTTGCTGCTTCAAATATAGTAAAAACTATGAACAAAGTAAAAACAATCCTTTACAACAAAAAGAGATTTCTCAAGATAAATAATTTTATTCAAATTTCTCTAGGTGTTAGTACCCCAACATCAGCTGCTCATTTTGTAGATGGTCAATCACCCTCATCCTTCAGGAAGACAGAAACAGTTGGAGGATTCTGTCTTCTTTTCTGTTTGTATTTAGTACTTAATGGAAAAAATCCCCCCCAAATAAGCTTGCATCTGTAACATGTTTGACATTGTATGGTACTAAAATTGTAATCCCTGGTGCAATTTTCCCTTATTGGTTGTTCTGAGAGATTTTGTTTGTTGCACATTAACAAGACAGATTATCAGGTTACCTGAGGATTTGATAACTAAATTCTCAATGTACACAATTGTTTAACAAGCTTGTTTGCCCACTTATTATATAAATTAATCCTGGGTGACATAAGCACAAGCACAGTGGCTATGCCTAATGCCATCTTTGCTTGCATTATTTTAAAAATGCATTTCTGCTAGGTAAAAGGCTTTGAAATTTATTGAAGGTTTGTTTTGGGTTTTTTTCTGGTATTGAAGAGAAATTTATGACAAATATATTAACTGATTTTTCTACAACCTGTTGAGGAAACTATAGTAATTATTCTGCCATTCATCCTCATAAATCTGATCTAGCACATTCCAATCAAATCTGTCATTATCTTGAACCCTTAAAGCCCCATGTTGGACACCAAAAAGGGTGGTTGTAGTTTAACTACAGCTGGCAGGTCAGCCCCACAGAGCCACTCATTCATTCCACCACAGTGGGATAGGGGAGAGAATCATAAGGGTAAAAGAGAAAACTCGTGGGTTGAGATGAAGACAGTTTAACAGGTAAAGCAAAAACTGCATGTTCAAGCAAAGCAAAACACAGAATTCATTCACCCCTTCCCATCAACAGGCAGGTGTTCAGCCATCTCCAGGAAAGCAGGGCTCCATTACGTGTAATGGCTACTTGGGAAGACAAATGCCATCATTCTGAACATACTCCCCTTCCTACTTCACCCAGCTTTTATTGCTGAGCATGGCATCATATGGTATGGAATATCCCTTTGGTCAGTTGGGGTCAGCTGTCCCAGCTGTGTCCCCTCCCAACGTCTTATGGACCCCCAGCCTGCTCGCTGGTGGGGTGGCGTGAGAAGTAGTAAAGGCCTTGACTCTGTGTAAGCACTGCTCAGCTATAACTAAGACATGCTTGAATTATCAACACTGTTTCCAGCACAAATCCAAAACACAGCCCCATACTAGCTGCTATGAAGAAAATCAACTCTACCCCAGACAAAACCAGCACATAAAGACAAAATACTAATTACAATAAGGGAAATCCAAACTGCGCATTAGGAAGCTGAATGCTTAACTGCAATGACAGCTGTTACATACCATAACAGAGAAAGTATGGAATCTCCTTCTCTTGAGATCCTCAAAACTTGACTGGAGAAGTTGTGAACATCCTTATTTAAGATTTTATGCTATCCTTCCTTTAAGCAGGAACTTAGCTGTAAAGGGTCACCAAATGTTCCTTCCAGTCTAGGTTTTACTATGATCCTGATTTCACTCCACCCATAATACTTTAACTTAGAAGCATTTAAAGTGTGGGGGCTTTATCTCCAGTCTTCAATCTTTTTCCTTGTCTGGAAACCTGTTGTTTCATGCTAGACTAGGTTCAAAGCAGCAGTTATCTTCCTCTAGGAACGTGAACGAATTTGTGGCAATCTAGTCAACTGGTGAGATTAAGTGAAATACTCCTTGAAGTGTCAGCAGTAGACTGTGTATTATGGATAATCTCTCTCCTGCTGCTCAGCATAATCAATCTGTAGACATACACATGCACAGTTGTCTCCTGGGCAAAAGGTAAGAATTAAGGGATCCTAATTCCTGTCTCTATAATAGGCTAATCTATACTCATTGCATTACATTGCTCATTTATTTGGCAAGTATAAGTTTTATTGCTTTATGATTATTCATAATAACTTCTGTAATATATTGTGAAAAAGTAATGAAGTGTTAATAACATAATAGTACTAGAAATTTTGAATTTGGATCAAACTACAGAAAAAGAGTTATCACAAATTACTTCTCAGATGTAACCTCTAAGTCTCCTCTTTTTCAATCAGAGTAATACTATCATCTCCTAACATTTTCTCACAACATAAATGCTTGTGCCCCAATATTTCATGTATGTACTTCATTGTCTCCGGTACAATTATATCCTTCTTAGTCTGTGCTCCAAACAACCAAGATAACAGGCCAGGTTAATTTGAACCCATCCGGTATAATTTATGCTTTAACCTTGGTCTTGACATTTATTCTTCCTTCTCTCTCTTATTTCCCCAAACTGTATTCAAACTGTGTCCATAAAACACCAACTAATGAAGAGACACTTTGGTCATTACCTAAATCTCAGTTTTCTAATCCATTAATGACGAGCTAGGCAGTTGTGACTGTTATATGCTCATGCTTCTTTTGAGGATTACACATTTTACTAATGAGTGCAAGATGACTGCTTAGCAATGTATTAATAGCTAATTATGAACATAAATAATAATGCCAAATTGATTTTTTAAAATCATTTTGAATGTAGAGAAATTGACTAGATTGTCCAGAGATTAGAAGAAATGAATGGATAAAATCTAGGATTTTAAATAATTAAAAAAACAACAAAGCAAAACACTAGGATTCCTCCATACTTACGTCTCTTTCAATTTAGTGCAAAATTTCCATAGAAGGTGAAGAACATTCAGAGTACATATATAGTTTAAAATGCATTTAAATATGTGTAGTGGCAATTGGTACCTGTTGTTCTTCGACCCTCAGCAATCCCACAACAGAAATCTGAGAAACCAAGTAACACAGGCAGCTGTTTAATTCCTTCTGTTTCCAAGGCAGCTATACCAAAAGCCCACCAATACCCTTTTGGGTCCTTGAAATACCCTTTCCTGAGATAATCTATACCAAGAATACATGGAGCGTCTGGGCCAGTCACAATGGGGTGTTTTTCCCACTCTTTTCCACTTAGGCTCACCTTGGCCTCCAATACAGTCAGCTGTTGAGACCCCCCTGTCACTCCTGAAATACAAACAGGTTCTGCCCCTTTAAAATTTGATGGCATTAGGGTGCATTGAGCACCAGTGTCCACTAAAGCCTTATACTGCTGGGGGTCAGATGTGCCAGGCCATTGAATCCACATGGGCCAATAAACTCAATTGTCCCTGTCCTCCGCCTGGCTGGAGGCAGGGCCCCTCTAATGTTGGTCATAATACCCGCTAATGACAAATGGGTTAGTGTGGTGTGCACGGGTTTCAGCCTCATCTTGATCACTCACTTCTTGTGAATACAAGTCAGAGTTCTTCTCATAGGATCACGAACAAACTTGACCTTTCTGCTCCATTTGGGCACTTGATTACTGGAAACCGGAGCAGCATTTATCCTAAAAGAACCGTTTTGTACTTGTTCTTCCTTCCAACTCACATACCCGCTCTTCTAGGAGGTAGGTAGGTTTTCCATCCCATTTCTTCATGTCTTCTCCATAGTCACACAGGCGATGCCACAGCTTCCCCCGTGGTGTGTACCAGTTCTCTCGAGTATAGAAACGACTCCTCCTAATAGCCGAGATTCTAGTCCATGCAGGTGGGAAGTAGGATGTGTCCTCTTTAAATTGCTGGAATTATTGAGATAGTTTTTCCACAGCCGTGATGAGGAAAGAAGAGAGACTTAATATTGTCATAATTGGCGAGCCAGTTCATCCACTGTTGGTCCCTCTTCATCTCTCCAGTCCATTAGTGCTAATGCATTGGCATATGATGATGGTGTGCTCTGTACAAACTTCCTCCACATGGGCCGGGTGTATCGGCCTTCATCTGGATCTGTGGATAGCCGTGCATTATCTGGGTCATAGTAAACCATCTCCTGCACAGCTAGCTCCCTCAAGTATTTAATGCCTCTCTCCATAGTGGTCCACTTACTTGGATGACATACAGAATCTTCCTTGAAAGGATACCTCTCCCTCACACTTGACAGAAGTTGCCTCCAGAGACTGAGATCTTGTGTCTTCTTTCCAATGATTTGTCAATTCCCCCTTCCCTAGACAGGGATCGAGCTGCCTCGCCTCCCTACCCTCTAATTCCATGATACTGGCCCCACTATCCCAGCACCGGAGCAGCCAGGTAACGAGTTGTTCATCTGGATGGCAGCTGAAATCTTTTCACATGTCTCGCAACTCACTCGGGGATAAGGATTGGGTGACTATCACTGGCTCTGCCTCCTCCTCTTGTTCTCATGATGGGCGTGGTTCATCGTCACCCTGTATGCTGCGAGGGGATTTTCTTGTGTATTTCTTCTTATGTATGGGAGCAACTAAAACCTTCATGGGTTGGTTCTCTGGTAGCTGCAGTGCCCGTCCTCGGGGTTGTAGTGGCTGCAGTTTCTGTTGTGGACTTTGGAGTGGTGCACTGTCTGTTATTTTGTTACCAGCTCCAGAGCCCTTCTTTCAGGGTGCTGAACAGTGTTTAATAGCACTTGTTAGGTGTGGGCTATGCCTCAGCATGTTGCAGTGAGCTGTGCCTCTCTGGAATTACCCAGGTGACAACATACTTTTTCCAAATATTTTACTAGTTCTTCAGGATTCTGCACCTGTGCAGGAGTGAAGTTCCAATACACCGGAGGTGCCCACTGTTCTAGGTACTTGCCCATGCTACTCCACACCCCCAGCCACTCATAATTCTCTGACATTGGGGTAGATTTCCAAGGGATACTCTTAAATTGGTTGCTTAACACTGAACAAAACCTGAACCACATGCAGGAACACACTGGCTCCTAGCAGTAAGATGACTATGTTAATGTCAACATTCCAAAGGTATCTGAAATTCCTGAATTCCTCAAACACAATTGTAAACAGCCCCAGGGCTGATGACAGCACCCCATCATAGATAAGCATCACATAGTAGAGCAAAAACAAAATATTAACCCAACTCTCACAGACTGTAACAGCATGGGAAATACATATTGCAAATGAGGTAATAAAATCTTCAGGAGCCAAGCAATCAGCATTATTACCCGTTCTGCCATTATCTCAAACTTCATGCCCCACCTTGGGGGCCAAAAACTGTTGTGGTTTGAACTCAGCAGGTAGCAAACTGTTACGTGGCCAATTGTTCACTCCCTCCGCCCCCCCCCCCCCCCCCCCCCCCGGTGAGAAAAGGGAGGGACAAAAGAAGAAATTTGTAGGTTAAATAAAAAAACCCCAAAAACTAGCAAAACCAACAGTAATAATAGAAGTCCAAAAGGGGTAAAATGCAGTAGTGGCTCACCAAGCGGTGACCAGTACAGAGTCCGTCCCCAGAAGCGATCCGACCCCACCAGAGAACTCCGCCCAGCCGATCCGGAAACTGAAAACAAAACAATGCGAGTGAGAGACCACGCGCCCGCCTATATGCTGAGCTTTGACGTCACCTGACATGGAATGCTCCAATGACCGATCCAGGCCCGGCCCTCTAGCTGTGCTCCCCCTCAGCCCATGGAAAGTTTACTCTATCCTGGCCGAAACCAGGACAATATGAATGAAACAAAGATTTTCCCAGAAAAAAATTATATTCGCTTAGTCTGTCCAACAGCTGTTTCTATAGTTATTAACACTTTTACTCACATTATGTATTGACAGAATAGTTAAGAAACAGGACCTTACCTCCTGGCAATGTTATGGCAAAAAATGTTGTTTTCTTATGACAATTCTTCCATACCTAGAAAAAATAAAACAGGTCTCTTTGCCCATCTGGTGACATGAGGCATTTCGCTACAGGATCTGGAGTATACATGTGAGTCTTACTCTTTGGTTAGATACAGAAAATTTCACCATAACCCAAAAGAAATGCATACTTGTTAATGTTGAATAGGGAATGTACTGGCTTTGGCTGGGATGGACTTAACTTTCTTCATAGCAGCCCATATGGTGCTGTGTTTTAGATTTGTGACCAAAACAGTGTTGACAGATAGCAGTGTTTTGACATTTGTTGAGAAGTAACTATACAACATCAAGGCCTTCTCAGTTTCCTGCTCCACCCAGTCAGCTAGTAGGCTAGGTGCAAAACAGCTGGGAAGGGACACAGCTGGAATAGCTGACCTAAGGTGATCAAAGTGATATTCCATGCCATGTAACTTCATACTCAGCAGTAACAGTCTGTGGGAACTTTTCCAAGGTAGCCATTGCTCAGAGACTGGCTGTACATTGGTCTGCTAGTGGTGAGTGATTACATTTACATCACTTGTTTGTTTTCTTCTTTTTTTTTTTCCTTCACTTGTTAAACTGTCTTCATCTTGATGCATGAGTTGTCTCACCTCTGCCATTCTGATTCTCTCTCCCATCCCACTGGGGGTATAGTGAACTAGCAACTGAGTAGGTGCTTACCTGCCAACCACAGAGAGTAAAGGGTGGGTGGTAACCTAGCTGTGTTATTTTTTATGCAAAAAAATCTGTAGAGATGGACTTGGGTTAGTTCAATTACATTGCTGAGTAACAAAGGGTGGGATAGAATAATTTATGAACAAAATAATCAGATTTGACTGTACTAAAAAGTAAACATTGCTGGCAAGATTTGGATAAGCCATTACTCTTCAGTGAGGGAAAGGTTTGCATGAAAAATCACTTTGTTAGTGTTTGGTTCTCATTTTTAGAGGTACCATGCAAAATCAAATTTTTTTCCAGTAGATCAGGTTTTGGTATCTCTACTGTTGTTGCATAAAATAAGTTTACTTTGATTGGCCCAACCATTATAATACTGGTAAGAAACTGAGCATTGTGGTGTTTGTTAAACCTGACTGACTTATTTTGTAAACGGTTGAAACTGATTAAGTATTTGGAGTGTCATACTCACCAGAACTAGCAAGGGTATAAACAAAACCTCCCATTTAATGTATCCATTTTCAGCTGTGACAGGTTGTTTCTAATGAGTGATCATAGTTTTAAGGTCTTTAAGCTAAACTTTAAGAGACTCATAAAAAACCCACTTATAATATATTTTTCCTTGAAATTATTTAAGATTTGTTTTTATTGTTGTTATTGGGTTTTTTTTTATTTTTAAGCTAGAAAATGGTGTCTGATATTAAACCAAATTCCACTGAGAGATTAAAAATCACTGTTAACATCAACAGAGGCAACTAAATGTTATGGTGTGATGAAAGAATTACCACTACAATTTGTTTTTATTGTTTTTGGTTGATGGACCTTGAAGCCTGACAACATTATGCTTGTTTTATAACTTCTAACCTTTTATTAGACAGATTTTCTTCATGTTTGAAAATAGTCTGCTTTGGATGCTTCAAGGATCTCAGATGGAAACATATTGAAATAGAAATAGATATATAACTAAATCATGCTTTCATTTGAAGAAAAACATGTAATGCATAAATGAGCCCAAGGAGCCACATTTTTTATGCATTTCAGTGGAATATTTTCCAGAAGGTGGGAATTTTTTAGATTTTGATTTGCATATATAACTTGTGCTATATACAATAGTGTATAGTTTGAGATGCAGTTATATTACTGATATATTTCTAAAAACAACAGCTCTGAGGTAGGGAGTATCAGCCATTCTTTATTGTGGGAAAACATAGCTAAATTAATCAAGATATTTATTTTACATAAAACTAAATGTCATCTATCAAGTATGTTTATACCATGCTAACCTGGCATGAACGAATCTGTTGCCTGTGTTAAGATTTATAGTAGAGACCTTTGTCTTTGGAAAAACCTGCCTTTTATTCCAACTCTAAGCTGTGCTGTAGAATGGAATGTGATAAAAGAGTAATAGGCAACAGACCAAGGATAGCTGAGATGGTCTATTTCAGACAAATATGAGAGTAATGAAAATAAAGGCCATCTGATATAAGAGTGGAGAAAGGTTATTTTTTTTTGTTACCATACAACACCTGGATAATACAACTAGGTGAAAACATTTCAAATGTTTTTAGGCAAAGTGAACAATTTGGAAAAAGAAAAGAAAAATAGAAAGAAAGGAAATCTCCTAAACCTGGAAATCAGAAATAAAGTTTCCATTTTTTATCAAAAGATAGATTAAAAAACAGTTTAAAATTAATATATATATATATATGAATGTTTTCTTACAGGGAGCTTGAGATGATGAAAAAAACTGTGTTGGTTATAGTGTGATAAACTCCTGCATAAATCTTGAAGAACAAGAAACAGACCACAATAATTTTGGGATATTTATTTTGTTTCTGGTACAAATGCATTATTTGTTGCTTTACGAAAGATCCAGATAAGGCTACATTCTGTGTCAGGTAATGTATCCAGATCTGAGGCAATTATTTCACTCACCTCCTCTTTGCTGGTCCTCTGTGTATATAAGTTCAATGATTGGCTCTGACAAGTAAGTGGGGGAATATGGGACTACAGTAAGACAGTTTTGGTTAATGAAGTAAGCAGAATAAGAAACTAACATAAATAAGAAAAATAAATGTTTCTGGAAAAATTCCCATGAAACTTGACAAAGACAGTGTACTCCAGATGGAATTTTATGTAGTCAGACTCTCAAATTGTGTAAATAGATTTAACTCTGTTAAAAATTAACTTTGTAATTTTTTGAACAGCTTATACATTTCTGTGCCATCATCGGTAAATGCTATATAATAAAAATGACAACTTATTATGCAAACAGTCAGAAAGTTATGATATCATAGGAATAACTGAAACATGGTGGGACAACTCACATGACTGGAGGACTGTGATGGATGGCCATAGTTTGTTTCATAAAAACAGACAAGGAAGAAGAGGTGGAGGAGTTGCGCTCTATGTTAAGGAGAACCTTGAATGTATAGAAGTCACCTACTATGATTATGGAAGCCTAATGGAGGTCATCTTGAAGGAGAATCTTACAGTAAGCATCTGCTACTGACCTCCAAACCGAGATGATAAGGCCAACAAATCAACATCTGGGATACTTAAGCAAGCTTCGGGTCAACAGAACATGGTTCTTATGGGTGACTTCAACTAGCCAGACATTTGTTGGAAGAACAATACAGCAGCTCACATGTTATCCATCAAGTTCCTGGAATGCATAGAGGACTGCTTCCTCATACAAATGTTAGATGTGCCAAATAGGAATGAGGCATTGCTGGACTTGCTACTCACAAACCAAGAAAAGCTGCTTTCTAATATCTCAGTTAGTGATAGCCTTGCCTGCAGGGATCACAATACTGTGGAGTCTGGGATCCTGCTGAGCACGCTGAAGGTTAGTACTAAGACAAAGGTTTTAGATGTTAGAAGAGCAAACTTCAGCTTGCTCAGAGCTCAGCTGGGAGGCATTCCATGGGAAGCTTCCACGGAGGATAAAGGAGCCGGTGAGTGCTGGGATTTTTTTCAGGAATGCTCTCCTGGAAGCACAAACACAGTTTGTCCCCTTTAAAGGTCAGGGAAGTAGGTGGTGCAAGAGAACTCCTTGGCTTAACTGTGAGCTCTGAGTCTGCTCAAAACCAACAGAGAAGTGTTCCAGAGACAGAAAAGCAGATTAATACTCATTGAGAACTTCAAGGGCATTGCCAGGGTGTGCAGAGATGCAGTTAGAAAAGCAAAAGCTCAGCTCGAATTGAAATTGGCTAGAAATTTCAACAACTACAAGAAAGGATTCTTCAGGTACGTAAACAACAAACGGAAACAGAAAGAAGATATTGGCCAACTGTGAAACAGGAGAGGTCACTTACAACACTGAAAAGGCAGAGGTTCTCAACACTTTTTTTCGCCTCTGTCTTTACCAGCAGTGTTGGGCCTCAGGCCTTGGAAAGACAAATCCAGGTCAATGCAGACACAGAGCCACTGTCAGTGAAGGAAGTGTCAGTATGCAAACTATTACGGGAGCTTGACCCCCACAAATCAATGGGCCCTGACGTTATCCACCCAAGGGTGTTAAGGCTGATGTCATTGTGAGGCCGCTCTCCATAATCTTTCAGAAGTCGTGGAGATTAGGGGACATCCCAGAAGACTGGAAGAAGGCTAATGTCACCCCCACCTACAAGAAGGGCTTAACGGAGAATCCAGGAAATTATAGGCCCATCAGTCCTACTTCAATCCCTGGGAAAGTTATGGAATGAATCCTCCTGGGGGTTATCACAAGTCAAATGAAGCACGTGACTGGGAAAAGCCCACACGGATTCACCAAGGACAAATCGTGCTTGACAAACCTGATTGCCGTCTGCAACAAAATAACCTGCTCGGTTGATGTGAGGCAAGCGGTCGACGTCATCTACCTGGATTTCTCCAAGGCTTTTGATATGGTTTCCCACAGCTTCCTCCTAGAGAAACCAATGCGTTACAGTCTAGACAAGTGGTCTCTGCGTGGTGGGTGGGGAACTGGCTGACAGGCCACACCCAGAGGGTGGTGGTGAATAGCTCCTTTTCAAAATGACAACCTGACACAAGCTGAGTCCCCCAGGGATCAATATTGGGCCCAAAGCTGTCTAATATTGTATCGGGTCTGGCTGAGCCAGAATTGGTTTTCCCCTGTAGCAGCCCTCATGGTGCTGTGCTTTATGTTGGGAGCTGGCAGGGTGTTGATAGCACACTGGTGTTGTGGCTACTGCTGAGTAGTGCTTACACAACATCAAGGCTCTTTCTGACATTTCCCCCCCCCACAGTGGGACGGGGTGGGCAAGATCTTGGGAGGGGACACAACCAGGACAGCTCACCCGAACTGACCAAAGGGATATTCCATACCATATGACATCTGCTCAGTATAAAGCTGGGAGAAAGGAGGAAGGGGGTGGGGTCACCCTTGGTCCTCCGAGGCAACCACTACGCGTATTGGAGCCCTGCTTCCTGAGAAGGCCCGACATTACCTGTTAATGGGAAGTAGAGAATAAATCTGTTTTCTTTTTTTTGCTTCTGCGCGCGGACCTTTGCTTCGCTTTGCTTATATTAAAACTGCTGTTGTTTTACCCACAAGGGTTGTTTTGTTTTCCTATCTTATTTTCTTTCCCTTCTTTGCCCTGTTGAGAAAAAAAGGGGAAAGGGGGGGAAGTGATAGAGCGACTTGGTGGGTACCTGGCATTTAGCCAAGGTCAAACCACCACAAATATCTTCATAAGTGTTCTGGATGATGGGATCTAGTGTACCCAGATGAAGTTTGCTGATGATACCAAACTGAGTGGGGAAGTGGACACTGTGGAAGGGAGAGCCACTCTGCAGAAAGACCTGGATAGGCTGGAAGAGTGGACTAACAAGAACCTTAGGAAGTTCAACAAGGACATGGGTGAGGTCTTGCACCTGGGAAAACATAATCCAGACATGCAGCACAGGCTAGGATCTACCTGGCTGGGAAGCAGCTCTGTCCCTGAAAAGGGACCTGGGGCTCCTAGTGGCCAACAAGGTCAACATGAGTGAACAGTGTGCTGCAGAGGCAAAGGAAGCCAACAGGATGCTGGGTTGCATCAACGAGGCCATAACCAGCAGAGATAAAGAAGTCATTATCTCACTCTACTCAGTGCTTGTCAGGCCACATCTGGAATACTGTATTCATTTTTGGTCCCTGCTACACAAAAAAAAATGTAGGCAGGCTGGCGAGGGTCCAGAGGAGGGCTACAAGGATGATCAAGAAATTGGGAAGCCTGCCATATGACGCAAAGCTGAGATGAGAGAATTGGGTTTGTTCAACCTTGGGAAGAGAAGGCTTAGGGGAGACCTTAATACCATGTTCCAGTATTTAAAGGGTGTCTACAAAGAAGATGGAGACTCCCTTTTTACAAGGACTCACATGGAAAAGACAAGGGGTAATGGGTACTAGTTACTCCTGGGGAGATTCCAACTGGAAGGAGAAGGATCATTTTTCACATTGAGAAATATCAGCCCCTGTAACAGTGTCCCCAGGGAAGTGGTGGATTCCGCAATATTGGACAATTTTAAGACTCGGCTGGAGAGGGTGCTGCGACATCTTGTCTAGACTGTATTTTTGCCAAGAGAGTTTGGACCAGATGAACCTTGAGGTTCCTTCCAACCTGGTAGTCTATGATTTTATGTTTCTGTGATTATATGAACGACAATAAAGCACACTTAATTTGCATCTAGCTAGAAAGGAAGACTGGAGTGAAAAATAGAAAACTGTAAGAACAGTTGGTATCAGTGACCATCAGTAATTTCATTTAAGTCTAGCAAAGAATGTAAGGGTTCACTGAGTTCAGTGTTAAAACAGTTCTGGATTGTTATTTATGTGAATATCAGTGGACAATGGTACAGAAGCTTAGAAAGCCTTGTCAGGTCCATAAACTTTTTAAAATTTACTGCCATTTTAAGACCTTTGGCAGTTTAAATGTACGAATTATATTTAACCTCCTTATTTTCCATGAGGCAAATGTGTGGGTATTTGGAATATTTTGTTCTAATTTTCCCAAGAATCCACAACCAGATCCTAAAACAATACATAAAATAACTTTTTATAAAAACAAAACAAAACAAAACAAAACAAAACAGCCTCTGGAAGTTTTGCTTGAAAATAATTGAGACTTTAACATTTAAAATTGGAATTCTTGGGGCTAATAGGCAACTCTTATCTGTAAGAAGGTTTGATCTGATCACTCTCAGATATAAGAATTTCTACAGTTTCAGTTACTTTGCTTAAAGAAGCAATCCACATGTCAAAGGGACAACGGGCACAGCATTATAATGCTTCTAAATCATGTAAGTATATACAAGTATATATATCTATATTTACTGTTGTTCTAAAAGAAGGAAAAAATAATATTATCAACTAAAGTCTAAGGGTCAGCTCTTTATATTTTGGTATTCGCATGTTTTGAAACCTGCAAATTACTACATTTAGATATTCTCAGGATAGCTGGTTTCACACTTTCCCCTCATATTTATCTTCGACATAGTAAGAGGGAGAGAAAAAGCTTTTGAACATACAAATTTGTGAGTATATAATTCAAGGAACTGTATTCTCAAAACCAGTTTCAAATTTTAAATAGGAAATTTTAAGCTGGGAAGTTCTTCAAATCTATCAATATAAAAGGGGTTTTAGTTCAGTTTACTGAACAATGCCACTCTCAGTCACTATTGCACATGATATTTCACTGAGGTAATTAATTAATTTATTAATTAGTTAATCTCTTCTTTATTAATCCAGAAACAATTGAAAGTCTCATGAAGAATATCCTCTGGCATTAATCAGATTAGATCAAACTTCAAATGAAACAAGTCAAACAAATAGACATTGAGTCATCTAATGTTTACAAAGAGAAGATAAGGACAATAAAATAGAAAAATTTACTAAAGATAAGAATACTGTTTCTATTAAATGGAGGAACAGTTATTAGGAAGAGAATAAAAAGTAAGTAAGAAAGTGGCAAAATTTGTGAAAGATAAATGGATTAGATACTGACATTCAAGAAACAAAACATATGAAGACTTCTACTGATCCTGATGGTTTCAGAAGTTAAAATGTACAATCCCTCCTCCTCTTGGAGTCATTGGTAGAAGGTGAAAGTTTTAACCTTTGGACAAATGTAGAGCTCCTGTTACACAGAGGCTTTTATTCTTATAAGACTTTTCAGAGACATGCCAGGCTTAGCAAAACCTGGCCATTTTGGGATGTACCATGAAGGGACTGAACATGTCAGATTTAGATGCTGTACCTGTAAATTATAGCTCCCTATTACAACAGAGAAACAGGCAGATTTCACTGAGTAACCAGTCCTAGCAGATATTATATTGCTGGCAGCACAGAGCAGAAGCAACAAAGAAGAAGACGAGGAAATATAAAGTATCAAGCTGAATGGACTCATTATCAGAATGGGGAAATACATTTTAAAAATCTGAAAGTTTTTAACCATCTTTTAATGACCAATGTGCTTGTGATGAGATCTGAGTGTGTGGCTCAGTCATGGCTACCCCATGACTAACAGACACAAACAGTTACAGGTGTCTAACAGAATTCTCCATGTTGATTAAATATCACACATATTTCCGATAGGAGGAACAAATTTAAAAGGGATACTGAAAATGAACTGAGAAGAAATCTGCAAGACAGAAAATTTGGAATCTGGACAAATGCATTGTATCAGTCTTCCTTGCTACTATCTGCTCTGAGGATGATTGATTATCCAGTGAAGAACAGAATTTTGCTGGAGGGTTTGTAGCTTCTTTTTCCAGGTGTTACAATATGTTTGCTTGTTTTTTTGGCATTCTGATGTAGGTATAAGTGTGAGGCTGATGCTTCAGAAATTTCTCTGATTGCTGAAAATAACTCAATAAAAGCATTATGTTCAGGAGTCTAGCTGACTATCACTTATCTGACATGGTTGACTGCCAGGTATAATGCTCCCCCACCCTCCCTCTCTGCTTTCCCCAAATGTTTAATAATTTAAACTATTGACAATTTAATTTAGGCTGGTAATGAATGAGAAACAAGATTGTAAAGTAGCCATGAGGAAAATAGAATTACTTCAAACCAATACTCTATGTAGAAGAAATTAGTGCCATTTTTAAACAATTTCAAGAATGATTTAGCAAAAGATTTCCTTAGGGAAAATATTTTGTTTATGAGGTTTTGTTTTCCTTTAAGATTAACTTATATAATAAACAGGTCATGTCCAGAAGGCACCCTTTCTAAAAATTAATAGAAGACACAACATAGTGTATCTCCTCAATGGAAATAAGTTCTTGTTTGCAAATGACTTTTCTTCACATCCTTCATGGTCTTCAGAACATAAGACTACAAAGACAGGGTATCTTAACTTTCTCTAACTCTGTTAGAGAAATAGAGGATTCAGAGTTCTAATTTTTCTACTGAATGAGTCTTATTATCACAGGACCAAAGCCTGGTTTAAATCCACAGTTTGTATCCCTTGCACATGTTGTTTTGGACAAATTTTACTTTAAATTATGAGTACATAAATTTTAAATTTGTAGATATTTTCATAAGAGTTCTGCATGAAGTATTTTTCTGGGATAACTTTAAGCTGGTATATATGCTACTTATAGTGAACAGATGGACTGAAATAGAAAATAAAACTTGAAATATATTTGCTATGACAGCTACAAAGTTTAATGCTCTTTGCGGTGGCTGAACAGTTTAGAAGGCGTGTTTAAAAAAAAATAAAAGAAAAAAAGACAAATATTGGTATCTTTAAAGTTTCTTCTACCATTTTTCCAGGTAGCCAAATATTTCAAATGAGTTGAGATATCTGCTTATTAGTACTGCTTCAAATACATTAGGATAAAAGATTCCACAAATTAACTGGGTAGAGAAAACTTCAGTCTTCTAGAGTTTCCTTTCTCAGAAAAGTAGCCAAAAGAAAAAAAATATTTTCTGCAGTGGTGTAATGGTGGAATTTAAAGTTTTCACAGAGAAATAAAAATGGAAGAGAAGTAACTTGTATATAAATAATGACCCATCAAATCAGTAGAATATTATCAGGATTGTTTCGTTGGTAGCTAACTACCAGTCTGGGTCAAAGGATAAACTTGCATGTGGCTTGGTTGAAAAATCCAGTCTATAACCTTTATTTGCAAAGGTAAAAAAAAAAAATATATATATATATATATATAAATATATATATATATATATATAGCGCTAAAACAAAAATTTGAAAAGGAATAGAGTTTAAACCATTTTGGAATCTGGAAATCTTTTAAGGCCTGACCCCAAATCCTTTTAAACCAATTTTACTGGTTTAGGTGGGTTTTGGATCAGATCTCTGGGATGATACAGATAGCAATATTGAGTTACTTGAGAAATACAACACAGCAGGTTAGAAAAATTGAGAAATTGAAATTTAAGAAAGCTCTCTTGTTCATGTTACCTATACGCTGTTTTCTGCACTTCATAATATTTATTGAATTTCAGTTTAGGCAAGATTCCTGAAAATAGTGTTTTGAAGGTTTTTATACTTGGCAGGGACTGTAGGATGATCTCAGAGTGGAATCTTCTTTTCAGACACGTAGAAGAGCAGAAGTGAAGTAATTGAAAAGGAAGTAATGTAAAGGGCAAATTCTGCTTCTGTGTTTGTGTATACAAACTACTGCAATGAAGCCTGTATCCAAAGGGCAAACTTGGCCCCAAGCGTTGTAAATTTGATTATCTCAGAGCCTATTTCTTTAGAGAAGAACTAATCCTGCTCTTTTTCCACAGACAGGAATTTGTAGATATATGAATCTTAGAAGTTCCCATATCCATTCTGACATACCTATTTCCAGAAAGTAGGTCACCATTTATGGAGAAAGTCACCAAGCAGACTTTATTCTTAGAAAAAGTTTATTATTTGAGTAAAGTCTTTAAAAATTAATAAACTACAGAAACACATGCAATATTTGGCCAGCATAGTTACCTTTATGTCCCCAGAAGACCTGTACAAAAATTTCTTTCGAATATAGTGACACTTCAAACTAATTGCCAGATTCTCCCCTGCTGAACTCAGCCAACAAGCCACTCATGACTCAAGCAGATGTTTCTGCACCTCAGGCAAACTGCAGAATGTTTGTAGTCCCTTTGTTCCTCTACCTCCATCACCTGTGACAAAGGCTTTTACCAGAGACATCACAGGAATTTTACTCAAGAGAAAAAAGATGCTGGCCCACCAACAGTCTGCAGAGTAGCCTAAGTTTCCATCATCTAGCACACAGGGGAATCTAAGGGATGGAATATTATAAAAAAAATATGCGTTAGCTTCATCAGTATAATTATACTGATAGTTATTGTATTTATAGGGCAAAATGGGGATAGCATGTTCCTTGAAAAGTTCCCTAGAAAAATGTATTTGAGCTCATTTCACTAAGGATTGTCATAAAGCTAGAGAGGGTAAAATGTAACTATCTGAGGCAAATTTATTTACTGTATTCTGGATGTAGCTATGCAAAGGCAGAGTGGACAGTGTCAGGTATTAGCACAACAGTAAGACAAAAGTTTTAAGGACCAAAGCAGTGCAGCACGTCTCCCCCTGGATTCTTTTGTGGCCCTCAGGTACCTCGAGGAAGCCTCCCATGGGGGGAAGATCAGATAGCTTTCCTGCAGATGCTTCCATGTATAGCACAATACCCCCCAGCTGGAGACTCAGTGCTGCTAGGAACAGAGGCCAGTGACTGCAGCTGCATCTGTATGCACAACCTCTGTTGTCCTTTTAATCTCCCCCTCTGAGCATTAATACTCTCATAACTCCCACACACGTACTTTTGTGCTGTCCATTTATTCCTCAGTTCCTGCTTTTCTTAGAGAGACAGAGAAATTATGACTGATAGCGTGCTTTTGTTGCATCTCAGTTCCTATTTCAAAATACTTAATCATCCAAATAAAATTGGATTAGCAAGAACTGTGGAGTTCTGTGCAGTTATGCATAGACTGATCAGAACTGCATGGGAACGCTACATTTCTGCCTGAATGTGTCACTTTTTCAGTGACATTCCATTTCCATTTCCACATAATTTTTCTTCCTCTCCCCTCCCAAATCCACCATTTTTTTCAGGAAGACTTGGAACAGTCTTTTATTTCGGAAATATTTTGTCCATCTGCAGGATTTGAGGGGGTTTTGTGTAGTTTTAATTCATTTCCTTTCTTGTGAAATATGTGATGCTGATCCATTCTTTTGAATTACTTTTCATTTTTTGCTAATACTGGGACTATTTTTCAGTCTCACTCCAGCTTTCACTTGATTTCTTCTCCACTTTCAGACCCCATTTTAGAAACCATAAAGCTTTCTAAATTCCTTGTCTCATTCCTTCTTTCTGTATGACATATGACTCAAGGATTTGGGTCCAGTTGGGTGTCTTTGGCGTCCATGCTGCCTACAGATCAATACCTTATGGCCATTGTGATCACTGGAGTAACATGCACTTACTTTCTGTCCATCTTGTCTGGAACAACATAGATGTGATATGAGGATGCAGAGACTGACACCACCTCCACTTTCCTGCCTGGAGGATGGATGATCAAGTGCAATTTGGGAACTGCATCTGTGAAGCTTGCAACATATTCAGAAGCTCTGGGAAGGACATCTGGTTATTTTTGCTATAACCATGATCAGGAAAGGCTGTCTCAAGAAATACTGGATTCTTTTGAAATTTCAACTATCAAATTTCAACAAGTCTCTTTCATTACAAAAATGTGTTATCATTCAAAGTTGCAGTTTAAAAGATAATTTAAAAAAAGCATCAAAGAAACTGTCATGGTGACCTAGTATTTATTTATATTTAAACAACCTATTTTGCTGAGCCTCAGAGAAAAAGCTGGGCTATTCAGGATGAAATCATCCCAGAAACTGAAAATAAGTAAAATGGGCTAAGGCAGTCATCTGGCACAGATAATAACAATGTGAATGTTAAACTATTTCAGTTATAACCTACTAAAAATAGGATGGGAGCATCATAAAACTTTAATTAAAGAGAGTTGAACCATTTCTTTTAAAGAAGGACTATTAGTTATTTCTGTAAACATTAAAAGTAGAAGCGTTGAATACAATAAAATATTTTAGGAGAATAAATATCTACTGTTTCTTCAATCCAGATTATTTTGTTGAAACATTCTTTCATATACACTTTAAGAGCTCTGCTGTGGCTATTGACAATGATACAACCCTTATAACCAGGATAATCTAACTAAGTTTTTCTCTTTCTTACACATTTTCCAAGGCAAACCTTTCATTCATTTGAAGAAACTAGGAGATATGTGTTCTACAGAAAAAATATTAATTATTGCTCCTATACAAATATTTCTAGATATAACATATATGAATATAAATGTCATCTTTTTATCGTGATTTTAAAAAAAATTTGTAAACTTCATATTTCAAAACAGTTTCTTCTGTCTAGGAAAAATAGCTGCTGTACATCTCTTGGGAAATGGATGCAATCTGTCTCTTATTTCACCTCTGCAACCTCTGAATATATATCTATAAGACTATATATTTTCAGAACTTTATACACAAAGATCATTGATAATGAATTCCTCATATTTACAGGGAAAAATATCATGACTACAGTGCCATTGTAGGCACTTAAGTTTCTTTATAGAACATTATCTAAGGGATTTTAAGAAGTATCATTTTGTTGTTTTTACGGTTAAATTTTTCCAACAAGTTAGCAGCAGCAAGCCTGTTTACACACCGTAGCACTCACTAGGGGCTTTCAGTCACAGACAATGACTTCCTGCTTTCTTATTACACTCCATGGTACTGTCCTGGCTGAATCACTGTCACCCACTAGATATAGCCAAAATGTCAGCAACTGTGATGAAGAGAAGGAAAAAGAAATAACTTGCCATACAAAGTCTTACGCTGTGATGTCTTATAAAGCCAATGCTGTCAGTCAATGCCCATCAGTATTTCTTGTGCAAAGCACATCGCTTACTACTGATTCAATTAACTGGAGTTTGGATAAAGTTCAGTTGCGCAGTGCAATAATTTACAGGATTTCACAGAATGTGTTGTGAGAAAGGAAAGTGCAGAACTGAATGGATGAGACACAGCCCTGGAATCAGTGACTGACAGACTAACAGACAAGACTGTATAGGTATCAAACATCTGGGCAAAATGTTCTGTGTTACTGATATCTGCGATGTAATAGTTGTAAAACATACACAGGGCAGTCAGTTCTACTTTCTTTTTCCATTATCAGGTGCCAACACAGATCAAGAAACTAATCAGATCAGTATTTGGCATGTGGTTCTCAGAGAAATAATATTTTTTAATATAATTGTCTTTAAAAGAATATGATGCTCTTTTTTAAAAGACCACAATATAATATCATCAATGACAGAAAGACCAGTCTATTAGGCTATTTAGGTGACTTACTTTATGCATCTGATTTTATCATTTGTTCATTTGCAAGTTTTTATTACATTTAATCCACTCTAGAAAAATGAATGCCTGTGGTAAGAATAAAAATCAGTTCATTTTTAACTACAAGCAATTAACAAGTTCTCTTTTCCACCTTCAGCATGTACCAGTGTTTTTATTTTTATATATGTGTATCTGTATATATGGTTATGTGTCTGCACTGTACACATATTACTACAGTATTAACAGTCTTGAAACAAATTCACTTATTTTAACTAATATTTTGTCTCAATATATGCATTTCTGTATCTGTTTGTGTATATATATAGTCATATGTCCATTTACATTTATATATAGAATGAAAGTCTAGATCTATTGTAGAAAAACAATACAACATACTAGACAATGTAAGAATTAGTTAAGAAACTTATTTTGAAAATAGGTAAACTGGAGTAAAACATTTTGGAAGTATAAAAATACTGTTGTCTTTCAAGATTACAATGTTTCTTTTTTTTCTTCAGAAATTTTAGGAGTAATTTGTCTTAAAGTAGTAAGCTGAAGAAACTTCATGTTTTATTCTGTAATCTTGATAACGAATGGCATACTTTGTCAGAAGGCAGCTGAGTATGTGATTATTCATATGCAAACAGAGTTTTAGTCATGTATAATAAAATTCATACAGCTGTTGTGTATAGTTTTATTCTGCATTGACTCAATGTATTTCTACAAAGTACAAAGAACATGATGGACTCTTCATAAGCTATGTTTAAGTGTGAGAGACTTGACTAAAATGTCCCAAATCCAGATGGCTCTGGTATCTGGAAAACATACATGAAACAACATAGGAAACAAACTGTTCTAGTAGGGACAAGAGAAAGATACTATGATGAGAAAGAATAAAAAGATGGGTAGTTTATTTGTGGGGAATGTAACAGAGAATCCCTTTCTGATGGTAAAAGCGAGTTGGTACAGAAATGTGTTTTCTTTCCTGTGCAGCCTGCCAATTTCTTTTGCATTCCTTTTAGTGAAAAGATCTTAAATATTACAGAGGGATGAAAACAAGAAATTTTTCCAGATAAAGCAATGAAGTAAAACTCCTTAGCACAGAATGAAGGCTGAACACAGGTAACAACTTTCAGAAGAATGTCTTAAAAAGTCACAGAGAAGGAAATGAGATCTTTATACATGAGTGAAGTAACAAAATTAAGATGACCTTTAAAAACAATAAGAGTTAAACATTGCATGGCTTAACAATCATCATACAAATGACCTTGATTATGACTCTTGGCCATACAGAGGTGGTGCAGATGCACCCTTTAGCTCAGGATCTGGTGGTTGTTGAAATCTGCAAGTATAGAAGGAACACAGGCGCTTTTTCTTATATTCTTTCCTCACGCATCTGCAACTGGTCACTGCTGGAGACAGGATACTGCTTTAAAAGAACATTTATTCTTCCCCATAAGGATATTGTTATTTTATGACACAACACATCCTTTCTTTTTCTCAGACTTACATTTTAGATACAATTTATTTGAATGAAAGAATTTTCCTGAATAAATATGGATTAGATAAAGACTGTTCCCTGGTACTGTTTGGGAAGACTTGTTAATTAACATAAATAGTTCAGAAAACAATGTTAAGCAAGATTTTACTTACATCATTTGCCTGTGGAGTATATCAACAGTAGCCTAATAACTTCTTTTTTTCATGCATACCTAGTAATTCTGTCACTGTTTAATTTTATACTTTACCTCTAAACTACTTTGTGCTCTTACCTTCTGTAGTTCATAGTTAAAGATATGCTTGGCTTCACAACAAAATAGCTGTGTAAATTTTTCATGATTCACTGTGTGTTTGAGACCACTTATGCAGAGTGACCAGTGTAAAAGCAGTTTGAATTGCTTTACTTAACAATATTCCTTAGCTTTTTACAGGCACTGGCTCTATTGCTTGTTGCTGTTATTTTCAGTAGCACCAAAGAAATATTAGTAAATATCCAATTTATTGGTCTAACTTGCATTCATTATAAACTTTCTGCACTTTTAGCAGAGCAATACTTAGAGCATAATAGATGGTCATAATTTATTTATTTTAAATTGCTTAGCAAATTTATTTTTCTTTTTGGTCAGGTTTTCATCTTTGTTCTATATCCGTTATCAAATAATGCCTGTCACATAAACCTCTCATCTTTGGGGAATGTCAGGATTCTTCACATATTCAGTAAAAATACAGTAAAATAAAGGAAATTTTTTTAAAAAAACCCTCCTTCTTTCATTTTTGCAGATTTCTGACAATGCATTTTTGATGATGCTTTTTATAGCACATTTTGATGTGACACTGACACATAGCTTCTTTTCATTCTTCTGTTTTTTGTTCGCTTTGCCTTGTCACACATTTACAAATAAAATAATCTTGTGCTTTACTGGTATATGTTGAAAATAGGAGAGAAGGAAAGATTAGTGAAGCAAATATTGAAATTCTAAAGGGGTTCAAAACAAGCCAATATCAGTTCTGAGGTAACTGTAACAATGTAGAATAACTGGAGAAAGATTAGTTGAATAACAAATGGTTGGAGAATAAAATGCGCATTGTGTATTACTTCATCCAGAGGTAGAAAAGGAGAGATAAAATTGGTTAAAAATAAAAAGTGAATGGAAAAATGTGCAAGTAGGAAATGGTCAAAGCATTAAAAAAATAGAATGCACACATGAGAAGTGTAAATATGTGAAAGGATGCAAAGAAGGTGTAAATACACAAAAGGGTGCAAAGACATCAAATATTTTATTCAAAGTAAAATGAAGTAAATGAAGAGGGGAGAACAATGGTATGCATATAAGCAGAGCTGAAGGAAGCAGAAGAGAAACAGATAGAAAACATCCAGTTTCGAATATAAAAAAAAAAAAAAACCCAAACCAACTATAAAATAAACATAAATAAAAGTGTAAAAGCAAAAAATAAAGAAAAAAAGATAGTATCATATGAATAGTATAGAAAACATGGAGATTACAAACAATAGAGTAGCAATAGTGTATTTTAGGCTGACTTCTATTTACTATAAGATGTTTGTTACACTCATTAGGTTGGGTGAACTTTTTCTATTACTTCACTGTTTTCTATTAATTTTTGTTGTCCTGTTTCCTCTTTTAACATCTTCTTAAGATATAGTATTGTATCGTTGCCTTCATTATTATTCACTGTAGGTCAAATTTATTTTATTTCTGCACTAATCCCAAGCAAGCACAATCAATTATAGAAATATTTTACATGCCCTTATTATCTGGCTTTTCCATCCACATAAAATATACACTCCAAGAATAAATGTTTGCTACATACATCTGTGACACTTCTACCAATATTCGTCAGTTTATAATAGTCTCTGATCTGCTACTTAACCATTTCTGAGCTGCAATACATTAATCAAATTATATCTCTAGAGGGCTAAGAGTTATTCTACAAACAGTGTAAATTTACAGTTTAATGTCTCTTTAATAACACACATTATATAATAGTATGTATTACACAGTAGTATATTACCTCCAAATACAATGTAATTAAAATATATAATAGTACCTTTTATACTCTGTATAGTTCTTAGCCTCCTTCTCTACAAGAATGTAGTAGAAAAGGAAAAGATTCAGAGAAAGGTGTGAAGGATGACCAGATATAAGGAATGGCTTCTTTAAACTGAACTTCAATGTTATGGCTCTTCATTCTGGAAAACAGGCAACTGAAACTACAATGGACATCTATAAAATCATTAGTGGCATGAAAAGTGGAGAGGAATCAGCTGTCTACTGTTTATTCCTGCAGTAGAACCAGGGACTATCAGCTGAAAGCAGCATTTGACAGCTACAAGTTTGTTGGTTCTTAATTTCAAGAAGACGTGTTTCTTCTGATAGTGTCAGGGTAAGTGGGAGAAGCTAAGCAAAGCTGTAGATGTTGAAGCTGAAATGGGTACAAGTGAAGGCTGGAAAAGTTCATAAAAGAGAAATCCTCTGAAGGTTACTGATGGCACATAAACCATCTCTTTCTCATGCAATCTCTCAGTATAGATTGTTGAAAATTAAGAGAATATTCAATAGAACTATCAGAGATTCTTCTCATTTTCAATAGTTATCTACTGGTTCTGTGGAAAAAAAAAAAAAAGAAAATATATTGGCTTGGCTGAACTTTTTAAAATTCTCAGTGTAATGCCTTTTATTGTCATTGCTGGGATTTGTGTAGATTGGTAATTTGCATCTACTAAATCCCACCCCCAGCCTTATCACTCTAGCAATAATTCAGTGTTCCTTCATCCCTCTACAGTTTACAACACAACCAGATCACTCCAACTTCCTCAGGCTAATCTCTACCGCATCCCATATTTCCTTTCCCTCTGCCATGGTTTTGATTCCTAGAAGTATATGCTGTAGCAGCATTGATGTTATATATGCCTGCATAGTACAATATCCTGGTTTACCAAAGGACTCATATTTGTTGACAAAGGACACATTTTTGTTATAGAAAACACTTCACATGTCTGTCACTAAATAAATTAATGAATAATGTCTGTTTTAATTGTTAGACAAATATTTTCCCTTTGATTCAGACTAATAAATGTGAAGTGACCAAATCTCTAATACATCCTAAGAATTTTTATTTTGATCTTTTATTTGAAACTTATGTCTTTACATAGAAGGGCTCAGTGTGGACAAAAAGTATTTTCTGAAAGAAAAAGCCTTTTTGAAAATACATCAATCTGCTCAATTCTTACAGCAGAGTACAGTAGTGCAGTGTTGACTGCACTCCAGCAACAGAGGAGCTGAACATAATACAAGACAGGATGGAAGCCCCTCAGACTGACAGTCTGTGCTTTAGATCATGTAAACTGTGCTTCAAAAGAGAAGCAGAAAACTAACTATCACTTTTAAAATTTTCAGCATACTTAGCTCAATGTTATTGACTGGGTGTTCCACAAGACAAAAATATATGTATGTATATGTTCATCTGTCACGGATGAACCCCAGCTGACAACTAAACACCACAGAGCCGCTATCTCACTCCCTGCCCCGGCAGGATGGGGGAAATAAAATGGAAGGGTAAAAGTGAGAAAACTCATGGTTTGAGATAATAGAGGTTTGATAACCGAAATAAAATAAACTTGTTGTTGTTATTAGTAGTAGTAGTAATAATAATAATAGTAATAATAAAAATAATTTGCAATAAAAAGGATAATAACAAAGAGAAATAAAATCCAAGAAAGACAAGTGATGCAAATAAACACAATTGCGTATCACCAAACTACCAATGCCCAGCCGGTCCCCAAGCAGTGG
The DNA here is from genome assembly GCF_047716275.1 of Strix uralensis. Taxonomy (NCBI): domain Eukaryota; kingdom Metazoa; phylum Chordata; class Aves; order Strigiformes; family Strigidae; genus Strix; species Strix uralensis. The sequence goes on along the minus strand of NC_133973.1, from coordinate 95,449,925 downwards.
CCCCCTGGACAACCTTCCCCTTAGTTCATTGATGAGCATGATGTCATATGGTATGGAATATCCCTCTGGTCAGTTGGGGTCAGCTGTCCCAGCTGTGTCCCCTCCCAACTTTTTGTGCACCCCCAGCCAACTTGCTGGCGGAGCTGTGTGAGAAGCAGAAAAGGCCTTGACTCTGTGTAAGCACTGCTCAGCAAGTACTAAACCATCTCTGAATTATCAACACTGTTTCCAGCATAAATCCAAAACATAGCCCCATACTAGTTACCATAAAGAAAATTAACCTACCCCAGCCAAAACCAGCACATTCTCCACACCTTATTCCATACCATTTATGCCATGCCCATGTCCCACATTATCCAAAACATTCTCATTAGCTACCCTCCAGCTTCCCATCCTCTGATTCAATACAGATATCGTTCCCTTAGCCTATGGATGAGCCCAGTAAAATGTCTTTAAAATGTCCACAGACATCCTCAAATGTCCACTGAATTCATTTAGTCCATGACTTTGGGCTGTATCTGTTATGGTGGTCACTCAAGACAGGAGAGGTGGTGTGTTGCGTGGAGTTATTGGGCACCAAAGCCAGTTCAGGTCGGGTCACTGCTGCACTTGCACTGCTTCTTGTATGGCTTGTTTTCCATTGGTTCAGGTGGTTCCTGCCATAGTAATTCCTATAACATGCAATTCAAATAATGGGTTACAACTTAAAGATACTCCTGTTACAATCTCCACCTCTGGTCCCTTTGGGTCAGGTTATAGGGTTTAACATTGCAATGAACGCTTCCCCTTGCTTCTAGCCTGGCTAGCAATAAGGGTTTCCTGTTATAGTGATTCCAATAACATGCAACTCAAATCAAGGATAAAATCGACTTGAAGTACACATTGGACTCTCCCATCCTTCTGCCTCACCCACAAGGTGCACCCAGGTCCTTGAGCAAAAACACTCACATGAATAGGTTTACTCTTTCCTGAGGAAAGAATAACCCAGACTTCTTTTCCTAACAAGTCCCTTATACACAATATGGGGATCTTATCTCCTTCCACAGTGCACAGGGATTTTTATTGGGCAGCACCAGGTCAACTGGCAGATCCTCTAGTGTTAACTAGCCAAGTGGTTGCTGCTAAATGTGTATCCCAATTCTGAGTGTCCCAACACCCATTGCTCTCAGTGTAGTTTTGAACAGTTCATCGTATCATTCAGTTTCCCTGGAGGTTTGTGCCTGGTAAGGGATATGATACACCCAGTCAATGTCATGTTCCTTCGCCCAGGTGTTTATTAGGTTGTTTCGGAAATGAGTCCCATTATCTGATTCAATTCTTTCAGGGGTGCCATGTCACCATAAAACTTGTTTTTCAAGGCCCAAGATAGTATTCCAGGCAGTGGCACATGCCACAGGTATGTTTCCAACCATCCAGTAGTCACTTCCAGCATTGTAAACTCATGGTGCTTGCCATGACAGGATTCCCCATATTGATATTTCATCCATTCTCCTCTATACCAAAAAGGCTGTAGCTGCTTGGCTTGTTTGATTATGGTGTATGTTTGGCACTCATGGATAACCTGTGCAATGGCATCAATAGTCAAGTCCACCCCTCAGTCACAAGCCCATTCATATGTTGCATCCCTTCCTAAATGTCCTGATGTGTCATGGGCCCATCAAGCTATAAATAGGTCACCCTTATGTTCCCAATCCAGATCTACCTAAGCCATTTCAATTCTAGCAGCCTGGTCCACCTACTCGTTGTTTGGATGTTCTTTAGTGGCATGACTCTTGGGTATGTGAGCATCTACATGACGTACTTTTACAACCAAATTCTCTATCCGTTCAACAATATCTTGCCATAATTCAGCAGGCCAGATGGATTTACCCCTGCATTACCAGTTGCTCTGCTTCCATTGCTGTACCCACCCCCACAGAGCATTTGCCACCATCCATGAGTCAGTATAAAGTACTGGACTTCTTTCTCATTGAGCAATATCTAAATCCAGCTGGATAGCTTTCACCTCTGCAAACTGACTTGATTCATTTTGCCCTTCAGCAGTTTCTGCTACTTGTTGTGTAGGACTCCACACAGCAGCTTTCCACCTTCAATGTTTTTGCACAATACAACAGGATCCATCTGTAAACAGGGCATACTGTTTTTCATTTTCTGGTAATTTTTTATACAGAGGGGCCTCTTCAGCACGAGTCACCTCTTCTGGTGACACTGTGAAGTTTTGGCTCACTGACCAGTTCATGAACACTTCCAGGATTCCTGGGCAGTCAGGGTTTCTCATTCGAGCCTGTTGCATTATCAGCGCAACCCACTTACTCCATATAGCATCAGTTGCATGATGTGTAGAGGGTACCCTCCCTTTGAACATCCAGTCAAGCACAGGAAATCAAGGTGCCACAAGGAGCTGTGCTTCAGTCCCAAGTATTTCTGAAGAGGCTTGAATTCCTGCTAATATTTCTTTTTCAGTTGGAGTATAACAGGCTTCAGATTCCCTATATCCCTGTCTCCAAAACCCTGGAGGTCAACATTGAGTTTCTCCAGGTGCTTTCTGCCAGAGACTCCAGGTGGGACTGTTATCCCTGGCTGAAGTGTAAAGCATGTTTTTCACATCTTGTCCTATCTGGACCAGCCCAAGTGCTACTGCAAGAAGTATCTCCTGTTTAATTTGTTCAAAGGCTTGCTACTGCTCAGGGCCCCATTCAAAGTGTTTCTTCTTCTGGGTCACTTGATAGAGAGGGCTTACAATCAGAATATAACCTAGAATATGCATGGTCCAAAACTCCACAAAACCTAAGAAAGCTTGGATTCTTTTTTGTTAGTTGGTGGAGACATACCTGTTAATTAATTGATCATATCCACTGGGCTATGATGATCTCCATCTTGCCATTTTATTCCTAAAAACTGGATTTCCTGTGCAGGTCTTTTGACCTTATTGTGTTTTATAGAAAAACAGCTTTATTCTCACCCTCTCAAACACTTCCTCTGCTGTGTTGTCCCACGCAGTGATGTCATCAATAAACTGCAGGTGTTCAGGAGCTTCACCTTGTTCCAGTACAGTCTGTATCAATCCATGACAAATGGTAGGACTGTGTTTCCACCCCCGGGGGTGTCAATTCCAGGTGTACTGGATACCCCTACACAAGAAAACAAACTGTGGCCTGCACTCTGCTTCTAGGGGGATTGAGAAAAACACAGCAATATCAGTTGTTACATACCATTTGGCAGCCTTTGACTCCAGTTCAGATTGGAGTTCTAGCATGTCTGGTACCCTGTTGCTATGTAGCACCCAGCAGTGGTGTGACTTCATTCAGGCCTTGATAGTCCACTGTTAGCCTCCATTCTCCATTAGATTTTTGCACTGGTCATATGGAACTTTTAAAGGGTGAATGAGCCTTACTGATTACTCCTTGACTCTCCAGCTACCAGATCAATTTATTGATGGGAACCAGGGACTCTCAACTGGTGACATATTGTCACCAGTGCACTGTCATGGTAGCAGTTGGCACCTGCTGTTCTCTAACCTGCAGCAACCCCACCACAGATGAATCCTCTGAGAGATCAGACAAACTAGACAGGTGTTTAATCTTCTCTGTACTCAAGGCAGCTATGCCAAAAGCTCACCGATACCATTTTGAGTCTTTGAAGTTCCCTCTCCTGAGGTAGTCTACATCTAGAACCCTCCAGACCAGTCACAACAGGATGCTTTTGCTACTTATTCCCGGTTAGGCTTACCTCAACCTCCAAAATAGACAGTTCTTGGGATCCTCCCATCACTACAGATGGATTCTGCCCCTTTGTAATCTGATGGTATTAGAGTACACTGTGCACCAGTGTCCACTAGAGCTTTATACTCCCGTGGGGCTGATGAATCCACACAGTCCAGTAAACCCAATTGTCCCTTTCCTCTGCCTGGCCAAAGGCAGGACCCCTCCCACTCCTGGTTGAAGTCTTCATTACTTGATTTTGTAACTGCAAAACAGAAGTCCATCAGGCTCAAAAGCATGATCAGCAATTCTATGCTGTCCAACAGACACTAAAGCAATAATTTTCCTGGATGGATGCTTTCTGGTTGCTGTTTTTCCTTGAAGTTCCTGTACCCGAGCTTCTAGTCTCCAGGTAGGTTCACATCTCACTTCCTCATGTCCTTCCTCTGGTCACGCAGGAAGAACCACAAGCTTGCACATGGTGTGAACCACTGGTACCCTTTCCATTGAACAGAAAAAGGCTGGCTTTTAATAGCCAAGGCCTTGCTTGGAGTGCGTGAGGAAGATTTACCCTTCTCATCTTGCTCAGACATTTTTTGGGCCAGTCTCACCACATCCAAGAAACAGGCCCACATGGAGGAAGCAAGGCTATTTTTGTATTCTCAGAGTTGTCTGGCCAGTTCGTCTATAGTTGGTGCCTTCATGTCTGTCCAACTCATTGCCAGGATGTGGGTGTATGACATCGGTGCATTTCATACAAACTTTTGTCACATGGACCATGAGCACCAGGTTTAATCTGTGTCTTCAGACGCCTGGTTGTCATCCAGGTTGTTATAGATCACCTCCATTACAGCTAATTCCCTCAGATACTGGATACCTCCCTCAATGTTTGTCCATTTGCTTTGGGAATTTGCAAGTTCTTCCTTGAAGGGATACCTGTCCTTCACAGTTGACAGGAGTCACCACCAAAGACAGAGGACTCCTGTCTTTTTTCCAATCCCTTTGTTAGTGGCCTTATCCTTAATAAGGCATCTTAGCTGCCAGGCTTCCTTACCCTCTAATTCCTGACTACTGACCCCAATATCCCAGCATCAGAGTAACCAGCTGAGAATTAGCTCACCTGGTTGACAGCTAAAATACTTTTGCATATCTTGCAGCTCACTTCAGGATAATGATTGGGTGGTTTCTGTCTCATTTATTATTTCAGTCTCTTCCTCTTCCTGTTCTTGTGACTGCTGTGCTGCAAAACAGGCTGCCTCTTGTGATTCTTTCTCCTTCTCCCTCTTAGGAGAAGCTTCTTCATCCCTTAGTAAATGAGCTGACTTCCATTGTTTCTTTTTAGTTATGGGGTGACTGATATAGTGTCTGGTTTAGCCATAGTTTTTTTTTTTTGTTTGCTTTCCCTCTCTTCTTCCTGAGGGTGTTGCATAATGTTAAGCAGTGTTTTGCAGATGCTGACCAGGGCCCAGCACAGTGCGGTAAATTGTGCCTTTTTGGAATAGCACAGCATTTTTTTTTTCAAACATTCTATCACTTTATCAGGATCCTGTAGTTGCTCAGCAGTAAAGTTCCAGAGCACTGGAGGTGAGAAGCTCTCTAGATACCTGTCCATGTTCTCCCACATGCTGTGCCACCTGTGTCCATACTCTCACAGAGCCTGGGTCATATTCTTAAATTGTTTGATAACCTGAAAGAGAACCAAAACAATATTCCTAAGAAATGGCAATAGCAGTATTTTAACTACCCAAGGATGTTCAAGATACTGAGAACTTATTGTAATGAGGGAGAAAATATCACAGAAGAAGGTAGCGAAAGTGCCATTCTGTATTTCCTCCACAAAAAACCTCTCAGAGGAAGAAGTATAAATGTTAATTGTCTCCATGAGATGATACCCAAAGTACAGTAATGGCTTCAGTACCGATCCCAAATACCAGATTAAGCTCAAGGTCAGCATTTTAATAAAAAATCACCCAGGCAAAACATCACTAATCACTACAGAGCACTGCGAACTGCAAAATCCAACAACAATCTTTAACATATGCAACAAAACAAAAGAACATGGCACAGATCAGATAAACTAATACCAAGAAGAGATAAATCAATATTGTGACCTGCAGTGTTAACAGATATAAATCCCTTTTAATACACTCTGGTCGATGTGTTATTATCTTAAACCCTTCAAGCCTCATGTTGGGTGCCAAAAAGCACTGTTTGTGGTTTAACCGCAGCCAGCAACTAAGCACCACACAGCCGCTCACTCACTCCCCCCAGCATGATGGGGGAAGAGAATTGGAAGGATAAAAGTGAGAAAACTCATGGGTTGACATAAGTGAAATAAAATAATAATAATAACAACAACCACAACAATAATAAAAATAATATATTACTATATAATAATAACAAAATATTTTTGATGTCGTTATTGTTATTATTGTTGTTGTTGTTGCTGTTGTTATTGTAGTAGTAATAATAATTTGCAATGAAAAGGAAGATAACAAAGAGAGAAAATAAAAGCCAAGAAAGACAAGTGATGTAAATTTAAAAATTGCTCTACCACCAAACTACCAATGCTCAGCCAGTCCCTGAGCTGCAGTCCCATGGAAAATCTTGCCCCTAGTTTGTTGCTGAGCATGACGTCATATGGTATGGAATATCCCTTTAGTCAAGTGGGGCCAGCTGTCCCAGCTGTTTCCCCTCCCAATCTCTTGCCCACCCCAGCGTACTCACTAGTGGGGTGGTGTGAGAAGCAGAAAAGACCTTGACTCTGTGTAAGCACTGCTCAATAATAACTAAACTATCTCTGAATTATCAACACTGTTTCCCTCACAAATCCAAAACATAGCCCCATACTAGTTACTATGAAGGAAATTAACTCTACCCCAACCAAAACAGGCACATCATCTCATATATGTTGCGGTAATTCTTGTTTTTTTAGTCACAATCCGTAAGACTAGTTTTATTTTAAGGTGTTTACAACTTCTATATTGCATATCCATTTTTATTTGTAAAAGCCTAAAGCATATACTTATGTATGAATAACTTCAAATTTCTGGCTTCAGTCATTTCTGTGCTGTTGAAGAAACACACCACATACTCATATACCTATACACAAATGTAGAAAGCATTTTACAGTGAGATCACATTAATTTTCCTAATGCATGACTTTGAAAAGATTAAAGTTATTTTGCTCAAATTTTAAATCCAAAAAATACAACCTTGTTTTGCAAAATAACCAGATTAAACCAAATATAAAGAAGTATTTAGAAAGCTGTGAGAGTGTCTGGGTTGGAAAGCTGATACACGATATTAATTCCATTTTAAATGTGGTCATCACTGATGGCAGATGAACATGCATGTGTGTATATGTGAGTATATTACACACACATTACAGTTCTTCCCAGAACTCCTCCTAAAGTCCACAAGGACTTTCTTCTTAATTTGCTAGAAGTTACATCAAACTAAATTTGGAAGAAGGGGTTAGCCACTCACAATGATTACAAAGATGCTGTGAGGCTATGCAGGGCGGAAATCAGGAGGTCTAAAGCCCTGGCTAGAAATTAATCGGGCTTGAGCAGTCAAAGATAACAAGAAATGTTTCTATAAGCACTTCAACAGCAAAAGAAAGACCAGAGAGAGCCTCCATCCCCTGCTAGACACAGGAGGAAACATGGCAACGAGTGATGAGGAAAAAGTTGAAGTGCTTAATGCCTTCTTTGCCTCAGTCATTAATAACAAGACCAGTTGTATTGAGGGAATCCAGCCTCCTCAGGGGGAAGACAGAGACTGGGAGAACGACCCCCCCGCATTCCAGGAGGAGATAGTCAGTGACCTACTGCATCACATAGACATACACAAGTCTATGGGACTGGATGGGATACAGCCAAGGGTGATGAAGGAGCTGTCTGGGGTGCTCGCCAAGCCACTTTCCATCATTTACCAGCAGTCCTGGCTGACTGGGGAGGTCCCAACAGATTGGAAATTGACCAATGTGACACCCATATATAAGAAGGGTCAGAAGGATGATCTGGGAAATTACAGGCCTGTCAGCTTGACTTTGGTGCCCGGGAAGCTGATGGAGCAGCTCATCCAGAGTACCATCATACAACACATGCGGGACAACCAGATGATCAGGCCCAGTCAGCATGGGTTTATGAAAAGCAAGTCCTGCTTGACAAACCTGATCTCCTTCTACAACAGGGTGACCTGCTTATTGGATGAGGGAAAGGCTGTGCATGTTGTCTACCTTGACTTTAGTAAAGCCTTTGACACCATTTCACACAGCATTCTCCTGGCAAAACTGGCTGCTAGCGGCTTGGATGGGCTTACACTTCTCTGGGTGAAAGACTGGTTGGATGGCCGGGCCCAAAGAGTTGTGGTGAATGGAGTTAAATCCAGTTGGTGGCCGGTCATGAGTGGTGTCCCCCAGGGCTCGTTTTTGGGGCCACTCCTGTTCAACATCTTTATTGATGATCTAGACGAGGGGATCGAGTGCACCCTCAGTAAGTTTGCAGACAACACCAAGTTGGGTGGGAGTGTTGATCTGCTCGAGGGTAGGGAGGCTCTGCAGAGAGATCTGGACAGGCTGGAGCGATGGGCTAAGGCCAACTGTAGGAGTTTCAATAAGGCCAAATGCCGGGTGCTGCACTTCGGCCACAACAACTCCCAGCAGCGCTACAGGCTTGGGGAGGAGTGGCTGGAGAGCTGCCATTCAGAGAGGGACCTGGGGGTGTTGATTGACAGCCGGCTGAACATGAGCCAGCAGTGTGCCCAGGTGGCCAAGAAGGCCAATGGTATCCTGGCTTGTATCAGAAATAGCGTGGCCAGCAGGGACAGGGAAGGGATCTTACCCCTGTATTCGGCACTGGTGAGGACGCACCTCGATTCCTGTGTTCAGTTTTGGGCCCGTCACTACAAAAAGGACATTGAATTACTGAAGCGTGTCCAAAGAAGGGCAACGAAGCTGGTGAAGGGTCTGGAGCACATGTCGTACAAGGAGCAGCTGAGGGAACTGGGGTTGTTTAGTCTGGAGAAGAGGAGGCTGAGGGGAGACCTCATCACCCTCTACAGCTACCTGAAAGGAGGTTGCAGAGAGCTGGGGACGAGTCTCTTTAATGAAGTAAGAAGTGATAGGACAAGAGGTAATGTCCTCAAGTTGCACAAGGAAGGTTTAGACTGGATATCAGGAAGCATTTCTTTACAGAATGGGTTGTTAGGCATTGGAATGGGCTGCCCAGAGCAGTGATAGAATCCCCATCCCTGGAGGTGTTTAAGAGTCGGGTTGACATAGCACTTAGGGATATGGTGTAGTTAAGAATGGTCAGTGTGAGGTTAATGGTTGGACTAGATGATCTTCAAGGTCTTTTCCAACCTAGGTGATTCTGTGATTCTGTAAATATAAATATTTTGTGAGATGAAAATTAAATAAGGGACACACTGATGATGTCTTTTAGAGCAGTTTGAAAATACGTATTTAGAATATAGATTACTAAAAGAAAAAGAAAGCCAAATTTTCAGACACTTTGACAACTTCCTAGCCATATAGGGTGGGATTCTTTTCGCTTAACTTTGCTTGTCTCCAGTGTAAATGCTTACATCTGAGCTACTCACATTAGACACCATGCTCAACGTAGAGAAATAGGTACTTCTGTGGTAAAATTCTTATCATCCTGAAGTAGTCTAAAACAATTCAGCTGAACTGTGGACTTAGAGGTACCTTTCTGTTTCCATTGTGCATAGAAGGACTCTGTTTTGATTAGGTCAGATACAGGTATCTGAACTGTGGACATTTAAATTAGGGGATATTAATCCAACTCCTATGAAATGGAACCAGAGGTACAAGATCACTGTGTTCTCTCTAGCTCAAGGTGAGAATAAGAAGGATTGGACAGTTGTGATTTGTGAGGGATATCTGACCCTCACTTACAGGCTGGAAGAGAAGTTATAGGATTCTGAGCAGTTTGGGAAATTCAGACTTTCCAGTTAATAAATAAGACTTTTCATCAGTCCTGTTTTCATGATTTATCTTATCTGATGTAAATAATTTACAGTAATATATGTGAGAACAGCAGATCTGAGTGGGTTGGTGTGAGATTTGGGTCTAAAATGAGGGCTGTGTTTTCTAATGAGGGGCAGTTGAGAGTTACCGTATGCTCCTAAACTTCAAATTAGTAGAACCATCTGTTAGGCAAGTTGTTATTTTTTTTTTATTATTTGACTTCTTCTCTTTTATAATTAAATTTATTAAGCAATGATCCTATTTCTAAGTTCTTTACCTGGAGTTTTCAAATTTTTTAAAATTAGATTCATCAGGTTTTGACAAAGATATAAATCTCCTTGAAAAATATAAAAACGATAAACTGCTCTCCCTAAGAGTTTGGTTTGTTAGCTATTATCTATGGTCATTCACATCACAGAAACTGTGAAAACCTGCAGATCCCAGCTTACCTAGAAGCCATGATATTCCTATACTTAGGTTTGAAGCCTATTAAAAGCCCCACAAATATTTGTTTTCATGGCAAAAAGTGTCAGGTGTCAGACAAGGGTAAAGAGCATACATGGAGAAAATCCGTATTTCCAAAACTCACAGCTCAATCCATCCTGAAATGTAATTCTTTCTACACAAAATAAGGCAGTGTTAATATTTTTACAAAAAAACCCTCAAAACCAAAACCATACCCAACATACTTTTTATAAATTGAAATGAGTTATTCCAGAATTTGATACATTTCAGTTTCAGTAAAGATTTAGTTGCTTGGGTTATTTTAGGAGTGTTTAACTGTTTAGAAACTTTAGCTTTTGTTCATCAGTGGAGTTATAGCTTGCCTTGGACATTTTAAAAACTTCATCTTTTCCATATGTGCACGTTTGCTACATGCAAGTTGGTTATAAAAACTTGGTTATGACTATTGCATTCTGCTGTGCTTATGTTCCTTTCTTCATTTATCTTTTTTCTAGTGCAGAAGACCTATAAACGTTTGGTTTTTTGTTTTTTTGGTTTTTTTTTTTTTTTTTAATCTTTCTTTACTCATTCAATGGATTTTAGGCTACAGTTGCATGTTATGCCTGAATAATTACAATTCTTCTCTTTACCTTGCTCATTCTCTGCCCTTCTCTTTGTCTAGTTTTGCCCCAGCTGGGCTGCATTTCTGTCAAATAAGCTGAAGTTCCTCACACCCTCTGCTGAATGTATTCAGCTCAGTAATCTACCAGAAAAATATTTCCTTTTTCCTTCCCCCCCCCCGCCATTGACTGGGTAGTTTTTTCCAGTGTTTGAATGAGTTGACTCAATTCAGTGACAGTACAGATGAAAATCAGACCTGGCTTGAAGGAGATACTGAGAGAGTACAGCCAGGCAAGGAGAAGGAAAGAGAAAGTGGAGAAGAATTTATCTACCTTTCAGAGGTAGGCTCAAAAGGCAGCATGTTATTTCATCCTTCAGCTGTCCCCTGCACAGTAATTTTTCTGCACTTCACATTCAGTTTAAATGGAAAGTATGCAGCTGTATTTGCTTAAGAGAAATCAATAACCAATTAGTAGCGCTTATAGGCTAAGAATGTAAAACTTTGTCTATACATCACTAACTGCTAATTACAAAGTAAACATGATGATCTGTAGATTTACAGATCCTATATGAATTTTCAGTTGCTGAAGTTTTCTCTTTGCCATCTCTAGTTGGTGTATGTGGCTACAGTAAACTAGATTCCTCGTTCAGTATCACCTCTGTGCCTGGTAAGATCATGGAACACATCCTCATGGAAGATAAGTCAAGGCATATGGATGACAGTGAGGTGATTAGAGACAGCCAACATAGCTTCACCAAGGACAAATCATGCCTGACTACTCTGGTGGCCTTCTATGATGGAGTAATTACATCAGTGGACAAGGGAAGAGCTACTGATGTCATCTATCTTGGCTTCTACAAAGCCTTTGACAAGGTCCCACACCACATTCTTGTCACTAAATTGGAGAGATATGGGTTTGATGGATGGACTGTTTTATGGATAAGGAATCATCTGGATGACTGCATCCAAAGAGTTGCAGTCAATGGCTTTATGTCCAAATGGAGATCAATAACCAGTGGTGTCCCTCAGAGCTCTGTACTGGAACAGGTACTGTTCAATATGGTATTAGTGACATAAACAATGCAGGTGACACCAAGCTGAGTGGTGCAGTTGATCTGCTACAGGGAAGGGATGTCATCCAGAGGGACCTTGACAGGCTTGATTTGAGAGACTGAAATGTCAAATGAATGTCTCAAAACTTTCTTGTGTGTGTGCTTTGAGTCACCAGGTGGTGTCAGTAATGCCTCAACCATTCATCAAGGACCAGCTGTGGCCTTTGTAATTAATCTAAGGAATATCACCCAAGGAAGCAGGAGTGTATTGAAGGATGCACCTGCCCACTCCCTTGCAGTTGTATTGACAAACTCCTTAGATAAGCCTCAAAGAGGTGGACTGAGTGAAACCAGATGTTTCTCATCAAGCACAAGGACCGGCCATTGTATATGCCCGATACTTTGTGGCTCTATTGTATTGGTAATGACTTTGCGCCTTCACCGTTGAACTGATGAGAGGTGAGTGTTTCTGCCCCAGAAGTCAGATGATTGCTTAAGAAGCATACAGTCAGCAAAAACCTGTGGGAACAGAGGAAAAACTAAAGGTGAGCAGATATGTTAATCAACTGATAAGATGAACTTAAAAGGTGACTGAGAACTTTGCTCAGTGTGCACCCACCACCGAAGAGGACCAATGGGACGCTGCTGGAGGGACAGCTCTGGACCCATGGTGGTGACTATTCTTGCTACTCTATCCTGCACGCTTGCTTGATTTCTATCTTTTCCTTCCATTCTGTCCTATTGTTACCCCTCTTCACTTTTAATAATAAAAAACTGGTTTGGGTGTATGACATTTGACCTCATTTGTGTCTTAATCTCGCTCTTAGGATCATATTGAAACCTTCCCCAACATTGGATCGGGACACTTGAGGAGTGAGTCTATGTGAACCTCATGAAGTTCAACAAGGCCAAATGCTAGGTCCTGCATCTGGGTCGGGGCAATCCCCAAAATCTGCACTGACTGGGGGATGAATGGATTGAGAGAAGCCCTGTAGAGAAGGACTGGGGGATACTGATACTGAAAAATTAGATATGAGCAGGCAATGTATGCTAGCAGCCCAGAAAGCCAGTTGTATCCTGGGATGCATCAAATTAAACATGGCCAGCAGGTCAAAGGAGGTGATTCTACCCCCCTACTCCACTCTCATGAGATCCCACCTTGAGTACTGCGTCCAGTTATGTGATTCCCAGCATACGAAAGAGATGGACCTGTTGGAGCAGGTCTAGAGGATGGCCACAAAAATGAACAGAAGAGTGGAATACCTCTCCTATGAAGAAAGGGTGAGAGAGCTGGGGTTGTCCAGCCTGGAGAAGAGAAGGCTCCAGGGACACATTATCATGGCCTTTCAATACTTAAAGGGAGCTTATAAGAAAGATGGAGAGTGTTTACCAGGGCCTGTAGTGATAAGGCAAAGGGTAAGAGTTTTAAACTGAAAGAGGGTAAATTCAGATGGGACATAAGGAAGAAAATTTTTACTATGAAGATGGTGAGACACTGGACCATGTTGCCCAGAGAAGTTGTGAATTTCCCATCATTAGACGTCTCCATGGTCAGGCTGGGTGGTCTTTTGAACAACCTGATCTAATAAAAGATGCCCCTGACCACGGTAGTGAGGTTAGAACTGGGTGATCTTTAGAGGTTCCTTCCAACCCAAACTATTTTATCATTCTATCATTTCATCATTATTTGATTTTGCAAGTAAGGAATCTTTGGATGGCAACTAACAGTAGTACTTAGATATATGATTTGGGATATGGATGACTTTAGTAATGTTCTTTACTCTGCCACTATTAAATATACAGAAATTCAAAGGTTGCCATGAAGCCATTTCACTCTCCATCTGGATATCAGCAGTTTTTCTTTCAGTTTCCTTCTTGATAATATTCAGAGAAAGAAGGTGTTGGGTTTTTTTTATCCTCCTTGCCATAAGGGATATGTTGCTCTTACATTTCAAGAAATTTCTCAGAAATTTTAAGACTATGTTATTTAATATTGCAATTAGGCGTTCAAGAACATTTACTGGAAAAGTAATAAATATGGTGAAAAACTAAGAATTTTCCTGTATTACTCTGCTGTCACTTAAATTCAAGGTTATGATAGGTTTTTAATTTCCTCAAAACAATAAGAAAAATTTAAGTTTCTAGGTTGAAGATTCCAGGAGATTTATGGAGTTTTATCTGGCTAGTTGTCATGGAGGTTAATTACTCTTGAGATAAACCTTAAGGATTATGAAATTTTAAAGCACAGAAAAAGTGTCATTCTTTGTTATATAAGGAATAAGTTCCCAAACCACTCGGATATCCTTATTAGGAACAGCAAAAGGAACAGCAATAAGCTGGGACAGCTGCTGTCTTTTTTTTTTTTTTTTTTTCCCTAGTGATATTTCAGGTGAAATGCCTCTATTATATTTATAATCTTTATCCCCTTCCCTTGGGGAATGGGAGGAGTTAATGTGGTACCTCTTCTCTGGGTTATGAAGCTTTTCTTTTGTTGCTTTAACTAAATTATCTCTTTGAATTGTAGCTATATTTAACTCCAGTATTTTCTGAGCCATCAGCAAAAATATACAAAATATCAACAAGAAGAAATAGTAATATGAACAGTGAAGACGCTTTGATTGTTTTCTGCACTAGGTCACATAATTTAAAAAGAGGTGTTAAAAATTAGGTTATAATTCTTGTTAAAACACAAGCATTGGAAACATAAAAAAGTATCCTTCTCTTTGATCTGTATTAGGAAAAAGGGGGTAAAGTTTTATCAGCTTCAATGGATTTTATTTTCACTGTGCAGAATTTAACATAGCTGTACATTTTGTTCAGTTGAATAGCACATCTCCAAATGTGCCGAATAAACCATGGAGGATGTTATGTACTTAAATTTAATAAGCCAAAAGTCAGAAAAGATTTAAGGTTCCTCAGTCTCTCCTCAAGGAAGATGGTACGTTATCTTTGTAATTCCTGTGGAAGAAACTAATTTTTTAGATACATTTTTCAGATCCTAATGGTATCCTTAAGCTCTGGGGTTCTTTTCGTTACTATAAAACTGGAATAAAGCAATACAATACCAAATGCATTGGAAACTTGATTAAAATAAAGCTGTGGTCTAGGAGTAACTGTGTCGTCTGGTGCCCTTCAGCTTTTTTACACTGACTGTGATGGTATTGACTGGGGAGTTGATAAAGTCTGATCGCACACGCAGAAGTTTAGTGCTATTTGAAATATGGCATACTGGCTAACCTCCAGCTTCCACTGCAAAACTGGATGGGTAGTCTGTAAATCTTGTGTAAGATCATCCTACCCTTTGAAACATAGACTACCATGTTGAAAGGGACCTCGAGGTTCATCTGGTCCAAACTTTCTTACAAAAACACAGTCGAGACAAGATGGTCCAGCTCCCTGTCCAGCTGAGTCTTAAAATTGTCCAGTGTTGGGGAATCCACCACTTTCCTGGGGAGACTGTTTCAGGGGCTAATTGTTCTCAATGTGAAAAATGATCCTCTTCCTTCCAATTGGAATGTCCCCAATGTTGGGGGAAGTTTTGATATGATCCCAAGAACAAGATTAAAACACAAATGAGGTCAAATGCCGCACAACCTTTCAAACTTTATTCCCGTGAAAAGAGGTAATAGTGATAAGACAGAGGGAAGCAGAAAAGGTCAGAACAACTAAGCAAGCAAATGGAAGAGATGCAGCAAGCTCAGTTACCACCACCATGAATCCAGCAGTATCCCGTTGGTTCGGTCTCAGTGCAGGTGATGGGGGGTCCACCAAGAGAAGAGTACGCAGTCCTTTTACCACCCCAGTCCCCACGATCAGTCCACCCATTTCCACAGAGCTCATTATCACATTCACATGCCCAGCTGTTCATGTCAACCTGCAACACCTTCAGTCTCCGCACGTCCTCCTCGTCCCAACTTCTTCCACTGGCCCTGCGCACACGTGCAGCTTGCTAGATGTTATGAAAGATGTAGTTGTTCCAGCTTCAGGCAGACACTTTTTTCCAGGGATATTTTTGTCCTCTTCAAGGCATACTTCTTCACGGCAACAGGATGTTGAGGCCCAGTATGGGCAGTGTTGCAGTGTTGAAAAATACAGCTGACACAGTCCAACAGTCTTACAGCAGCCCGCAGCTCAGGAGATGGTAATGGTGCAACAGCAATGCCAAGAAAAAACAGCTCACACAGTCCCTTACACTGGTTATGCCTTTATTGATGACACCCAGCATCCTGTTGGCTTCCTTTGCCTCTGCAGCACACTGTTCACTCATGTTGACCTTGTTGGCCACTAGGAGCCCCAGGTCCCTTTTCAGGGACAGAGCTGCTTCTGAGCCACGTAGACCCCAGCCTGTGCTGCATGTCTGGATTATGTTTTCCCAGGTGCAAGACCTCACCCATGTCCTTGTTGAACTTCCTAAGGTTCTTATTAGTCCACTCTTCCAGCCTATCCAGGTCTTTCTGCAGAGTGGCTCTCCCTTCCACAGTGTCCACTTCCCCACTCAGTTTGGTATCATCAGCAAACTTCATCTGGGTACACTAGATCCCATCATCCAGAACACTTATGAAGATATTAGACAGCTTTGGGCCCAATATTGATCCCTGGGGGACTCAGCTTGTGTCAGGTTGTCAGTTTGAAAAGGAGCTATTCACCACCACCCTCTGGGTGTGGCCTGTCAGCCAGTTCCCCACCCACCACGCAGAGACCACTTGTCTAGACTGTAACGCATTGGTTTCTCTAGGAGGAAGCTGTGGGAAACCATATCAAAAGCCTTGGAGAAATCCAGGTAGATGACGTCGACCGCTTGCCTCACATCAACCGAGCAGGTTATTTTGTTGCAGACGGCAATCAGGTTTGTCAAGCACGATTTGTCCTTGGTGAATCCGTGTGGGCTTTTCCCAGTCACGTGCTTCATTTGACTTGTGATAACCCCCAGGAGGATTCATTCCATAACTTTCCCAGGGATTGAAGTAGGACTGATGGGCCTATAATTTCCTGGATTCTCCGTTAAGCCCTTCTTGTAGGTGGGGGTGACATTAGCCTTCTTCCAGTCTTCTGGGATGTCCCCTAATCTCCACGACTTCTGAAAGATTATGGAGAGCGGCCTCACAATGACATCAGCCTTAACACCCTTGGGTGGATAACGTCAGGGCCCATTGATTTGTGGGGGTCAAGCTCCCGTAATAGTTTGCATACTGACACTTCCTTCACTGACAGTGGCTCTGTGTCTGCATTGACCTGGATTTGTCTTTCCAAGGCCTGAGGCCCAACACTGCTGGTAAAGACAGAGGCGAAAAAAAGTGTTGAGAACCTCTGCCTTTTCAGTGTTGTAAGTGACCTCTCCTGTTTCACAGTTGGCCAATATCTTCTTTCTGTTTCCGTTTGTTGTTTACGTACCTGAAGAATCCTTTCTTGTAGTTGTTGAAATTTCTAGCCAATTTCAATTCGAGCTGAGCTTTTGCTTTTCTAACTGCATCTCTGCACACCCTGGCAATGCCCTTGAAGTTCTCAATGAGTATTAATCTGCTTTTCTGTCTCTGGAACACTTCTCTGTTGGTTTTGAGCAGACTCAGAGCTCACAGTTAAGCCAAGGAGTTCTCTTGCACCACCTACTTCCCTGACCTTTAAAGGGGACAAACTGTGTTTGTGCTTCCAGGAGAGCATTCCTGAAAAAAATCCCAGCACTCACCGGCTCCTTTATCCTCCGTGGAAGCTTCCCATGGAATGCCTCCCAGCTGAGCTCTGAGCAAGCTGAAGTTTGCTCTTCTAACATCTAAAACCTTTGTCTTAGTACTAACCTTCAGCGTGCTCAGCAGGATCCCAGACTCCACAGTATTGTGATCCCTGCAGGCAAGGCTATCACTAACTGAGATATTAGAAAGCAGCTTTTCTTGGTTTGTGAGTAGCAAGTCCAGCAATGCCTCATTCCTATTTGGCACATCTAACATTTGTATGAGGAAGCAGTCCTCTATGCATTCCAGGAACTTGATGGATAACATGTGAGCTGCTGTATTGTTCTTCCAACAAATGTCTGGCTAGTTGAAGCCACCCATAAGAACCATGTTCTGTTGACCCGAAGCTTGCTTAAGTATCCCAGATGTTGATTTGTTGGCCTTATCGTCTCAGTTTGGAGGTCAGTAGCAGATGCCTACAGATGATAGGGCTTCCACATTTGCTGTAGCTGACTTCAATACATTCAAGGTTCTCCTTAGCATAGAGCACAACTCCTCCACCTCTTCTTCCCTGTCTGTCTTTATGAAACAGCTTATAGTCATGCATCGCAGTTCTCCAGTTGTCCCAATCCAATGTCGGGGGAGGTTTCAATATGATCCCAAGAGAGAGATTAAGACAGAAATGCGGACAAATGCTGTACAGCCAAACCAGTTTTTATTATCAAAATGAAGAGGGGTAGCGATAAGACAGAATGGAAGGAAAAGACAGAAATCAAGCAAGCATGCAGGATAGAGTTACAAGAATAGTCACCACCATGTATCCAATGACATCCCGCTGGTCCTCAGTCTTCAGTTCTTCAGTGGTGGGTGCACATGGAGCAGTTTTCTGGTGCCTTTTTAAGTTCATCATATCCACTGATTAGCATAACTGCCCACATTTAGGTTTTTTTTTTTCTCTGGTCCCACAGTTTTTTTCTGCATCCAGCTTCTGGGGCAGAAATGCTCACCTCTTATCATCTCATTAGCAATGCATGCATGCTGACTGGCCTACACAATAGAGCCACAAATAGCGACAGGATGGAGCCAGTGATAAATATTTCATTTCGCTCAGTCCATGTCTCCCCCTTTGAAACTTATCTAAGGAATTTGACAATGCAACTCATTTGTCAATGCAATAGCATGAGTGTTGCCACTTTGGACCCCCCTCACCCCCCAAAGTCCTTCAGTTTAAAGTCCACCTCACAAAGTTGGCCAGTATGCTGCCAAAGATTCCCTTGCCTCTTCTAGACATGTGGATCCCATCCCTCCCTAGCAGACTATAGGCATCGAAGGATAAGTATTTCTTTGATTGACTAAGACCTCTCAAATGGCAGTAGATTCCATGAATTAAGTTCAAGATCTCCGAGGACAATAACGGAAAGTTAGACATCTACCTCAATGCAGATACCTGCATTTAGATACCTAAATAGATACCAGTGGTTTGCCTCACTCATAAATTTGGATACCTTAGTTTCACATTGAATCCCACTAAGGTCTTGATTCCATTGCTGAAACATGGGCATCTGATACTGTTAGAGGAACTCAAGGATATCTGAGGCACCCCCATAAGTATAATAGAAATGACACAGAAGAGTTATGGGAGACTTTTTTAATCAGGAGCTTTGACCAGAAAAGATACACTGGAACAGTTTAAATATCATTAGTAGTAATTTTTTCCTGGCATGAGCAGAAATGTTTAGTTTGGTTTGTGTAACAAGCTAGAAACTTAGTCTGGCAGATATGGCACATTTCATTGTAGAAGGTTTGCACCATCCAGAAGCAGCATCTAGAAACTTCAGATTTGAGGGACAAGATATTCCCCATATGTAGGCAATTGGATTGAGCCCAGAGTGTTCACAAAGGCTATTTTTAACTCTAAGCTCGTCATCCTAAACTCCATTTATAGCTAATGGAAAAAGAGTGACATTCTTAGGGCATAACTGATCTGGCCTAATTTTGATGTGCTCATTAAAGGTCATACTCAAGGGACCTCTTTGAGTCAATGAAGGGCTGAAAATTGCATTAGAATAACTGTCAAAGCATTTTAAAGGAATTTTTGCAACTGCCTGTGCAGTGACTCCTCACATTGAAAGCAATGAGCATATTAGTTAGCTTATGTTGGGTAAAGTTAGTAGGCAAACATGAGTTATGATAGGCTCTGGAAGAAGCAGGTGTTGAGTTTGTGGGCACAGTGAGAGCTGACTTCTACTGTTTAGGGAAAAAAATGGGATGGGTTGCCCTTTAGGACTCCTGTTGTCTGAGGTTAGGTCGTGTACTCACTGTAAAGAGACCTGGCAGCGATCCCTTTTTTCTGTCTGTGACATGAAGTCTTTGCCACAAACAGCACGACAGAAAGAATATTGAAGTTGAAAGATTCAGGGCAACAGAGATTAGAGTAAGAAAGATTTCCATTAAGAAGGAAGTAGCTACAACTGTGAGGTTAAATATGATTGATGTAACAGAAGCTAGAGGCTTGGGAAAAGAATAACAGTTGGAAGAGGTGAGGATTAGAGACCAAGAAAGACAGATATGTTTGGCAACTGATATTGAAAATCTAGGCAAGCAACACCTCATTTGGTAGATTTGAATACTCATCACATCTAATTCTTCTGATTGTCCACACTGGCTATTTGTTAATTTGAACTAGAAAAAGCTAACAGCTAGGTGTGGTAAAGGAAGTCAGGCACAGGTTGTAAACCAACTCAGGATCAAGCTCTGAATCTGCAAGCAGTAAGAACACAGTAAGGGCTACTAGTTTTCAATAATTCATATCTAACTTCTGCACAAGTACTGAAGACAAAGCATATTTGTCTTGGTAGAAGATTTTTAAACCACTGCTGGTAAACCACTTGGCCTGTGGGGACTTGAGTCTAGCTGTTGTTACAGGGCAAAAGCTCTAGAAATGATTTTACATATATGTATATATGTATAAATAGGGCAAATATGAACACATACAAAAAGAAACTTTTTAAGGTTCAAAACAAATGGTGTATGAATTATGCTGCAGTTGAAATCTGAATAGAATGTTACATTAAGAAATTATGTTTTCAGAAGTTTCTGAGTTACTTAGTCCTGAGTAACTTTATAAACTCTGTGACTATAACCTCAATTCTTAATTTTAGAATGAAACCCATGGGGTACAAAATTAGTTGCTGCTTTTTAAAGAGCTAGTCTAGAGGCAAAACAAAGATGAAGGCAGCATGACCTTCCATGAGACCTAGCTAGGGAGACCTTGTGATGTTTGCCATAGAGACAGTACAGGCAAACTATTGAAACAGTATCTTCCAGTTAACTCCTTGTCAAATTTTGAAGAAGTGCCACATCTATCAGGTTACTGTATGGTGGCATATATAGATTGTAGACTGAAGGTAGCAAACTAAAAGAGCACGTCAAATCAATAAGTATGGAAAGCAGAATATAAGTTGTGTCTCTTACAAAACTCTATAATTATATCTCATTGAACTGTAAAAATGTATGGATGGGAAGCAAGATTATAGACTCTTATACATTCTTCACCTATCCTGTATCGTGTACCTCTAGAGACCCTTACCAGCACCTAGAGCAGCAAACTTTATTATAGTAGGTGCTACAAACAAACAAACAAATAAAATTTTAAAAAAGCTCCTGGCTTTATGAACAAACAGAAAACATGCAGAGATAGCTTCAGAAAGGCTGTAATACTGTTAATAGATTTTGGCAGACCTCTTGTGCAATGCTTTGGAAGTTAAAACTTTTAACTAAGTTAAGCTAAAAATAGGTGTCAACAGAGAAGTAGTTAAGGAAATGAGCAAGAGATGGTGAAGAAACAATCTTTTTGCTTTATACAATCATAAATGGCCACTTAACAGGACCAAACTGGTTTAATTAACCTTGGACTACAAATTAGACAAAGAGTTGCATCAAATCTGCTAAAACCCAGAGGTTTACATCTCTTTATCATGGGTTTGTTTTTTTGTTGTGGGGTTTTTTATGTTTGTTTTTAAATAATGTAGCTTTATACTAATGGTTAGGTAATAAAACCTGGACTTTGATGAGGAACATTATTTCTGTGGCAGGTGCAACAGGATAGAGCCTCACTTTCTCACAGTTTATTATCGAAAATCAACAAAATTTAGTCCTAAAAGGTTGTTACATACTAGTGTATCTGACTGTCTTGAAATTTATAATAATTTTTTTATCAAGACTTTTTTATTTTCTAAAATATGTTTAGAGCAATTTTAATAGTGTTTCCAGCAGGTCAAGGGAGGTGATTCTTCCCCTCAGCACTGGTGAGACAAATCTAGAGTGCTGGGCTCCCCAGTATAAGATAGCAGATGCTGCAACAAGTCCAGTGAAGGGCCAAAAAGATGGTTAAGGGACTGGAACATCTCTCATATGAGAGGCTGAGAGAGCTGGAACTGTTCAGCCTGGAGAAGAGAAGGCTCAAGGGGATCTTAATGTGTATAAAAACCTGGTGGTGGAATGAAGACAAGGGAGTCAGACTTCCTTCCCTAGTAGTGTCAGTTACAGGAAAGAGGATATGGGCACAATTTAAAAGCCATGTAATTCCATCTGAACAAAAGAAAACACATTTTTACTGTGAGGGTGGTCCAGCACTGAAGCAGCCAAGAGAGGTTGTGGAGTGTCTATCCTTGGAGATACCAAAAACCCAACTGTGCACAGTCCTGAACAATCTAACCCTGTTTCAGCAGGTAGGTTGGACTACATGATTCTTTGCAACCTCAACCATTCTGTGATTTCTGTCAAGTTGTAAAGATTATACCACTAATGAATTTTTATTTCAATATTCATAATAACTTATTTGGAATTTTTTAGTAAAAACTTTAAACAACATTTGCATTAACAGCCTTTGAGAAGCAGCTATTTGGAATAAAGCCAGGCAGCCAGATAGACTGCCTGCCTGCCTTCCTCCCATGCTTCGAAGAGAAGAGAGGAGACATATCATGATGTGGAAAATCTTTCCATAAATAAATGCTTAAATTTCAGATGTTATCACAAAAGTGTTACATTGCAATTTACCATATTACTTGTCTTCATCCATATTCACTGTAGGTTAACTGGCTGGATCACATCCTTTGCATTTCAAAGACAATGGGAATTCATTAAAATTTAATGATAGATGTGAAAGTGAAAGAAGTGGGGAACAGAGATTAGATGAGTCATAGACCTACCAATTATATCACTATCTTTGTAGTGGAAATACACATTCATGTATGGGAAAGTCTTTGTAGAATTTATTCAGATAGCCAATATATGTAACACAGAGAGAAGAAATTACTCAAATACTAGGTTATTCAGTATCTCCACAGCAGACAGGAAAACTATGACGATGGCATGTAATTAATATATTGCAGTATAGAACATTTATAAACACGTTGTTAAGGCAGGTTTTTTTGTTTGTTTTTGTTTTAACTGGGGAGAAGAGCAGGGTGGAGAAAGGGAAGTACAGAGTTATGAAAAGAAATGGCACAAGAGATTATAAGATATGCAATCGTGTAATCAGTGCTGTTTAAGGACACCTGTTGAGCAGCCTGTGCTTGGTCACTGCTGACTTAGTCCAGGACTGTAAACAAAACCTGTCGTGCTGAACATACCGCAGAAGTCAGGAAAAGGGAATGCTTTCCACGACTAACAGGAGAACACGCAGACAAACAAAATGAGCATTCTGGTATCACCAGGTCAGTGCCTGCTCTAAGCCTGAGAGCAACAGAATCTGTCCACTACTGCCTAAGTGGTTTTGGTGCTTTATTGAAATGTAATATTTGTTGTAAAGACTCAGAATTAGCAAGTGTCAGAATTAATGGAATTATTCTTTGTGCTTTTTGTAGAAGGGTTTGGATTTGTAATTGCCAGGAGGAAGTGATCCATGATCAGTCACGGCAGAAATATGGAATGATTACTCTTGTATTCTTTTAAAAAATTCACTTGAAAATGTAGATTCTGTAGAAGTTTTTGGGACAGAAGCCAACCTTTTCCTGAAAATGTTTTGAACAATTAAGTACTATTGTATAATGAAAAGTATATGAGTTAGAAAATTTCTCCCAGAAGCCCTCTCAGGATGTGTCATCTCTGGTCAGCCTTGGCGAATGAGAAGAAATAATACCGATAGCTTCAATGTTATTAATGTATTAATTTCTGAGAGAACTGAATTCTCTCTCTGCTAAAATGAGATAGATCATGTCAGCCAGTTCTATGCACTTTCAAGTTTTAAGCAGTCCACTTTCAAGTTTTTAGCATTCAGACAAAAAGAAACACTGTGCCTCCTCTCCCTTCCTTTTCTCTCCCTACCCACTTTGATGAACAGTGGAATTAGAACATCCTCAGTATCATCAGGATGTATGAAAAGGTCTCTGAGCAGAGCTCTGTATGATTCAAATTTCTAGTTTCAATCAATATTGAAAGTTATCCAAACCTCTTTCAATATGAATGACTTGACTTCTCAAACTGTTCCTGGGATGACTAGTTTAGTGAACAAAAACACTTTACTAGTGTTAATGTGCCCAGCTCTATCACAGAGCAATTCATTATTCTGTAGGTATTTTTTCAGTAAGTGACTGTTCATTATGAATCTTAATTAAAAAAAAAAGGAAAATAAAAAATAAAAACTAAATCCTAGAACTAACCAAGTATAATTAATATATAAGGAAGTAAAGGTAGTAAGTTGTCACTTCTTTCTTTTTCTTTCAATATATACCAACGATTTGAGATCCCACAATGCTAGCAGGTTGAGTCAGAGGAACCAGAGCTATTAGTTTTTAAAACATTACAAGAATATTGCATCTTCAAATGGAGATAACTATGAAAAGCATAAAGAAGTTATGAATAAGGAACATCTTATTGCCCCTACTCTTACAGTGCATATAGAGTTCATTTCCCCTTAAATAGATTACTGTATCTGAGCCAATCACCCCAACTTCCTCTCACAGGCAAGGGAGAGAATTAGTCACTTATAGGGAAGATAGCCATGATATATTTTAGATGTCTCTTTAGAATGAATCACATCTTGGAAGTGCTTGTTTCTCTCCACTAGCTATGAAGGAAGACCGACTGACAGATCTGATAAAGACATTTAGTTAGATAAATCTTGCTCTGCATGACTTCTGCTGATGCTTGTCCGAACAAAGCATTCCTTCATTCCCCATTGCTCCAACCGTAGCCTGGAGTCTTGAACAGTTGCAGTGTTAGTCAGAGACTGGAAGTCTACATTTTCCTGTATATCTTTTTACACATGTGGCATGTGTGTGTGCATGAATGTGTATAAGATTGATTGCCAATGATAATATATCTTTACCTTATTCTGTAGAGAAAAGGAGGTAGAAATCAAAATTGGTCATTCCAGCTAGTCCAAATCTGTCCAAGAGTTAGACAAAGGGTAGGGTCATCACTTGAGATATGAGAAAGTATTTCTTCATGATTCAGGGAACTTCTTGTCCCAGAGACATGTATTATGAATGTTTCCACCCTGTTAAGTGAAAGAGGACCAAAGAGCAAGCATACTGTTAAACTGACAGCACGCTATCTGCTTCCTTTTGCAACTATGCCAGCTAGTTCATTCTGAGACAAGTCTACTATAGAGAAAGTTAATCACCAGCTAATCACAATTTAGTCAGTGCCATTTCACCTTGGGGGAAGCAATCAGTCTCTGGTCCCTTGTTATAATTAAAATAACAGTAGACATGGGTACTAATGCATGCATGTGTTTGTGTGCGTGTGTTTGCTTTTGTTTGTTGGGTTTTTTTTTTTTTGTTTGTTTGTTTGTTTTTTCCTTGGTAAACTAATATATCTTCAGAAAAAAACCCAAGTTTTGGTCAAAAATTATCAATCTGTTATAGTTAGGAATGCAATTTAACAGTGATCACGTGTAGTATTAAATGCTAGTATTTAAGCCACCCTGGAGGCAGATGTCACATTTGAGGACATAAATAATCACTGCCCAAGGAGGTAAGCTCTTCCCCTGGATTATTTTCAGTATACATACTCCTTCAACCTAGCGCTATTAGAGAAAACAGACTTACTGTTGGAAGCAGCAAAAGTCTAGAGAGCTGCAGAAGAGACCAAATGATAGACAAAGATGATAAACCAATAGAAAAAACGGAGGGGAAAGAGTTTTAGAAGCCATAAATATAAAGAACATTTGAAAAATAAATGAGCAGAACAAAGAAGTAAATAAAATAAAAAGCTCAGTTCTGAGTAAGTTCAAAGAGAATGAAGAAGCTTCATCCAGAAAGTTTACAAACAAGGCTTATATGAATACAGCAGCTCCTCTAATATTTTAGTGGAACTGTGTCCTGTTTACTTACTTGAGAAAATTAAGAATGACTAGCAAGTTTGAAAATATGTACAAACTGCATTACCATAAACACAATATAGGATCATAAAACCTTTGCCACACAAAAGGTGAAGAAATTAGTAAAACTGGAATATCAACTATCAAATTGTAACAATAACTGCATATATTTTGTTGGGTGATTTCTTCAGTGTGTTTGGTACTTATAACCCAATAGCTTTCATTGTGTGCTTTTTTTTCAGATGGACCACCAGCAACGCATAAACAAAAGTATAATTCAGGAGTCAGGTATATTATCTCACATAACTACAGCATCAGTTATCTTCTATAGTGTATTAGCACCATTATATTAGTGTTAAGCATTTGATTTCTGAGGTAATTAAGAAAACTTTTAAAACATTTTCTAGTCTCAGCCGTTTCACAAGAGCAATAAAACTATCCCATCAATTCAGTCTTCAGGAAAAATTAGTCCTCTGTGGGAGAACATCTCTCATGACGGCAATCAAAGCATCTACTATAGCAAGATGTATTTGCTTACTTGTGCTTCACAGTGCAACTTTGTGCTTGAGATTTATGGGAAGAATAAAAATGAAATACAGCATGTTTGTGGGCAGTATGCAGATCTGCACGCATTATCTAAATTAGTAGATCTAAAATATTCCTGTTCATTTTGTATACCCTTCCTGTTATTTACAGGATCTAGCTTGGGAAGATAAACTGGTTTAAGAACTTAGTCTTAGAGAACTTTAAAATATTTGAAGAACTTTAAGGAATTGTATGTGTTCAATGCCTGAGAATTTGTTTCCTCATCCCCAGAATTTTAGAAAGAGTGAAAATAATTGAAGCATATATGCCATAAAGTAGAAGCAAATTAAGACAGAATGTCTCTCTCACTACAGAAAATAGTCTATAGCTCACCAAAACACAAGGCTTCAAGCAAGAACTTTCATCTAGATTTCTTAATTTCAGGCACATTTTGTATTTTCCAGCTTAGAGGTTCAACACTGTGAACACTGTGATAGGGAGGCCTTTGAAGTCAATTAGACTTTTGGCTTTGCTGATACACTGTCTCAATGCTAGTCCAAAATAGTGTGTTTACGTTTTCTGCATAACTGAAGAACTGGGGAGCAAAGTAACCCATTTTCCTGAGTGACTTTTGTTTGAAGGGGCTGTGCATGATAAAATCTGCACTCAGTCATTTTGATACCATCAAGCTAACAACATCATAGCATTCAGCATACTGTAGCACATTTAAAATGTGTTACACTAAAAAAGGACATCAGCTTCTGAGGAGTTTTCAGAAAACATTATTTTGCAAAAATGGTGCTGGGTTATTGCTCATATCCTCCTCATTTGTATTCGGGAATATTAATTATTTCTAATAGCAAACAAATAAGAGATCACACAGCTAGTGACTTGTTAATCTTTGGGTTGTCTTTATCACTTGTTTTCATGTGTTACCAAAAGATCTTTGTAGTGTGCTAAAATATCTCATACAAGTAATTCAGATATTACAGAAAACCATGAATTTCACATGTTAATATAATTTACTGAATATATAACCTGAAGGAAAACAAAGGGCTTTCAGGTTTAATTTTGTCTGTTTTAATCTGTCTGATGTGTACTTGGATATTTTCCATCTCAGATGTCCTCAGTTTGGATTGAGTTTGTTTGTGGTTATAAAAAATTTCCCTTGCCAGCATAACACAAATACTGTTTAAAAGTTTACATGATACAGCAATCGTTAAATGATGATAAAGCTTGAGCTTCATGAACATTCTGCAGTTTCAGTAATTTTGGTAGCTATTTTGATGGTAGCAATTCATATTCTTAACACACAAAAATCAAGGAATGCTTTCCTGAACATCTGAAAAACATCAGAAACATTTGTGTTTTCTCTGACTCTATTTAGTGGTAAAGACTTTCTTCACTTTCTTTTATTCTTAAACTTGCTAATGGTAAAAAAAGATATTTTTGCATCTTAATAAACAAGTAATTACTTAAAATATTGTATTTCACACATGTAAAGTGTGTGTGTGACTATGTACTGTAAGTGCTTTATGAATCAAACTTGAATTTAAAAAGTGCTGATGGGCAAAATTTGACAGCTCATCTATTTTCAGTCTTTTTTCCTTTTTCTTCTAGTACATGTTTTTAAAAAAATAAAACCCATCAAAGATTAAATTATAATTGCTTCTACAACTGATTTGCTAAAAATGATTTTATGAAGAGTCGGCTATTTGACTCCAGAAAGCTTTAAAAGTTCTAAATGATGTCGTCAATTGTTACTTGAAGGGAAAACAGAACAGAGGTTTTGGATGTAGTTTGAGATTCTAAAGCAGCAAAGAGGCCTGGATGAGTCAGATACACAGTAAAGTATACCCAATTTAGAGGAACACTAAAGGAGCTTTACCTAAAAAAAGAGCTGACACTTGACATGGTCTTGGTACAGGACAGCCATTTTGCATGACTGTGGAACTTATTGATGGTGGGAGAATAACATTTTTGACAGAACTTTCAGTCAGAAAGATTTCTCAGACTATGGAATTTCTGCTCAAACGGAGAGCAGGTAAAGGATCCCAGGACTACAAATGACCTTGTGATCAACAGTGTTAGTTAGGAAGACAATACCATGCCTGATTCATGTCCTGAGACAGATGAGATATTTCAATCTCAGTCTCTTATATTCCAGATGAATAACCTCATCAAAGGATGTTTAATGATCCCTTAGTATGTCATTCTAAATTTACTGTGTGGTAAAGTATGATACAGCAGGAATATTGACCCTGGGTTTTCCAGACTCCAGGATTTTATTTTTTTTTTTTTTTCCTGAGGTAGGTCTGCATTTCTGATTCTGGAAGTTTTGTGTTTTGCCTGTTTGTTTGGGGGTTTTTTGTTTGTTTTGGTGTTTTTGTTTTTTTTTTTTTTTTTTTTTCCCCCTCCTGTGATGCTTTTTCAAATACATTTTTTCAGTTGTAGTTCAGCAGGGAAGGGAAGAAAGTATGCAAGTTTTGGAGATGGACTTTATTTTCAATTATACTTCCTTGTCCTTTTTTTCATAATAAATTGGTGCATCCTATGTTCTGCTCTTTAGTTAATTTAAGTCCAAAACAACTATGCAGTTAGATCTCTAGCTATGTGGGTGTCCAAATTCTTTGGTATCACTGCCATGTTTCTTTCAAAAGACCAATTCATTAATCTAAGGGGCAATGTCTACATAACAGGAAAATGCTTCCAGCTTGAGTAAAAAAATTAACATATTTCAATCTGTTGTTAGATATTTCATTAAAGTAAAAGCAGTCTGATTTTGCAAAAATTAGATCCCTTTAAACCCTGGCTAAAAGTGCTGAACAATTGTGGCAGTCACCTAAATTTGGGTTTGAAAATTTAATCGGAAACATCTACATTTGAATTAAAGCAGTGAAGGAATTTACAGAGTAATCTGAAACTGACTTGTCTGTTTTTCCTTGAGAAAGATCTGGCTTTTGCAAGAAAAAAGTACAAAATAAGCATAATCTCTTAGTGTTTTCTATTAAATTTCTAATGTTATTATTCAAAGTTTATCTAGAAGCAAGCCAATTCCATGTAACTGACCATATCACTCTTCTCATTCTCTTTCTCTTCTCCCACTTTTTAGTACCCTTTCTGCCCTACTAGATTTTTCTTTTTCTCCTCCAAGTGTCCCTAGTGCACTACATGTTTCCTTCACATGGTGTGTTTTAATCTTCTTTCTTATCTTTACTATTTCTTTCTCCATTCATGTGACTGACATGGCTTTCTATCCTCACTTCCATTCCCTGTTGCCCTATCAGCATTTCTTCTGTACCAGCCTTTCCAATTTACTTTTCATTTCCTCCTTGAGATAAATCCAGTAGTACCGAAGATTTCTCCTCTAACACCATGTAAGTACTGCATTAAAACTCTATTACTGGTAATTGAGATAATGTAAAAGTGCAGATTACCTATAATTTATGACAAAGTAACTCTGTGTCTTAGGCATCGTAATGAATCACCATTTTAGTTTAAATATATTGGATGCTTACCAAACCTCCCAAAGTGATGTTGGGAATGCTTGAAAGAATATTCTAAAACCTCTGACAACTGAAATCTAAGCAGTCCAAATCCAGAGTCTTTCAGGACAGTGGAGTTATCCTGGGAGCTGATATTCAAGCTGTCTTCTTGACCATGAGGAGGGTCAAGCCTGTCATCCATATGTTATATTTGTTTCATCTCTTGAATCAGCTTCCATATCTTCTGTTTTTGCAGCAGCCAAATGAAAGTTCAGTCCAGAATCATGTATTTTGAATGGGATCAGACAACTGTTATTTCACGTATATTGATATTTAGTTATATTCACTTTTGTACAATTTAATCATCGGTGTGAGTCTGATTCTTTCAGTTAGATATATCAGAAGTAGATTTGGCCCAATATTTTACATGCAAGACATTTTCACACTTTAATCATGTCAATTATGCTGTGCAATCCTTAGTGTCTAAATTCTGCTGAGTTTAGTGGCTTCATGAAACTGACAATCATCTAGAAATTGAAAGAAGGGGAAATTTGGAACTGATCAGCAAAAGAACCTTCCCTGCCTTTCCATT
The DNA here is from genome assembly GCF_047716275.1 of Strix uralensis. Taxonomy (NCBI): domain Eukaryota; kingdom Metazoa; phylum Chordata; class Aves; order Strigiformes; family Strigidae; genus Strix; species Strix uralensis. The sequence continues at coordinate 95,419,517 of NC_133973.1, read as the reverse complement.
GTGAGTGTTTTGTTTGTAGAAGTGCACTGATGGAGTGGTCAGCCACAAATCAGTGTTTAACCGCACTGATCGTTGTGCTGAAGCTAGCTTGCTGCTTTTTATGCCAAGCAAGACAGTGGATATTTTATGTCAGTGCTGGCTCAATAATTCTGTTCATCTACATTTGAAAATACTCAGATGTGTTCTAAGATGTGCAGCAAATAAATCTAAGCATATGGACTGTGTAACCACATGGAAGTAAAATCAGTCCACCAGTGCAGTTCTCCCCTTTCATGACCCTTTTATTCTGTATTCAGTTATAAGACCTTGTTAAATGAAACCAGGCTATGAATTATTAATATTAGCATTAATAGAGATCTGTTTCAAAGGAAATAAAAGAATATACGTATATGTATGTTGTGTTGATCTGCACTTAGAAGTTTCTCCCCCTCCTCTTCCTATTTGTAGTGTTTATCTTTGTACATGTGACCCACTCAGGGTTTTTGGGAGGAGGATGATGGGAGACATGTGTGAACAAATTTTTTTTCTGAAGGAGGTGGAAACCTGTAAGTGTATTTTTCTGAAAATTTTATGTTTTCATAACTATTACACTCAATAAGTATGCATTACATGCTATTAGCCTTAGCAAGGTATTTTAATGTAACAGTTCTGCACCATGTTCACATTAATATGCAAATAGAATGAGAATACAAAATTAAATGGAAATGAAAGTTGGAAGTTAATTGACATTTTTGTCACAAAAGCTCAGAGAAACAGTACTTATGGTTTAATGGCAAAAAGCTAATGTATCATCCTAGGGAGGGCTACATCAATCTAGAACTAAGACTATTTTACTGAGGAAAAGTGCAAAGTGCTGTTTGTGTATGCAGGTTGCCAGCTCCCCCTATGCAGGTGGTCCCATCACCATAAACCTGGACTAAATTGCTGCCATCCATTAAACACAGTGGCTGCCTGGATAGCTGCCTAGTGCAGACTTACACAGGCCATCTATTCCTGTCAGAAATATGATATGTCACTGACAAAAGCTTAATTACTCCATTAATTAATAGGACAATTTTCAAAATGCCTTGCAATGCAGCTTGACACTCATTAGTGCCATTTATGAATAATTTCTCCCAGGGTATAATACTCTATAAAGTGTAATTTGAAAGGGAATAATACATGTTTGAACCCTACATATCTGTGAAACCAAAATACATTCTTTGCTGAATTAGTCAGCTTTATGAAAAAGCTCAGACCTATCCACTCAATGCTTGGAAAGATATTTCTCTATATCAAAACGCTTCTGTCACAGAACAGCTAGCTTATTCTGGATTAGACTCATTTACAAGTCCAGGCAGCAATTCTTTCCTTATAAGAAGTCTTGATCCCCTTCTAGTTGGACTCTTACTACCCTCTGTTCTGCATGAAGGCCAGGGGCACTGAAATACTTAGACTGCTATTGTACCAGTACATCCATTTGTCTCTGTGTGTCTATATCCCTTTATATGACTGGACAAAGTAGAGGACAAAAGAGCTGGCAAAGATTATTCCATCATATATCTTCTACACTATAGGACCAGGATTGATTTTACAGGGGAGTAAATGTGCAAGAGAAAAATGAGCCAAAATAAGAGAAATATGTGGAGAAAGCATGAGTACAGCTCCATTGTTTTATATGCTAATTAGTTAGGTCAGAAAAGGAGAAACACTTTTAAAGAGAATTACCTTCTTGTTTTTACAGCCAGGAAGCTTCAATATTTTGTTTTGATGAGGTAGACTGTCTTCTAGTGCCTACTCTGGGACAGTGCACCTCTTTCCTATCTAGCTTAAAATTTCTTTTAAATTTATTTTTTACATTCTTAGAGTTCATTCAACATATGGATAGGAACATAAATATAGTCACTGGACATATGGCCCTACATGGAAAATGTACAGAAGCCTAAAGTTTGAACAATATGGACCACTGAGAATTAGGCAGTTCAGTTCTCTGCGCTCTTTGCACAGACTCAAGAAATTAAAAGTTTTACTTCATTCTCCCTATGCTGCTCACTAAACAACTGTTTCTGACAGAAAATTTTATATTGCTTTAATAGACAGCCTGAAGAAAAAATAGAAATAACAGTACAAAACAACATGATGAGATGAAAGTTGCCACAAAAATGCATGCAATATATTAACAAACACCTACTTCCAAGGTTCAACAGCAATTAAGGTGTTTAAGAAAAGTAAACCACTAAGGAAGGTCTTGAAAAACACTTTGTGTAGAAAGTGACACAGTAAGGTAAATTGCCTTACAGTGTGTTAGTGCAAATTCTACAGTCTAAAATAAGGATTTCAGGAATGGATCTTTTAGGTTCCTAATCTGAGATTGTATCACCTATGATTTTTGTTTGGCATGCATAAATTTCACTGTCCAAATAAGATTCCCTAAAGGAGTTCAGAATTTGCTGACTGTTCACCCTTAGAAAATTAATCTCCTTAGGTCATTCTTCAATGCGTGGGGGGGAAGTGGTGTGGGCTGGGAAGGTGAAAAACGTTACCACTTCCTCTGCCTGACCTGTTCCCCTGCACAAGTTGCTTGTTAATCAGCTGAAGAGGTTGAGCTGACAGTGTGCTGCTGCCATGGTTCAGGATCTGATTCTAGAACAGCAGGGATGGGGGACACAGTAACCTTTTCAGCCATCCCAGTCTTAGCCTTCTTGTCAATCAAGGCCCTAAGAATACACTATAAAACCAGATTTTCTGAGGGAGGGCACTCAGCAGTTTCTAAAAATCCAACTCCTTGAAAAAGCCTCACTTAGACATTCATCATTTAAGCCGTTAAATTTGGTGCATAGCTCTTAATCGGCAGAATCATTATACAGTTCTACAGCTTGGGCAGCTAAAGTTTTTTGACATTTAAAAGTGCTGATAACCCAACAAGTCCCATTAATCTTAGTGGCAATATGGTTAGAGTCCATGGATAATACTTATGAATGTATACTTAACCATAAATATGTGAATAGTCAATTGATGGCAGTAGTAGCAACACCTGACACACACACCTCCCATAAACAACAAAAAAATGCAACCCTTTGTTTTTTCTTTGATTTTCCAGTAAGAATTCCATGTTATCATTTGTTCTGGAATTGATTTAGGCAAGACTGTATTAACCATTCTTCAGTGACTCAGTATAGCCAGAGATGTTTTGTGTGAAAGATAAAGAAGAGAGGTATGTTAAATGGAGCTCTGATGTGTCTTCTGCACACTTCTATTCAAAGCATAGAGAATATTAATGCACTCTCTTAAAAAAAAAAAAAAAAGAAAAAAAAGAAAAAAATGTTGCTGAGTGGATCACTGATGGTTAATGAGTGACGACTTCTGTATTATTCCTCTCACCATTCGGATCTTTCTTTCTTACAGTTTCCCTTCAACACCAAATAGCCACAGAAAGAGTGGGAATTACAGTTCTGTTTATCTTTAGCTACTGCAGGCAACAGGAAGATGCTACAAAGCCAGTGCCTCAGACATGTTGGGTTTTTTTTCTGCACTGAATCTAATCTTACCCTTACAAGATTTTTTTACAACAATTAAGTTAGTTCTCCTTGGTGCCAGTAAGTACTACTACCCTGAAATATTATAGAAGTAGCTGGTTAGCCTTTCTCATCTGCAATACGAATACTGTCTCCCCTCCCTATAATCAGTGGCTGGTGGACTGTTTTTATTTAAAATGTCCTCATATTTGATTTTGAAGATATAATCCTCCCAATGTACACACGTCAGCACATGGTACATACTTCAGAAAAGTATAAGCACATCTGAAGACTTCCCATCCACCTAAGATCTAGTATAAGCTAAGTGGCTATATCTCTGTGGTGGTGTTATGTTCTTTGTTGCATTGAAAGAAATAAGAAATCGTTGGCGGTTACACTTAGTATCTGGTGTAGCTGTCCATCTCCAAAGAACACCTGTCTAATGGAGGAAAGTGAGCTTCGTTTCCAGAAAGAAAACAATAATCCCCACTTAATGCCTCTTAGCTTAGTGATCAGAACAATGTCATGATGATAAGATACATATAGTCTTATCTTGACTCAGTCTAAGCTACCCTCAGCCTTCATATCCCACATTACAGGAGTTTCATAACGCTAGGCTATACTAGAAAGAAAGAAGGGAAGAAACAGCTTTAAAGATGAGCTGCTAAACTGCCAAAAACATAAGACTCCTGGGGGCAGAAGGAGAGATGGTAAAAGGAAATTTGAATGTAACCTAGGATAATGCAGACCATTGCTGATTGAAATAGGAATGCACATGATGTACAAACAACATAGGCTACAAAAAATTAAAACATCCTGAGAAAAAAAAAAACAACAACCAAAACCCCAAAACATAGGTGTCTATCTTTCCAGCTGAGTGTCATAACCTCACACAATGTAGTACTTTCTTAATGGTCTGATGATTCATGAATTCCTGGGCTGCATGCTGATCCAGCTGCATTTGTAAGAGTGAAGAGAGTTCTCAGCCAGAATATGCTATAATGAGGTGTCATGATTGAGACTACCTGCAGCTAGAGTTTACCTTCTATTAATTTGTGTTACAAGAAATTAACTCACGTCTTGCTGTTCAGATCATTTTTACCTCCTTTTATTCTCATTGCTGTTTTTACCACTGTTTCAGGTTTATCTCCTCAAATAAGGAAACTGTGGGTGCTAACTGTCATCTGGGAAGGACTTAAATCCTGGTCTGATTTCCTATGCTTAAAGTTGCTGTCATCATCTCCTCCTGACAGTCATGGGAGATTAAGTGGCTGCCCATGTTATCCTGAACTGCCATCATATTCCCCCAGAATATATGTCTTCATGTGTGGGTAAATAACTGTAGACACTCAAAGACACCTGTGTGCGTTTGGAGGTAGGTGATTCCGAAAAGCAAGATTACCATTTAGGAGTAGGGTTTACTTACTTTCTTAAATCCTTATTTTGTTAAGGTTTTAGGTGAACTTTATCCATGAAGATGTTTTCTTCCTTAAAACTTGGACAAAAACACTTTCACTTCCATGATGATTCTAAGACAACAAAGCAGAGCCTGCTGATGTACTGTCCCCTTCATAAAACAGGATCTCCTTAAAAGCTTGTCTCAAGTAAAACTCTTGAAATAAACCTTTCTGGATTTTTTTATGTAAGACTACCTGTTGTATAGAATAATGATTTCTGGGAGTGAGTTAGAAGAAGTGGATGTTTTCTAAACAGAAAGGTGGAATGATTTTTTTTGAGCCTTTGCAATGAATTATAATACCCATTCTCAGCTGAAGCTTTTTAAATTCAGCCTTGCTGCTGCATTCCTCACATTCAGTATCATTATTATTACTCACATACTTATTATTCATAAGATTAAAATATTTTATTGTTTGATTTGTTTTGTTGTATTCTGTTTGGTTATGGCCTGCTGTTCTAACCCAACTTTACCAGAGTTTACATTTGTTGTCATAAAAATCATTCACATTTTTTTTCCAAATTTCTAGTGCAGACTGCATAACATTTGAATTCATATTAATCAATTGCTGCTGTTTTATAAACATTAAACAGTTGATACCTTACTAAGTAAAAATTGTAAATGTCTGTCCTTTCCATTCACACAGTGCTAAACGATGTTCAGGTATCAAAATATAGGTTCAACAAAGATGTAGTTGCATATATTTTTTTTTCTAGTTAATTCCATTAACATGGAAGGCTTAAAAGACTTTCATCTTTTGAAATCTTCTGCAAAATTGTTCTAAAGCAGCTCTTCAACCCTGCATATATTAGACATCCTCAGTCTTTTGGCTTACAGCTATAGCACATGTTTTCTTTTTAAGATAGGCTGCAGGAGTTTTCAAAAGATGGTAATAAGGTTTGGGTAATACATTTTGAGGAACGTGTTCTTCTCTATGCACTGTTCACTGAACACCAGTTCAGTGTGACTTCTGAAAGTATCTTTAGCACTTAGAAGCTGATATCCAATGGCAGATGCCTGTGTCACTGAAATCCCTATCAAGACTCTAGAAATGTGTTTGTGTAGACCCACACACTTCATTTCAGATTTATTTCTCACAGAATAACAAAACCTTATTTTGTTTGCATGTCTTGAGCTACGTTTGATCTGTTGTCAAACTGAGCCAATCCTAGTGCCTCACAAAACAGATTGTGGAATCATAGCTTCTCATTATAGGCATATTGATTCTCCTTTTCGTATTTGTGTGATCACCTTCTACAATGAATATTCTTAAACAACTGTATTATTACACTTTTTCCAGGGCAGTTTTGACAAAAAAAAATATTCTTCTGAAATACTCTTTCTTTTCATGTCATCCTTTTTTATATGCTTCCCATTTTGTAATCTAACCACTTAGCAGGTTCATTTATCACAGTTTAAGGTTATGCTATAAATAGAACATGCTTTTAAAACCTTATTAACTGTTGCTTAAAAAGTTGTTGTTTTACCGATGTTCATGTCACCAGCTGTGTCAACCTTATTCACCATAAGCATCATAGAATCATTTAAGTTGGAAAAGACCTTTAAGATCATCGAGTCCAACTGTAAACATAACACTGCCAAGTCCCACTAAAACATGTCACTAAATGCCACATCTACACGTCTTTTAAATACTTCCAGGGATGGTGACTCAACGACTTCCCTGGGCAGCCTGTTCCAATGTTTGACAACCCTTTTGGAGAATCATTTTTTCCTAATATCCAACCTAAACCTCCCCTATCACAGCTTGAGGCCATTTCCTCTTGTCCTATTGCTTGTTACTTGGGAAAAGAGACCGACACCCACCTTGCTACAACCTCCTTTCAGGTAGTTGTAGAGAGTGATAAGGTTTCCCTTCAGCCTCCTCTTCTGAGTCTAAGCAACCCCAGTTCCCTCAGCCACTGCTCATTAGACTTGCTCTCTAGACCCTTCACTCATTATGAGCAAAATCTTTCAGGCTTCATGCTCTGGCTGAGCCCAGACAGTTAAACAGTTGTTAAATAGTCACAACAGGAAGAAAGTAAAAAAGATCTGCTAAACTACTACTGGAATTTAAGCTGTTATCTCACTGGAGCTAGTTCAGGGATCTCTAACCCATTCCCACACTAGATTACATAGGTACACACTGTCTCTCTAGGATTTTTAGTGCTTCAGCTGTTACTGCTGAGGAACTAGAGAAAAGCAAGAACTGCACCTAACTGGAAGGAAGAGTCTGGGAAGGGAAAAAGGAGTACAGAACAGCCACATAGGCACAGGTAGAGACAGACAGACAGAAAAGACTTCAGGACAAAGAAATGAAGAGCAGGGGAGAGGCAACCAGGACTGTGCAGTAAAAAAGGAAAAAGATGGAACATGGATCTAGTCAGGACAGGAGACTGAGAGCTGGTCAAGGAGAGAAATGTTTGGAAGTACAGTGGAAAGGAAATTTAATAATCTCAGATGACTTCCACTACAAAGTTAATAAAATCAGTACATATTTTCCTCTTCTTTAATCATTGTTGATACACAAGGCATGGGAACATGAAGGAGAAATTGTAAAGACATTGTGTTTTTTGATTGCTTTGAAACTCCTTAGCATTTCATATCTTGGGAGACCTGTCACTAAGAATGATAGCAGCTGACAGGGAGGCTTCAAATAGCTTTTGCTGAAGTCATGAGTTCTTGCTATTTCTTTAAATCTGGTTTTATTTTTCTTATGGTAGATATCTAGAAAATAAAAGTCATTGCATTCATCATCCACATTTGGAGGAGTTGGTTTAAGTGATATGACTAAGACCATGGTGAAAGAAGGGAGACTAGAATTCTATGTGTACTGTGCACAGTATTATCCACAAAATTATACTTTCTCCGCAGAAGGTCTTCTCTTTGTCTCATTTTATATGTTGAAGCTTCTTCAACAGGTGAAACATGGGAGCTTTGCAAACAAATTATTTTCCAATAACTAAGTCTGATTTCTTCCCTCAGAATTTTCCCCTGCCTGTCCAGGGCAGCTTCCCATGGGTGGAACAATTGGATGATTAGTTTTAATTTATACTCATAATTTTTAAATCTATGAGTGTTCAAGCCTTCAAGTTTAACTTTCTTTACTGTGATTTGTTATTTATAATGAAGTAAGAAAAGGGATACTCTTACATTGTTAATAGTACTCAAATGGCGGCTCTCTATAGCCTATTTGTTAGGGCACTTTCCCTAACAGGCCTTAGGAGTGTTGGCTCCTGGTCCAGTTATTGTGTAGGGTATATGCAGTGGGATCCAACACAAAATTGAACACTGGAGGTGGAATCCCAGGTCTGCCAACTGCAAACTGACTGCCGTGGCAAGATTCATGCCTGCGTTTGCTCTCTTTAGTCTTTCTTTGGGCCAGAAAATATTCCTTCTGCTCAGTACTCAACTGGTGGGTGAGACTGAGTGTCATGTCTGAATACCCAGCTGCCTAGTGATTAGAATTAGAGATATGTGTTCATATCTACCCAGGAAGAAAAATGAACTTGAAATTAGCTGTCCCATATCACAAGTGAAGTGCTCTATTACTGAATTATCAGAGAAAAGGAGTGGTATCTGTAGTTTGTCCCTTTCTTTCAGCTTTATTTAGAAATATATTAGGTCTCTGATCATATTCTGGGCCCTAATCTCTGAAGAGACACACAGATATGAATCTTATATGGATTTAAATGTTCTCTGGAGATGGGAGTTAGGTGACTATATCCTTAATTCCCATTTTTCCCTACAGTTTTTCTTACTGTCTAACTTGCTGTCATTTTTTTTATTTGTGTTGACCTTTGTATATTCCATCCTTTAACACCAAGTTCTACCCAAATAAAGCACAAAGCACCTAGCTGTCTGGACCGCATAGTCATAATCTCACTAAGTAGCTGTGGCATAAATTTCCCTTGTGGATGTATAACCTAACAGCCTGTCTCCAGGCAGCAATCAGGACCCCACTGAGCTTGGCAAGGTGCAGTCACTGATCCAGAGCATTCATAACATAAGCTCATGACAAGACAGAACAGATGGAGACAAAGGTAAATAGCAGTGTGGTGGGAAACAGAGTAACAATGAAGTTAGGTCCATCTGTTGTTTCAGTAGGCACAGAAAGTATACTTGTCCTCTGTTGTGTCCCATTGCACCACTTCATCTCTTTGGGTACAGCAGGCGGCTTGGTGGATAAATGGACAGGGCTATGCTTTGACTGAGGGGGGTGTATTTATATGTCAACCCTACCTCCCACACAGACTTTGTTTCCTTCATCCCTCTCTTGCTCTCAGCTCTGAACACTGTCCCAGTTCTCTTGGCAAGGTGGATGGGCAGAGTGCCCTCAGTGTCTTTGTGAAGCAGCAGTTGGGTGCTGAGCAAGAAAATCCATGCATAAAGGGCTCAAAGCTTTTCTTTGAGGCAAAACCTCTGCTAAAAAATAAAATGGTCCAGGAACTGTTCTCTCTCTCCAAGTGCCATGACACAGCTGGTGTCCAAATGGCTACCTTCTCTTATAATCCAAAGTAAGCTGTCCACATCAAAACTACTTACTGGGGGTGGTCTTTGGTGCAAACTGTCCTTCAGCTGTTTCAAAACATTTTGTGGGAACATGCTAGATGGTGCAGGCCAAAACTGAGCCATAGATAGTACAAATAAGCTGTATCAGTGGTCTCAGGTCAGTGCTTGAGCTCTGCACTGTCTTAGTTTGCTAATACAAAGATAGTCTTAGCAAATAAACCTACTTGACACTTTATGAAAGGTGCAAAACTAAGGAATAAAAGGCAGGCATGTGAGGAAAAGACTTAAATAGTTGGAGCAGTTTTGAAGTTTTATGACAAACTATCCCTTTCAACTGGTTTGGTTTGTTTTCGGCTTTTTGGGATGGGGTGTATGTTTTATCCAGAAAGAGGTGACCTTCCCATTCAAAAATCCCGAATGCTGGATCATTGTAAATAAAACAGCAACTTTCTTAGTAAGGCACTAAATAGAAAGCTGTGAAAATCATTCAGGTTAGAGGCAGTTGTCATTAAATTCCTGTGCTTTTATTACACTGCAATACTGCAAAGGGACCATGATTATTTTAGTATTCTACTGCATCTCACATAGTCATCATCCTGTATGTCATTTAGTCACAGTGTCATAAACTAGAAGCTTGATTCTTTGAAGTGCTCAGTGTAAGATGCCAATTACCTTCAACCCCACAATCCACTAGACTGCTTGCAATAATTCTCCCGAAGATACCAGCTCCTTCTCATTTTCTATACCTATAAAATAGTGAAAAAAAAAAAGAAAGAAAAAAAATCAAACCAGACACTTTAGTATTGTGTCTGCAGAAAGGAAAGAGGATTAAGTATAAAGTACATATGGATTTGTTTGATTTGGGGTGACTTTCCAGCACTATGGAGATGGGCAGCATCACTTAAGATAATACACCTGAGGGTTGGGACTTGACTATCATTCAAATACTTATTTTCTGGTTTTGTTAAACTAATTTAACATAAGGCTGCTATTTATAATCACAGGTGAAAAGTATTTATAAAATTAACAGATTTGTAGCAAAAAGTTTATTTCATTATTATAAAGACTTATGTTACCTCTTATTTTTAAATGTTAATTTTAACAGTAAAAGTGGAGGACTGACTTGGGTATATTTACATTTTAGTGCCTCCATAAAAATAATTAGGCTGACATTTCATTATCATGGTTATTAGAGTAATTGAGAAAATAAAGATTTCAATAAATATCTTGCTATGCTTTAAGAAACAGAATGTATTAATAGAAAAGATAAAGTAGGAGCAAATATTAAAGCGTCATTATAAAAAATGTCAGTATGTCATCTGATTTTATCTGAGAGCATACCTTTGATCAGAATACTATGTGAATTCACTCAAAATCTAATCTTCTTTTAATAGTAAGGCAACATTTTGATCTTCATGTTGTTTAGCAGAATAGAAGAGTTCATAGTTAAATACCAAATTCATGTGACTGCTCAGTTATTTTAAATAGCAAAATGCTTGTGTTTACAAATTACAAATTTCATACTAAATTGAATTTTGTTATTGCCATTCACAGACAGTATATGCAAGTAGTCTTCAGTTTGTTGGGTTTTTTTAACAAAAAAATCCTGTTCTGGTTTATAAACATAAAACCTACATTTAAGGTATTAATGAACATATCACATTTTCTATTGAATCAGTCTATTAAAAACTAACAATTCTTTCAGCTCTAACATGAAACTGTATAAGCTAGCTGTCTAATGACAAAATACATAATCAGGGGAAACTCCAGCTGTTTTGAATTTTTGTCTAAAACTGCATAACATGGATATGCATAAGACCATATTATGTGCTCCATTTCTGGATCATATATTTAGTGATAAAAATACTTACAATATTTTAAGTGTAATTCTGTGTTGCAAAGAATTTTAACTAGAGTCACCCAATGGAGTCTATCCCCCCTCAAAAAATTCCAAATCTAATTGTCTAAAACAGAGGGCAATTAACTTAAATCAATACCTCTGGCAAGAAAATAATTCTTAAAGAAACAAACATGCTCATTTTCAGACACAAGTGCACTTACCTTGGCAGATGCTATTAGGATTTAGAGATGAGGTCTAGCCTGACACCCATTCCAGTGCTCTAAGACAGTTCTTGCTAATCTACTGCATATTCATAAAGAATAAGAACAACAATAACAATAATAGTACCAGCAACAATAATGATAATAATAATATGAAAAATAATTCCCGAGAGCCGTGGGAAACATGAAATTCTGTCTCTATTAACTATTGGTTATTTTGGTGATGATAACTATGCAGTAAGCCCTTCATTTTCTAAAGGAACTGACATTTGCCAATGTACATAATAGGCCAGCTGTTACTTTTTGGGGGGTAAAATATAATATACAGTTAAATCTACTCAAATTGCTATAAAAATCCCAAAAGTAAAGTTAAAAGTCCTTCACTGGGGAACCTGAACTATAAATTCCTAAGTAATTAGAAAGAAAATAGTTTTCAGTATAAAGTAATGCATTCAAATATTGAAGAATGCTGTTTTATGTTCCTAAATGGCAATAATTTAGGAATTGAGAAATAAAGACATAAAGACAATCATTTTGCTATTTAATAGGGAATGTGATGGGTAATGAAGCAAGATTACAATTAAATTCTAGCATGCTGTGTCCTACAGGAAAAATCAGCTCTAATGTTTCTAACCTTTATCAACTGGCAACACTACAGTTCTGATCTCATAAGTAGTTATCTATTCTGTCTTTACAGCATTGACCAGGATTAATACTGCAAGCCACTAATGGAATGAATAATCTAGATAATCTTAAATGTGTAACAATGCACAGTGATCATAGGATTGCAACTTAATATAGTCAGAAATATTTACAAGCAGCTTTTGCCAAATTGCAATGTCTAAAATTAGGAACCTGAAGTCATATTCTGTCATGTCACTGTGCAGTCTGACTTTTTCATGAGTACCGAGCACTTCCGACCCTATTAATGTTAATGAGACCTAACTGCCCAGAAAACCTCTGAAAATCTGAAAACTTTTTTTTATATGGCTAACCTCAATTATCAAAATTAAAAATAATAACTGAGAGTTTTTTCGAGTTTTCATTGTGTGGTGGGGAGGTACGATGAAAAGCACAGTCCACTGCTGATTACTTGGTATTAGGTGTTTAGTAAAGTGGTTGACAGCTAATGACAACAAGCTAACGCAATAAATTTTCGAACAATAGCCTTTTAGAGAGACACCATAGGTGGACATCCAACAACAAGTGGAAACTAGTGCCCAAAGAGGAATTGCTTTCTGGACCTGACAAATCAACTGAGAAGAACAAGTGTCATATTATTCCGAGTCCAACTTATGCTGGTCTAAGGTGGACCAGTGGTGCTCAAGCTCTGGTTTGTGTGGATGTTTGTGTTTTGGAAGAAAGGGATTGCTATCCACACACTTAACTCATCCTGTTAAGCAAATAACTTTGGATTATTTGTCAGTGAGCAGTGTGGTTCTGTTCCAGTGACCACCACTCCCAATATCCCCTTGACAGTTTGCAGACACTTTTCCTCCTACTTGTTTTGTCTACACCTTGCACAAAGGAGCAGTATGAAGAGAAAGCTGTATAGAGTCATCCTTACAAAATTGTAGAACTGCCTAAACCTCCTTAAAGCTGAGTCATCCCAAATTCGTGGGGTGACTGTAACACAGATGGGAAGTGTGGAGATAGAGCAGATATTTAACCTCTTTATTAATTTCCAACCCTGTTCTGAATGACACTCTACTTACACATTATGTTAATGTAAATATGTCTGTGTCATTAGAAAGATGGCTGTATAAAATGGTCAGAAAGGTATACTGTCTAGTGACTGGGAATTATACAAAGTAATTTTTTGTTAGTTTTTGGTACCTGAGTCATGCAACTAAAGTCTCTTTAAAAATAATAATAATAAAAAAAAATCCTGCTTATTATCCAAAAGTTAAATGACTTTCTTCAAAGGTTTTAATGTATTCTGGCATATTACAAAACTATAATAACTTTTTTATTCCTTAATAATCATAACTAATAGCAATTTCAATTAAAAATTGTATTTTTATTAAATATGAAATGGAACTTTAATCCAATTATCAATTGGATCAAGTAATACCAATTGCTTCATGATTTCATACTGAATTATACCGTATTATTATACCTTTTTAAAATTATTGATGATCACTTTGTTGTACAGTTTCTCTTCAATGAGCTTTAATCAGGTGTCAGCATCTTTTCAGTAGTTTGATCTCAAGCCAGTGGTTAACCAATATTTTGTACCTTTTAACCCCTGTATCATAAGACCAAAGTCACTTGGGAAGAAAAAAACGAAGGGGGTCATCCAGTCCATGCTGTTACTAATGATGAATTGCCCTTTATCATGCACTTTATGCTGTTATACTCAGAATTTATTACCAGATATCATAGGTGAGGAGATTTCAATCACTTTTATTTGAAATTAATTCCAGAACATAATATACATGATTGCCATTTTTTTCTCTCTAAAATCAATCCTAATTATTTTTCTTTTAGTCCTATTTTCTTGTTTCAATTGGCCTCAATCATACAGTGAAACTCTACATAATTTTTCCAGTATCTGTTATCTGCCCCGCCCGCCCCCCCCCCATACTTCTACAGGTATAAATGTTTCTTTTTCCAGTCTGTCATCATTCATGTGAGAGCTATGCATATGCTTCATTTTTGAAGGATCTGGAAAATACTCAACTTGAATTTTAGGTCTGAGAGAGTACACAAATCTGACTACTAGGACACAGTGTAGACCTCCACAATTTTTACCAGGTATTCGAAGCACTGAATATAGTACATGACTGGCTGACATATTTACGTGTCAGGTTTTTTCTGAAGCTTGCTGAAATCTTACACTACTGAATCAGAAATCACTTTTGGATAGTATGAATCCTATTTATATCCCATCTATAAATATACATGTTTCCTGTTGGGTAGTTTCCTGAAAATTCAAGTGTGACTGAATGTCTTTTTTGTCAGATTTCCAAGTTGGTCAGTGCTTTGAGGAGAGTCTTTGCAACTTTGAAATGATAAGCTTAAAAAATATGAAAAGGCTTTTGTAAATTTAGATACTTTTCAAAAACATGGATTTCATAGCCTAAGCAAAAACTAGTAAGTGCTAGAAAAAAAAAAGATTTTTAAAAGCAGAATGAGACAGAAGAGAAATACAGGAGGTTTTTAGACAAATATGTACTCTGCTTAGAGTGACCTTGTAGGTCAAGTCCTTTCCTTCAGATTTGCTCTTGGTACAGGGATGCAATGTTTTTTGGGACCTCAAAATATCCACCCAGTACTCTCTGACTCTCCAGGGAAAGAATTGTTTGCCATTATATCTTAGACTCCTTGTTTTTTCTTACCTTCTCCCTGCCCACAGTCCTTTGATTTCATGGAATATGTTCTTTCTCCTTCCAGAGACTCTAATGCATTAGCCCTGATAACACCAGAAGAGAGTTCTTAAAAAAACCCCAATGAAATTATGAACTAAGCGTAAAGAAGGACATCACCTGTGAGAGCATCACTTCTCTCCATAATTTGTCTTCCCATCATTTTTCTGAGTTTGGGAAATATTACTGGTGAGAGATATAAAACAAAAAGAAATGTTTGTTTTACCCTGATAAAATACATAACCTCACAAACTTTAAAGAAGACACGAAATACCCAGCAGTGTAAGTAATGATTGCACAATCAATGTTTGAAGACACATCTGCATAGCAACATACAGTCTCCTGCAGAAAGAATACATAGATGGTCCCAAACAAGCTGGACTTAGAACTGTAAGAAATATTATTCTCTCAACATAGCAGCCTGCCTGAGGAGTGGGATATGTATTAGCTTAAGCAGATCAGTGTGCTAACAGCACATTCATACTAGCCTAGCATGGCCATACTACTTTTTGATCTCCATTTCTACATTTGCATGATATCACTGAGACAAACCGGTTCAACAGGCAGTAGCTGAATATGTTAACAAGGCATTGCACTGTTCCACACAGGCATATTGCAAATGCATATACTCCAGTTCTTTATGCATCAATAGTTTGTAGAGAATTCCAAAGCCTTGAAATGACATTTGTCTTCACTGAACTTTGATTAGATATAAACACAGATGATTCAGGTTTACTTAATGGTAGCAGCAGTCTTAACCTCAAATAATTCAAGTGTTTAAATTATTTTCATTTTATTCTTCCATTATATCTGCATTTTGTATTATGAGCTACAATATAGTGGTGTTGTTTTACTCATTATATGAGGAAGTACTTGGACCATGTCATTTTGTGGTTTATGTGCATTTGAAATGTTATAAACTGCTAAAAATGAAGAAACTGACTGTATTATAGCACAAAACTATGGCATGTTCTAACAATTACAGGAAAGCACTTTTGTTAACAGACTCTAATATTATAAACAGTGACAAACAACAGTGACAAATAGTCACTTATCTTATTAATGCTTCACTACTAATCTATCAGCTTTAACTAAGTCTTGGATGGCCTAAAACTCTCAAGATTTCAGCCAGTACCCTGACTTAGCTTGTATGCTTAACGATTTTATTATGTTAGCTTTCTTTCTATATACATAATGCACAGATAAACTGATCCACTGGGGCACTGCCTTGTCTTCAGTTTTCAGTAGATTAAATGAAGTCCCATTCTGAGTAAAATGAAAAAAGAAGTACCAATGTTAAACATATATACAACATGAAGAATATGGTATTGTACATCACAAGGGAGAATCAAATGCAGTTTCAGTATTTGATAATTTCATCAAAGTTAAATTATATCCAAGAATCTTATATGAAAGGCATATGTTTTTGCCAATATGAAAGTAAATTAAATTTACTTTCTAAGTGAAATGCTGCAGGGAGAAAAGAGGATAAAAATGTGATTTTTTTTAGGAATCCAACTTAAAGTCTATGTCATCAGCTGAACAGAAGTGAACAGTATTCACTGTATAGTTAGTTACAGGGAAATCTTATCTCAGATCTCACCATGTGTGACTGATCAACAAATCCCTAGGACAGAAGACTCAGAGGACATGGTCACAGGCAATGTGCTCATGAAGCTCAAGGGCGAATATAAGGAGTAACAAAAGCTGTTATAAATAAAGGTAAACTTGTCTCAACAAGAAGGAACCACAAAGTGAATTTTGTTTTATATAAAGGCTTATATCATGGGAGGGGATCATCTGGTTTTTTAAATGTCTTTCCCTGAGTTAATCAAGAAGTATAAATGTCTTCCCAAACTTGCTAGACCAACATGGGGGAAGTGTGTAAGTGGCTCAGTCCAATTTATAGTACCTGAGCAACCAAGACATTAAACTTTGAAGGGAGCAATAGGCTTGAGCTTGCTTCAACTATATATTCCTTACCAGTGACTGGGGACATCCAGTGTCATGATGGTGAGTATATAGAGACTTCACCCTGAAGAAATATCTAACTAACTCTTTCGTTTGCTTATAGGGGAATTTTAAATATCTTAAAATAAAGGCACAAGTTTAGACATCTAGAGTATTCAGTTGCCTAAACATAGGCATCTAGTGCTATCTGAGATATCCTCCAGCTAACAATCTAAGAAAGTGCAAATGTCCCCCAATACTGCAGAATAGAATAGAATAGAATAGAATAGAATAGAATAGAATAGAATAGAATAGAATAGAATAGAATAGAATAGAATAGAATAGAATAGAATAGAATAGAATAGAATAGAATAGAACAGAACAGAACAGAATTTCAGTTGGAAGGGACCTGCAACGATCACCTAGTCCAACTGCCTGAACAGTTCAGGGATGACTAAATGTTAAAGCAAATTATTAAGGGCGTTGCCCAAATGCTTCTTAGACACTGTGTACTGGGTTTGTGTGACAGAGTTTTTGGTAGCGGGGGAGGGGGCTACAGAGGTGCCCCCATGTGAGAAGTTTCTCAAAAGCTCCCCCACCTCCAAGATGGACCTGCCCCCTGGCCAAGGCAGAGACAAATAGTGATGGTGACTGTGTCTCTGAGATAATGTATTTAAGAAGGGAAACCTGAGACGGGAGTGGGGACATTGAAGACGAGTTACGAGAAAGACACCTATGAGAACACTGAGGTCAGTGGATGGGAGGAGAAGAAAGGGGGTGAGGTGCAATGGAGCAGAGACACCCCCCCTGTATCCTGTGGTGAGATGCCAGAACCATCCTCCCTGACACCCATGGAGGTCACTGGAAGAGCAGACATCTGTCTGTGGCCTGCGGAGGCCCCCCAGGACTCTGTGGGAAGAAGAAACACCCACTGTTGCAGTTCGGTGCTGGGAGGACTGCAACACGTGGAGGTGACCCACGCTGGAGCATCTCAAGAAGAACGTATCTTGTGGGAGGACTCATGATGGAGAAAGTTTGTGGAAGACTGTCTCCCATGAGAGGCATGCCACGTGGAGCAGGGGGAAGAATGCAGAAGAGTGTTTCCTCCCTCTTTGGAGGAAGAAGTACCAGACTGACTGCACCCCCCATTCCCTACCCCTGAGCTGCTGGGAGAGGAGGTAGAGATATTGGGAACAAATCTGAGCCCGAGAAACAGGGAGGGGTGGGGGAGGTGTTTTAAGATATGGTAACATTTCTTACTGTCCTATTCTGTCTGTTAAGTGTTGGTTTTGTTATTGTTTGAATTAAAGTGATGTTCTTTTTTTCTTCCCCTACAAACCTGTCTTTTGCCTGGGACCATACTGGGTGAGCTACTCCTCTCTGTCCTTATCTCGATCCCTGAGCCTTTTGATTCATTTTTCTCCTTCCCAGTGCTGTGGGGGAAGGGGTGAGTGAATGGTTGCATGGTGCTCAGTTGCCCTCTGAGCTCAAACCACGACACACTGACAGGCATGGGGCATTGACCACCTCTCTAGGAAGCTTGTTGCAGTGTTTGACCACCCTCTCAGTAAATAAATGTTTCTTAATGTCCAGTCTAAACCTCCCCTGGTGCAGCTTTGAACCATTCCCACGCATCCTATCACTGGATTCCGGGGAGAAGAGCTCAGCACCTCCATCTCTACTTCCCCTCCTCAGGAAGTTGTAGAGAGCAATGAGGTCACCCCTCAGCCTCCTTTTCCCCAAACTAGACAAGTCCAAAGTCCTTAGATGCTCCTCATAAGAGCATAGCATCTTCCAGCCCTCTCACCAGCTTTGTTGCCCTCCTCTGGACACATTTGAGTACCTTCACATACTTCTTAAATTGTGGGGCTCAGAACTGCACACAACATTTGAGATGAGGCTGCACTAATGCTGAATACAGCGGGATAATCATGTCTTTTGACCAGCTGGTTATGCTGCATTTGATGCACTCCAGGATATGGTTTGCCCTCTTGGCTGCCAGGGCACACTGCTGGCTCATATTGTACCTGCTGTCAGTCAAAACCCCCTATCAGGTAGCTCTGTGTAGATGACTCAGATATTCTAGGGTTTTTAAAAGGAACAAGGCATCTAGGTAAATTAATTACCCTCAGGTGGGATTCAGATCCAGAGTACTGACCTCTTACTTCAAATAGCTAATCGTAGGTATCTATATGAAACATGCGGCTAAGCTCTCATTATATTCAGTGGACACCTCATTGTTAGAGTCAATGTTGTCTAGAGAGCTACTCGGTTCACCCAGAAGTAGATATCTACATTTGATCATCTGAATGATGAAACAAACAATTGATTTAAATAAACTAGAACATATCCAGAGCATTCTTCCCTGCAGGTAAGGCTTTACACCACCACAATTTTGCTCTTTTTCCTTAGAGACTGTAATTCTGTAACAGTTCTATAATAGTTTATTCATATTCTAAGCCAAAATACATCTCTTATCAATCATTTTCATGCACATCCACAGTATTTGGAAGATTTAAATATGGATTGGTGTATATGTGATATTACGGAAAAATCTTGAGTCACCTGATTTGAAAAATTATGTTTGCATGAAAAAGTAACTTAATGCATAATCAAGATATTTTATTACACTCTGTAGCTTCAGTTTTGCAACCTAACACTGAATCAAGTAGTTTTGCCCACTTAGATTCACATTCATTTGGCATTGTTTATTGTGACAAAAGCTAATTTTGTAGCTCTAAGGGAACAGATTTTAATGTTTATAACACTAAATGCATAAACAGGAGCTGAAAATCTTGAATAATGGAAGAAAGTTGATCTATTAATTTCAGTATTACAATCTAGAACTGAAGTGTCAATACCTTGCAGTTAAAAATTATGCAAACATGGAAGATGGATGCAAACTTTAAAAAAATCCCATTTTCATTTCTTTCCTGTAAAAAAATAAAAAATTAAACATGTAATCAACCACTATGATATTTATAATTACAAAATATATAATGGAAAATTATAAAGAAAAGGTTACATTTCATTTTACCTATGGCTGCTCCCTATCTTTATATTTTAAGATGGAAAATGAGAGATGCAGTTTCAGAAAGCTGTTGTACCTATAGTAGCAGGACTGTGAAATCAATTTCTCTCTTTTTCATGCATAAGTATTTATACAGAAATTTCTTTACACCTTCTCTATAGTATAATTCTATGGTTTGTATGTGTGGAGGAGTCTGAGAACATTTTCATATACAAGATCTCAAACAATAAGACTATGTAAGAAGTACACGCATAAAGTAATACACTAGCTAGTATAGCTCAGAATTGGGGGCAATCCATAGTTGTTAACCTATTTTCTTCTCTCGGACAGAATTAATTGTGCTCGATATGATTTTACAATGGTAGGTTTCTTATGGGAAATTATTTCCTATTTTTCTTAGTATGTATACTTTGAAGTATCCTGCAGTTCTATAAGAATAAAGAAAACTGTAGTTCACAGTAAGATCACAAGGTAATACTCTATCTCAATAGATTGATTTCCTTGACATTTTGAGTCCTCTCATACAGTATATCTTAAACAAAAAAAATACTCTTTCAAGTGCAACAGTGCCTCAGAGATTATTCTCCTTTCTTTTAGAGCAATCAGGGCCTAGAACTTCATTTGAAGACAAAATATATTTAGAGAAAGGCAACTTAGAAAGGTAAATATTTTAATCTGTTGGTTAGGTATTCTGTATGTTGTGAGCAGAAGGGGTTTAGCTATAGTCTTTAAAAAGCAAACAAAAAAAATCTTTTTTCTAGATCAGCAACATAAATTTAAATGTTCTGAAAATTCATAGCCCCATCTCATGGCCCAGAGTTCCACCAACTAGTTACACATCCTACAAAACTACATTTCTTTTTATTAGTTTTAAATTTAGTTTGTCTCAATATAGCTTATATAAAGACAGATACATAGAACAGTAACAGGTAGAAAGATGGAAAATATGATTTTTATCTACCTCTATTCTCTTCATCCCTGGTTAAGGTAAACACTATTCCTTTATTATAAATCTACTCTTTTTCCTGAAAGGTGGTCAGTGGACAAATTCAATCACCTAGAATCCCTCTGAATTACACACTGCTATGGGCTCAAGAAGACTAATTTTTTTACCAAGACAGTAGCAGTGGCATCCCTGCTTATACATGATTTGGAGTTATTGAGACATTTATGCATACATGCACAGATTAACTAAGGGAGAAACAGAAATTTCAAGCACTCGAGACCATGTTGCTACTTCCACTGGGTCTGTGCCACGAGTGATGCAGTGTTCTCATGCCTGCTATGGCTGAATTTGCAAGTGACATTTGTGCTTTGGACAGTGCACTCCTGCTAACTCTAGCCTCTAGAAATATGCCCTGCTGGTTCATCATAGCTATGGCAACCCTTTTTCTAGTAATAATTTCTTCTCTCTTTTCAAGTCTAGCTTTGAGGTATTGCATTTCAGATTTGAAAAGGAATAAATTGCTCTGTGTATTTCACAAGTTAAAAGTTAACTTGAATGTTAAAGGTTTCACACATTTTTCACAGATATTATGTATAAAAGTTAAAATAAATTTGGTCTGACTTTTGGGATGTAAAAATTGGAATGACAGTCTAGGTTAGATGCTGCCCCTCTCTCTATTGCTAATGAAAATAGTAAGCACTTTGAGAGGGTGATTCATTCCATGCATCCATGATCTTAGGCGAAGTTGTCCTTTGGAGGTGGTGTCTGTCAACCATCAGTAATGTTAATGAGAGCTCAAATTTTGAATGTAGATTATATGTTCTAATAATATGAGCTTAAAATATTGTGAGCTGAATCTTGGATTGGTTATTAAATATGAACCCAATAAAGATTTATTACTATAGTTATGTTGGGAAGTTTAACAGCCTGTCGTGTTTCTTTATGAGTGAAGATTTTTGGTGTGTCTTAGTTCTTAAAATTGCCCTAAATCTGTTATTTAATGGTAGCCAGCAGCAAACATTCAAGGAAAAACTATAATAAATGAAAGAAGCTGAGAATCACCTTTTCTCTGTTATACTTTGATATATTCTTCTAATTTCTGGCAATCAATAGTTCAGAACTTCCTGAGTTGGGCTTGATCTGGATCTTTATTTGCTCACAAGGAAACTATTTTAGAGTAATTTATCTTCTATAGTACTATAATGATTATTATTAGTAGTATTATTATTACTATTTAACAGCAGTTATCTTTATTATGATGTTATTATCCTGTGACTTCCTCTGTGTCTTGGTACAATGGTTATGTAATGTAGTTATGTATCATATAAAAAAATACTTTTTCAGTTGAATTGAAACTTACTGGCTGACAGCTTTAGCAGGTGACTCCTACCTTTCTGTTTTGGTAACATACTTGAGAGGTATTGGACTGAAGAGAGAGTCAGCAGTTGTGTGTTTACATGTGTTAAGGGCAGACAGACATTTCTTTGAGAAATAAATGGACAAGTGGACTGGATGTTATCTTGTAGTCCTGTTTGAGGTCTTGTCTGAGTTCTACTGATTAGCATCTAGAAGTTGTGGTATCTCTGTTGTTGGACCACACCATTAAAAAGAAGTCTGAAGGTTGTCATGGGAAAGCCAGCTGTAGTGGTAATGTTTGGGAGAATTACCGAGGCTGTCAAAGGAAGATTGTTACTTAAAAAATAAGAGAATGTCTTCAGAATGTAGGAAAAGTGGGAAGTTGCATAATATTTTTAAAATTTTGCTTCACATGTCCAGCTATACGTTAAATTTCTCTTTTCTTCACTTCCCAGCAAAGAGGAGTCCGTACATCAAAAATAGGACTATGTGACCTGTGCATGTAAGACAGCCAGAAGGTCAAGTCTTGATCAAGACCTTGGTAGCCTTATGCAAAAGAGTGGGATTCTGGGAGTTAAAACATGAACTTTCTTCAGGAGGAGGTTTTGGAGAACACCAAGCAACTGTATTTGTGATCATTTAACGAAAGGTGTAAAATTGGTGAGGGAAGGGATCTGGACTGGAGAGAAAGGTCAGGATGTGAAAAAATTAATTATTTTTCATTCTTTTACTCTCTGATAGTACAAGCACAAAATTACAACCTGCTTTCCTTTGCTTCTGGCCACACCATTAGTCCAGACTACCTTGAGTTTTCTGATGATTCAATATAATATCCGTTACTTTGTCTATTTTGACAAAGAAAAATATCAAGGAGTATATACTGTGTTCCAAGCTCTTCTCTCTCCAGTGATCTCTTAAAACTGTCAGAAATGTTCCTGACAGGCACAGCCACCAAATATTACTTGGAATTAACTAAGAAGAGGTAAGGCCAGTATTGTTTCTCTTTGGACAGTCAACATCACTGATTTGTCATTTCTGGGGTTTTTTTATATTATTTTATTCATTTTTCCATGCCAGCAGGAACATCTCAATGTTGTTCACAGGTACCATTCTTTGGATAACTATGATATGGAGGAATGTCTGAGTAGAAGATAGAGATCTGTAGGTCTGTTCGTTCTTATTCCCCTTCTCTGCAAAGACAGTTTCCTACTAACCTCACCTTAAAAAAAGATTTGCCTCCTCAGGCATCTCTAGCATTTACAGTATTCATATATACCTCTTCATCAACTTAGAAAAGCTGTGCAGAATATTTCAGACACTGCTGGCAACCAGGCTCATTACAAGCAAAACCACCTTGCCTCTAGGAAGTTATCTACATCATGTAGAATTTTTTGCCACAACCTGACATTTTTATAGGTGAAACTGATTAAGAGTCATACACTACTAAATCATATGAAAATGTGATTAGATGACAGCATGTGGAATATGCCAGTCAGCACACACCCAAAATGCCCTGTGTTGATTTCAGAATTCTGAGAATAAGCTGAGGTAGAAGAGTATGATATGGTGGTGTGATCAGTGGAATAATATAATATTGCAGCTGTTAAAAGATTTGAATCACATTTGACTTTTGAAAGAGTGTTCATTAATTTAACTGAGATAATAAGCATAGCACTTGAATTTCCAAGAAAAGCAGCTTGAAAACTGGGAAGCAGGTGATTTCAATACAAATCACCTTTAGATGTTCTATTTCTGTTGTGGAACCAGAGAACTGTTATTAAAATAATTATTTTCAGTTTTCTTCATCCACCTGTAATCCATGCATTGCAAAACATCTGAAAAATGTATAGTTTAATTTTAAATTTTTCATGTAATGCAGTTCCTGTCTGTATTTTCACCAGAACATGTATTTTATTTTAGCAGTCTTGACTTTTCATCTGTTTTTATTATCAAACGAAATGCTTTACACAGTGTCTTCCTTCTGTTCCCATTCACTTTGCATATCCTTAACAGTGTGCTTATGTTTATGCCTAATCCCATTAAAGAAGGTATATTTATTAATGCAGTCACATGAATTAAAAAATAATAAAATTTAGTATTATTTGGAGTCCATTATGCTCTCTCTGTTGGGAGATGATAAACCAAACCCAAATTGGCCTTCTGTTGTTGTGGGTGGATACAAAACAATTTTCTTTCTTCATATCCTTGTAGCTGTAAACAATACTTTTCTCTTCTTATTCCTTTTATGACTATCACGTTGGCCATGTGCTATGGAAGGATCTTATTCCTTAAATTTCAGTGCTCAAGTATAAAAGCCAGGTCTTTCATGTCCACACTTGGTAAAATTAGAGTTATTTTGTGCTCATCTGTATGGGAAATGTACCCACCTTGATGTATGTATTTGAACTATAGAGTTCTATGAACAGAGCTGCCTGATTTTATTCCACAAGGGAACATGCAACATACGGAGTTTCCTTTAGTTATGAAACTGATATATCTACACCTGTATTCCAGCAAAGCTGGAAATGGACGTAAAACTTTAAAATTTCTCATGAGATGTAAAATTTAGAAATAAATTATTCAGATACATCTATTTTTATAATCATAACTACTGTCAATAAAGTATCTGTATATTTCCAGTTCAACTTTACATTTACTGATCACTCTGAGTTTTCGTGTTAGTTGCACTTCCTGTGATCCATCCTGTTTTTTCTCTGTAGCTGAACAATGATCTTGACTCCTATCAGACACCAGAACAACTAGGTAAGGAATACTCTCAACAGCAGTATTAGCAACTTCCTAGGAAAGTTGTATGAAAATTGTGTTTGGTTAAAGGTTCATTGCTGAAGAAGTACTATACATGAGTTACTGACCAGCCCTGCTGTGAGTATGACTTCACTTGCCATATGTTAGTGCAAGATTTGCTGTCACTAATTCTACTGCATTGCAGATAATTAGAAGTTTCTCAAATCCTTTAACCACTTCACACCCACCTGTAAACATGCTGACCTATGAAATGACACATTCTGTTTTTCAAGCTTTGAAACTTAGTCCTTGATTCTGCAAAGGCATGCGAGGGAATGCTGCCACAAACTGTTTCAAGTCTTCATTCTGAAGTCCACACACATTTCCATTTGCCTGCTGTTTCAACTTGTTCTAAATGGACGTGAAATTTTAAATATGAAGACCATCACAGCTGATAAAATCACAAAAAAAAATTCATTTTCACTGTATATCTTTCAAAGTTCCACTCTGTGTATGGTAGTAAAATTACAAATTTATAAAACAAAGATTTTAACTTTGCAGTTCACATGAGTTTTATCAAAATTTGTCTCAAAAAACCCCAGCAGAATAAAATGAAACTGTGGGTAACTGCATCTGCTTCCTAACTTATGTCAAACTAACATCTACCACACAAAGATGACAATTTCCTGTTTACTGTAGTGAAAGTAAAGAATTTTTCCAAGAACAATAAATCTTTGCTGAATCTGCATTAAAATCTTATCCTCTATGCAACCTGTAATGTCTTGTGGAATATTTTTTGATATAATTGGCAGAAGGAAATGGGTTTATTTTATTTTTTTTTTCCAGCTTAACCATAATAACAATGCAATGATAGAACTATATAAGTCTATAATAATATCAGAAGAGGAAAGTACATTATCGTAGATAAGAGACAGGCAAAGGTCCAAGGTCTAAAAACTTTTCTGAAACTTTAATATAATAATATTTTTAACATGTTAACAGAGAATCAGAAAGATGCTGATTAAAACTCAAATGTCATACCAGTCTAATATTTTTAATTGTCTTCTTTTTATGCTTGTTGCATGCATGTGTTTGAAAATATATAAGCTGATATGTATTTACAATCAGCATTATTCTGGGGATATGGAATATATGTCTGCAGTCTGTGGAGTGCATTCATTCCACAGTTTAAATTGATAGGGATGTTTTCTTTCTAAATCTATTTAAAAGTCTCTTCAAAATGGATTTTCTTAGTTCATTTGTCAATAATCGTAACTTGCTTCATAATCCACAGATGTTATTGAAAACATAACCTTTTTAAATCCTTAAAAATCTTTTAGAAATTGAGGTATTGTGAACATTATCATGTTTGCCAGACATTATTAAAGTACCCTGTGGTTATTTCTACTTAATACAGGCTAATAACAATCATGAAACAAAACACTTTCTCACAGATAAGACAATGTTCTGAGTAGTGATGCTTCATTTGGCAGGAGCAAGAACTTCTAAGACAGCCTGAACTTGGAAGAGAAAGGGAAGTATTTCCAATTGCCACTGAGATCTGTGGAAGCTCTGGTATGAAGTAGCAGCCTGGGATTCTCTGTAACTTCCAGTGGAGAACTGTAACACCCAAATACAATGATTTTGTGTTCTTATTCTCTTTGAAGGTTTGTTTGATTGCTATAGGCTTGTATATGCTTCTGATCCTTTTTTTGATAGCTTGCATGAAGATGATGTGGCTTTCTCCTGCAGAAATGCATTTTCACTTTGACTTCTTTGACAGTGAAGAGGTTTTTTTCCCCTTCCCCCATAACATGCGTTTAAAAAAAAAAAAAAATCAGTTGCTAAGCATATTCCTTACCAGATTCACATGCAATCTCCTTAAGAGTAGAAAGCAATATTACCTCAGACTTGGTGAATATTAGTTACAGCTAAATAAGTCTCCTTCAGAAGTCTCTCTGAGGTCAATGAAACCACTGGTTTGCTCCAGAACATCACAATTCGTTTATCTGTTTTCCCATTATTTGCTGAAAAACAAATTCTTAGTTTTTTTCTCCTCAAAATGAGTTAAACAATGAGAAAAAAAGACCTAAATTGTCTGTTATATTAGGACTGAATCTGCAGGATTTTTATATGAAGGTGTCCATTTTTAAGTGCGAATCTAGGCTCTGAATGGTAATCCAGACTCTGTTCCAATTTATTCTTTTAAAAGCTGTTTGCATGTAGTTCTAAGACTGGAAGTTACTTGGGCACAACTGTGAAAAAAATTAGCTAAAAGCTCAAAAGAAGAAGTGTAAAAATAACATGAATTTTATGAATTTCATTTATTATTTCTGTTGTAGAGGAAGACACTTACTTCCTCACAGGCTACTACAAGAACAGAGAAACACCTTGACTCTTTTGAGAAATAATGAATATTATGCAACTGAAAACTTTCATGTAACAAACACTTTTCATGGTACAAGGAGAAGATAGGTAGTGTAGGAGCCCTTTTCTTTAGAAAACTATATCTTACCTACAGTGAGGAATTTGGTATCCCACATTAATTCTTTTTTCTCCACTTAAAAAGTTATAACACATCTTCCCAGCCTGTGTGATATGGATCTTCTTGGAAAAAGACTGAGATATTGAAGTGGCAAGGGGAATCGAGTCTCCAGAACAGCATGGTTAGTCGCTCTTTGGTGGTGATGGGATATCTGTATTTGAACAGAGACATGTTACAAGGGTCTTTGGAGTAGCACCTTCACTTGGATTAGGAGAGACTCCTCAAATCACTGTTTTGCATACTTACAATCTAGCTGACCCTAGTACATGCATAATTCCTTGCTTTTTATATATCTTAAGAATATACAAAATGTCTCTTAAATAAATTAACTGCATACAAAAGACTGATCCACATGACCATGTCTGCAGGAATACTTTTTATTGAATACTTATAGTCTACACAAAATTAATTATTTCTATAGCAAGGATCACCTCTGAGAGTCTTTGGGACACACCACCTGGGGTGTTAATCAACATTTCTAAGCATACAAATTGGACTAGACACAGCAGGAATTACCTTGGGCTATTTCTAGACGTGTCCAAATTTCTTACCAGGAATACTCTAGTAATCAGTCAATAACTTAATTCTAAAAGTTCAGTTAATGACCTAGTTTCAAGTCAGTCCATTGTCTCAAGCCAATCCATCATCTCATCTATACAGATGACTACCAAGGGAGTTCCTGGACCACCCTAGAATTAATGACTCAGGTGCAATCGCTGTGGAGACAGGCACAGCCTCAGTATACTACAGAACAGCCCTAGCTATACCACAGAACATATTTGATTTCATATCCATAATTCACATCCTATAGCTCTTGCCACTCTGTAGACCATTCTTTAACAAATAATGCTGTTTACAGTACCATGATGTGTATACTGAATAGTATGCTGCCTTTTACTAACAGTGGTTCTGGGGTTTGGTCCGGGTTTCTGTCAGTATTGCTGTTCCTTCCCTTCACATACCTTCCTTTCCCTATGCTTCAAGCTAATCAACACTTGGGGAGGTACAGCTACAAATCCGGGAGTGGTGGAGGGATGCAGAATTATTTGCAGGGCTCAGCCTGTGGATGAGGACTCTGCACCCCTCATGTCTTACCTAGACAGAAGTTCCCATTCCTAACACTGATGAGTGAGGAGAGCAGAGAAGAGGAACAAGAAGAAACTTACACCTGAGATTAGTGAACAACCCTTGGATGGGAAGCAGCCTGTAACTGATGAAACAAAACCTGTACCAGTTTTAAGTGAAGCAGAAGGTGGCAAGGACAGGAAAAAAAAACAGAGGAGAGTCAAAAGTGACAAAGAGAACAGGGAGATAGTCCCATAAAACCTAGGAGAAATCAGAAGATTTTTTTTTATTCCTAAAAGAAATCTATGATTCAGAATTAATTCGTGAAGTGCTATTTAGATGAAAATTATTTCTAATCAACCTTTGGGAAAAGTCAATACATTTCTGAAAGACCACATAAGAGATAAGGGTCTTTGAATACATTATTTTTTAATTGTTTTATACTTCAGAATATAATGCAAGGTTGAAACATTGATTAATTATGGATGTGGGCAAAATTTCATTATCCACAGCTGGGACTCTTTTGTGCTCTAATAACAATATTTTTTCAAAACTGACATTATCTTATAAACCTCTATAATCTGACCTTATGAAATGCTGTGTATTATGTGTTGCTTAACGAAGGACTGGACCCATAACACGTTCTGTAAGGTGATTATATATGTGAGTTTTATCTTAAAGCAAATTTGATAGCTTTCTCTGAGTGTTTGTGTATATGCACATTAATTTACTGATGCAAAGTTAATGTAGACTGTTATTTAGGAAACAAAAGATAAGAAAGGGACATATTTCTCTTTTTATAGTTTTTCAAAAATTACCTTGTCATATTAGAAAAAAATTAATTATAAAATATTCTGACCTAGATAAATATATTTTTATTTAAAAATTTCATTTTATTTACAAATTATTTACAGCACTTTTAAGAACAAATTGTGGATTTAATGAATGATCCAAGCACTGGGCTGGGAAGAACAATCTCTGTCTGAGCCTGGAGAGTAAAAGCTCTTCTTTGACACTTAATCCTTAACACTTGTGTTCATTTAAAACAAAATAAATTGCAATATAGATTTTTCAGCCAAAAAGTTATATTTTGTGAAATTATCATGGAGTTTATCTTGTTCTTTTGACAGTAGGGCATTGTTCTGTAGAATGCTATGTACAGGCAGTAGATCTCTGACAAATGCAAACCTCAAGGAATTTTATTATTTCTTTCTGTCTTGTGACAATTTTACTGAAAAGTACCTCTGAAATGCTGTGAGCAGTATGAGATAATCCTTTTGGCCTCTACCACCCTTATTTCAAAGAGAAAAACTCCTCCCTTACTCAAAAATAGATCATTCTTCAGGATTGTATAGCCCTAAAAATTTCTATACAATATTTATTCTGCAAGGACAGGAACAAGAGAGTTAATGGGAGCAAAAAAATCTCTAAAATATCTAGATTCAGCTTTTACATTACTAACAGAGTCTAGTGAAGATCCAGTCAGTGCCTATGTGTCTTTTGCTGGCCAGTAAGTCTCTGGGTAGCTGTAGAACATGACTTTTTTTCTTCTCCCAAATAGGTCTTCCAATCACCTTTCTGTGTCTTATTGTCATAGGGTAGATTCCAAAAGGTTTGACCGGAGATAGTAAGTGGCATTGTTTGCTATCTGACAGTCAGAGTCTGAAAAGTGTCTATACCAGATCGGCTTGGCTGTCAGCTGGGGCCAGCCCACCACACATAATCTGTGTAGGGAAATTTTATGTATTTGGTGCTTTAGACGGCACAGTGCTTGGCTAGCTTGTAAGCATAACTGGAAGTTGCAAAAAGTTCTTTCTGTGTCTAGAATTTCAGAGAAGGATCTGGTTGGTTCAGACTCACTGAGCTCAGTCTCAGATGTCAGTCCTAAAGATGCATTGTTTAAGGCTGTTTACTGTTGTATTTGCCCCTCCATATAGGTCCACTTATATGAAGAAGGGGAGTTCTCCAGTCACAATTTAACTGTAATACAAATTTACCCCTCTGTCCTCGTAGAATCAGACTATGTAAATGTGACTCCAGAGTAACTACAGAATTACTCCTGATGCATAGGCCAGGGGCATATGTATAGTGCTAAATAGATTCAGGGCTGTAATACCACCTTGTGACTGACTGTGGGTTCCACACACAACCCAAGCAACCAGAAAGTGGGGAGTCATTTCAATGATGAAATAGAATACTTGGCCTTACTTTCTATAGTGTAGTTCAGTATACATCCTTTCAACTATTTTTCAATTTATTTTCCAGTTTCAGGTGCCTGCACTTCTGAGACTTTCCCAGAATTGCTGGAAGGCATTAAAACATTTTGTTACTAGTAAACTTCCTTCCCTCCCTCATTTTCCCAGATTTCCGTCCAAATTTTTTTCTCTCAGAATTTTTTTATCTCATTATTTTGTGTTACTACTCCCTTTCAAAAGATTAAATAAATCCTCTTCTTCTTATTGTTCCAATAGGAAGTGATTTCTGTCTTTTTCCTCATAACACAAAGTCTCCGTATGTCCAGATAGAATGCCTCTGATTCATGGGATCTTGTGTAAAACACTCCCTTCTCTCTGTTAGCTGAGTCAGTACTGAAATAGTACCAACACTATGAAAAATAAAGGGTAAGAAATAGGTCTGTAGGCTTACTTCATTCCTCATAAATATAGGAGTTGAGTGGAGATGAGGAAGCATTCTTCATTCCATTTAAAAAAGTCTCATGCTTCCTGATTGTCCTTATATGTTTTGGGATGCACACATACAAGGTTTTAGGAAGGTAAATTGGGACATCAACTCCATCCATTTGTTTATACTGGCTTGTGTTTTAATAAGGGAAGTGTCTGGCTTAAAATGATTAGATGGTGAACTTAAGTGCACATGTTCTTAACTTCACAGTTTTTATTTAGTTGGTTTTTGTTCTCATTTTCTAACATTTATCCTTTTCATGTGTCATTATGAGAAGTATGGAGTTTGTAGGAACCACTTTTACCTTTCCTAGTTTGTTGCATAAAAAAGATGAATCATATCTGCCTGAAGTGGGTGCTTCTTTGAGATAAAGGTCACAATTTGCTCTATAGAAAAGAAACTCTTCTTTTTCCCTGAAATTTGGTTTCTTAAACTTGGTGACCATGAAAGACTGATTTGTATTGCTATGGTAGAGCAGTTTAATGCTGTGCTTGGATTTGAACAAAAAAGAAGCATGCTTGCAGTATGCAGCAGAACTAATTTAAAAAAAAAAAAAAAAAAAAAGCTGCAAACCTTGAAGTTAGTATAGAAATAGTTAGTTCTTAAAAAAGCCCATGGTTTTAGCAAAAGAAATTCATCTGCAGCTCAGTGGAATACAATGCAGTACAGCCTATTTTAAGTGACATCAAGCTAAGCTGTCTGTCAGGCTAAATGAAGAGAAAACGTTTTGTTAAATAAGACTAGTTTCTAAATTACTAATCTTCATGCTGCAGTCATTCACTTGTAATTTCAGAGGCACTGGAAATGGGCTCTTCATTTTACAGAACAGAAAATAGGAACAAGAATTTTCTAAAAGAGGAATGTTATGTACATAAAGAATAAGCTGAACCATTTTGCAGTGTTTCATCCTAAGGACAATCTCTGTTTCTGTCTTTGGAGGAGATACTTCAGAACTCAGACATGGGAGTGTGTAACTGTAAAAACCACTATGAATTAGATATGTAAAAACAACGTAAGGAAGTACTAAACGTCTGTAATAATATTTACCTCATGTTGGACTTGTCAGGAAAAAAACCCAAATGAAACCAATGTGAAACTTGAATTCAATCTAGGAAGATGCAGATCACTTCCTGGGAGGGGCTGAAAACTGATCAGAATTTGAGCCCAATGAAAATTTCTTGTATTATGTACTGAGTATGACCATAAAGACAGCCTAATAAAATATCAGGAACAGAAGTATAAAGATTAAAATGGTCTAATTTGTTGGCTAGCAGTTGACATGATAAAACTGTCCATGGATGAGTAAAATGCTTGAAGTATCCAGTTTTGCCAGTGCATTAGTATTTTAGATGTGACATTTTTTTTCTGTTCAATTTGGGACCAATTTGAATACAACCTACTTAAAAATCTGACTCAATATAACAACGCAATAATTTGTGTTAGTTATATCCACAGAAATATGAATAAAGAATTGGGAAAAGGGCAGAGAAAATATAAATAAATAAATAAATAAATAAATACAAAGTAAATTTAAAAAAATATTAAAATAGACCAGAGAAGGCAGAGTAAAAAACAACTATAGGGAGACTAAAAATAGGAATAAAGATACATAGCATGTGTTCTAAGGAAAAATTGAATACTACATAAAAATCCTGAGTACACAAATGTATTATCCTTTATATATTAAAATTAATATTTTTTTTAAATGTAATGTCAATGTTTTTTATGCGTAAGAAGCAGATGAGACATGATAATGAGTCATGTAGGTGAGTAACATATAGATCTTCAGGATTCTAAGAACTGATTCTTTCTGTATTACCCTTAATAAATTTTTCATATGTGGAATTTCCTTTTCAGAAAAGGCTGCTAGAGGAAACTTCTGTGAGACCTGTTCAAAGAGCAAAGATGGTGTAACCTAACTCACAGTAACTAGTACCTTGTTCTCACAGGTATGGACTTTTTGTAAATAACTGCTTGATAGAAGCAGGATTAACCAAAAACCAAAATTGACATTTATAGTTTATAATTTCAGTTTGGTTCAACAATGCAGTTCCCCCTGCTCTCTCTGCTATCCCCTCCCACCCCAATATGTAACATAGGAAATCAAAGCTCATTGGTTGGGAAATAAAAATGGAAAAAATGGGATATTATGGTGATTTATGACATTTATACTATTTCTAGTTTTATCTAGGAAAGAAATATGAACACTGTCTTTTTGCTGTTCTATTTCCACTCATGCCTTGAACTAGGGTGTGCAGAGCCATAGAAATTCATTAACTGAATATGTTGAACCTCAGAAAGCTGTTCAGTTCACTGAAACTTCTGAGTGAAAGTTTAGGTCACTTCTTATTTTTTCAGAACTTAATCATCCATCTGTAGGTCTGATACAATCATTCAGCTCTTCCTAGTGTAGCTAGAAAGGGCTAGAAAAGATTTAACAGCTTCATTCCCACTCGTGCAAACCAAAAGTAAGAAATCTTGAGCAAATTATTATTTTTTTTCAAACAAATGGATGTTTCTTAGAACAATGCAAAAGCATAAACTGGATTATACTGGGATAAGCTAGACGTCTATTTAGCCCAGTATTATCTCCCTGTCCTTGACTAGATGCTTATGGAAGTTCACTATACTTCCACCAGTGTACTACAAGCTTTTTTCAACTCCTTTTTGCAAGCACTACCTTCCATAGTGATGACTTTACTTTCATATCACAGTGTTTATTAGACCTTGCTAGACATTTCTCCTATGAATTTGTCTAATCTACTTTTGATCCCATTTGTACTTTTGGCATCCAAAATATCCTGTGGCAACGAGTGCCAGAATTTAATTATACATTCTGTGAAAAACTACTTCCCTCGATTTGTTTTAAACCAGCTGCCTTATAATCTCATTTGCTTCCCCTACTTTCTGTGTTATGAGAAATAGCAAATAATAGTTTTGTATTCATCTCTTCTATGCCATTCATTATTTTATATACTTTTATCATACCCCACCACCTGTTCTCTACAGCTGATGAGTCTTGTTCTATTTAATTTCTCTTTCTACAGAAGCCATTTTATATCTCTGAACATCCTTCTTCATATCAATTATATCCTTCTTAACAGCAAGTGACCAGAACTGTATGCAATATTTGAGACATAAGGATACCATAAAGGTACTAATGACACAACAATGTTATCTGTTTTCTCTATTCTTAATGACTTCTGATGTCCAGTTTGTCTTTCTGACATCAGGTGAATACTGAGCTGACTTTTCCTGTGTTCAGATCCAGATCTCTCACCTGACTGACTAAAAGTAAAATTTAAGTCCATCAAAATGGATGTATAGTTAGAATTGTAGTTTCCCATGTGCATTACTTTACAATTTTCAACACTGATTCTTTCTAACTTTTTTTTTTTTTTGACTGAGATTCTCAACTCTTTCAGTCTGTTTTATTTCTGACTCTTCTTAATAATTTAGTATCATCAGCCATCAGCCATCTTTGTCATGCTACTACTCATACTTCTGTTCTTGGTTTTTCATAGATACCCTGAACTGCACAAATACTGGTACAGCTTTTGTAATACCATCCCATGCTACCTTTAAGACCAACCATTTATCTCTATCCCTCTTTTCATATTGGGTAGTTACTAATACAAAAGAAGATATTTTTTCCAATGACAGTGTAAAAAAAAGCCCTAACAAACCTGTGAAATATTTCTTCCTTTGGCAAAAGTAATCTTAATGCTTCTACATTACATTCCAACCACCACATCTATTAATTCCATAATTCTAATAAGTTTGTCTGGGGAAAAGTCATGTTAATGTAGAAATACTGACCTTGGTTTTCATCGTCTAAGGGACAGCAACTGTTATCTGTACTATTTCTATCTTTGGGAGAACCAAAGGATTTGAGAAAGAAACAGACAAAAATAACCTTCCATGTCTGTTGAAAGCAAGACAATGTTCATTACAAACTATCATCTCATAACAGCCATTCCAGTGAAGTTTAAACTCTGCTGCACACTGGAGCTAGAAAATTGTGCATTTAGTCCTGATCTGAACATGGTCTTTCCTAACCAAAGGAGTACTTTTTCTTGAGCTTAATTATTTTGTCTAGGGGTTAAAAAGCTTATTTTCTGGGATCTTTCTGGCATTAATAATTTCTGGAATCACAGTCAAAAAGAAGCAAGGGAGTAGAAGTGAATATTCACTTGGGAATGAATATTTGTCTGTTGGTGATTGACCTTCTGAAGGGTTAGTTAAAAGAGACAGGGCACCTGTGGCTAAAATATAAAGGAATGATATGTTTTTTGTAAAGATAGCAGCTGGAGGTTTCTTCTTTTCTTGCAGACAGAAGAAGATAGGTAGGAGTTGTTGTCCCATAAGGGAAAGACAGGAGAATGTCTATAGGCATCCTAGTTTTTCAATTTTACCTCTGAGACATATGGAATTCATCCTTCAACCTGTTTCTATTATTGACCTAACTAATAGTATTGAACTAAGTTCATAATAACCAGAAACATAGGACCATTTATTGTGGCAGTGTCCTGAATCATTTGTAGGTAGAGTCGAAAAAGAAAAAGAATGGTGGGGGAGGCGGGGAGAAGAACTTAAAAAACCCAAGAGGTTCCATCCATCACTTACTTAGCTAAATGTTTTTAGATTTCCAGGTGAACAAATATGCAAGACAGCCAAAAATCAAGGGGAAAAGGGGGGGGGGGGGGGGGGGAGGGCGGGGAAGGACTGTATAACACAGAAGATTAAGAATTCACATAATGATCAATTAGATTTTATCTTATGGTCAAAAAGTACTGTGAATACCAAGAAGAAAATAGTAAATGTCATATATATATTAAGTGACTTTCATCTTGGAAACACTATCACCAGTGGTTTTTATCTTCTAATAGAAGTCAATTTTCACATCACATCCCTTTTGTTTATTCCTTGGAAATTATATTTCTGTAAATTTGACCCGAGATGAGTTTCAGATTTTTTTTCTCAGAAGTTAAATATAAACCTTTGTACTTTTCAGAAGTGAATGCTTGCTACTTGTCAGCTGGAACAATAGTTTCTTGCCACCAAAAAATGCCATTTATTTAAATCAACATCAGTTTATGCTGTTTCTTTTTTTTCACCTAATATTCAGAAATATTAATTTTCACTTTTTTTTTAACATCT